>NC_086384.1:8260194-9460194 GCF_036588685.1 Mytilus trossulus
CTTCATATTGTCTCTTTGATGTACAATACATAAGTATAAATTTTAAAACGTAAAGTTAAGATGTTATGTCATGCATAATTGAGTGGTGCAAAAAGCAAAAGAGAGACTCAAAGAAATAAATTAAAAAAAGACGAAATTATCTAGTTTTCAAAAGTGACCTGTTTGGTCGCTCGTAATCGGTTGTCTATAAATATAGTTCCTAGCATTTTTTTATGAATGTAAACCTTTAGTACTGTGTTTTTTACATTTAACAAACTATGGCTGAAAGTATTAGTTATGTAATTTCTTTTATAGTGAACTTTATGATATTTTTGTATTATAGTTTATATCATTGGGGCATTGTGGGACTATGTGTCAAATTGTATGAAGGGCAACTCTGCCTATTCAAGCAGCGACGATTTGCAAGTGTCTTGTGAATTCATTTCATGTTTAAACAGTTCCGAATTAGTAAATTCTTTAGTTTACGTCAAGTGAAGTATCATCTTTTCAACTTTTTTTCCTTTTGTAGACTATGTACCTCAAATGTTTTATCTGAAAAATATGTCTTCACTGGGAACCCTAAAGCTGAAACGTACACATGTCAGTTTAGCAGGGACAATACTCTGTATTCCTGTTTTAGTCATTTTTGCACACATAATCTTTACAGACACTGTCAGTGGTTCAGAGTATTTGTTGTCAACGACATGTCTAACAAGATAGTGAATGCAGCATTTGAATAGGGACGTTTCGATTCATACTCAGAAATTTTGCAATCGTCGAAAAAAGAAAACACCCTTTTTTCTTTAATATAGATATTCTACATTACAAAGCGTCGACGTTAAGTTAGCAATGGAACTTGAAAAACTTTTAAAAAGTTGCTTTTGTTACAAGACTTTAACAAAAAGGTTGCCACGTATGTAATATGCTGGACACATCAGCCTTCAAAAATAAGTCCCCTCCATTTGTTATTCATCTTTCAATCCTAACAAATCTTCTAAATTTTAAGCTTTCCTCTTATCTTGTTTACAAATAATAAAATAATCTGTCCCTTAAATTCTGCTATTCTTATAGGTATTACAATGTTGCAAAAATAAAAAGTATATTAAGTTTGTCCAGCGGCACATATTACAGTCATGTCCAGATTCCTCATTATACGATGCTGGAAGAACTCTATCCACAAATTCAATTTCAAATAAATATCGTCTTGTTTAACAGAAATAAAATATGTGTGTGAAACGTCTGAAATATACAATGATTGATTTATTCATTGTTGGTCTTTAACGCTTCTTTAATTATTTGTTTGCTGTTTTATGGCGGCCAGCTTTTTTTTTTGGTGAAGAAAGCTTGGGCACCCGATCATAGCTACTGACCTTCGGCTGGAAAACTGTCAAACATAGTTTAAGAGTCGAACTAAGCTACCACGTGTAGGGCATGTAGGGCTTAAACCCTGAAATAAGCAATGAAGCAATAATTTGTACCAATGACCCAAGCTTTTTGATCACTATATACAGTTTTCGTTTGATCGATAGTTTTTGTCTTTTTGGAATATGAATTGAATATATCAAGACGTGTTAAAACGAATGGAAGAAAGAAGACGGTAGCTAAAGGCATAGTTCTTTAAAAAAATATTTTTTTGTCGTTGAGATGCTGTCTAGTTGAGGGAAATTCGTGTAGTCTGGCTTACAGTCAAACTAAGCACATGCCCATCATAATTGATGTTGCTAGATTACTGTCTAATTGTCGTTTACTTCATATTGTCTCTTTGATGTACAATACATAAGTATAAATTTTAAAACGTAAAGTTAAGATGTTATGTCATGCATAATTGAGTGGTGCAAAAAGCAAAAGAGAGACTCAAAGAAATAAATTAAAAAAAAGACGAAATTATCTAGTTTTCAAAAGTGACCTGTTTGGTCGCTCGTAATCGGTTGTCTATAAATATAGTTCCTAGCATTTTTTTATGAATGTAAACCTTTAGTACTGTGTTTTTTACATTTAACAAACTATGGCTGAAAGTATTAGTTATGTAATTTCTTTTATAGTGAACTTTATGATAATTTTGTATTATAGTTTATATCATTGGGGCATTGTGGGACTATGTGTCAAATTGTATGAAGGGCAACTCTGCCTATTCAAGCAGCGACGATTTGCAAGTGTCTTGTGAATTCATTTCATGTTTAAACAGTTCCGAATTAGTAAATTCTTTAGTTTACGTCAAGTGAAGCATCATCTTTTCAACTTTTTTTTCCTTTTGTAGACTATGTACCTCAAATGTTTTATCTGAAAAATATGTCTTCACTGGGAACCCTAAAGCTGAAACGTACACATGTCAGTTTAGCAGGGACAATACTCTGTATTCCTGTTGTAGTCATTTTTGCACACATAATCTTTACAGACACTGTCAGTGGTTCAGAGTATTTGTTGTCAACGACATGTCTAACAAGATAGTGAATGCAGCATTTGAATAGGGACGTTTCGATTCATACTCAGAAATTTTGCAATCGTCGAAAAAAGAAAACACCCTTTTTTCTTTAATATAGATATTCTACATTACAAAGCGTCGACGTTAAGTTAGCAATGGAACTTGAAAAACTTTTAAAAAGTTGCTTTTGTTACAAGACTTTAACAAAAAGGTTGCCACGTATGTAATATGCTGGACACATCAGCCTTCAAAAATAAGTCCCCTCCATTTGTTATTCATCTTTCAATCCTAACAAATCTTCTAAATTTTAAGCTTTCCTCTTATCTTGTTTACAAATAATAAAATAATCTGTCCCTTAAATTCTGCTATTCTTATAGGTATTACAATGTTGCAAAAATAAAAAGTATATTAAGTTTGTCCAGCGGCACATATTACAGTCATGTCCAGATTCCTCATTATACGATGCTGGAAGAACTCTATCCACAAATTCAATTTCAAATAAATATCGTCTTGTTTAACAGAAATAAAATATGTGTGTGAAACGTCTGAAATATACAATGATTGATTTATTCATTGTTGGTCTTTAACGCTTCTTTAATTATTTGTTTGCTGTTTTATGGCGGCCAGCTTTTTTTTTTGGTGAAGAAAGCTTGGGCACCCGATCATAGCTACTGACCTTCGGCTGGAAAACTGTCAAACATAGTTTAAGAGTCGAACTAAGCTACCACGTGTAGGGCATGTAGGGCTTAAACCCTGAAATAAGCAATGAAGCAATAAATTTGTACCAATGACCCAAGCTTTTTGATCACTATATACAGTTTTCGTTTGATCGATAGTTTTTGTCTTTTTGGAATATGAATTGAATATGTCAAGACGTGTTAAAACGAATGGAAGAAAGAAGACGGTAGCTAAAGGCATAGTTCTTTAAAAAAATATGTTTTTGTCGTTGAGATGCTGTCTAGTTGAGGGAAATTCGTGTAGTCTGGCTTACAGTCAAACTAAGCACATGCCCATCATAATTGATGTTGCTAGATTACTGTCTAATTGTCGTTTACTTCATATTGTCTCTTTGATGTACAATACATAAGTATAAATTTTAAAACGTAAAGTTAAGATGTTATGTCATGCATAATTGAGTGGTGCAAAAAGCAAAAGAGAGACTCAAAGAAATAAATTAAAAAAAAGACGAAATTATCTAGTTTTCAAAAGTGACCTGTTTGGTCGCTCGTAATCGGTTGTCTATAAATATAGTTCCTAGCATTTTTTTATGAATGTAAACCTTTAGTACTGTGTTTTTTACATTTAACAAACTATGGCTGAAAGTATTAGTTATGTAATTTCTTTTATAGTGAACTTTATGATATTTTTGTATTATAGTTTATATCATTGGGGCATTGTGGGACTATGTGTCAAATTGTATGAAGGGCAACTCTGCCTATTCAAGCAGCGACGATTTGCAAGTGTCTTGTGAATTCATTTCATGTTTAAACAGTTCCGAATTAGTAAATTCTTTAGTTTACGTCAAGTGAAGTATCATCTTTTCAACTTTTTTTTCCTTTTGTAGACTATGTACCTCAAATGTTTTATCTGAAAAATATGTCTTCACTGGGAACCCTAAAGCTGAAACGTACACATGTCAGTTTAGCAGGGACAATACTCTGTATTCCTGTTTTAGTCATTTTTGCACACATAATCTTTACAGACACTGTCAGTGGTTCAGAGTATTTGTTGTCAACGACATGTCTAACAAGATAGTGAATGCAGCATTTGAATAGGGACGTTTCGATTCATACTCAGAAATTTTGCAATCGTCGAAAAAAGAAAACACCCTTTTTTCTTTAATATAGATATTCTACATTACAAAGCGTCGACGTTAAGTTAGCAATGGAACTTGAAAAACTTTTAAAAAGTTGCTTTTGTTACAAGACTTTAACAAAAAGGTTGCCACGTATGTAATATGCTGGACACATCAGCCTTCAAAAATAAGTCCCCTCCATTTGTTATTCATCTTTCAATCCTAACAAATCTTCTAAATTTTAAGCTTTCCTCTTATCTTGTTTACAAATAATAAAATAATCTGTCCCTTAAATTCTGCTATTCTTATAGGTATTACAATGTTGCAAAAATAAAAAGTATATTAAGTTTGTCCAGCGGCACATATTACAGTCATGTCCAGATTCCTCATTATACGATGCTGGAAGAACTCTATCCACAAATTCAATTTCAAATAAATATCGTCTTGTTTAACAGAAATAAAATATGTGTGTGAAACGTCTGAAATATACAATGATTGATTTATTCATTGTTGGTCTTTAACGCTTCTTTAATTATTTGTTTGCTGTTTTATGGCGGCCAGCTTTTTTTTTTGGTGAAGAAAGCTTGGGCACCCGATCATAGCTACTGACCTTCGGCTGGAAAACTGTCAAACATAGTTTAAGAGTCGAACTAAGCTACCACGTGTAGGGCATGTAGGGCTTAAACCCTGAAATAAGCAATGAAGCAATAATTTGTACCAATGACCCAAGCTTTTTGATCACTATATACAGTTTTCGTTTGATCGATAGTTTTTGTCTTTTTGGAATATGAATTGAATATATCAAGACGTGTTAAAACGAATGGAAGAAAGAAGACGGTAGCTAAAGGCATAGTTCTTTAAAAAAATATTTTTTTGTCGTTGAGATGCTGTCTAGTTGAGGGAAATTCGTGTAGTCTGGCTTACAGTCAAACTAAGCACATGCCCATCATAATTGATGTTGCTAGATTACTGTCTAATTGTCGTTTACTTCATATTGTCTCTTTGATGTACAATACATAAGTATAAATTTTAAAACGTAAAGTTAAGATGTTATGTCATGCATAATTGAGTGGTGCAAAAAGCAAAAGAGAGACTCAAAGAAATAAATTAAAAAAAAGACGAAATTATCTAGTTTTCAAAAGTGACCTGTTTGGTCGCTCGTAATCGGTTGTCTATAAATATAGTTCCTAGCATTTTTTTATGAATGTAAACCTTTAGTACTGTGTTTTTTACATTTAACAAACTATGGCTGAAAGTATTAGTTATGTAATTTCTTTTATAGTGAACTTTATGATAATTTTGTATTATAGTTTATATCATTGGGGCATTGTGGGACTATGTGTCAAATTGTATGAAGGGCAACTCTGCCTATTCAAGCAGCGACGATTTGCAAGTGTCTTGTGAATTCATTTCATGTTTAAACAGTTCCGAATTAGTAAATTCTTTAGTTTACGTCAAGTGAAGCATCATCTTTTCAACTTTTTTTTCCTTTTGTAGACTATGTACCTCAAATGTTTTATCTGAAAAATATGTCTTCACTGGGAACCCTAAAGCTGAAACGTACACATGTCAGTTTAGCAGGGACAATACTCTGTATTCCTGTTGTAGTCATTTTTGCACACATAATCTTTACAGACACTGTCAGTGGTTCAGAGTATTTGTTGTCAACGACATGTCTAACAAGATAGTGAATGCAGCATTTGAATAGGGACGTTTCGATTCATACTCAGAAATTTTGCAATCGTCGAAAAAAGAAAACACCCTTTTTTCTTTAATATAGATATTCTACATTACAAAGCGTCGACGTTAAGTTAGCAATGGAACTTGAAAAACTTTTAAAAAGTTGCTTTTGTTACAAGACTTTAACAAAAAGGTTGCCACGTATGTAAT
Source organism: Mytilus trossulus (assembly GCF_036588685.1). Classification (NCBI taxonomy): domain Eukaryota; kingdom Metazoa; phylum Mollusca; class Bivalvia; order Mytilida; family Mytilidae; genus Mytilus; species Mytilus trossulus. The sequence continues at coordinate 8,266,281 of NC_086384.1, forward strand.
ATGCTGGACACATCAGCCTTCAAAAATAAGTCCCCTCCATTTGTTATTCATCTTTCAATCCTAACAAATCTTCTAAATTTTAAGCTTTCCTCTTATCTTGTTTACAAATAATAAAATAATCTGTCCCTTAAATTCTGCTATTCTTATAGGTATTACAATGTTGCAAAAATAAAAAGTATATTAAGTTTGTCCAGCGGCACATATTACAGTCATGTCCAGATTCCTCATTATACGATGCTGGAAGAACTCTATCCACAAATTCAATTTCAAATAAATATCGTCTTGTTTAACAGAAATAAAATATGTGTGTGAAACGTCTGAAATATACAATGATTGATTTATTCATTGTTGGTCTTTAACGCTTCTTTAATTATTTGTTTGCTGTTTTATGGCGGCCAGCTTTTTTTTTTGGTGAAGAAAGCTTGGGCACCCGATCATAGCTACTGACCTTCGGCTGGAAAACTGTCAAACATAGTTTAAGAGTCGAACTAAGCTACCACGTGTAGGGCATGTAGGGCTTAAACCCTGAAATAAGCAATGAAGCAATAATTTGTACCAATGACCCAAGCTTTTTGATCACTATATACAGTTTTCGTTTGATCGATAGTTTTTGTCTTTTTGGAATATGAATTGAATATATCAAGACGTGTTAAAACGAATGGAAGAAAGAAGACGGTAGCTAAAGGCATAGTTCTTTAAAAAAATATTTTTTTGTCGTTGAGATGCTGTCTAGTTGAGGGAAATTCGTGTAGTCTGGCTTACAGTCAAACTAAGCACATGCCCATCATAATTGATGTTGCTAGATTACTGTCTAATTGTCGTTTACTTCATATTGTCTCTTTGATGTACAATACATAAGTATAAATTTTAAAACGTAAAGTTAAGATGTTATGTCATGCATAATTGAGTGGTGCAAAAAGCAAAAGAGAGACTCAAAGAAATAAATTAAAAAAAAGACGAAATTATCTAGTTTTCAAAAGTGACCTGTTTGGTCGCTCGTAATCGGTTGTCTATAAATATAGTTCCTAGCATTTTTTTATGAATGTAAACCTTTAGTACTGTGTTTTTTACATTTAACAAACTATGGCTGAAAGTATTAGTTATGTAATTTCTTTTATAGTGAACTTTATGATATTTTTGTATTATAGTTTATATCATTGGGGCATTGTGGGACTATGTGTCAAATTGTATGAAGGGCAACTCTGCCTATTCAAGCAGCGACGATTTGCAAGTGTCTTGTGAATTCATTTCATGTTTAAACAGTTCCGAATTAGTAAATTCTTTAGTTTACGTCAAGTGAAGTATCATCTTTTCAACTTTTTTTTCCTTTTGTAGACTATGTACCTCAAATGTTTTATCTGAAAAATATGTCTTCACTGGGAACCCTAAAGCTGAAACGTACACATGTCAGTTTAGCAGGGACAATACTCTGTATTCCTGTTTTAGTCATTTTTGCACACATAATCTTTACAGACACTGTCAGTGGTTCAGAGTATTTGTTGTCAACGACATGTCTAACAAGATAGTGAATGCAGCATTTGAATAGGGACGTTTCGATTCATACTCAGAAATTTTGCAATCGTCGAAAAAAGAAAACACCCTTTTTTCTTTAATATAGATATTCTACATTACAAAGCGTCGACGTTAAGTTAGCAATGGAACTTGAAAAACTTTTAAAAAGTTGCTTTTGTTACAAGACTTTAACAAAAAGGTTGCCACGTATGTAATATGCTGGACACATCAGCCTTCAAAAATAAGTCCCCTCCATTTGTTATTCATCTTTCAATCCTAACAAATCTTCTAAATTTTAAGCTTTCCTCTTATCTTGTTTACAAATAATAAAATAATCTGTCCCTTAAATTCTGCTATTCTTATAGGTATTACAATGTTGCAAAAATAAAAAGTATATTAAGTTTGTCCAGCGGCACATATTACAGTCATGTCCAGATTCCTCATTATACGATGCTGGAAGAACTCTATCCACAAATTCAATTTCAAATAAATATCGTCTTGTTTAACAGAAATAAAATATGTGTGTGAAACGTCTGAAATATACAATGATTGATTTATTCATTGTTGGTCTTTAACGCTTCTTTAATTATTTGTTTGCTGTTTTATGGCGGCCAGCTTTTTTTTTTGGTGAAGAAAGCTTGGGCACCCGATCATAGCTACTGACCTTCGGCTGGAAAACTGTCAAACATAGTTTAAGAGTCGAACTAAGCTACCACGTGTAGGGCATGTAGGGCTTAAACCCTGAAATAAGCAATGAAGCAATAATTTGTACCAATGACCCAAGCTTTTTGATCACTATATACAGTTTTCGTTTGATCGATAGTTTTTGTCTTTTTGGAATATGAATTGAATATATCAAGACGTGTTAAAACGAATGGAAGAAAGAAGACGGTAGCTAAAGGCATAGTTCTTTAAAAAAATATTTTTTTGTCGTTGAGATGCTGTCTAGTTGAGGGAAATTCGTGTAGTCTGGCTTACAGTCAAACTAAGCACATGCCCATCATAATTGATGTTGCTAGATTACTGTCTAATTGTCGTTTACTTCATATTGTCTCTTTGATGTACAATACATAAGTATAAATTTTAAAACGTAAAGTTAAGATGTTATGTCATGCATAATTGAGTGGTGCAAAAAGCAAAAGAGAGACTCAAAGAAATAAATTAAAAAAAAGACGAAATTATCTAGTTTTCAAAAGTGACCTGTTTGGTCGCTCGTAATCGGTTGTCTATAAATATAGTTCCTAGCATTTTTTTATGAATGTAAACCTTTAGTACTGTGTTTTTTACATTTAACAAACTATGGCTGAAAGTATTAGTTATGTAATTTCTTTTATAGTGAACTTTATGATATTTTTGTATTATAGTTTATATCATTGGGGCATTGTGGGACTATGTGTCAAATTGTATGAAGGGCAACTCTGCCTATTCAAGCAGCGACGATTTGCAAGTGTCTTGTGAATTCATTTCATGTTTAAACAGTTCCGAATTAGTAAATTCTTTAGTTTACGTCAAGTGAAGCATCATCTTTTCAACTTTTTTTTCCTTTTGTAGACTATGTACCTCAAATGTTTTATCTGAAAAATATGTCTTCACTGGGAACCCTAAAGCTGAAACGTACACATGTCAGTTTAGCAGGGACAATACTCTGTATTCCTGTTGTAGTCATTTTTGCACACATAATCTTTACAGACACTGTCAGTGGTTCAGAGTATTTGTTGTCAACGACATGTCTAACAAGATAGTGAATGCAGCATTTGAATAGGGACGTTTCGATTCATACTCAGAAATTTTGCAATCGTCGAAAAAAGAAAACACCCTTTTTTCTTTAATATAGATATTCTACATTACAAAGCGTCGACGTTAAGTTAGCAATGGAACTTGAAAAACTTTTAAAAAGTTGCTTTTGTTACAAGACTTTAACAAAAAGGTTGCCACGTATGTAATATGCTGGACACATCAGCCTTCAAAAATAAGTCCCCTCCATTTGTTATTCATCTTTCAATCCTAACAAATCTTCTAAATTTTAAGCTTTCCTCTTATCTTGTTTACAAATAATAAAATAATCTGTCCCTTAAATTCTGCTATTCTTATAGGTATTACAATGTTGCAAAAATAAAAAGTATATTAAGTTTGTCCAGCGGCACATATTACAGTCATGTCCAGATTCCTCATTATACGATGCTGGAAGAACTCTATCCACAAATTCAATTTCAAATAAATATCGTCTTGTTTAACAGAAATAAAATATGTGTGTGAAACGTCTGAAATATACAATGATTGATTTATTCATTGTTGGTCTTTAACGCTTCTTTAATTATTTGTTTGCTGTTTTATGGCGGCCAGCTTTTTTTTTTGGTGAAGAAAGCTTGGGCACCCGATCATAGCTACTGACCTTCGGCTGGAAAACTGTCAAACATAGTTTAAGAGTCGAACTAAGCTACCACGTGTAGGGCATGTAGGGCTTAAACCCTGAAATAAGCAATGAAGCAATAATTTGTACCAATGACCCAAGCTTTTTGATCACTATATACAGTTTTCGTTTGATCGATAGTTTTTGTCTTTTTGGAATATGAATTGAATATATCAAGACGTGTTAAAACGAATGGAAGAAAGAAGACGGTAGCTAAAGGCATAGTTCTTTAAAAAAATATTTTTTTGTCGTTGAGATGCTGTCTAGTTGAGGGAAATTCGTGTAGTCTGGCTTACAGTCAAACTAAGCACATGCCCATCATAATTGATGTTGCTAGATTACTGTCTAATTGTCGTTTACTTCATATTGTCTCTTTGATGTACAATACATAAGTATAAATTTTAAAACGTAAAGTTAAGATGTTATGTCATGCATAATTGAGTGGTGCAAAAAGCAAAAGAGAGACTCAAAGAAATAAATTAAAAAAAAGACGAAATTATCTAGTTTTCAAAAGTGACCTGTTTGGTCGCTCGTAATCGGTTGTCTATAAATATAGTTCCTAGCATTTTTTTATGAATGTAAACCTTTAGTACTGTGTTTTTTACATTTAACAAACTATGGCTGAAAGTATTAGTTATGTAATTTCTTTTATAGTGAACTTTATGATATTTTTGTATTATAGTTTATATCATTGGGGCATTGTGGGACTATGTGTCAAATTGTATGAAGGGCAACTCTGCCTATTCAAGCAGCGACGATTTGCAAGTGTCTTGTGAATTCATTTCATGTTTAAACAGTTCCGAATTAGTAAATTCTTTAGTTTACGTCAAGTGAAGCATCATCTTTTCAACTTTTTTTTCCTTTTGTAGACTATGTACCTCAAATGTTTTATCTGAAAAATATGTCTTCACTGGGAACCCTAAAGCTGAAACGTACACATGTCAGTTTAGCAGGGACAATACTCTGTATTCCTGTTTTAGTCATTTTTGCACACATAATCTTTACAGACACTGTCAGTGGTTCAGAGTATTTGTTGTCAACGACATGTCTAACAAGATAGTGAATGCAGCATTTGAATAGGGACGTTTCGATTCATACTCAGAAATTTTGCAATCGTCGAAAAAAGAAAACACCCTTTTTTCTTTAATATAGATATTCTACATTACAAAGCGTCGACGTTAAGTTAGCAATGGAACTTGAAAAACTTTTAAAAAGTTGCTTTTGTTACAAGACTTTAACAAAAAGGTTGCCACGTATGTAATATGCTGGACACATCAGCCTTCAAAAATAAGTCCCCTCCATTTGTTATTCATCTTTCAATCCTAACAAATCTTCTAAATTTTAAGCTTTCCTCTTATCTTGTTTACAAATAATAAAATAATATGTCCCTTAAATTCTGCTATTTTTATAGGTATTACAATGTTGCAAAAATAAAAAGTATATTAAGTTTGTCCAGCGGCACATATTACAGTCATGTCCAAATTCCTCATTATACGATGCTGGAAGAACTCTATCCACAAATTCAATTTCAAATAAATATCGTCTTGTTTAACAGAAATAAAATATGTGTGTGAAACGTCTGAAATATACAATGATTGATTTATTCATTGTTGGTCTTTAACGCTTCTTTAATTATTTGTTTGCTGTTTTATGGCGGCCAGCTTTTTTTTTTGGTGAAGAAAGCTTGGGCACCCGATCATAGCTACTGACCTTCGGCTGGAAAACTGTCAAACATAGTTTAAGAGTCGAACTAAGCTACCACGTGTAGGGCATGTAGGGCTTAAACCCTGAAATAAGCAATGAAGCAATAATTTGTACCAATGACCCAAGCTTTTTGATCACTATATACAGTTTTCGTTTGATCGATAGTTTTTGTCTTTTTGGAATATGAATTGAATATATCAAGACGTGTTAAAACGAATGGAAGAAAGAAGACGGTAGCTAAAGGCATAGTTCTTTAAAAAAATATTTTTTTGTCGTTGAGATGCTGTCTAGTTGAGGGAAATTCGTGTAGTCTGGCTTACAGTCAAACTAAGCACATGCCCATCATAATTGATGTTGCTAGATTACTGTCTAATTGTCGTTTACTTCATATTGTCTCTTTGATGTACAATACATAAGTATAAATTTTAAAACGTAAAGTTAAGATGTTATGTCATGCATAATTGAGTGGTGCAAAAAGCAAAAGAGAGACTCAAAGAAATAAATTAAAAAAAAGACGAAATTATCTAGTTTTCAAAAGTGACCTGTTTGGTCGCTCGTAATCGGTTGTCTATAAATATAGTTCCTAGCATTTTTTTATGAATGTAAACCTTTAGTACTGTGTTTTTTACATTTAACAAACTATGGCTGAAAGTATTAGTTATGTAATTTCTTTTATAGTGAACTTTATGATATTTTTGTATTATAGTTTATATCATTGGGGCATTGTGGGACTATGTGTCAAATTGTATGAAGGGCAACTCTGCCTATTCAAGCAGCGACGATTTGCAAGTGTCTTGTGAATTCATTTCATGTTTAAACAGTTCCGAATTAGTAAATTCTTTAGTTTACGTCAAGTGAAGTATCATCTTTTCAACTTTTTTTTCCTTTTGTAGACTATGTACCTCAAATGTTTTATCTGAAAAATATGTCTTCACTGGGAACCCTAAAGCTGAAACGTACACATGTCAGTTTAGCAGGGACAATACTCTGTATTCCTGTTTTAGTCATTTTTGCACACATAATCTTTACAGACACTGTCAGTGGTTCAGAGTATTTGTTGTCAACGACATGTCTAACAAGATAGTGAATGCAGCATTTGAATAGGGACGTTTCGATTCATACTCAGAAATTTTGCAATCGTCGAAAAAAGAAAACACCCTTTTTTCTTTAATATAGATATTCTACATTACAAAGCGTCGACGTTAAGTTAGCAATGGAACTTGAAAAACTTTTAAAAAGTTGCTTTTGTTACAAGACTTTAACAAAAAGGTTGCCACGTATGTAATATGCTGGACACATCAGCCTTCAAAAATAAGTCCCCTCCATTTGTTATTCATCTTTCAATCCTAACAAATCTTCTAAATTTTAAGCTTTCCTCTTATCTTGTTTACAAATAATAAAATAATCTGTCCCTTAAATTCTGCTATTCTTATAGGTATTACAATGTTGCAAAAATAAAAAGTATATTAAGTTTGTCCAGCGGCACATATTACAGTCATGTCCAGATTCCTCATTATACGATGCTGGAAGAACTCTATCCACAAATTCAATTTCAAATAAATATCGTCTTGTTTAACAGAAATAAAATATGTGTGTGAAACGTCTGAAATATACAATGATTGATTTATTCATTGTTGGTCTTTAACGCTTCTTTAATTATTTGTTTGCTGTTTTATGGCGGCCAGCTTTTTTTTTTGGTGAAGAAAGCTTGGGCACCCGATCATAGCTACTGACCTTCGGCTGGAAAACTGTCAAACATAGTTTAAGAGTCGAACTAAGCTACCACGTGTAGGGCATGTAGGGCTTAAACCCTGAAATAAGCAATGAAGCAATAATTTGTACCAATGACCCAAGCTTTTTGATCACTATATACAGTTTTCGTTTGATCGATAGTTTTTGTCTTTTTGGAATATGAATTGAATATATCAAGACGTGTTAAAACGAATGGAAGAAAGAAGACGGTAGCTAAAGGCATAGTTCTTTAAAAAAATATTTTTTTGTCGTTGAGATGCTGTCTAGTTGAGGGAAATTCGTGTAGTCTGGCTTACAGTCAAACTAAGCACATGCCCATCATAATTGATGTTGCTAGATTACTGTCTAATTGTCGTTTACTTCATATTGTCTCTTTGATGTACAATACATAAGTATAAATTTTAAAACGTAAAGTTAAGATGTTATGTCATGCATAATTGAGTGGTGCAAAAAGCAAAAGAGAGACTCAAAGAAATAAATTAAAAAAAAGACGAAATTATCTAGTTTTCAAAAGTGACCTGTTTGGTCGCTCGTAATCGGTTGTCTATAAATATAGTTCCTAGCATTTTTTTATGAATGTAAACCTTTAGTACTGTGTTTTTTACATTTAACAAACTATGGCTGAAAGTATTAGTTATGTAATTTCTTTTATAGTGAACTTTATGATATTTTTGTATTATAGTTTATATCATTGGGGCATTGTGGGACTATGTGTCAAATTGTATGAAGGGCAACTCTGCCTATTCAAGCAGCGACGATTTGCAAGTGTCTTGTGAATTCATTTCATGTTTAAACAGTTCCGAATTAGTAAATTCTTTAGTTTACTTCAAGTGAAGCATCATCTTTTCAACTTTTTTTTCCTTTTGTAGACTATGTACCTCAAATGTTTTATCTGAAAAATATGTCTTCACTGGGAACCCTAAAGCTGAAACGTACACATGTCAGTTTAGCAGGGACAATACTCTGTATTCCTGTTTTAGTCATTTTTGCACACATAATCTTTACAGACACTGTCAGTGGTTCAGAGTATTTGTTGTCAACGACATGTCTAACAAGATAGTGAATGCAGCATTTGAATAGGGACGTTTCGATTCATACTCAGAAATTTTGCAATCGTCGAAAAAAGAAAACACCCTTTTTTCTTTAATATTGATATTCTACATTACAAAGCGTCGACGTTAAGTTAGCAATGGAACTTGAAAAACTTTTAAAAAGTTGCTTCTGTTACAAGACTTTAACAAAAAGGTTGCCACGTATGTAATATGCTGGACACATCAGCCTTCAAAAATAAGTCCCCTCCATTTGTTATTCATCTTTCAATCCTAACAAATCTTCTAAATTTTAAGCTTTCCTCTTATCTTGTTTACAAATAATAAAATAATATGTCCCTTAAATTCTGCTATTTTTATAGGTATTACAATGTTGCAAAAATAAAAAGTATATTAAGTTTGTCCAGCGGCACATATTACAGTCATGTCCAGATTCCTCATTATACGATGCTGGAAGAACTCTATCCACAAATTCAATTTCAAATAAATATCGTCTTGTTTAACAGAAATAAAATATGTGTGTGAAACGTCTGAAATATACAATGATTGATTTATTCATTGTTGGTCTTTAACGCTTCTTTAATTATTTGTTTGCTGTTTTATGGCGGCCAGCTTTTTTTTTTGGTGAAGAAAGCTTGGGCACCCGATCATAGCTACTGACCTTCGGCTGGAAAACTGTCAAACATAGTTTAAGAGTCGAACTAAGCTACCACGTGTAGGGCATGTAGGGCTTAAACCCTGAAATAAGCAATGAAGCAATAATTTGTACCAATGACCCAAGCTTTTTGATCACTATATACAGTTTTCGTTTGATCGATAGTTTTTGTCTTTTTGGAATATGAATTGAATATATCAAGACGTGTTAAAACGAATGGAAGAAAGAAGACGGTAGCTAAAGGCATAGTTCTTTAAAAAAATATTTTTTTGTCGTTGAGATGCTGTCTAGTTGAGGGAAATTCGTGTAGTCTGGCTTACAGTCAAACTAAGCACATGCCCATCATAATTGATGTTGCTAGATTACTGTCTAATTGTCGTTTACTTCATATTGTCTCTTTGATGTACAATACATAAGTATAAATTTTAAAACGTAAAGTTAAGATGTTATGTCATGCATAATTGAGTGGTGCAAAAAGCAAAAGAGAGACTCAAAGAAATAAATTAAAAAAAAGACGAAATTATCTAGTTTTCAAAAGTGACCTGTTTGGTCGCTCGTAATCGGTTGTCTATGAATATAGTTCCTAGCATTTTTTTATGAATGTAAACCTTTAGTACTGTGTTTTTTACATTTAACAAACTATGGCTGAAAGTATTAGTTATGTAATTTCTTTTATAGTGAACTTTATGATATTTTTGTATTATAGTTTATATCATTGGGGCATTGTGGGACTATGTGTCAAATTGTATGAAGGGCAACTCTGCCTATTCAAGCAGCGACGATTTGCAAGTGTCTTGTGAATTCATTTCATGTTTAAACAGTTCCGAATTAGTAAATTCTTTAGTTTACGTCAAGTGAAGCATCATCTTTTCAACTTTTTTTTCCTTTTGTAGACTATGTACCTCAAATGTTTTATCTGAAAAATATGTCTTCACTGGGAACCCTAAAGCTGAAACGTACACATGTCAGTTTAGCAGGGACAATACTCTGTATTCCTGTTTTAGTCATTTTTGCACACATAATCTTTACAGACACTGTCAGTGGTTCAGAGTATTTGTTGTCAACGACATGTCTAACAAGATAGTGAATGCAGCATTTGAATAGGGACGTTTCGATTCATACTCAGAAATTTTGCAATCGTCGAAAAAAGAAAACACCCTTTTTTCTTTAATATAGATATTCTACATTACAAAGCGTCGACGTTAAGTTAGCAATGGAACTTGAAAAACTTTTAAAAAGTTGCTTTTGTTACAAGACTTTAACAAAAAGGTTGCCACGTATGTAATATGCTGGACACATCAGCCTTCAAAAATAAGTCCCCTCCATTTGTTATTCATCTTTCAATCCTAACAAATCTTCTAAATTTTAAGCTTTCCTCTTATCTTGTTTACAAATAATAAAATAATATGTCCCTTAAATTCTGCTATTTTTATAGGTATTACAATGTTGCAAAAATAAAAAGTATATTAAGTTTGTCCAGCGGCACATATTACAGTCATGTCCAGATTCCTCATTATACGATGCTGGAAGAACTCTATCCACAAATTCAATTTCAAATAAATATCGTCTTGTTTAACAGAAATAAAATATGTGTGTGAAACGTCTGAAATATACAATGATTGATTTATTCATTGTTGGTCTTTAACGCTTCTTTAATTATTTGTTTGCTGTTTTATGGCGGCCAGCTTTTTATTTTGGTGAAGAAAGCTTGGGCACCCGATCATAGCTACTGACCTTCGGCTGGAAAACTGTCAAACATAGTTTAAGAGTCGAACTAAGCTACCACGTGTAGGGCATGTAGGGCTTAAACCCTGAAATAAGCAATGAAGCAATAATTTGTACCAATGACCCAAGCTTTTTGATCACTATATACAGTTTTCGTTTGATCGATAGTTTTTGTCTTTTTGGAATATGAATTGAATATATCAAGACGTGTTAAAACGAATGGAAGAAAGAAGACGGTAGCTAAAGGCATAGTTCTTTAAAAAAATATTTTTTTGTCGTTGAGATGCTGTCTAGTTGAGGGAAATTCGTGTAGTCTGGCTTACAGTCAAACTAAGCACATGCCCATCATAATTGATGTGGCTAGATTACTGTCTAATTGTCGTTTACTTCATATTGTCACTTTGATGTACAATACATAAGTATAAACTTTAAAACGTAAAGTTAAGATGTTATGTCATGCATAATTGAGTGGTGCAAAAAGCAAAAGAGAGACTCAAAGAAATAAATTAAAAAAAAGACGAAATTATCTAGTTTTCAAAAGTGACCTGTTTGGTCGCTCGTAATCGGTTGTCTATAAATATAGTTCCTAGCATTTTTTTATGAATGTAAACCTTTAGAACTGTGTTTTTTACATTTAACAAACTATGGCTGAAAGTATTAGTTATGTAATTTCTTTTATAGTGAACTTTATGATATTTTTGTATTATAGTTTATATCATTGGGGCATTGTGGGACTATGTGTCAAATTGTATGAAGGGCAACTCTGCCTATTCAAGCAGCGACGATTTGCAAGGGTCTTGTGAATTCATTTCATGTTTAAACAGTTCCGAATTAGTAAATTCTTTAGTTTACGTCAAGTGAAGCATCATCTTTTCAACTTTTTTTTCCTTTTGTAGACTATGTACCTCAAATGTTTTATCTGAAAAATATGTCTTCACTGGGAACCCTAAAGCTGAAACGTACACATGTCAGTTTAGCAGGGACAATACTCTGTATTCCTGTTTTAGTCATTTTTGCACACATAATCTTTACAGACACTGTCAGTGGTTCAGAGTATTTGTTGTCAACGACATGTCTAACAAGATAGTGAATGCAGCATTTGAATAGGGACGTTTCGATTCATACTCAGAAATTTTGCAATCGTCGAAAAAAGAAAACACCCTTTTTTCTTTAATATAGATATTCTACATTACAAAGCGTCGACGTTAAGTTAGCAATGGAACTTGATAAACTTTTAAAAAGGTGCTTTTGTTACAAGACTTTAACAAAAAGGTTGCCACGTATGTAATATGCTGGACACATCAGCCTTCAAAAATAAGTCCCCTCCATTTGTTATTCATCTTTCAATCCTAACAAATCTTCTAAATTTTAAGCTTTCCTCTTATCTTGTTTACAAATAATAAAATAATATGTCCCTTAAATTCTGCTATTCTTATAGGTATTACAATGTTGCAAAAATAAAAAGTATATTAAGTTTGTCCAGCGGCACATATTACAGTCATGTCCAGATTCCTCATTATACGATGCTGGAAGAACTCTATCCACAAATTCAATTTCAAATAAATATCGTCTTGTTTAACAGAAATAAAATATGTGTGTGAAACGTCTGAAATATACAATGATTGATTTATTCATTGTTGGTCTTTAACGCTTCTTTAATTATTTGTTTGCTGTTTTATGGCGGCCAGCTTTTTTTTTGGTGAAGAAAGCTTGGGCACCCGATCATAGCTACTGACCTTCGGCTGGAAAACTGTCAAACATAGTTTAAGAGTCGAACTAAGCTACCACGTGTAGGGCATGTAGGGAATAAACCCTGAAATAAGCAATGAAGCAATAATTTGTACCAATGACCCAAGCTTTTTGATCACTATATACAGTTTTCGTTTGATCGATAGTTTTTGTCTTTTTGGAATATGAATTGAATATATCAAGACGTGTTAAAACGAATGAAAGAAAGAAGACGGTAGCTAAAGGCATAGTTCTTTAAAAAAATATTTTTTTGTCGTTGAGATGCTGTCTAGTTGAGGGAAATTCGTGTAGTCTGGCTTACAGTCCAACTAAGCACATGCCCATCGTTATTGATGTGGCTAGATTACTGTCTAATTGTCATTTACTTCATAGTGTCTCTTTGATGTACAATACATAAGTATAAATTTTAAAACGTAAAGTTAAGATGTTATGTCATGCATAATTGAGTGGTGCAAAAAGCAAAAGAGAGACTCAAAGAAATAAATTAAAAAAAAGACGAAATTATCTAGTTTTCAAAAGTGACCTGTTTGGTCGCTCGTAATCGGTTGTCTATAAATATAGTTCCTAGCATTTTTTTATGAATGTAAACCTTTAGTACTGTGTTTTTTACATTTAACAAACTATAGCTGAAAGTATTAGTTATGTAATTTCTTTTATAGTGAACTTTATGATATTTTTGTATTATGGTTTATATCATTGGGGCATTGTGGGACTATGTGTCAAATTGTATGAAGGGCAACTCTGCCTATTCAAGCAGCGACGATTCGCACTTGTCTTGTGACTTCATTTCATCTTTAAACAGTTCCGAATTAGAAAATTCTTGAGTTAACGCCAAGCGGAGCATCATCTTTTCAACTTTTGTTTCCTTTTTGTAGACTATGTACCTCAAATGTTTTATCTGAAAAATATGTCTTCACTGGGAACCCCAGAGCTGAAACGTACACAAGTCAGTTTAGCAGGGACAATACTCTGTATCCCTGTTTTTGTCATTTTTGCACACGGAATCATTCCAGACACTGTCATCGGTTCATAGTATTGCTTGTCAACGACATGTCTAACAAGATAGTGAATGCAGCATTCGAATAGGAACTGTTCGATTCATACTCAGAAATTTTGCAATCGTCGAAAAAAGAAAACACCCTTTTTTCTTCAATATAGATATTCTACATTATAAAGCGTCGACGTTAAGTTAGCAATGGAACTTGAAAAACTGTTAAAAAGTTGATTTTGTTACAAGACTTTAACAAAAAGGTTGCCACGTATGTAATATGCTGGACACATCAACCTTCAAAAATAAGTCCCCTCCATTTGTTATTCATCTTTCAATCCTAACAAATTTTCTAAATTTTAAGCTTTCCTCTTAACTTGTTTACAAATGATAAAATAATATGTCCCTTATATTCTGCCATTCTTATAGGTATTATAATGTTGCAAAGATAAAGAGTTTGTCCAGTGGCACATATTACAGTCATGTCCAGATTCCTCATTATACGATGCTGGAAGAACTCTATCCACAAATTCAATTTCAAATAAATATCGTCTTGTTTAACAGAAATAAAATATGTGTGTGAAACGTCTGAAATATACAATGATTGATTTATTCATTGTTGGTCTTTAACGCTTCTTTAATTATTTGTTTGCTGTTTTATGGCGGCCAGCTTTTTTTTTGGTGAAGAAAGCTTGGGCACCCGATCATAGCTACTGACCTTCGGCTGGAAAACTGTCAAACATAGTTTAAGAGTCGAACTAAGCTACCACGTGTAGGGCATGTAGGGCTTAAACCCTGAAATAAGCAATGAAGCAATAATTTGTACCAATGACCCAAGCTTTTTGATCACTATATACAGTTTTCGTTTGATCGATAGTTTTTGTCTTTTTGGAATATGAATTGAATATATCAAGACGTGTTAAAACGAATGGAAGAAAGAAGACGGTAGCTAAAGGCATAGTTCTTTAAAAAAAATACTTGTTGTCGTTGAGATGCTGTCTAGTTGAGGGAAATTCGTGTAGTCTGGCTTACAGTCAAACTAAGCACATGCCCATCGTTATTGATGTTGCTAGATTTCTGTCTAATTGTCGTTTACTTCATATTGTCACTTTGATGTCGCTACATAAGTATAAATTTTAAAACGTAAAGTTAAGATGTTATGTCATGCATAATTGAGTGGTGCAAAAAGCAAAAGAGAGACTCAAAGAAATAAATTTTAAAAAAGACGAAATTATCTAGTTTTCAAAAGTGACCTGTTTGGTCGCTCGTAATCGGTTGTCTATAAATATAGTTCCTAGCATTTTTTTATGAATGTAAACCTTTAGTACTGTGTTTTTTACATATAACAAACTATGGCTGAAAGTATTAGTTATGTCATTTCTTTTATAGTGAACTTTATGATATTTTTGTATTATAGTTTATATCACTGGGGCATTGTGGGACTATGTGTCAAATTGTATGAAGGGCAACTCTGCCTATTCAAGCAGCGACGATTTGCAAGTGTCTTGTGAATTCATTTCATGTTTAAACAGTTCCGAATTAGTAAATTCTTAAGTTTACGTCAAGTGAAGCATCATCTTTTCAACTTTTGTTTCCTTTTTGTAGATTATGTACCTCAAATGTTTTATCTGAAAAATATGTCTTCACTGGGAACCCCAGAGCTGAAACGTACGCAAGTCAGTTTAGCAGGGACAATACTCTGTATCCCTGTTTTTGTCATTTTTGCACACGGAATCTTTCCAGACACTGTCATCGGTTCATAGTATTGCTTGTCAACGACATGTCTAACAAGATAGTGAATGCAGCATTCGAATAGGGACTGTTCGATTCATAATCAGATATTTTGCAATCGTCGAAAAAAGAAAACACCCTTTTTTATTCAAGATAGATATTCTACATTATAAAGTGTCGACGTTAAGTTAGTAATGGAACTTAAAAAACTTTTATAAGTTAAATTTGATACAAGACTTTAACAAAAAGGTTGCCGCACATGGAATATGATGGACACATCAACCTTCAAAAATAAGTCCCGCCCATGTGTTCTTCATCTTTCAATCCTCACTAATCTTCTAAATTTTAAGCTTTCCCCTTAACTTGTTTACGAAAGATGATGACATTAATATTTCCCTTAAATTCTGCCATTCTTATAGGTATTATAATGTTGCAAAGATGAAGAGTTTGTCCAGCGGCACATATTACAGTCATGTCAAGATTCCTCATTATACGATGCTGGAAAAACTCTATCGACAAATTCAATTTTAAATAAATATCGTCTTGTTTAACAAAAATAAGATATGTGTGTGAAACGTCTGAAATATACAATGATTGGTTTATTCATATTGTTGGTCTTTAACGTCACTTTAATTATTCGTTTGCTATTTTATGGCGGCCAGCTTTTTTTTTTTGGAACGGTGAAGAAAGCTTGGGAGCCCGGACAGAGCTACTGACCTTCAGTTGGGAAACTTTCAAACATAGTTTTGGAGTCGAACCAAGCTAACACGTGTAGGGCATGTAGGGTTTGAACCCTGGAATAAGCAATGAAGCAATAATTTGTACCAATGACCCAAGCTTTTTTATCACTTTATACAGTTTTCGTTTGATCGATAGTTTTTGTTTTTTTTTAATATAAATTGAATATGTCAAGACGTGTTAAAACGAATTTAAGAAAAAAACGGTAGCTGAAGGCATAGTTTTTTAACAAATATTTTTTTGTCGTTTAGATGCTGTCTAGGTGAGAGAAATTCGTGTAGTCTGGCTTACAGTCGAACTAAGCACGTGCCCATCATTATTGATGTTGCTAGATTTCTGTCTAATTGTCGTTTACTTCATATTATCACTTTGATGTACAATACATAAGTATAAATTTTAAAACGTAAAGTTAAGATGTTATGTCATGCATAATTGAGTGCTGACAAAAGCAAAAGAGAGACTCAAAGAAATGAATTTAAAAAAAAGAAGAAATGATCTGATTTTCAAAAGTGACCTGTTTGGTCGCTCGTAATCGGTGTTCTATAAATATAGTTCCTGGCATTTTTGTATGAATGTAAACCTTTAGTACTGTGTTTTTTAGATATAAAAACCTATGGCTGAAAGTATTAGTTGTGAATTATTTTTTTTTAGTGAACTTCAAGATATTTTTGTATTATGGTTTATATCATTGGTGCATTGTGGGACTATGTGTAAAATTGATTGAAGGCGAAGAACACACAGCAGCAAACTACCGTCCAGTATCCCTGACATCAATCACGTGTAAGCTACTAGAGCACATAGTCCACAGTACTATCATGGACCGCTTTGACCGAAACTCCATATTGTGTGACGAACAACATGGGTTCAAAACCAAACGCTCCTGCGAATCCCAGCTTCGCATAACCATACATGAAATAGCCAAGAACATAGAGGAAGACGATCAGACAGATATCATCCTGTTAGACTTCGCCAGGCCTTTGATAAGGTACCACATAACAGACTGCTCCACAAAATGGACTACTACGGAGTAAGAGGTGTCCAATTCAAATGGATAAAACAGTTTCTGTCCAACAGAACCCAGTCTGTGATCCTTGAAAATCACAAATTTGACCCACTTGACGTTGTATCTGGAGTTCCACAGGGAACTGTGATGGGTCCCTTACTCTTTTTGTATACATCAATGACCTCCCAGAAGCTACAACATCAAGAGCTAGACTGTTTGCCGACGCATCAAGTAACCAGAAAATGCAGACTTTCTGCAGAAAGATCTTTCATCACTAGAAGAATGGGAAAACAGTGGCAAATGTGTTTCCACTCAGAAAAAGGCACAGTCATCCGTGTCTCTGGACGACGTCAACAACATCAGACATCCTACTCACTCCATGGATAAAGATTAGAAGCAATAGACAGGGGGAAATACATTGGGCTCACCATCAGAAAAGATCTCACCTGGTCAAATCACATCAATCAGACCATAGGAAAAGCCTCCAAGACACTAAGATTCTTACGGAGAAATCTTGGTAGGTGTATTCCAGCAACAAAAGCTTCAGCTTACTGCACGTTAGTCAGACCAACCCTGGAATATGCTTCCCCGTTATGGGATCCCCACCATATTACCATCATACGTGACAAAGAGCAGGTACAGAGACGAGCAGCTCGCTTTGTCTACAGTTGCTATCAGGACAAACCTCCAGGATGTGTCACAAAGCTTCTGGGCCAACTTCAATGGGAATCACTGCAGCACAGACGATGGAAACAGAGTCTGGTGCTGTTACAAGACTCAATTTTTATATGTTGTGATGTTATGCTATTGTTTCAGAAAAAGGGAGAAGGTTTGGGCCCAATAAAACGTTTAATCCCGCTGCAAATGTTTGCACCTGTCCTAAGTCAGGAATCTGATGTACAGTAGTTGTCGTTTGTTTATGTAATTTATACGTGTTTCCCGTTTCTCGTTTTGTTTATATAGATTAGACCGTTGGTTTTCCCGTTTGAATGGTTTTACACTAGTAATTTTGGGGCCCTTTATAGCTTGTTGTTCGGTGTGAGCCAAGGCTCCGTGTTGAAGGCCGTACTTTAACCTATAATGGTTTAATTTTTAAATTGTTATTTGGATGGAGAGTTGTCTCATTGGCACTCACACCACATCTTCCTATATCTATCAACACCAGATGATTGCCATTGATCTAGCCAAGAAATTTGCATAAGGTGACAGTAGAACCAGGGGCAATCACACATAAAGATATTCAAGAGTGAGTAGGGACGTCTATTATCATTCATTCTTACCGAGAACAACTAGAGAGTTGAACAAACTCCCAGAATCAGTAGTAGAACATCACTAGATGACTTTAGGGCTAGAGTGAACACCATCCCTGGAACCAACCACATCTGAAATAAATAACAGGAGAACCAGTGTATATAGTTGTTATTTAGTTTATTTTATTGTAAAAACCATCCAGATCTTTCTGGACTTTTACTTTTGGCCAGAGAGTCTGTTTGAGATGCGCCCGAGTCAATTACACTTTTATGGAGTTCGATGAAGTAAATTCTTGAGTTTGCGCCAAGAGGAACATCATCTTTTCAACTTTTGTTTCCTTTTGTAGACTATATGTAGCTCAAATGTTTAATCTGATGGAACCCCAGAGTACATGTATTTGGGGTATCCCCCCCCTTTTTTGGACCTCACTAAAAAAAACTGTTTGGTGTTTTTTTTAATTTATTTACAATTTTCCACAATGTATAAACATATATCAAATCTCAACAATCCATTGCTAGTCGATTACAATACCTTTGCCGAACCTACCGATTTGGTTAAAAAAAAAAAATTTATACTCGTCCTGCATTGCATGGAATTCTTTTTCATTGTAATATAAATCGATTTTTTTTCAGTTTATGTTTTTATAAAAAAAAAAAAAATTAAAAGTGGGTTTATAATGGTTTAATTTTTGAATTGTTGTTTGGATGGAGAGTTGTCTCATTGGCACTCACACCACATCTTCCTATATCTATTTGAGAAAAGCATGGTATACTCTATATGTCGCTCGTGATTTGGTACATTGATTTGTATGTACTTTATGTAGTCTTATCGGTCTTTCAAAATGTGAACAGAAAACTTGGGTACATTGTTACATTATAATAATTATAGATCGTTTCTATGTGTGTGACGTGTCGGTGTTGTGTCGTAGTTCTCTTATATTTGATACGTTTCCCTCAGTTTTAGCTTGTCACCCGGATTTGTTTTTTTCTCTATCGATTCATGAATTTTGAACAGCGGTATACTACTGTTGCCTTTATTGTACAACTGATGTCATTATTCTGCATAAATCTGCTTAAACTCTCATAGTAAACTAGCGAAAACAAAGTTTACGTAAACACAACTTCAAAGAAGACATTGTACATGATTTTATTGTTATAGATTTATAATAAAAGACACAAATAAGGTCGTCTACATTGCAGACATTTTATACCCCGAAAACGTAAAATAACAACAATACCGAACTCTGTAATAAGTCGTTCTTTTGGTAATGTTTTATTTCATACATTTTCTTATCCACCATCATCCTAAAGACTTTTCGAGACGAATTTGAGATTTATTTTCGTAATTTTATAACTTTAGTTTGCATATCTGGGGTTGTTGATTTTACATAATTTGGCTTACAGTAAAGATGGTTGCATATATATGTGTCAATAAAGTACTCTTCGACAAAAAGATATAAACTGTAATGTAAAAGGTTATTTTTTTTTATTTAGATCGATTATGCTGCAGTATAAAAACAAGGAAACGCATCGATATAATGTGATTAAGGGTATGAGGCGAAATTGTCTTTATGTTCGCAAGAAGAAGAGAAAGACATTGAAACTAACGCGTAATGGATAACTGTTAACCATACTTACATCTTACTACAAACTGTTGTGAAAAATAAGAAGTTTAATGTGTTTATAAACATTTATTTATGAAGTGTAGTGAGCAAATATGATACACTTTACTACTTACAAATATTTACAAATTTGAAGCTTTACATACAATTTCAGGAAATCTACTATGTGTGTCTTTCATTATCAATCAATGCTTTGTTGATACCGTACTTTGACCTATAATGGTTTACTTTAACAAATTATGACTTGCATGGGAAATTGTATCATTAGCACATATACCACATCTTCTTATATCTATTGTGTATTAAGTTAGAAATCCTATTGAAAACTAATATTGATGAAAATTTGTTTGCTTATCATCAATCTTTGAACCGAATGCGACTGATATAGAATTTATATGCAAGCAAGGGCGGCTAAGCAAAAGGAGCGAAGCGTAAACATGACAGGAAACTTGTCCTTATCTGTGTATCAGAGTTCCAGAAAAACTGTTTCCATGACCTCCAATATAAATCACATCTCCATTAGAATTTGCATGAGTACAGAAAACCCATGCTTTGTCGCCTTTTGTTAGAAAATCTACTCCATTGGAAGATACGCAAGGTCCATGTTCGCCGACGCTGTTTCTGAAGTTCAAGTCTGCCAATATTTTCCCATTTTTAACTTTAATATGTGCATGAATGGAGTCATTCATTTCAGGACATAACTGTACAGAGAGCAGATACATTCCAGAATAAGGAGCTGTAAATACACCGGTTGTGTTGTCATATCCACCGCCATAGTTCACTATCATGTTTGGGAATACAAAAGTCTTTCCTATTACATTTCTATCAAATTTCAAATCACGTGCTTTAAAGGTCACTGTTGGTGTTCTAAGGTTTTCTGTAAAGTAATTCATATAAATTATGATCTTTAATATAATGCCCTTTACATGAACAACATATAATTATTCATTTGAATTGTCGAAAGTTTAAATAAAATATGTATTTAGTAGTATGAACCGCTAGCCTTTGATGGTCTTTTATTTTATTTTAGATCAATTATATTTTTTTAGAGTTTAGTGTGACCTCCATTTTCACTTAACATGTACACAATTTTAATAAGGGGCCAGCTGAAGACCACCTCCGGGTGCGATATTTTCTCCCTGCGTTAAAGACACATTGGGGGCCTTCAGCTGATGTCGTCTTCTCTTTGATTGGGTTGTTGTCTCTTTGACATAATTCTCCATTTCCATTCTAAATTTTATTTTTGTTATGATCTTAATAAGTTAATATTCTTGTTATCGCAACCTGTAGTATAATCATTTTTAGATATCCGGTGATGTTTATCATGAACCAAAGAAGTTCAAATGTTTGCATGTGTCGTGTGTGGTATTTAAAATACTCATTTTATTTAAGAATTGAATGCTCTTTTTTGTAAATTTATTGGGATGTAAAAGCGTTGACCGAAGTACATTTTGTATGAAGCGCAAAAGCGCTTCATACTAAAAATGTGTGCACGGTCAACGCTTTTACAACCCTATAAAGTTACAAAAAAAGCATTCAATACTTATAATTACATTTTTACCTAAAGGATCATGAAAACAAGCCTTTTATCAAGTTTTTATTTCATTTACCTGTGCACTTTATTGTGGGACCCCGTGTCATCATGAATGAAAAGTTGCATTGTGTAATGCAATTGATTAAGGAATATCACGAGATTGCTAGTTAGCCAATCAGAATAACGTATTATAATAAAACATACATCTAATGTAATTATAAGATGATGTGAAAAGTTTAATGCACTTCATATGTGTATTTAATTTATCACAACCCATAATAAATTCATTATACAAAGTATATAAAGGCCGTATAAAGGAAACTTAGCTTAAAAGTTAATCTAGCGAATTCTATTGCACATGTTAGTATTTGTAATTACTAGTTTGTAATTTGACATTTGGATAAATAGATAGTTTTTTTTATCTCTGTTCTAATACTTTCTTACCTGTCAATTCCGTCGTTACATTTTTTACTTTCTCTTCAATGATGACATTCAACTGTTTTGTTTCATCCTTTAGTTTTTCAATATCAGATATGATATCCTTCATTGTGTAGTCAAGAACCTTCCGTATTTCTTCGTAAATGTATACTTTTAGTTGCGATGATAATTTAGCCATGTCTAGTTTTGCGACGAGTGGTGCATCCATACTGTTCAGTAAGGGAACTTCAGCATTCGGACAGTCTTGTCCTTGACTCGTCACGTCACTGAAGCAAACCGTTACAATGATTATAATCACTGCAACAATAAACACTTTGCCATGTAAAAACTTCATTTTTAAATATTGGTGCTGTAATTCTGCGGCCAATTACTAGTATAAAAATATTTATATGTTGTCAATGAAACAATATCTCTACATATGTAGTATTATAATATCTTGCGCAGTTGTGAAGGTCACAACTAGGTTTCCTTTTGTTAAGGCCTTTTCCGTGTGAACATGTAAAGGAAAGTGATTGTCGAAATATATGTGGAGAAACTAAATGCGTGTTTAAAAATAATATTTGTAGGTCAATTATCTTATTACAAGATTGATTGATTTTGTCTGTACTATTTTTTTATTTTTTTTATCTCAGTCTATCCCCTTGTCGGGAAGTTTTCTTGTTTATAGTCGTGGTATAAATCACATACTTCTCGTCATTTAAAAAAAACGTTCATCGGAAGGTACCAATACCAGTATTTGTTTTCCGTATCAACTTCACAAATACTACACGATGATCTTGAAACATAGATTCTAGGCACTGACGTTGTTTTATCATCTTAAAAACGTATTATAGTATTCTTTTATTTGTCTTAATGCGTATAACTTTTACTATTTAGTCTGTTTTATTGATATCCGTTCGTCGTTGTTCGACGTAGCTCGGAATTTGTACATTCCATCATTGTGTTCTTTTCTATAATAAATCTCGTAATCTTGTCTTTCATTTTTGCTGATGTGCTTTGTATATATACCTTTTCGTGTTTCTCTGATACATATGACGTGACTCTATACTTATACATCCAATTATCGTGCTATTGTAAATCATTTCTGTATTCTTGTCTTTCATGATTGCTTTAGTGCTTTGCCTATATGCTTTTTTGTGTTTCGTAGATACATCTTTGACGTGGCTCTGTACTTTGATTGAAAATGTTTTAAAATAGATGAATAATGCTTAAATTTTAAGAAAAAAAACATAACTTAAAAAGTGTCGGGCTTTAATCCCAGTTTCATTCTGTGAACCTTATTTAAGTAGATGAAAGATTACATTTATGTTTTAAGGACAAACACTTGGCAGTAACAAATTAGCTTTTAATCCACAAAAGGCGTTTACAAAAAAATCAAATTTTTGACACGAAGTTAAACCACTCTGAAAAAGTGAATTATGACTTGAATATTGTGTTTTAAACACCAATTAGAAGATATGTACGTCATCTACATTAGAAAGAACAATTGAATTGCATGTAACAAACTCTTTCCGATATATGTGTACCGACACATTAGTATTATAACAAAAAATCATATACTAAGAAACAAATGCCTGGCGACAAAAGTAATCATATTGTTTGTTCTACCTAGGTCCCTATTGTATATACACTGAGATACATTGCCACATTCTGTATATTTTGCAAAGTTTATTTATTGTAATGTATACTTCTAGAATCTACAATCCTTCCAAACAAATACACTTTTCTTGAAAAATGTAAGTTGTAAAATTACATACAGTTTTAACAGTTGGTTAAGGTGGCTGTCTAGACTGAAATCACTTAGTCTGAAAATCGTATGTTAATGTAGTTTTTTTTACAAGTTTTAATACATAATAGTTAAGTTTTTATTTTTATTTTATTATTTTGATTTAATTTTCCACTCTGATAAGATATTCCGAAATAAATTTCAAAAGCCAAAACTGAGCACATGATGTAAACTTTCGATAATGCTATACTCCTAGTGACACGTAGACGTGGACAACTGTTACTACCTCGAGCTAAATACAATAGAAAACACTAATTTTCACAAATTGTCTATATTGACCTTATATTGTCAAACCTAAACACATTTCTTTCTAATGCGATGCTTCCAATTGCACTGTGTAAGCTACTTTTAAAAAAAATTAAGTCCTTCAAGAATTACATTAAATCAGGAAACTGATATTGCTGTATATCATAGATACAAATATAGAAATTGATATGGGAAGATGTTTGTAGGTCAAGTATGGGGCCTATAATACTATTGGGCGACTCAATCAACCAATGTTTTGCGTTTAATATTAATTTCAGTGAATTTTACTTAAACGTTATAGGTATAAGAACCCGTAAAATCATACAATAAATACCCCAACTGCAACAGTGCTGTTACATTAAACAGAATCACTGTTTGCTAGTAATGCCATTGGTGGTTTAAATTAGCGGTTAGAAAAAAACTTCTATATGAACGTCACTGATGTGTCTTATGTAGACGAAATGCGTGTCTGGCGTCCTAAATTATAATCCTGGTACCTTTGAAAACTACTTAACCTTAACATTTGTACTTGAGACATTGTTATTGAAAAAAATAGACAATGTTTTTTTTCTCTCGATATAACGATACACGACTTGTTTTATGTAAATATTCACGGACGTGGTCTTCCATAACTTCCTACATATTCAAATAATCTCAAAATGAGAGATATTTAATGCTTTTCTATTATTTATGTTATTTCTCTAGGGCATGATTTGCATTAAACTTTTTCCAGATACCTTTTATGTATATTCAGATAACTTCTTTGGTGAAAAAGACTGTTTTTAGTCTAATGATACACATAAAACTAGAATTGAACACAAAGAGGCTATTCTTTTCTAACATTATGTGTACTATATAATTATACGTATGGAATCTCATCTCACTATTAGATTATACTTACAATATTGAAAAATGACAATCACATGTTTTTATTTTATACGAGGATGCAATTTAAAAGGTAAATTGTAGACTGTACCAAGACAATTATGTACTCTTGGTGTTTATCGCCGTCCAAGATGTCTGCATAATCTTTTAGAACGTAAAATATGGTAAACTAGTGTTCTTTGCATCCTACATTTTTTTTATTGGTCGACCGGGATGAAAAAAAATCTGCAAATTTAAAAATGACTTTTTGAGAGGTATGACTATGGTTAGAAATCTTTTATCTATACAGTGCATCACATTTCCTCCTGCTAAAGCATCCACCATTCCAACTTGAAATGTTGAAATTTATTGAATGACATAACATTATCAATATATCTGATAATGACTTTTACGATTTTTGTATCATGATTTTTTCTTTTGTCTTTGAGAAAGATCTGAATGAATTTTGCTTTAAATTAATCAAAAACATTTCCGTGAATAATTGATGAACAAGTAATACCTAATGCAATACAGACGGTTTGCTAATTTATCATTGCACCACACTCAACAACGATGTTGTCAAACTAAAAGTCCAGCATTTTTTATAAAGTTCATATTCAGTGTATTTGTGAAAGGTTGCAGTACGGTTCCGCACAAAGTAAAATGTTTCATCACCTTAATCAGAAGTTTTTATCTTTGTTTCCGATTTTTGTAGAGAAGACTCTTTTTAATGAGACGATATAGTATACTAGTAGGGTGCCCAATCAACGAATTTTATCGTTTTGGTTTAACGAAATAACACATGGCCATATGAGTTGTCATTTTAATAAATTAATTGTTCACAAAACTTTGAATTTTTGAAATACTAAGGCTTTTCTACCTCAGGAATAGATTACCTTAGCTGTATTTGGCAAAACTTTAAGAATTGTTGGTGTCAATGCTCTTCAACTTCGTACTTTATTTAGCCTTTTAAACATGTTTTGATTCGAGCCTCACTAATGAGTATTTGTAGACGAAACGGGCATCTGACGTTAATATAAAATTTTAATCCTGGTATATATGATGAGTTTATTTATATCATTGGAAAGAGGAGAACAAGCCTCATTGAAATACCGTTGTCGTCGTTATCTGCAGTGGTCACATTTTTTTTAAACAGTGTCAAAGGTCAAAGCAAGAATTCCAGGAAAATGCAGAGTCACATTTAGATAAAATGATTAAGCTTTAGAATAACTGCAGTTGTGTCTGCTAATGTAAGATTTATAGCAAGAGAGGCGGAACAATAATACATCATTACAAGGGTTATCTAGATCGGAAGCATCATGCAATATACTAAAATATAATATAAAAAAGAAGATGTGGTATGATTCCAATGAGACAACTATCCACAAAAGATCAAAATGACACAAACATTAACAATTATAGGTCACCGTACGGCCTTCAACAATGAGCAAAGCCCATACCGCATATAGTCAACTATAAAAGGCCCCAATACATGTTCTTTCCATGCTCCCATAGCCTTGATAAAGCGCTATTTGCTAATTACTCGCATATAAAAAAAGTAATCCAATAGAAGAACTCTGACATATAACAAACGTATCACATTGTATTTCATTCCTACTTCGTATAGGGTTTTATGGGCATAAATTAACAGAAATGTGAATGTGTACCATATGCCGGGTCTGAAATGTGACAGAAGGATTTGATTTGTATATATTACAATTAAAAAAAAATTGAAGTTATAAAAACCACCACAAAAAAAATAGTGAAACTAAACAATGAAAGTGGTAATATTATTACTGCATAATTATGAATATCTGGATTGAAGATTTCGAAATAATTCTATAGAATGGTGAAAATCCACACCTCAGCTGGTTCACAACGCCAGCCTGGGTGCATAAACCTCTTCACTGTGGAATAAATGGCTGAATGAACTTTTGAGATGGCAAGTCGAACAACTCGGCTGCATGTCGTTCTTTTCATGGAAATTTATGGATTTTTAAAGCTGTCGCTAATTCCATTTGGGAATATTTTCAGAGTTTTCTGTGTAGAGTATTTTTACTGTTGTTATTTGCCTTATCGCTCTTTTATCCACGGTACAATATTTGTTTATCATTCTTTCTTTTCTTTTCTGTCGCTTTCAATCCTTTCGGTTTCTTGCTTTCAATTCAGTAAACTCAAAAGATAGGCATATGAGTGTAAAATGTTGACGTCATAAGTATTAACTTGGAAATGGATATAAGGTCCTCAATAGACCACAGTTCAAGCTGGAGATGCGATGAGCTAGGTAACAGATTGCTCTCATGTATCCATTTTAAACATTTAAAGTAAATATAACCAAATTAATGAGCTTCATTATTTGTAGATTAGTACAGTAATCAACCAAAAAGTCAACAAATTATCGACAACAGATAAATAGACGAACAGACAAAAAACACTCCACCATTACTAGTACCTTTATACAGTAAACTAAATATTGAGCCTTGCACACCCAACAACATAAAAAAACTGCCGGGTTAAATTGTTGTTCGTATTTCGCATGTCGAACAGATATAAATATTCATGCCATGTGCATACAAGTAGTATACTGATGCGGATGTTATTACGTTGTGAATGTTAGCCGAATGGTGGCGACTTCAAGCTTTATCTCCAAAATGATCCATACTTCAAATAACAAGTTAAAAACCTAACAGAAATTATCGTAAGGTTCGGTTTAAAAGAATTCCTGAAAAACTGTTTCCATTATCTGACACACCGGGATTATATATCACATCACCTTTATGGTTGGCGTAGCTACACAGAATCCACACTTTTTGTCCTTTCAGAACTTCTGCCATTCCGCTAGAAAAAGCACAAACATCATTGCTATCTGAAAAAATTTTGACACTCAATTTCCCTATCCGTTTCTCATTTGCTATGATATAAACCTTGACATGATCTCCAGTTTCTGGGCATAATTGAACAGAAAACAAGTAAACACCGGGCATAGGTGCTGTGAATATTCCAGTGCTTTTATCCTATCCATGACCGTCGTTCGATATAATTGTATTGAATACAAGAATCGTTCCTTGTAAATTGGTATCCGACTTTAATTTTACAGCTTTGAATAGAACTGTAGATGAATGATCTGTAAATGTATAAACAAATGTTTGGTTACTAAATTCTCCGTGTTATTTGATGCATACTAAAGTATGCGAAGAAAAGGAATTTCTTGAATGAGTGAGACTTACTCGTCCACTAATAACACACAATAGACAAACTAAATTAAAAAAAAAAAATTCTGACTTCTAAAGGCATAAATTTGAACTTTATTACATTTCTATTTTCATTTGAGGTAAGAACTTTTCTCTTTTATTAAGAAATAACAATTTTAATTGTTAGTTACGTAAATAACTAGTAATTTGAAATACACATTTAACTTCGAGATTGATTGAAATTATACATGTGTATGTCGTGTACAAGTTGCGATTTTGTACAGGTTATAACATGTACAAAAATATTGTACATGTTATAACTTGTACGATGCAAAAATACAAGTTATAACATGTACAAAAGTACCCCATACATGATATAACCTGTACAAAATATTGCTTAAAAATGGTTTCAACTTGTACAAAATTTTAAATAAATCTTCAAGAAGTAGAATATGCATTTAAATTCACCAATGCATAAAGAACAACAATAAATAGACCAGAACATGTCTTTTTTCTGTAAAGGACAATGATCACAAAGTTTCAGAAATATATGTTTCATGAATAATGTTGGTAAAATGTGTTTTCATGTAATTATATGTTTTATGCAGTCCATCATGGTTTAAATAAGTGTGAAACTATTTACTAAAAGCTTGCATTTCTCAATGACAATTACATTAGATATACTAGTTTCTCTAAATTCTTCCAAAATATTTAAGAACGTTTTTTACTAATTTTGGGAAATACTTTTCCCTCTCGTTTTTATTGCATGCAAGACTAAAACAATGTCTTAAATGCTTACTCTGTAAAAGCAAGAGAAAGCTAAAAATAGTTTCCATTGGACCACGCTTTATTGTCAATATATTTGGATCTACTCTTCCATATTTTTGGCCTTCAGCATAACTTATGTAAATTTATAACTCGCTTTTTTTATATAAACTATAAGACCATTGCATCAGGCGAATGTCATTTTGATGTTTTAAATATATATCCTCTTCTTTAAAAGCATTTATTTGTAGCCTTTGGATGTTGTCTGCTCCATTAGCGGGTTGTTGTCGTAAGACACATACCCGATTTCAATTCCAAATTTTATTTGTGGACACATCTATCCTGTATATCATCTTATATCTTTTAGTGTCAACTAGAATGAAAGTATTTTACTATTGCCTTCAAAGTGGACACTCACAATTATAATTCATCAAATAAAGATATGTCCATAGATAATCATAAGAGGTTTATAAGACATGTCCTTAGATATATATTTTAGGACAGGTTTTAGGAATGCTTCGTACATTTTGTAATACTGACCCCCCAGACAGTTATAACTGTATCAAAAAAGGACAAAACACACTTACATGAACGAATAATGAAAAAGTTATGAAAAAGTTATTGAGGTCAATATCATCTGTTGCGATAATAGAAAAATATCCTTATTTTTTCGATTTTGTACAAGTTACTTAAAACCATTTTTAAGCAATATTTTGTACAGGTTATAACATGTATGAGGTACTTTTGTACATGTTGTAACTTGTATTTTTGCATTATACAAGTTATAACATGTACAATATTTTTGTACATGTTATAACCTGTACAAAATCGCAACTTGTACACGACATGTATACCGATATACAATCACTGGTCACATAAAGCATAAGTTGTGACGTTCATATCATATGTTTCCGTATAGTTTTACTAATAATGTTGTTGAAGAATACTGGTTCGAGGAATGTTTTGTAAATTTCAATGTAACAGTGACGAGAAAGAGTTTCGATATAAATATAACGAACATAAATAGTCTAAAAATAACTTTATTTGTACTCGAATGTACAAATGAATAAAAATGGTCGACTCTTTCTACCTCTTCTAATACGTAAAGTTGTGTATAGAAATATGTCAAATTGTAGATAAACAATCAGTTTTCAGGTGGCTCCGGTGTTTTCGTCAATTTGGATTTTGAAGTAGCAGATAACAATTGGTTTAGATCTTTAATGAAATGCGTAAATTTTGAGAGTAGTATGTATTTCATGTGTAATAATAAATATATAAAATTATGTTTTATAGTATTTACAGCTGTAATTTCTATAAAAAACAAAAAAAACACCATATTTGTGTTTGTTTCATTTTTTTTCAACTTTGCCAAAAAAAGGAAGCCAAGTCTGATAGTAGGGGAGATAACTCAGATAAAGTAATTTTACAGTTGAAAGTTTTGTGAATTTACCTGCTTTAATATGTAGCCAGAAAACAAGTTCGGTGACCCTATTTTTTCTTTTTCTTATCTGAAAGCATGTTATTAGAGCCATCTTCTCACATTTTCTCTTTAAATAATATCATTTAGTTTTCATTGTTTCACACATAATTGGATTTATCATGCATTATCTATACAAAATCTGACAATTTTGTACAACAAGTAGCGTGAAAAAAAACATGAAAAAACTTCATTTTGAATAATTTTTGTAACATTCTATGTATCTAAATTAAGACAACCCCGCCACCTTAATATCTAGAGATTATAAGTAATAGGTATTTCAATTAAAAATCTGTCTTACCTTTTCGAAACTGAATAAATTGTGCTGTCAATTTATCCTCCATATTGCTACTTTTAAAAATTACATCTTCTATTACATTCATCAATGATTTGTTTAACACGTTTTGTACTTCTTTAAATGTATCTAGTATCAACTTTTGCACTGAACTGTTTAGCAAGTCCCTTTCTGTTGCAAATTTGTTTAGTATCAATGCCAGCACTGAACTGTTTAACGCGGACTTTTCTTTTTCAAATGTATCTAGTATCGATGACTGTACTGAAATGTTTAACGAGGGTTTTTCTTTTTCAAATGTATCTAGTATCAACGATTGCACTGAACTGTTTAAAGCACTCCTTTCCTCTTTGAATGTATCTCGTATCATTGATTGAGTACCCTTTCTCCTTTGATTTTCTGACTCATTGAACTCATTGAATTTAAACATCACAGATTCCTCAAAGTTTTTTATTTTTTGTTCGTAAATTTCGATTTTATGTTCCATCCGAACAAGTTTCTCCAATACCTTTTCTTCAAAATCATATTTAAAACACTGCGTTTTAGATTCTATGCCGTCCTTTGAACCATGGTAGATGGATGAAGTAGAAGAATAACGAATGTTACATGCTATAATTACAATGATAATTATTCTCATCATTTTCACTTATCAGGAGTACTTAACACTGACAAGGTTTGAAATGTATATAGAATAATATCCTCTGTTTAGTAACATCAAGAGTTCCAATTTTATAATAAAATAAAACAATAATAAAAGCATCACACTATTATATCATATCTTTTTATCAAAGAAATATTCGTGATTCGGCGACATGAACATCGAAAAGTTTTTTTTTCATCTCAGTTTTGGTTTGTTGCCCCGATTTTGTTTTTTGTCAATGGATTTATGAGTTTTGAACAGCGGTATACTACTGTTGCCTTTATTTAAACAGACCGACCTTTATATTTGAAATCGTGTTGTGTATACAAAACACATTTTGCCGAATAGAAACATTTACAACAGACACATTGTGTGAAGAATCACGATGTTTTTCTACCTTTTGTAATCGTGTAATCGTACTTTAACTAAGATTGCATCACTCCCTTTTGGATGAAGTTTGCATAAGAACGAGAGAAAACAAGTAAATTAATATGTAGGACTTCAAAGTGCGATGGGGACGCTTAAGTACGATGGTCACGCTAAAGTTTTATGGTTTACCCTAAAGTACGATTCTCCTATACGCTAAAGTGCGTTAACTTTGTCCGTGAAAATATATACGTAAAAATGTAGTTTGTTTATGACGTTCACAGTTGTTTATAATACAAACTAAAAATTACAGACGCTGGAAGATAAATTACAAATATTTTATTAACACCTTTAAAACCAAATGTCAATGACTGAATTTATTTTAACCTGACCGTGCTTTGTCGGCTGAGGCAAATGTGTTTGTTTTTCTCAACTGGAAGAACTTGTATTCTGCAGTCGACCATTTTACCACGAGATACAAAATACTATTCACAAGGATATCATGTATCCAGCTTTTGTTGCTAGTTGGAATCAAACAGATACATTTGAATCATTGTTTATGTTGTAGATTACTAAAGCAGGTCCCATTAATGATTGTCGATTTTATTGAAAAGTAACGTCGGTAAAATAAAAGTCCTTGTTTTCATGCGTAAATTATAATTTGATTTAGTCGTCAGTCGGCTAAAACATTAGTTTGTATATTGAACCAAAATAATAATATGTTTGTGTGATGACTATGAAAAAGAAGAAAAATCAGCAATATTTCGACAATAATCTAATTGTGTATTTGTAATTTACAATTTATACGACCATATGAGGAGGTGTGCCCGTTAGTGATAGACTGTGTGCACGGCAATCTACACCAACTATCTTTTGTAAAAAGACTATTTTGTAACCTCCATGTTTTAATAACTCGAATCTTACCCTTTATGTTCATCGCACTTTAGCGTGATATACCGGTACCATCGTACTTCAGTGAACAAACAACCATCGCACTTTAGCGTGAGACACCATAGTAATTTAGCGTAGACCATCGCACTTTAGCGTGATCATCGCACTTTAGAGTGATCATCGCACTTTAGCGTGATCATCGCACTTTAGCGTGATCATCGCACTTTAGAATACCATCGCACTTTAGAGTCCGACACATATTTTCTGTATATCCTATAGTATGACAAACAAATGTAAGGCAAATATTCATTTCTGCATTTTGATATTAAGATAAATTTTCAGTTCAGCATGTTCAACTATAGATCAATGAAACGTTGGTTGCAAGGAATCGTTGACAGTCACATGCAAAACTCATTGCACTCTTACACTACGTGACATTGTTGTGAATCTACTTTTCTAATGGGGTTGATATCCCATTCAATCAATTGGTCTGTCTTCGACAAGAGTCATGTGTAAGAAAAGAAAACGAAAGTAAGATGTTTTATTTATAACGGTTCTAACATAGTTTTTTTTTTGTGAATGAAAAGCATTTGACAAATTGTACCTCCCTCTTTAAGTGTTGGATTGTTGCAAAAATACCTGAATATCTTCAAAATAGACCAAAAATCCTACCTTTTCGGTCCACCAATAACAAGGGACGAAATATACCAGAGGGACAGTAAAACTTATAGATAAAAAATTAACAGACAACTCCATGGCTAAAAAAAACTGACAAACAGAAAAATAATAGTACAGAAGACACAAAATAGAAAACTAAAGACTAATCGACACGAACCCTACCAAAACACTAGCGGTGATCTCAGGTGCTCCGGCAGGATACGCAGATGCTGCTTCACATGTGGCACCTGTCGTGTTGCTTATGTTATTACAAATCCGGTTAATAGTCTAATTTGGTAGGTCACTTTCATGAAAAGGGAAGGATATTGTAGTAACGACAAAATGAACATATGTGTTTTTCTATGTTGTGATGTTATGCTATTGTTTCAGAAAAAGGGAGAAGGTTTGGATCCATTAAAACGTTTAATCCCGCTGCAAATGTTTGCACCTGTCCTAAGTCAGGAATCTGATGTACAGTAGTTGTCGTTTGTTTATGTAATATATACGTGTTTCTCGTTTATCGTTTTGTTCATATATATTGACCGTTGGTTTTCCCGTTTGAATGGTTTTACACTAGTAATTTTGGGGCCCTTTATAGCTTGTTGTTCGGTGTGAGCCAAGGCTCCGTGTTGAAGGCCGTACTTTAACCTATAATGGTTTACTTTTTAAATTGTTACTTGGATGGAGAGTTGTCTCATTGGCACTCACACCACATCTTCCTATATCTATATCCGATATCATCTGTGAAACGGTTATTCCATAACGGTTAACCAACTCGTGATGTAACATCGTATCAATTGGGAGATATATACTACATATACTGGCGCTGCTGACAAATATCTAAGAAAAAAAGAATTTTAAGAAGTAGAATTTATAAGCATATCCAAAGTCATTGAGGTTACAATCCTCGATATGCATGTTTAAAATCTAAATAACATTACTCTGACGTCAAGCCGACTTACAAAATGTTTAATCAAAACAAAGGTAACGTTATACCAAGGATACTATATGATTGTATTTTCTTCATCAACGGATTGATTTTACTTTAAAACCGACTCAACAAATTAATAATGATTTAATTTATTTAAACGTAAATGTTAACACATAATATCAGATCTAAAACAGAACACTGAATAGTTCATATTTATAAAATATATGTCAATTATCAAATCATAAATTCTTGGATATGTTCAGCAATTACAAACAATAAATCAACACTCAGCTTGATATTTACAACACAATATATAATTGGATAATTATCATGGGACCTTTTTGTTACTTTTGCATCATAATTTTTTTAATAATAATTGTATACTCCGTCATCAATATTAAACATTACAATAAAGCATCAAATATTTCAGATATACGTTTTGGTAAAATAAAATTGAAATATTTACCAATATGCTTAATTAATCTTTCTTTATAAGTACAACTTACACAAAGGAGATTTCCAGACACATTACAAATATTGCATCTATACCCAATTTCCATTTCATACTTACATATGGTCATTGGCTCTTGCTTTATGTCAGACATTAAAGATGCAGATTTTGGATTAAATTACAACATTTTTTATGAAATATTTAGTACTATATTTAAATAAAGTGTTATTACACTAATGCGGAAGAATATTGTCGCGATCAGTATATTATATTACTTTTGCAAGCTCACGTGGTGTATGGTGTACTCATCTGGGGGATTATCTCACTGAAAGTGCAATGACCCTATGATAATATTTATAAAATAAAACGCACACATCATATATATATATATGTATATTTATGTATGTATATAAATACGAAAATGATAAGTATCAAAATGGAAGATTAAAACAGAGAACGAGTTTTCCAAACTCAAAATATTACGTTTAAAACATTTACTGAAAATTCGAAACTCTAACATTTTCTGTCTGAGTTTCAAATAAGTTTGAAGAAAAAAAAGAAACGTTGGATATCGTATAAAGTTCAACAAGAAGGAATAATACCATGTGTATATATACATTAAAGATTATCGGAGGAAATGCAAATTAAAAATCGCATTGAAAAAAAATAGATCTGCAAGAATGGGTGTGAAGTTTATTAGCTATGTATGAAAATATAAAAATGATAAAACAAAATAACAATCAGACCATATGAATGTCCTTTCGCAAACTAATGCTATAATTCGATAATCACTCAAAATGTTTTAGCAGGTACTGCATGATGATCAATGCACTTTAACCCCAAATCACACATTTCTTTGCAGGGTTCATGTAGGTTCCTGCTTGGCAATTAAATGTTTTGGAGAATTCGTCAAAATTCTGTAGAGGTCCAACGACTCTACAATAAAAACATGTTTATTTTATTTATGCCTTAGTGTTGACATGTTAACTTAACGTAGGTTTTCGTGATATGTGTTGCATAATATCAGAATTACCCTAACGAACTACCCAATATCACTCCTTTTTGGTTTTAATCAATGTCCTCTTGTTGGGTGCTCGTAATCTTGATTTAAGTCTTCTGAATCGATTTGTAAGATTAAAAATCTATACACTACTGTTACCTTAACATGTTGGTTTTATATAACTACGAATTTTACGTATGTTTTACTTTCACTTTTTTTAGGTATATATTATATATCATGTTATTAAAATCAATACATCTTATCAATGATTCACTATCTTATATCTTTTACTTTACTATCATTTGGAATTTTTTGTATGCTTCTTCAAATTCCAATACACTATTTTGTCATTTACTAAGCACTGGGTAAATACGTTTGGTGAAATATTTAAGTTACACATTGACGTGAATGTTTACACCAATACTAAATGTAAATTGCGCAATAATCTAGTATATGTTCTAAAAATATCAACTATGTTATATTCAAAATTAAAGTTTTTTTTTCCTTTTCCATAATTGCACCATTCCCAGAGCAGTCCGTTTTTAAAGTTTACACTATATAATGTTTATTTTGTAGTTCAAAATACAAAATGAATGAAATCTTTATCTTTCAGTTCTTACAATTATTTTGATATATATATTGATGGTACTTCAGCAAGACACATGGTGTGTAATTAGAAGAATTCCATTTCAAGTATGCTTCTTTTTTATATGTACGTAATCATACCTAGAACGAGCATCACTGTGAGAATCTACAACTATTCTTCTGACTGCCTCTTTTGGTCTAATGATTCCACACCATACCTGAACATGAATAGATTTTGATTATATTTGCATTTTTTTTATTATCATATTATTTGAGAATAAATATACGACATCGATTTCTTTGTCTGAATAAAAAAACATCTTTGAAGGAATTAAGCTTCTCACTTAAACAATGATTTTATAACTACTGTTTTCTTGAATATCAATTTAAATTGATCAATATAAACCTAATATAATATCAAATAAAATAATTTGATGTTTTGTCTTTGTTTTGTCTTCTTTACAAAAAAATAATTATGCTGCGTTGATATTCAGGGAATTTTCAAATGACTACACAAACGTTCTTTTCTTTTTAGAAGCCCAAACAAGTGCAGAAAACAACAAAGAAGATTTTTCAAAATTGTTAGGTTTTATAAAAAATATAGAACAGGTCGGTCGTGTAAAATATTGAGAAAAATAATTTAAAAAAGTTTACATTATTGACCGAAACATGCTCACATATGATCGTATTTAAAAACAAAACGATTGACGAAGACTATCCGTTAAGTGGTGGACCTTATTTACACTGCACTTAAAAGCATGCTTGAAAATTAACGGAATTTTCTTTGTTTTGATATAAAATATTACATACTTGAGCAGCATTCAAGAAAAATAACTGGTTTGGTGAAAATTCCATTCCAGGTAGAGGTTTTTCTTCTTTACCCTTGTGTTTGGTAGCAACAAGTTTTCTGTATGCCTGGAACAAATAAGAAGGTCAAAATTGAAATAATATGTCAATTGATTTCTGTTGGAGATATGAAACTTTGCAACCATTATAACCCCATCTTCTTATTTAGGAATATTACAGTTGTTATTTGTTCGGTTCTTTTTGCTTTTGGTTTGCCATTTGCTTAAGGACTTTCCTTCTCGAATTTTCCATGGAGTTCGATATTTTTGTAATTTTACTTTTGTTCGTTTTCATAGACATATTTACACTTGTATGCAAATTTGTCCGCCATCACGTAAAATCACACAGATTCCCGCATACTTTAACACAACAATTTAAAAAGTTTGACTTCACAATAAAAAAACTAATTGTTGCTTGACGTCAGAAGGTTTTTCGGAGGTGATCTAAGGTCATTTGAAGACAAAATTCATCTAAATACCAAAAGTGTTAATACGTTTATTAGGTCATCTATTGGATCGCAGAGGTCGAATGTTTGCAGCTGGAGTCTACAGAAATGATTTAAATGTCGCAGATTATATATTTTTTCTATTAACCTCTTAATGTATAAATATTTCTATAACTCTTCAGTCAGATAAGGCAAAACCTTTTGGAATTTTCCTATTTGACTGTTTGTCCAAAAGTTTAAATAAGCCCAACGTACAACTCTTATGTATACTAAATACGTGTTAGGCATCTAAATTCTAAGTCCTTCTATCTCTGAATTGATTTTACTACGAGATCTATATGACTGAAAACTAACATTCAGACATTTCTAGCGATTGTTACTTACATTAAACTGTTAGGTTAATATCAAAAGATACCATACAGAATTGGTTATCACATTTGTACCTTAAAACTTTCTCTAATTCCACCATTATCTGCTATGTTTTCTCCAAGTGTCAATTTTCCGTTTAGCTAAAATGATAACATACATTTAGTGTCTGTATAATTCAAACATATTTGCGAGCCATCAATAACATCAAATATTGGGACAGTGGTATAACAGCACGAAATAAAAACAAAATCTAAAACATCAGTTGGAAAGAATTTCAGATTTTCTAATTTTTTTTTCATGATAAAAGGTTCATTTTCAATTTTCATAAAAACCTTCCCTCAAATACGAAGAATGTTATATTAACTAACTGGAATCGATGATAATGTTATAAAAAAACGCTTCTTATTTCAATATTAATAAGAAATCTTACTTTCATATTAGCTGCCTCCACAGTATAATTGCCGTACTGATTTTGTATACATTCAGCTTTTGATTTGAAATTGTTTATGGCTGTATTGGTCCACCATTGGTTAAGTTTCCCTTGTTTGTCATACCTTCTACCTGAAATATAATTCATTGGTTATTTTAAGCGTTTGAAACCCATATACATATTCCTGTTTTATCTGTTTTAGGTTTCATTTGTTTTCCGCGATTTTATCTCCTTCCTTCTGCAAGCCATTATCCGTAGCTTTTTATGTTCTTGGTCGCATCTTTCTTATTTTGCAGGTCATTTTGTTTCTTAACATGATTGAAGGTTTTTGGCTTGGATATATTTGGTTTACAATGTTCTTATGTATATCAATAAAAAAGTTATTTCCGATCATACACATAAACATTTTAGTTTATCAAAAAACTACACCATGGACATAAAAAACAACTGAAAGTATCGTATGTCAATAAATCATAAGAAGGAAACTACTATGTATTCATACAGATTTATTATCTCATAGGTATCCCTATACAAATACCTTTTTGAGTATATATGAGTAGTATGTATTTGTTTTTCTGAAATAAAATTTGATCCAATAAAATTGACAACAAAGTTTGGGGATATCGGGCAAAATCCACCGAGTTAAGACAAAATAGATAAGAAGATGTGATATGAGTGCCACTGAGTCAATCAAAGTCACATATATAAAAAGTTAACAATTCTAGGTCAAAGTACGGACTTCAATGCATTTATTCATTCATTTAATACGGAGCCTTGACTCACAGCAAGCTACAAAGGGTCCCGAAATGATAAATGTTAAACAATTCAAACAGGAACACCAAAATCAAAATCTATTTAAAAAACGAGAAACAAGACACACCTATTAACCACACCAACAAGTAATAACAACAGGCTCCTGACTTATGACATGTGCATAAAATACAGCGTTTAAGTTTACCTGAGTCATCAAATCCATGAGTAATTTCATGGCCAATTACGTATCCAATGCCACCATAATTAAGATAACTAAAAATATAAAGTTGTAATATGATTTAATACTCATTTAAAATATTGTATACTTTAAGGATATAAGACAAGTTGCAGTTTGAGCAGTTTTCCTCTTTTTTGTATTTGGGAGTTAATCGATCATTCCACATAAAACCGTCCTCTTAACAGCATTTGAGAGCTATAATTTATTTTCAAAAAAGACCATTTGCAACGTATCCAACTCTTCCATTCTCTATTCTATATAACGCTAATCAACACTTACTTAACTTTTATCTGATTCCTTACAATTAAATTCGTTCATCTGATATGAAGGGATATTTGTTATGCATTTACACAACTGTACTGATATCAGCAAATTTGAATTTTAAATTATGCTATCATTTCTGATTAAACAAGATAAATACTTACTCTGGATAGTTTCTGTGATAAAATGGTGGTTGAAGAATCCCAGCTGGAAACACTGTAAAATAGTGTAATGTCCATGTATATTTTTTGGAATAAATTTTATACTATTGTTTCAGAAAAAAGGGAGAAGGTTTGGTACCATTAAAACGTTTAATCCCGCTGCCAATGTTTGCATATGTACTAAGTCAGGAAACTGATGTACAGTGGTTGTCGTTTGTTTATGCAATTTCTACGTGTTTCTCGTTTTTGTTTTTGTATATAGATTAAACCGTTGATTTTCCCGTTTGGATTGTTTTACACTAGTAATTTTGGGGTCCTTTAATAGCTTGTTATTTGGTGTGAGCCAAGGCTCTGTTTTGAAGGCCGTACATTGACCTATAATGGTTTATTTGGTATAATTGTTATTTGGATGGAGAGTTGTTTCACTGAACCTCATACCACATCTTCATATATCCAATTAAACTTTTACGTTGAAAGATATTTTGTATGTCGGCGTTTGTTGTTGTAGCAGTTCTTTTTTTCTGAAATTCTGTTCTTTCCTGTAATAGTTGGGGTGTTTCCCTCGGATTTAGTTCGTAACCCGGATTTGTTTTGACTTTATCGATTTCAGATTATTGAACAGTGGTATATTTCCTTTGCCTTTATTCGTCATCAATTTCAAAAGTTACATTATTGTAAGGTAAAATTTAAAAAATCGGAAGTATTTGTTCTTTCCTCTCAAGTTGACACATGGCTGATTTAGGATAGAAAAATTCTCATACCAGTCGTCTGTACAATTGATTTTAAAGTATTAAAACCTACAGTTTATTTTATTAAGTAATTGTTCTATTATAGAATCTTACTGATCTGATTCGTTTGTGGATCATAGAATGCATTAACAGTTGCTGGTGGAGTGCTCCATCTGTAAAATAGATTTACAAAATCATGAATCAAATCTTTGTCATAAAAATAAGCATAAAATGAAGAATGATACATGAAGTATGATCATAATAAAATAAAATTGAGAATGGAAATGGGGAATGTGTCAAAGAGACAACAACCCGACCAAATAAAAAAACAACAGCAGAAGGTCACCAACAGGTCTTCAATGCAGCGAGAAATTCCCGCACCCGGAGGCGTCCTTCAGGTGGCCCCTAAACAAATATATACTAGTTCAGTGATAATGAACGCCATACTAATTTCCAAATTGTACACAAGAAACTAAAATTAAAATAATACAAGACTAACAAAAGCCAGAGGCTCCTGACTTGGGACAGGCGCAAAAATGCGGCGGGGTTAAACATGTTTATGAGATCTCAACCCTCCCCACTTTACCTCTAACCAATGTAATAAAGTAAACGCATAACAATACGCACATTAAAATTCAGTTCAAGAGAAGTCCGAGTCTGATGTCAGAAGATTTAACCAAAGAAAATAAACAAAATGACAATAATACATAAATAACAACAGACTACTAGCAGTTAACTGACATGCCAGCTGTAGACTTCAATTAAACTGACTGAAAAATTATGAATTCATCATATGAACATCAGGCACAATCCTTTCCGTTAGGAGTTTAGTATCATTTTAATAACATTTTTTCAATGGTTTTATGTAGCACCTGGTATGTTAAGAACCGGATTCTTTTTTTTTTTTTTATTTCATTCTAAAAAACACATAAAAACAATTACACCGTAGCTTTGGTTATGCCTTGAAACAATTGGTACGTGCACGCCAAACGTGATTCGATATCAAAGTCATATTATACGTTTTATAGCAATTAAAAGCTATATGAAATGTTAACGATCATCAACACATAAGCGGCAAAATGAACGTAGTTACTCCAGCTTTTGTGCAATATCATGTATCACCAACATATATTTTTCGATCATTTCAATAAGTAACACATGACTTTTCGTTTCTTTAACATAAGGGATTACACTAGAAGTCGATACGATTCAAGTGAAGATAATTTCTTTATAATGCCATGTAGGAACGTTGCAATCAATGTGTAGGATAATTTTTAAATTTTCTTTGATACTTTTTACAGTCCTTAAATGATATGATTCTTTTATATGACTCACTTGTTTTTGTCAACTGGTTCCCTGAGGTCCTTTATGTTTTTGGTTACACCATTAATCCATATACTGAGGGTGTTTTTGTAAAAGTCATCGCTAGTAACATCAATCTGAATAAACAAATGAAAATGTCGCACACTAAAGATGTGTTTCATTCTATTGTAAATAAGCAACAATAGTTTAATAAATATGTTCAAAACTCGCTCATCTATTTTGGATCCTAAATGACAAAACCTGCCCGGATTGCATAAACTATAGACGGATCGAGATCCAGGTAGGTTGACATGCTAATCCCGAATTTACATGGGTTTTTTTTATTGCTATCGTTGCATCTCAGGCTTAATGAATAGTTTTAAGTGAATTGAGTCATATGCAATTTTTTTATTTGCTCAGAACGTCTTCCTTTCCTTTTCTTTTATTAAATAATCTATATCACAAGCCTTCAGTTGATACATATTCCAAACACAACATTTTCAAATGATTACAATATGTCTAGATTTCAAATGGATCACATCAAGAGAATGGATAACAACCATCATATTCCTGATTTGGTACATCTAATCATTATGAAGAAAATGGCGGATCAAACCTGGTATTGTATTGTAAAATTATAAATTACTGCTGATTTCTTTCAGAGTGGTTTTTGTTATCATTATTTCAGGATATGTTTCTCTAAATATTCATAATTAAATAAATGCATCATATTTTAAGTTATTGCTTCGTATCGACACTTTATCAGTTTTAACATTAAACCTGTACATGGAAGATGTGAAGAGGTGATATCAATAGTCTTATTGGAATAAACAAAACTCACTTTTATACATCGTATCAGATCATAATTTTCAAACGCGTAAATTTTATTATTAGAGCTTTCATTAACAGGTCGAGAACTCCAGATTTTCTGACGTCAGAATAAATTTGCATAGTAATTTCCAAAACACAAGGCGAACATGGCCTTGAAAAACTGACCAATCGACTCAATGGACTACAATGCATTGTGGGCTACTACGAGTAAACTACTACTTAAAACACGTGGAATTAGTGGGAAAACAGTCAATTAATATATTGTCTGGGACTCTCATTATTAATTTTTTTATTCTGCAAATATATTCAATGTAAAATATATAACGTAATCTTCAATTTGCATGCTCAGATTAAAAAAATATTGTTTATTGGCTTCACGATTCGAGTTTCTTCTCGCCTTGCAAAAGTTGTTGAACCGGTTTTGTGCATTGTTATGAATTGAACCAGCATTAATTTCACGACATGACACAGTGAAATATCCAATGAAGTGACCACTGTCCAGTAAGAAAATCATTTGAGCCCTATTAAATCTGTATAATGTTATTGCAAAATCATTTCTGCCTAGAAAAACACGAAACTTTCATTGAAACACTTCTTTCTGTACTGAATGTGTATGTTTTTTTATCAGGACCTGAACTAATAGTAAGAACATCATAATATTCAGTATGCTAAAAATGAGTGTTATGAAAGCGACAGGGGCAGGTCCAGCCATTTTAAAAAGGGGGGTCCTAACCCTGGACAAAAGGGGAGGGGGTTCCAACTACATGTCCCCATCCAAATGAACTGATCGTCCAAAATAAGGGTGTCCATCCCCCTGAACCCCGCCCTCTGGATCCGCCAATGAGCGGTTACGGTATATAGCTCAATACATTTTTGATACTATAAACTAGGCTACTGTCCTGTTGACATATGTCAAATATCTCCAATATTAAAAGTCTCTGGATCATAGTGGGTGCCATATTGCCTATTTTTTTTCCCTTCTAAAACGTGCTTTGTATATAGAAATAAGAAGATGAGGTATGAGTGCCAAATGAGACATCTTTCCAACAAAGACCATAATTTAGTAAAATAAGCAGTCATAGATCCAATGCTAAAAAGTAAGCCTTTTGGTCTCTTGTGGACTGCTGTCTCATTGGCAATCATACCACATCTTTTTTTATTATAGATCCAACGCTGCAATTTTCACAAAACATATCAAATTTTCCACCTTGTCGCACATACATATGGATGAAATCATTACAGCGTATATCCTAATGCATGTGGAGCAAAACTTTAGTTTGCTTCCTTGCTTTGTTTGTATGCTTATATATTTATATATATTGTTTAAAGATGTCAATCTTATTTTCAAAGCTTGTATAAACAACTATACAAACAAAGCAAGCAAGCCAACCAAAGTTTTACTTTGCAGGTTTAAGAAATCAGCTGTAATGATTTTATTCAGCTTGGCAAATGTTCGAGCCCGTTAAATACGAACAAACTGAAACTACAGTTGCTGACTTCACTACCTTCAAAACAAAGGGAACAGTTTGGAAGTCCCATATACTGAAATGTGACCAACAAAAATACTTATAGATTTTGTTAACACTGCCATGTATGTAAATATTTCTTCGGCTTTTTTACGAACACAAAATTCAAGGATCCCACATTTGCCTTTAATTATCTATACGAACATTGCTGTACTCTTGAATATCAGCACCGGCTGTTATCGACGGCTTAC
The DNA here is from genome assembly GCF_036588685.1 of Mytilus trossulus. Lineage (NCBI taxonomy): Eukaryota > Metazoa > Mollusca > Bivalvia > Mytilida > Mytilidae > Mytilus > Mytilus trossulus. The sequence continues at coordinate 8,310,364 of NC_086384.1, forward strand.
TTTACACCAGTAAGTTTGTCTCATGCATGGGTAATTGTGTTTTTTCGCCGTTGTTTCGTTGCTTCTGGTGGACAAATACATGAAATCTCTGTGCCATCATCAAACATGTAAATGGCTATATATCGGGTAATTCAAACCCTTTTTTCTTCGCATAGAAACAACTCTTCGTTAATCTGAGCATGTAAGTTATACCTTATATCACGAACTATAAATGAGGATACACAAAATGAAAAACTAAGCGAAATTGTGAATCCCGCATTGCACGAAAAAATGTGTTGTATTTCAGTTAATAACACGTGTTCGTGGTTGATTGTAAACACGTAGTAGTCCATCATGCATTGTGACTCATTTACTGGATTGGTCAAAAACCTAGGTAAAAATAAATTGCGTCACATGTAAATAAACAATTACATGTGCGAGAACATAAGTATGCTAATTTATGCATTTCCATATAAGGTAGTGGTCCTGACCTGATTAATGCTGTATTAACTTCAAGTGTTTAGTTGTCACTAAAGCTGTGTTAACATCAGGTGTTAAATGGATTAAAAGAGGTCTTATTTTCAATATCAAACGTGATCTAATAGTTACATACCCTTTCGTATTCCTTGTTTACTTTAGATTCCAAATCCACTTCATCTGGGTATCCAATTCTTGGCTTAATATAATCAGCCTTTTAACAGAATGGGTAAAATAATATACATAGGCACATCAATGAGCATTAATAAATTGTTAATTTCAGATACTTACTATTCTAACAACCAGATAACATGAACATGATCATAAATTTATTATGTGTAATATGGCGCATTTTTCAATTATACGGATGATGTTGTGATTAACAGCTTTATACAATAAAAGTATGGTCATAACTATATATTGAATGCTTAAATTGTTTTTTTAGAATTTTCAAAATAAGAGGCTTTTCTACCTCAGGATTAGATTACTTTAGCTTTATTTCGTAAAACTAATAGCAATGTATGGTCCGCAATTCTCTACAACTGATTAATTTATTTGGCCTTTTGAACATTTTTTTCATTATCTAGAGCGCCACTGGTGAGGCTTTTATCAAGCAATGCGTGTCTGGTGCAAATACAATATTTGAATCCAGGCATCTATGATGAGTGTAGTGCATGTGCAGAGTTACATGTACATTGTTTAATATACAATAGTTACAATTTACAAGATGAGGTAGAAACCTACTTTTTCTTTAGCTAGATCCTTGGTTGCCATATCCATCCAGTCATTGCTCTGTATAAGTTCTTTCATGGCTACACGAAGTTGTTTTATCATGTTTTCAACCTAAAACAGAAAACGAATTGTGATTGAACGCACCAATTAAGGTAACAGTAGTATACTAGTATTCCAAAGTTACAAACTAAACCCGAGGGAAACACATCAACTATTAGAGGAAAACAAAAGAACATCAGGAAAACTGAAGAGCAAACCACTAACGCCATACATAGAAACGAACTAAAACATACCCTCTCGACTCACCATTATTAGTATAAGGTTTGAGTACTAGTAAATAAAATGTATTATATAAAATTGAGAATGGAAATGGGAAATGTGCCAAAGAGACAACAACCCGACCATAGAGCAGACAACAGCAGGACAACAACGGGTGTTTAATGCAACGAGAAATTCCCGCACCCGGAGGCGTTCTTCAGCTGGCCCCTGAACAAATATATACAAGTTCAGTGATAATAAACGCCATACTATATGCCTTGATGCTCACTTTCGTGAATAGTCGTTTGATTGGGTAAAATTTTATCAGTTCCCGTTCAGCCGCTAAAATGTTATGGCTATGGTAAGACAAATAGATAAACCTACAGACTGCAGGAAACTTGAGTATTTTCTTCTAAATTTTTGGTTTAATTGGCTCACATATAGTTAAACAGACCGATGGACTTCAGACAAATGTATGCCAGGGTACTGTTAATCGTCTCTTCAAAATACTGAATAATCGGTACTCTAGGTGAATGTTTCATATCCATATCATAGTAACGTAATGGAGAAAATGCAATTTAACAAGGGGAGGTGGGTTATAAAATAAGCAAAATAAATTAGCAGGTGAAAATGCCTTACGGCTTGAACACAAAGTTCGCTTTTTCTAAAATATCCTTAGTCCTAAGTCAGGAATCTGATGTACAGTAGTTGTCGTTTGTTTATGTAATATATACGTGTTTCTCGTTTCTCGTTTTGTTTATATAGATTAGACCGTTGGTTTTCCCGTTTGAATGGTTTTACACTAGTAATTTTGGGGCCCTTTATAGCTTGTTGTTCGATGAGAGCCAAGGCTCCGTGTTGAAGTCCGTACTTTAACCTATAATGGTTTACTTTTTAAATTGTTATTTGGATGGAGAGTTGTCTCATTGGCAGTCACACCACATCTTCCTATATCTATTAGGTCATGGGAACAAGAAAAATACAATTGATTGGTACTGTTGTTGTCATTAATTTTTAGCTGGTGGCAGATGATGGTACATTTTTTGTATGTTCTTTAACATAACTATTGTAGCTATTTGAGGATGCATGAAGTCAAATGGACAACCAAACCGGGAAAATCTTCTTCCGTTAGAAAATCTGTTTTAATTATTATTTCAATTAAAACTCATAATTTTCACTGCAAAATGTACTTTAAGCAAATTATAATCATTTTTGTAAAAACTCTTGATTTATTGCTATTAAGTCTAACATTTAAACTTACGTTGTTCTATCTTTTTTTTCTTTGAAGTCCAATTAATCGCATGAAATTATTTTAGTTTATTTTTATCAGTATATGCATATATGCTTGAAATACCTGTAAATTAGTGCTACTTACATCAACTTTTGCTTCAGCACCAAAATATTTATCAATGAAAAGATTGCCAACAGCTAATCCAAAATTAGAGTTTGCTGCACCAGCACATGTTTTCCATCGTGGTTCAACCTGAGCTGTTCCTACTAGAGCCTTCAATGAAAGGTATTCAATTAAAAGTCGACTTTTAATTTTATTTTTATAAAAACAAAATAGAATGATTTACATTTTTATAAAATTCTAACTAATAACCGAAACTGAAACTAAAAATAACCTAAACGAAAGCTCTCAAAGGAAAATTCAAAACGTAAAATCCTTTATCTAATGGCAAAATCAGTTCTTTGATATACAAAGAGATCAATTAACTAAATATAATTGCTTGTTCACAACAATTGTCGCAAAAAAGGATAATCAAAGCATTGTTTTGTACAAAAAAAGCATCATTTTTAACTATTACTTACTTTGCGGTATTTTGTCTGAATATCACGGACACGTTCTGGCAGGGCATTAGGTAGTCGTGCGACATATCGCCATACAATATAGTTAGCAACAGTTCTAGGTGGGATATAAAAAAACATATCACTAGCATGTCATGATCGTGTACAAAAAAAGATAACAAATAAACTGAACTATAAGGTAAATTCAAAAAGGGGAAGTCTATAAATAAAGGCAACAATAGAATACCGCTGCTCGAAATTCATAAATCAATGAGAAAAAAACAAATCCTGGTTACAAACTAAAACTGAGGGAAATACATCAAATATAAAAGCTATCAACCAACTGAACACGTGTAATACACTTGTCATATACCTGACTTGGTACAGGCATTTTCCGAAGGGAATGCTAGATTTAACCTGGTTTTATAGTTTACTTAACATACTACTTGTATGTGAATCCCAATTAAACACAATACTCGAAATATAAAAGAGTTACATAAGACGATTCCCATGACATTCAAATAACGCAATTCAAGAGAACAGAAAAGACATCAAAATTTTTGACTTCGAAAAAAAATCCCATTAGATATCAATGCAATAAAACACAACATTAATAAAGAAGGAAAAAAATATATATACATAAAAACAATTCTGAAAAGGAATATATGTATTGAGCGAAATACACCACAAATTAACATAGTTCTCTTGTGTCTTTGATTTATCCCTGTTCCATTTTGTTAGCTTACTTTAATGAGATTACCAGTATTGTATTCCTCTTTTCATTGCAGTAGCGATTCAAAAATAATATAATTATTTTTCAAGTTATTAAAGATTGAAAGATTTTAAATAATAATTCCATAGATTCACAGAATTTTGTTTCTTCATTGTTTCTCATCTATAAGTGCTAGTGAATGGCAAGATTTTAGCAGCATATGATGTAAACAAAAGCTTATCAATGTTATAAGATGTTGTCTAATTGAGATTTTGTTGAAATTCACTACATTAAAATGTTGAAATATTAAAAAAAAAAAAAAAAAAAAAAAAAGTTATTAAAGATGAACCCATATTTACCTTTTTGGTGTGTCTGTTAATATACCCGACAAGAGGCGTAAATATTCTGGGTTTCTGCTGATAATGTTTTCTCCTGAACCTAATGTTATATCTAAACCATTAATCTTTAACAGATGTGTGAAATATTTATTCCAGTCAATCTGTCAAAAAAAATAGGTTCACATAAACAACTGTTAAAAAACCTATAGGTAAAAATATCTTAGGTGCACCGAAAACTACAATCAAAGTTAGTAGCAATTAGTAGTAAATTTTGAAACGGGAAATGCGTCACAGATTTATAATTGTAAAGATGCGTTTACACGGTACTATTTGTCTTTTCACTGTCATTTGATTTTAACCCTACAGCTACTTTCGGCTAAAATGGGACCGTGTTAACACTGAAATTGATCGTCGTTTGGTTAATCGAATGGAAAATCGTATCGTGTGAACAGGACGATGTACAATGGTTCCAATTCGGATTAAAATGAACTGAAATTTGCAACCTTTGTTCGAAACTGAACTTTGACAAAAAGTGTATTTATATTTTCCTTGTTCTTTATAGAAGTGTACACTTGTCATACAAGAAGTTTAGTTCTGAGTTTCAAATGCTCCTTTAGAAATCGAATTGTACAGTAAATAATCTGCGCCTGCATGTACAGAAAAATCTTAATGCCTATTAAACAAAACACACTTTAAATTTGTTTCAACAACATACCGCTGGGGAAGAACTCGATATATTTTGTATAGTCCGCAAGTTGTACATTTTATCTTCATCCCTTCGTTCTGCTGATGGTAATGATATCTGAAGAAAAATAATTATGAACATAATTCATGGAAATTTCTTTAGTAACAATTCGCCGTTTCAGAATATAATGCATCCTAGCTGAGACTACTATAACTGTGTTATAGTAGTCTCAGATCCTAGGTAATATTTTCAAAAGTGAACACAAAAACGTCCTGATTGGTTAAAAATGCCGTAAACAATGGAAATTTAACCAACGACGTGACGTTATTTTCATTTTGGGGTACGAACAATGAAATTACCCATGATGCTTTAGATTCTGAAACGGTCAATTACACAAAGGCAGTGAATTAAGAAAGGCATAATACATTGTAAATGTTTTATATCTATAATGAACTTTCTGGCTTGGTATTTTGTTTTCACTTCGATTCTTGAGTTTGATAAAAAAAAAAATCTTCTCAAACGGTTAAGGTTTTGCATCTTTTGAAAAAAACAAAAGAATAATAAAATATAGTTTAAATGTTTCTGAAATATTGCATTCTGAAATTCTGGTTTGTATTATCTATCGATTATAGTTTATATTTATCGTTTTCATAATGTTTTCTGATTATAGCTTTTCTGCTCCTTTTTTTAAATAAGTTGAATCTTACATTAGCAAGTTTAATTTCAAAGTCGACCATATCTTTCATGTCATTTTTGGCCGTCGCTTCGTTAGCACCAAACATAACAGCCATTTCTGTAGCAAATTTTTCATATGCCAATAACGTTTTATCGTTCCTTCCTTTAAGATAATATTCTCTGTTTGGCATCCCGAACCCTGGTTGGTCAACCTATATAACAAACAGTAATAATTATTTGTAAGACTCCATTAAAAAATACGAGACATAAAGAGAAGTATACGAAGTCTAGGGGGGACATCAAACTATGTTTTTAATTTGTTATCAAATTATGGACAAAGTTGACTCATTTTATTTTCTGAAACTGAAATATTTTATGTTTGAGCGTTAAAAAAAATCGCTTACGACGCACGAAGGGTGATCTTCGTTAAATTACGTTTTCGAAGATGAATGGGAATTATAAATCGATTCAACTTCAACCGAAAATTGAAATACGTATATATTTTTTTTACTAATTATGCTTTATTTTTTCTTTAGTTTTTCAACAATTCAATCTTACGAAATACGCTTGCTTACATTTACAAATAAAAAAACAATTGTATTTAATATCGAATAACATACAGACTCACACAAAAATAAAGTTTGCAAAGAAAAGACTTGTAGTGAATCTTGCAGCTGCCTTTTGGTGTTACTTTTTAGTTTATTAACATTTTTGTAAATTAGTAATATTTGTTTGCTTGATATATTGTGTAGTTATATATCTATTACTAAAGACTTTGTTATCTTTAGTGTTTCTGACTTCCACACGTTGCTGTCTCATCGTCAGGGCACATAATCGCCATATCCGTTATTCATATGACGTTTATATGTAAAGTATGTAAAAACTTGGCTATGTTAAATATATTTACAAGAAGCTTTTGACTGCATGAGCTATATAAAAAGGGAATATACAGTAACTACTCACATATAGAATACGAGCATCTGGATTTTTAGAATCGGTGTAAGCATATGAATCGAATATGGGTGGACTGTTTGTGTACTTTCTGGTTGTGAGTAAAACATCTTCCAAATTAAATGAAGATTCAGACCAGCTTGATGATATGACAGGCCATCCTCCTAATTCATTTACTGTCACCATTGGTTCTGTCAGATTCATATCTTCGATGGCAGCTAAATTCGAGGTTTATAAAGATACACATTTTATGATAAGAACTCGGAATATATTTCTAACTGGCAAATAATATCTAAATAGTTGATCGCGAAAAAGACTCGGGAGATCCACGTATTCATTGTATAGACTTTTCGATTAAAACAGCGGGTAGTATGTATATCTTTTAATGGTATGGTTAGGTTTGCTGCTTATTTTTGTTCTTGATTATTTTATTGCACTTTCATTCTTTCGATCTCTTGGTGGTATACACGAAGGTTACATTAGTTTACCGATGTTTATATCTCGTAAATCGATTAAGAGATAACAATGAAAACTTGAAGGAATTGCAATAACTCAAACACCAGCGGTACCGCTTTCGCCGATATGCAATCATCGCATGCTATGTCTGGAACAACCACCATGTCTCAATCAGTAAATGTAAAGACCAGACTATTATTATATTCATATCTTAGTAAAGTGTGAATCTATTTACAAAATTATAGGTGTAAAATTAAGGTTTGAAACTAGAGGATGATTTTTTAACTCTTCAAAATTTCGTGCAGAATACAAAATCTTTTTGTTTTTTTATTCTTCTAAAATTGAAGTCGAACTGTTTTTAATGATGCAGTTCCTGCATAAAAAAGCTGCAATTGTTTGCACAAAAATCTGATATATACCCCCGATCCTTATTGGCCCCTGCATGTACAAACTGTGGTTTACACGTAATTTGGTATATTAACAAATGCATATTTAACTGTTTCAGTTGTAGTGAGGAGAAAAAATCTTTGGTCATGCTTTTAAATTCAGTTTCATTTGTGGAGTCATTGTATAACTAAAACTGTACAATCTAATTGACTAGATTATTCAACTGAAGCTGTTTTATATGATTTGACACGCATGCTAATTTTTAATTCATCTATTTGTATGACAATAATGTTTATGCTCAGTTGTTACAGTAGAAAACCCTTTCTGTGACCCTATTTGTCAAATTAAAGAGAAAGAGAAATCAGAATGAAAGAAAAAAGAAGTCACAGTTTTTGAAAGAAACAACGTAAGCAAAGGTAGAACAGTGGGAAGGTTTCATTTGATTTTGTGGTCAAATTTGTAAAAAAAAATATATTCTAATGAATCTATATAATGAACTTACTCAGGTTTATACAAGACTGGTAATACTGTTTAGCTTTTGTAATTGCTATCCATTCTCCGGCAGCAATAGGTTGTTCCAACACAGCTGAAATTACAAAAGAGTATAACAGCTATATTAGATTACTCAAACATCGATTTAAATCTGGTAAACGATAATTATTCTATCATTGTTTGCTATGTTCATGGATTTTTTTAGTTTAGAAAATAACGATCAAGAAATATAGAATCTTATATTTACATTTGAATATTTAAAACAAACTAGATGTGTCAAAGCGACACGAATGGCCCGGTCCCAAAACAATGAAACATCTGCAATTTCAATATAAACACATGTGGACACAAATATGATGGTAGTCTCGCATATCAAAAATCATCTCAAAATAACGAGGCGTATAGAAAAACTCCGTATAACTGTGATTTTCAATAATTTATCAAAGTTCAAAGCCCATAATTTCAGCAAAAATCAGTGGAGCGGAACGAAACTTAAACTTGATTTGTAACTAATCATGGTTAACTCACATACCAAAAATCAGCACAATAACTGAAGGCGTTTAGAAAACAAGTCCGTATTTCTGTGATTTTCAACAATTTCTCGAGTCCAATACCCGTTATTTCGACAAAAAATAGTGGAGCGGAACGAAACTTTAAACTTGATCTGTAACTCGTCATAGTTAACTCACATACCAAAAATTAGCCCAATATCTGAAGGCGTTTAGAAAAAAAACTCCGTATAATGGTTTGTTGCGGAATGACGGAATGACGGAAATACGGAATTTCGGAATTTCGGAATTACGGAATTTCGGACATGGGTAAAACTATATGGCACCGACAACTTCGTTGCGGGTCCATACAAATATATGAGAGTTAAATCCAGTTATTTGTTGCCTCGCGATCAAAATTGCGAAATCGTTATGAAACAATTGTATCATGATGAAAGTATTCCATATTTGTTGAATGCTATGAAAATTTTAGAGATAAATTACCTTTAAGCTTTATATCAACATCGTCCCTGAGCGTATAAAAAGTTCCCAGAACAGCCTTGTCTTCTGGAATAACGTGAGATCTTGTCCATCCTCCGCATGCGTATTCAAAGAAATCTGCACAAGGATCGACTGTCATGTCCATGGATTTCATCATATTAGAAGCTAATGTAGAGAAACAATGAATTATGATATTGCATAATCTACATAGTAGGTATCATAGCAGATATAGTTATTTGCTTTGTTTGAGGTTGACCCGTATACCCGTAGACTAAACACTTGTCCGAATCCGCCGAAACAACAGCTTTGACCGAAAATCCTATGTTTAAGCGTTTCGTTTAAATAATACTTATCAGTGACGCTCAGATCAAAATAGTTAGTTAGCCAAACAAGTAGAAAGCTGAAGAGCATTAATATATAAGAACTCAAATTCCAAAATGGCAAATACGGTAAAGGTAATATATGACGTGGATAGGAACATCCTTAGTATTTCAAATAATTTATATTTTTGCAAACAGTTAATAATTTATAAAAATGACCATAATATAACAATATCTAAGTGCTGACTACTTGGCTGTAGATACCCTTGGGGACGAAACGTCTATCGACCCAGCGGTGTAAATAGTTATCAAAGGTATACTACGCAAGACGCGCGTTTCGTCTACATTACAATCATCAATGACGCGCAGGTTAAAATATAAAGAAAGCCAAACAAGTATAAAGTTAAAGAGCATTGAGGAGAAAATCCTTAGTATTTCGAATAATTCATTCTTTTTGAAACAGGTAATCTATAACAATGACCATATAATTGATATTCATGTCAAAATCGAGGTGCTGACTACTGGGCTGGTGATACCCGTGGAGAAAAACGTCTCCCAGCAGTGGAATCGGCCCAGTGATGTAAGCCAAACAAGTATTGGTTGTCTCTTTGACACATTCCCCATTTCCATACTCAATTTTATTGAGCATTGAGGACCCATAAAAGCTTCTAGTCTGTTATCGCTTGAGAGTAGTCTAGATACTGTAAAAATAGTCAAAATATCCAGTCTTTTGCAAAGTGTTGTATTGCAGGGAAAAATTTATCGAGTAATAACAAAACATACATCGTCCATGCAGGGAGTTAATCAATAAACTCATCATAGTTACCAGGATTGAAATTTTATATTAACGCCAGATGTGCGTTTCGTCTACAAAAGACTCTTTAGTGACGCTCGAATAAAAAAAATGTCACTAAGGCTAAATAAAGTACGAAGTTGAAAAGCATTGAGGACCAAAATTTCATAAAAGTTTTGACAAATACAGCTAAGGTAATCTATTCCTGAGGTAGAAATCTTAGTATTTCAAAAATTCTAAAAAAAAAATAACAGTTAATTTAAAATTACGAACATATCAATGATAATTTACAGATAGAATTTGATATATACGGCGAATAATCTTGGATGCTGCATGTGATAATAATAGTTATATTGACCTCTAAATGTGCGTGAATAATAAACTCATCATAGATTTGAGGATATACCCCAGACGCGCGTTTCGTCTACAAAAGACTCATCAGTGATGCTCTAAATTAAATCCAAAAAAGTTAAAAAGGCCAAATGAATTACGAAGTTGTAGAGCATTGAGAACCAAAATTCCTAAATGTTTTGCCAAATACAGCTAAGATAATCTATGCCTGAGGTAGATAGGTTTATGTAACGTGTATTTCAATAGGAAAATAACCCAGAAACAACAATAACCGAAAGACCGCAAGAGGTTAAAACTATATATTAGCGTTCTACAAATATATTTACATAAAATAGTTCGTCCCCAGTCAATAAAAATTGTGAATATTTTTAAATCGTCCCCCGTCAATAAAAGTTGTGAATATTTTTAGATCGTCTCCCGCCAATAAAAGTTGTGAATATTTTTAGATCGTCCCCCGCCAATAAAAGTTGTGAATATTTTAAGATCGTCCCCCGTCAATAAAAGTTGTGAATATGGATAAAGACCAATGGACGAGAAAGTGAATATGTAGACATGATCAGTCAACAATAATGAAAAATCGGCCAAAATCTCTTTTCGGTGTAGTTCCTGGGTTATTTTCTATTCGTCGCTATGAAACGTTCAGTAAAAATATGTGTTTTCAGTTCACCTTTTCGTAAAAATGTTTCTCCAGTTTTAATGTCATATATCGACGTTCGACGAGGAGCCTTTAAAGTGTAAAAAAAATGACAGAAAATGTATCATAAATACAAAAGAACAAATAAAATATATTTAAATGATTATTATTATCTCTTCAGTAACTATCACAAAATGTTTACTACTTATAGATATTCGCTTACCTGCTTGTACACAGTCTGGTGTCGTACAAACTTCTGTAATAAAACAATCATTCTGATCAAAATCATAATGGAACATTTTTAAACATTTTTTATGGAAATACATAAAACAAAAACGAATGATGATAAGGTTTTAGCATCTTGACCTCGGAAATTAAGCACTAGTAGTATTATAGTCCACCAAATAACAGCTGCAAGTGTAAAATATAAGATATTAAGGTGGTACCCTACACTTTCACTTAAATTAATTTCGCTCGTTTAATTTTCATAAAATTTTGACAATGTATTAACTTTGACCTTTTAACAAAAATATAAAAATTTCAAAACTTTTGAACCAACCGTTTTGTCAGAAAATTACACTGGTTATATAGCAGTTTGACAAACACCAATTTTGATCATCGAGAAGCTTGATATTCCCTGTACAACACAACGTAATTAAAACGTTAAGATGACTTTACAGAGTTATCTCCCTGTAGTGTTAGGTACCACCTTAAGCCGTCAGAAAGCATACACAAACAATGTCATAATGTCTCTTCCTTTCAGATTTCCTGTTGGAACAAATGTTTTTTTCCTGTTGCAACAAATTTTCTTCAATTTCGAACTTCGAATCTGTTACAACAGAACATGTATTCCATAACGATACCTTCTCCTACAGTTGTTAAATGTGTGGTCGTATTTTGCTTTTAAACTTCTTGCATTTAAATTCAATATTGTTTTTGGACAAAGCACTGCAATATATATATGATAATGCATGCGTGATCTCAAATATGTTCAACACGAACCACAGTCTGAATGACACAAGTCTTATACAAATGCGTGTACTTCAAAGAAATAATTTGTATCAAGCTCAAAAAGAAGATTGTAGAGATATCTTAATAAAGAAATTATATACTAGTACCTTGCACCAAGATGGATTGAAGGATTTCACTTGTGTTGACTCAATGCTAAAAATATGGGAATTTTATAGAAAATCCCCAGCCTCTCCCCTTGTACTCACATAATTATTTGGCAATTTGGTGCTGGATATATAGAGAATTATTGCATGCAATGCTAGCAATAATTTCCTCAAAACAATTCTATAAATTTAGATATTGGAATTTATAAGTTGTGTATGACTTTTTGTAAACAATAAACGCTAGCAAATCATAGAAAAATAAGTGAGTAATCTATATTTAAAATCTTATAACAAAAATCTCTGTGTTGAAGTATGTTGATTTTCTAAAAAAAATATTGGTATTATATGTCACAAAGTCTCCTTTGTCTATTAAATATAATTAAACGATAATTTAAATAATAATGCTTTGCACAATGTTTCCCCTTGGTGTATGAACAAAAAATGACTCATTTCTATTATTCATTTTATTTGCTGTTTTGATACGATTGCAGTTTTAAAATATCGTAATTCACATGGCTTCAGAAATCTGATAAACCTTAACAGAAATTGATGTCTATTGTACTTCAAGATGACTTGATATGTTAGCACGGTTTGTTTTTTAATTACATTTTAGAATAAATACATACGTTTCGAATCCCAAACATGTAGACTCTGTACAGTAAGAAATGTAATTGAAAAAATAGTTGAAGCCATATGTGTTATGTAAAATTCAAATAATGACATACCGTTTGAACTTCCTGTATTGCCTGTGTCCGGGCAATTGCCACTTCCGTCTCCGGTTTGAGACCCAGATCCAGGTTCTGGAGTAGCTCTAGGTGTTTCATTTTTCTCGTCAACCTTTTTTGTCACAACAATCGCTAGGGTTACAGCTAATGCAATTATGGCAAGGAGGCATACGAAGAGAGAGCATAATATAGCACGTGTGGCGCTCTTTCCCGCTTTTCCATTACTTTTACCACTGAAAATAAATCAACATTGTGTATGTCAGTGAGGAAGACTTACTTTAATATGTAGGGCAACATATATCATATTGTAAAATTAGACTGCTTTTTGATAATAAACATGACACTTTGAAATTCTATTTCCTCAATTAACAGAGACATACGTAAATATGAAGTAATACTATGTGACATCCCCAAATTCAAATTGAGTGTACTTGCTGTGAGGAACATGAATGAAGTCAATTTAGGTGATTTCGACCAAATAGTATGACACAATTCTAATTACTACAAATCAAAGAACAAATTAGAATTTCGTGGCGTCACTAGAGTTATGCCCCTTTTTAAATTAAACATTGCTGAGTGTTGCGTTTCTGTTCTCATGCACTATGCTTTTTGCTACAAACCTTATATCAAGTTTGAATATGGTGGCGTATCTTTAAAGTGTTTGAGTTATGAGTTGAGTTTATGTATATATATAACGTTATGTAAGCGGGAGTCTCACGTGAACGCATAATCATTCTCCTTGTTTTTTTTGTGATTTAGGCTGGTATTTTTTTCAAAAATGATTTTCATTGTTTTTTGTTTTAAATGAGATAAAAGCGGATCATAAATAATGAAACAAACTTGTTTGTGTTTGTTTTTTCTATATTGGTTAGATATGTAGAGGAGGGTTGAGATATCACAAAACATGACTGTGTAACCCCGCCGCAGAGTTTCGCCTGTCCCAAGTCAGGAGCCTTTGCTCTTTGCAAGTCTTGTACTATTTTTAATTTTAGTTAATTTATATGTTTTGGGGTTTAGTATGGCCTACACTATTACTGAACTACTACATATTTTTGTTTATGGGTCAGCTAAAGTACGGCTTTTGTTGTAGGATTATCTTGCTGTTTTAAAGACCCATCGGTGGCCTTCGGTTGTTTTTTGTTGTTTAGTCGGGTTGTTGCTTCTTTGATCAATCCCATTATCATTCTCAATTTTTTTTTCCTTTTCAAACTGTTTTAATGGCGGAATATGCAACGATGTTCATAAAACAAGGAGGATCAATGGAATGGTACGCTTCACAAGTATAACCATTAGCTTTTAAAAGACGAAAATACAGATAAAATTATATGCTTTGTTCTATCTAATAATACGTAATAGCGGAATATGCAACGATGTTCATTAAACAAGGAGAATCAATGGAATGGTACGCTTCACAACTATAATCATTAGTATTTAAAAGACGAAAATACAAATAAAAATTATATGTTTTGCTCTATCTTATAATACGTAAGATCGACATTTGTGGTGTTTATCGAAATATAGCTAGCGCTTTCTGTGTCAAGTTCGATTATTAATGTATATAAGGATTTTCACTTCTAAAAAGACTAGTGCCTTCTCCTTTGCAGTGATTTTGTTTTTAAACAACAGCAAGAAGAACGAAACTATCTAAAAAATGTATATTTGAGAAAAAAAAGTTTACCATGAGTGATAACGAACTCCATTTCCATTTTGCATTGTGACTGCGTACTTCCAAGTTTGTCCGAATAAAAACAATCCGATTTTTCTCTCGAAAGTAAACAATTAATTAGCCTCTTCCTCATGTTGAAATAGACTCTTTGATGACATGTATATATCTGTATACAGATATCATTGTTTATACACTTTCTTTAATCTTTGATAAACAAAACGTCAAAAATTCCAAGGAAAATTCAGTCTCTTAATTTCATTTAAAATTTCATTCACGTTTTATCATTTCAAAATTGTATCTTACTTGGATTAATGACAAATTTGTGATTTCTATTTTTCCAATTGTATTGTTCAGTTTCGGATTAATGATGTTTTTTCTTCAATTACAAAAGCAAAGGTGTAGAAATCATAACGTTTCATTAGATTTTGCTTTTATGACTTTATATTTCATATATGTATATACATTTTGATACAATAACATAACAAATTAAACGAAAATAAATCTTTATTCGATAAAGATTGAATAGGAGTTCAAAGTGCTTGAATTTTCTGTATCAAAAGATTTAAACTTTTATGTTTGCTTCCCCTTGCACTTAATGCCTTCCGTCAATATAATTCAACTTCTTATTCAGATGACGCAATATACTCGGGATACGGTTATGGAAATATGAATGCGGACATACTGACATGAGTTTGAATCAATTGAAGTGCAGTCACGTGCATAATTCAAATTAGTATGCAGTTCAAGATTAAGTCACGTGCATAATTCAAATTAGTATAAAGTTATGGCCTTAGTCTAGTGCATAATTCAAATAAGTATGAGGTGCAAACTTAATTCGCCTTTTCAGAAATTTCATTTGTTCATACCACAGAGGGGAACATAACGCCATCCCATTGTTAGCCTATCCCAAAGTGTTGGGTTACGCTTTGAAAAACGTACCCAGAATGACATATATATATATATATATATATACAACTCGTCTAAACATCAACCTAACAATGTTAGATCTGTAAATTTGCTTTCGCAAATTTTTGGTTCTTCCCTCGCCGGGATTCGAACCCATGCTACTGTGATATCGTGACATCAAATCGCCTGCACTGCAGCCGTCCCGCTAGACCACACGACCACCTGGGCTCTCAAAAAAAGAGCTTTCGGTGGGCATATGTTACCTTTCCACGTCAGTTTTAATCTAGCGGCGTACTACAGTACATGATATATAAGGCATGAAGATGTTATTGTTACAGATCAGCTAAATTATCTATAGTAAAGGATCCTACAAATTAATGTAATATACAGTCACAGAAAATAATTATATTCATAAGTACGTCTGAGTCAGTGACAACTCTACAACAGATGTATCCATCGGATCGCCATCAATGATGGTGATACATGGCTGTGTACATAATGTATATACAACTCGTCTAAACATCAACCTAACAATGTTAGATCTGTAAATTTGCTTTCGCAAATTTTTGGTTCTTCCCTCGCCGGGATTCGAACCCATGCTACTGTGATATCGTGACACCAAATCGCCTGCACTGCAGCCGTCCCGCTAGACCACACGACCACCTGGGCTCTCAAAAAAAGAGCTTTCGGTGGGCATATGTTACCTTTCCACGTCAGTTTTAATCTAGCGGCGTACTACAGTACATGATATATAAGGCATGAAGATGTTATTGTTACAGATCAGCTAAATTATCTATAGTAAAGGATCCTACAAATTAATGTAATATACAGTCACAGAAAATAATTATATTCATAAGTACGTCTGAGTCAGTGACAACTCTACAACAGATGTATCCATCGGATCGCCATCAATGATGGTGATACATGGCTGTGTACATAATGTATATACAACTCGTCTAAACATCAACCTAACAATGTTAGATCTGTAAATTTGCTTTCGCAAATTTTTGGTTCTTCCCTCGCCGGGATTCGAACCCATGCTACTGTGATATCGTGACACCAAATCGCCTGCACTGCAGCCGTCCCGCTAGACCACACGACCACCTGGGCTCTCAAAAAAAGAGCTTTCGGTGGGCATATGTTACCTTTCCACGTCAGTTTTAATCTAGCGGCGTACTACAGTACATGATATATAAGGCATGAAGATGTTATTGTTACAGATCAGCTAAATTATCTATAGTAAAGGATCCTACAAATTAATGTAATATACAGTCACAGAAAATAATTATATTCATAAGTACGTCTGAGTCAGTGACAACTCTACAACAGATGTATCCATCGGATCGCCATCAATGATGGTGATACATGGCTGTGTACATAATGTATATACAACTCGTCTAAACATCAACCTAACAATGTTAGATCTGTAAATTTGCTTTCGCAAATTTTTGGTTCTTCCCTCGCCGGGATTCGAACCCATGCTACTGTGATATCGTGACACCAAATCGCCTGCACTGCAGCCGTCCCGCTAGACCACACGACCACCTGGGCTCTCAAAAAAAGAGCTTTCGGTGGGCATATGTTACCTTTCCACGTCAGTTTTAATCTAGCGGCGTACTACAGTACATGATATATAAGGCATGAAGAGATCAGCTAAATTATCTATAGTAAAGGATCCTACAAATTAATGTAATATACAGTCACAGAAAATAATTATATTCATAAGTACGTCTGAGTCAGTGACAACTCTACAACAGATGTATCCATCGGATATATATAGAGAGAGAGAGAGAGATTTTGAAACGGAGAATTTCCATCATCGGAAAACTCTAAGCGGTAACCTTTCCAGAAATTTCATTTGTTCATACCACGAAATGAATAACCGCTATTTCCATTGTTAGCCTATCCCAAAGTGTTTGGTTACGCTTTGAAAAACTAGCATTACCCACAATGTTATAGATTTTGAAACGGCGCCTAGTCGGTATTCCCGACACGGACAAACTTTAAGCGGTAGATAAAAAAAACTAATGGGGGGAGGATATAGTTGCACTTTAATGGGATCACTTATTCCCCAAATTATTTCGAAAAAATAAAGTGTGTTTTATGCAAGATTACGAAATAGATTTTGTCGTCTTTAATATCGAAAGCATCGAGGGTTTTTTTCTCTACTTTTTTGTCACTTATTTTTTTCTGTCCAATTTATACAAATATCGAGAAGAAAAAAATGTCATGTTTGTTGCACGCTCTTCTTCTTTGTATTGTATATATGTTGGGGTGTTTTGGGTTTTCTTTGCACTCGTAAGAATTTGTTGGTTGCAGACATTTAATTTTTTAGTTCAATTTATCTGCAACTTTTATAAAATTTATTCCTGATAGTTCTTATATTGGTATTTGAACGTGTCATGAACTTTGTCAGATTCTGAAAAATAATATTGTTTGGATTTTAAAAAATAAGAATGTGTCCGAACATAACCCGTCTAACCCTCACCCGCTTTTTGCACCGAAATTGTTCATATATATAAGGAAGGTCAAGCAACCTTTGAATTTTCTTATAAAATGTGCATTGGCGACGTTACCAACTATAGAATACATGTATATTGTAATTGCCATGCCAGTTTTAAACTGTTATTCATTTTCAGTTTCCATTGACCGTTATCTTCCTTGTGTATAAGAGAGGTCTGTCAATTTAAAGAATACTTCTTTCAAATGATTAGATATTGAAATTTAATTTGATTTTTTTATAATTTTATAATTTCTACTTGATTAAGCTTGTCAACAGATATCTCATTCTGGTTCTTCTAAGATACAGGTTATATATTTGTAAGATAAAATAAATATATATATATAACAGTTGCAAAATACTGGATTGTTCAGTATCCACGCAACTAAAAGGTGCAGGCTTGCTCGTGTAATATACATCTTATTTGATCTAAGCAACGACCAATCGAGCAACGTGAACACAAGGTTTGTAGATAACGGATCAGACATACTAATTGGTCAATTATAATGGAAGTAAAGTGATATGGAAAATATTATTTAATCTTACAAAATCCCTTGTGCACTTAAACAAAATTTGGCATCAAAAGAATGGTGTTTGAACTACAATCATTTGTTCATTTCAGGCCGATACAGATACAATGTATGATAGCCATGTGTATTGTGTACATGTGTACTTGAATTTTACAATGATTTAGTTTATGTACAGCTTATTTGAAAACAACAATAAAAAATATATTGTCATCGATGAGTTAAAAAAAGATATTTCAATTTTAATGCCAAAAAATGGCATATTTGCATCAAAGGGAGATAATTTGGAGCTTTTTCAGTGATATCTATATCTTGAAAGTCACCTGGGGCCAACACGTATTGGTTTTTTGGAATGATTTTTGTACCATATGATAAAGTAACAACTACTTAAGGTAATGAATAAAATTTGTAATGAAAAATATATGTTTAATTTTTTTCTGAAAATCTTAAACCCGCGAGCCTCCTGAAACAACTTGATACACAAGTGAACAAATCACACAAAATTCAACAATGAGCAAAGCCTATAACACATTGTCAGCTTTACAATTTCAAACGAGAAAACTAACGGCATAATCTATGAACAAAACAAGCACAAAAAATGTTGTGTAACACAGCAACAAACGACAACCACTAGATTGCTAGAAAGCACATCCAACAAAGAGCTTTCATACTCGATCTAGTTATATAAACCAAATGAACGGTGTTATAAATATGTATAACAGTTGCAACATGCTGGATTTTTTAGTATCCAAGCAACTAAAAGGTGCAAGTTTGTTCGATAAATACACATCTTATTTGATCTCAGCAACGATCAATCGTACAATCTTCAGTCAGGGCACTTACTAGAACAACCCCTTTATTGTTTATGCAAGTACTTGCCAGTCACCATATTGTTTCCGGAAATCTATCGCGAAGTTAAGAAACTTTCAATCCAATCAAGAAATGAAGTGTAAGTAAAGAGACAAGTGCAATCAACAATTCTCGGGGAAACGATATTAACCGAGTCACGACGGGTGGAGTCATGTAATGTTCAAATTATGTTGATGGCATATATATTTATACCTTAAAAGTACACTGATTCGCAATAATGGTGGCCTTTATCAGGGACATATATATATATATATACACACATATACATTGTATGTTTGTATGTCTCAGTCTATAGTTTTTAGTTATTTACTGCTGTCCTTTTGTGTTTTGTGGAGAGTTATCTCTTTAGCATCATACCACATCTTCGTATTTCCATACTTGTTCATAACTTGAGCGCATAAGGTTAAGTATAAGTGAACGGCATATGTTCAATGCTTTTAATTGCGTCTCAAGCTACAATATCTATTTTGTTGCTAGAAAAACATAAACTATACCTATAATTGTTTCTGTACACGTCATTTGAAGAGACAGAAAACGTCGAGGTGGTCAAATCTTGTTGGGAAAGATTTTCCTTTCCTGACATAGTTCGACTGCTGCCAAATTAATTCCCGCAAAAAATCTGTTATAATTATCTGTAAAACAAATTCAGCAGTTTTAGGCAAGTTTTATATCATAGAATATATAGCAATTAATTGAATAATAACAACACTTAAATGCATTATTCAACTTGTTATGAACGTGGAATGGGAACTCATGCAGATGTATATATGTTTTCAATGCAACTTTTAGAACAAGTTTTGCTTTATATATTTCGTCTGCTTTTTATGTGCCTATAGTCTAGTTTAGTGCTTTGCTTGTGTGTGCTTGCATTTATATATGAACATTGCTTATGCAATATAGCTGCCTTACTTTGTATGCCTAATTTGAATATTTAATATGTAAAAAATAAAAAATAAAATGTGGAATGATTCCTAATGAGATAACTCTCTACAAGACACCAACATGACACAGAAATTAACAACTATAAGTCACCGCACGGCCTTCAACAATGAAGAAAGCCCATACCGCATACTCAGCTATAAAATGCCCCGAAATGACAATGTACACCAATTTAAACGAGAAAACTAACGGCTTTATTTATGTACAAACAAAATGAACGACAAACAAATATGTAACACATAAACAAACGACAACCACTGAATAGCAGGCTCCAGATTTTATATGTGAATATGTCTTAATATTTTATGATTTTGTTTTAATGTCGACAAAAAACTCTACAGAGCTTATGTTTACAATGTTATGTAACCCGACTTAGAATAAATTTTCTAGTTTATTCTGTTTTATTCTATTCTATTACTTGAACTCTCTGGTAGTAACAACCGTCAAGGGTGATGATTTAACATGATTATTGTGTATTGAAAATATTCAAATAAATGATTATTTATGTCCAAAACTCTAACCACAGCGACATATACATATAATCTAGATGTATCATTAATAAACTATACAATAATGACATTGTACAAACTTTTTTAATGAGATAAGTATGTATATGATTGTCAAGCTGTTAATAAAATGATAAACTAAATAATAAGATGACAGGTATAATTGTTTCACAGGTGTCATCAAAAGCCTCCAGGAACTTAGAGTTGATATGATTGTACCTTGCCATCTTATGATCAAATCACTGATAATATGTTCAGATAAGTACAAGCAGGATGGAATTTATTTATTTATTCAATTTGAAATATATTTGTGATATAACATTTTAATGTGATATAAAAGTACACTCGTTTGTGCTAGACCATCACTCAGAATCAGTTTTGCATCGTATTAGCTTACAAGGATAACAGTGCAACCAATCTTCGGATAAACGGTATGCTGACTCTGACCAGTGTTTGCTCTTACTCCTTATTGTGGCTCTTTCGTGGATGAATAGCAAATAACACACGAAAAGCTTTTGAATTGACCCGACTTACGAACGAACTGAGAGACCTCGCGCACTTAAGGCGAACACAATACCGTTAGACTTCTAACATAGTTGACTTACTAAAACAGATGCACTATGTTTGGCGGAAATATTTTGGGAAGAGAACAAATAAACAATATGTCGAGGCCTTTTATTACCGACAATACGGTATGCATTTTCCTTATTGCTGAAACCCATACGGTTGCATTTAATTGCTCACGTCTACTTCATTTGAGCTTTGGTGGATCTTTGTCTCATTTGTAATCATACCACATTTTATTCTAATATAAATTTAATATAAAAAGCTAAAACAATAAATCGTTTAGGATGAAGGACGATAAGTAATGTATGACGCGAATATAAGAAACTTCCTTAGTGCGATTTAGTCCTTCTTGTGTGTGTAGACACTGGTCAAGCATTGTCTTTGGTTTTTTTCTGTTTGTTTCGTTATCTTGCTGTCCTACACGCATCGTTCTTTGTTCACAGTACAATTTGGTGTTCATGGTATATTTTCCCAGTGAGTATGCGAAGTTGGTCTTATAAAAAAAAAAAATTTAAAAAAATTGCAAATTGCAAATTGGTCAAATATCCATCCGAGACCAAATAACTTAGACACTAGTATCTTTAGATCAACTTTTGGCCTTCAACAATTAGCAAATCCCATACCCGATGACAGGCTTTATAATATATGGAAGTTAGAAGTTTAAAACAATTCAAACGTAAAACTAACGACATGATTTATGAACAACACAAATATGAGACACAGTAACAAATGCCAACCACTGATTTACATGCTTCAGACGTAGGACATACTGAATGTGGGCAACTAAGTATATTAGTGGGCGCAGAACACTCCGCCTAAGTCTCTACTGTATCTTTGGTGAATGTGCATGCACTAATTATACAAAATTAAAGAGCAAACAGCGTCTTTCAAATAAATTCAAATATCAAACTTTAAATTAAAGTCATTTTAATTTGAATTTAAATAGGTAAATTCAATTTCCACTGCATTTATTTCATTCAACATCCATTTTCAAAAATCTTTAAATTTTTAGGTAAGTTCACTGTATTACATCTTATTTAAAGTGTGTACTTTAAGATTTCGAAAACATGATTTGTTACGAAATTATAATATTTGCTTTAAATGCGTTTTATAATTAAATTCATTTTTCAAAAACTTTTAATGTTTAGGTAAGCTCAAAGTATTGTATGTTTTTCAAAGTGTGAATGTACTTTAGGTTTCGAAAACAATGATTTGTTACGAAATTACAATTGTTTTAAAATTTTAAAAAAACGGCAGTTTTGAACGAATTTTTGAATTTTAGGCGTATCCCAAAAACATGTAAGTAGAACAAGCTTGACTATTATTCTACAACGGCGAAGCAATGTGTTGTCTGCCAATCTGTTTATTCAACCAACAACCAAGGATAAGCCTGATAGATATCTTAGTCTTTAACAAATTATAGCACCTAAAATACAGTATTTCAAATTATATATATGGAATACATTGGAGTACTTTTACATACAGAAGATTGAATATTAATAAAGTATCGTTGTATCCAGGCCGCATGGAACACACATCCCTCAATCATGTTATCAAGCACATATAAATAAAAATATAGCATGCATTTTCAGGACATATATATATATATAATTTGTTTGACATGCACACGTATAAAAATTGCGGTTTTTATCCAACGCAATCATAGGTTTGAACGTAGTTTTCAATTTAGACTCGTATATATGTGTCTTGTATAGCTTGCTGGTCGGTGTAAGCCAAGAACGTACTTTGACCTATAAAGGATTACTTTTACAATTTGTGACTTGGATGGAGAGTTGTCTCATTGGCACTCATGCCACATTTTCTTATATCTATCCGAGAAACCTATCATATTATAATTGGAACTTACTGTATGCGTTGACCGAATACATATCCACTGCGAAACATGAATTAAAGATTTATTTATCAATACACATATTCCTTCAATTAATCATTCATCCAAAATCTACCTTGATTATTTAGACAGTAAGCCTTGAAATATATATAACAATAAAGGACATTTTATGGTTAATATTGAATAATAGAGGGATGGCACAGTGACTTCTGACCCTTCCATTAACAATGTCATTATTCATAGGAAATTCCGTTTCTTAATAATGAAATAAACACAGAAAATGTTATATACAAAAAACAAAACAAGGACATGTCTCCATTAACTTTTGTTGGTAAATTAAAGGGATTAATAAAGACATAATTCTCTTTACATGTCGTTAATTGAGGAAGAAACACACATAACATTTTGTTTGCCATATATTATTAGTTTCCGACCACTAAACTTACAAATCTTCACTAAACAAAGGGTGAGAAATAACTTACACATTTCCTCTTCCTCTCTCGAAACTTATGTCACTGTTTTTTTCAAATAAACTGTCATAAGTTAATAAATGAGGGAGGATTATGTACTAAAACAATACAAACTACAAAGGTAATATAAAACATCAACAACAGGAAATGAGAGGTGTATGTCAATAAGACAGCAACCCAACGATATAATGCCTCATTCACACGTACATTTGATTCGAATTTAATTCGAATCGAATGCGAATCGAGTTCACACACTCTTCTCTTTTAATTCGAATTGATTCGAATTAGCTAGTTCGAATTATCCAATTCTCATGCATTAGAAATACGCTTTTGTTAATTCGAATTGAAAGTCAACGTCGTTTAGACAGTTTAGCGAATTTGACGCACGTTGTAATTCGAATTAGAATTGACGTTAGGACGTAAAACGTTTCGAATGCGAATTAAACTAATGCGAATCGAATTCGAATTACGTGTGAACTCAGTATAAATATAATAAAAATCATTAAATAGTCCTCAGCATGTATTGTAGACTACTTGCTCCTGACTTGGTACAGGCACATACAGAACGTGGCGATGTTAAATTATAAACCATTTTTGTCAGAGCTTAACCCTCCCATAACCTGGGACAGTGGTTTAACAATACAATATAAGAACAAACTATAAAAAAAAAATCAGTTGAAAAAGGCTTTACTCATCAGATGGATACGAAAAGTAATAAATCTAAAAAACACACTCAGTAAAAGTGGACCGGTACCTTTACATCTCCAGAGCAAAAATACACAAAAGAACAGAGGAACCGAGGGAACTCACAGTTACTGGCTGCTAGTTCAAAGCCCATTATAACTAATGAAATGTCAAAGTCGACCCAGAGACTCATAAAAAATGTAAATAAATTAGCATAACCACCAAACTCGCCAAAAATATATATATATTTGTTCTATTACGTTTTATTTTTGTCTCTATTTGGTTTCGTTCTTTTTTTTTAATTGGAAAGGGTCAGGGCAGAATATTCTAAACGAACAGGCTAAAATGTCTTTAATTTGTTAATGAAATATCTATCCACCATATAATATATTCATTGTATTTTTTCAATGCGTAAAATTGATGGCCTTGTAAACGTGATTCTTATTAAAATAAGAATAATAGCTATTTACAAAATAAACAAGTATATACTTATTCATCGTATTAATTTATAGTGTAGTACATTCACAGGTACAAACGGTTTTAAAAAAGAAGAAAAATCGTTTGTATCCTTTTACGTTACTTTAATAATAACATCTTTTATATTATACTATCAGTTTTATCTATTTACGTAACTTAATAATAAAATTTTCTATGTTATGCTATCAGTTTACTTTTAAAAAAAAAGTTGTTATTGAACGAACACGTTAAGGGATAGTCGTTGAAAACTGTGTTCCTGTCTTAATACTGGTACACATATAAACATGCATGTTTTGTTGGACAAAATATGTTATGAGCCCTGATTGGTACAAAATCGACGAGCTGAGTGGTTTTTATTTTTTTATTTTCCTGCTAGTCACTAGGAAACAGTTTATTTTAAGATTTATCCGGACAGCATTATTCTGACTCTAGCGGAGGCAGTTGCTCTTAGTGTATATAAAAGCGTTGAGAACTGGGTTGATGATACATTGAGAACCGATAGTCCGATAGCAATTTTACCGACCAGAGGTCATAAAATGTATGGTAGGATTACCATGAGCTTAACACATGGTTTTGAAACATGTTTAGCATATATCGGGTGATCCAAAGGTATAAAAAAGAGTGGTATCGAATTAACTATTCTCTACAAACATGTATTTCTCCATGGACAAATACAACCTCCTTTTTGTGACCTTTATAGGGTTTGACCACTGTTTGAGACTCGAAAAAAGTGAAATTATAAATTAATTCGAAATATACAGGTAGCATATAAAACATTTCCAAAAGACATACCTTCAACAGCAATTTTTATTGAAACAAATCAAATTCAATGAAAAGAGTACAAAATATATTTATATTCTAACTTTTCAGTTTACTTTGCATTAAAATCCCATTTTAGCCATATGATGCAATATACGCACATAAAGTATGATTTACATATTAGGTAACCCTCTGGCTGGTAAAAGGGTATAAATTACCTTTCACAATAACATAATGTGTAAATGAACATGCACATAAATTACAAATATTGATCTCAATATTGTTTATTAAGAAATACCACTGTTGTAAATACTTTCAATTATACTATCTCTATTCAAATGTATTACGTTTACTCCGTGAAACTGACAAATAACGAATTACTGTTAAAGATAACGATGAAATATGACCGTATTTGACAATACTACTATCTTTCTTCTTTATAAGAGATGTAAGGGCCTAAAGAATAACAATCATGATATGTCCGTATGTCCTTGATTTAGTCTTGGCAGACGACTGATAAATATAATTCATGCACAAACACGTGCAATCGAAAGTACTTTTGAATGCTACACATTTTATATGCACTTCTTTTACGTATGAATTCTAATATATGTCAAAATAAATAACATAATTGTTTTTAAATTTTATTTCTTTAAACTTAATTTTAGTAACATATTTAGATATTACATCCGGTTTCAGCTACATTTCTATAAGACATATGTCTTACTTCTTAAATAAACAACAACAAAAATAACAAAAAAATCGAGCATCGTTCGGGTGAAACATTTGTTGTAATAACGTTTATTTATCATGTGTATGTTGAGATTTAAGTAATATACATAATTTGAACTGCAGAAAAAAATATAATACACCTTGAATAAGGACACGAATCCACAAAGTCATAAGGACACTCGAATTAAGATTATTCAATATAATGTTTTGAACACTAGACAGGTGTCTTAAGGATGTTCGCTTGTCATGTTTTGGAATTTAAGTCAGATTTTGGGAATCCTCTGGTTTCATCCATTTAAATGCCTTAAAAATAGCAAATTGACCCCCATTTTCCTTTTGATAAATGATTTGCATGTATAATGATAAGCCATCTGTAAAAGTCTTATAACATTTTAATTATTTTTTTATAGTTTTTGAGAACACCTTGGTTGTTGCGTTTAGTCCGTACACCTTGGTTGTTGCGTTTAGTCCGTACACCTTGGTTGTTGCGTGTAGTCCGTACACCCCATGGTCGTTACGTTTGTGACTACTTGACAATTTCTTTTCACAGAGTTTTGATATAATATTATTTGTATATATAAACAGCGTAAAAATTCGCCTTGAAGTCGTATGTTTTTTTTATGGAATCTTTAATACTAAAAGTAGTTTATATTAATATGGGGATATATAATGTCCAAATACATTGAATATTATGAAGTATTCATAGAGTTATAGCACCACACGACCTTCATATAGATAACTACATCTTGACGCTATTCAGCAAACCTTTACATACATTTGTAATTGTGCAAGCTTTTGCGTAATTTCGCTCTTTAAAAATGAGCATGATTATCTTCGGTTATATTCATGTTGAAATAACCATATTTAAGTTGACAAACGATGTCATATGTCAAATATATATATTGGCCCTTTATAGCTTGTTGTTCGGTGTGAGCCAAGGCTCCATGTTGAAGGACGTACTTTAACCTATAATGGTTTACTTTTTAAATTGTTACTTGGATGGAGAGATGTCTCATTGGCACTCACACCACATCTTCCTATATCTTTATATATTTATCAGTTGGAAACTCGTATATTTCTGTTCATCAACCGGTTATTCAACAACACTTTTATTTATATTTGTATGTGAAAGTTCGTCAATGTCCATACAGGTATCAATAACAGTAAAGACGAAAATCTCCGTCAAAAGTCAAGCAATTTAACTAACTAGTTGGACCGTGATATATGTGGTTTTGAGTATATGTTTTCGTCTAAATATTTTATATATATAATTATGTGTCATAAACTATTGATAAAACTGCTTTTAATTATCAGAAGTATATAACTTACGACAGAAAGACGACCTGTCCATAAACGGCCTTGATATGGTTTTATATTTATTATTAACAAATGCGAATAAACAAAGTCGGGGTCAAAGGAATTAATTTACACAAAAGCAGTAACTGTTAGCACAGAAAAAGACCTGATACAATTCTGTTTGGCCTATGGTCTTATCTGTCCATTGCTTTGATTTACGACTAAAGATTATCCTTAATATATTCAGGCCTATGTGTAATAGATTCGTCCTTTCTCACTAAGGTTAATGTAAATGATGCCTTACTTGATTTACACAATGAGATACATGTATGTTGGTCTAATCCAGCAAAAACAGTAACAAGTACATAACCCACTTTTTGCCAATTACAGATTAATAAAATTTATGAAATTGAAACGCTTAGGATAATATAATTTCTGAGGAAACCAGATGGGTAAAAAAACGAAGATACTACATGCAAGTCAAACCCAAAACTGACAATACCATGACAAAAAGGGAAAAAGACCAACATGCAAACATACAAACAATAGTACATAAAACACAACATAAAAAAACTAAATAAAAAGTAACACGAACCCTACCAACACTGGGGAGTGATCTCAGGTGCTCTGGGAGGGTATATCAGTACCTGGTCCACATTGTGACAGCCGTCGTGTTACTCGTGTTAATACAAACCGGTAATAAGTTTAAATCGATAGACTAAATCAGATGAAAGGGGACGGGTTGTAGTTTATGATTATATCTGCTATCATATGTGAAACGGATATTACATAACGGTCAACCAACTCTTGGTGGCCTCCGTAAAATTAAGGAAGTTAGAGATGATTTCAACTTCACCATTTAAAACTCTTGTTTTCTTAGCTACTTGTGAGCAGCAACCCGGCTCTATCAAGGAAATAATGATAAGAAATACAAGCCTGGGAATATCGTTTCAGTTAGGAGCAATCGTTGCTTGAATATTGTTACATAGAAATGGAAAGTTCGCAATTGGGATGCTTAAGTCATAAACTAACGTATTTATCAAACCCTCGGAATAAATTCCATGTTGAATACGACTTGGGATGGTTTTATCGCAAAGCGGAAAGTAGTGTAACAGACTTCCAGGTGACTGGAAATCTGCAAACCGAATTTGAACCATGTTTTCTATAACCGGGAAAATTTTTAAATATAAACTTTGGTTAGATTTATTGTCATTAGTTACTGGAACAGGCCATATCGGAACTTAAATCTTCTATGGACACGTGTTCTATTGAATGTCGTAACCGAATGTAATGAGCCTATTGAAATCCTGGAGAATTAAATTCGTTAATAAACTCGTAATAGATAGACTATCGTTTACAAAACGGACAAAACGCAAAAGTGTCGGATAAAAAGCAAACTCATCGGACAAAAGCAAAAGCGGACATAAGCAAATTGCTGACAAAAGATACCGCATCAGACGATCCAACAGAACTGTTATCTCCTATGGACTCGCGTTGAATTGGCTGTCGGGATCAACTGGAGAATTAAAAACATAATGATAAGGGGGTCAGTTTATAGAATGTCAGCAATAGATATGTTCATGTTGATATTAATTGGCCGCTTTATCAGCTATTTTAAAAGTCCTAGCGCCTGGCGACGTCATATCTGGAGTTTGCTTTTCAAAGTTACTCGTTTCAAATATCATAACAGATATATGATACCCTACGTAGATTGCGGCCGTTTTTAAATGACCAGTTAAACATTAATGTATAGAAATTTGACTTTCCATTCAGACACTATTTGATTTCAAAGAATAGGTAATCTTGCTTCACCTGAGATACGATTATAAGTGCAGATTTTGTAATTAAGATATTATTCATGACATTCAAAACTTCTGGGTTAAGAGAAATACAAAAGTACAAACATACTGTGAAGGACTCTTTCAATTGTCATATTTACAAGTAAAATATTTGATTTTTTAAAAATATTGTCAAAATAAGAAAGAGAAAAATTACAGTGAAATCTGGTTAACCGAATCCTGCATAAACAGAAAACCTGTATAAACCAAACATGTTCTTAAGCACCTTCATATCCAATTGTATGCGTTGTGAATCTGATAAAACCGAACATCGGCCAAAACAGAACGAAATCTTAAGTCCCGAAGAGGTTCGATTTAAACAGGTTTCACTGTATATTGATTTATTGATTATGTTCTGTCAAAATGTGGTGTTTAAATTCAGGACTAATCAACTTGTGATTTGATAAAGGTTATTGCCCAAGACTTCCCTATACACAAAGAGATTTCTTTCTAAGCTAACCACAATAAAGTGAAGCTATGCTATATGAATCATCTTTTCTAACAAAGGGTACTTGTATCAGGTTAATACAAAGGTAATGTAGGAGAAATTCCCATTGAAAATGTAAGTGATAATAATGTATAACATGAAGGAAATTAAATTATTTTGATGTAACCAAAATGTAATATTGTAGGAGAAATTCCCATTGAAAATTTAAGTGTTAATAGCGTATAACATCAGGAAAACTAGATTTTTTCGATGTAACAAAAATGTAATGTAGGAGAAATTCCCATCGAAAATATAAGAGATAATGTTACATATAATATGAGGGAAATTAAATTATTTTGATGTAACCATAATGTAATATTGTAGGAGAAATTCCCATTGAAAATTTAAGTGTTAATAGCGTATAACATAAGGGGAACTAAATTATTTCCATGTAACACAAATGTAATGTAGGAGAAATCCCATTGAAAATTTAAGTGTTAATAGCGTATAACATTAGGAAAACTAGATTATTTTGATGTAACCAAAATGTAATATTGTAGGAGAAATTCCCATCGAAAATATAAGAGATAATGTTGTATAATATGAGGGAAATTAAATTATTTTGATGTAACCATAATGTAATATTGTAGGAGAAATTCCCATTGCAAATATAAGTGATAATAATGTTTGACATCAGACTGAGGGAAACTAGAATTATTTCGATGTAACCAACATATGTAATAAACCGTCATCTTTACTTTAGGATAATTTAGGAGTGACAATTTTTTTTTTATTTCGTACAAGAGCAATTGTATTAGAATAAAGTGAACATGCATATGATATTTCTGTGATAGAATATAATGCCAAAATGTGAAAAAAAATGTAAAACATTGCCAATCAAAAGAGTGCGTGTTGACCTCTAGATATAGTTTGGTTATAAAGGTGGTACTTAACACTACAGGGATATAACTCTGTAAAGTCAGCTAAACGTTTTAATTACCTTGTGTTGTAAAAGGGATAATAAGCTTCTCAAATATCAAAATTGGAGTTTGTCAAACTGCTATATAACCAGCGTAATTTTTCTGACAAAACGGTTGGTTTAAAATTTTTGATTTTTTTTATATTTTTGTTAAAGGGTCAAAGTAAATACTTTGTCAAAACTTTATCAATATTAAACGAGCCAAATAAATTTTAGTGAAAGTGTTAGACACCACCTTTAGTGTCGTTAGGTCGTTAGGTTGTTAGGTTGCTTTCCCTTTGACGAATATCCCCGTACTTGCCTTTTTCTAGATTACAGATTACAAAAAACACAATCACAAACAATATTTAAAAATATTTCATATCCGATAACGTAAATAGTAAAATCACAAATTACTTGGCTATCCCTGTTTGAATGGTTTTACACTTGAAAGATTTTTGGGCCCTTTATAACTTGTTGTTTGGTGTGAGCAAAATCACCATGTTAAAATCCGTACCTTCATTTATAATGGTTTACTTTTATAAATTATAACTTGGATTGACAGTTGTCTCATTGAAACTCATGCCGCATCTTCTTATATCTCCTTAAAACATGATAAAAAAAAAATAATCTCATGATTTGAAACCATGCCGTTCTACGTTCAAAAAATTGTGATTGCATTTTTAGACTTCTTGTTTACAGCAATGTCAGAATAGGGCAAAAATATGCGATTTTAAAAAACGCCCAGAACAATGTTTAC
This sequence comes from Mytilus trossulus, assembly GCF_036588685.1. Classification (NCBI taxonomy): domain Eukaryota; kingdom Metazoa; phylum Mollusca; class Bivalvia; order Mytilida; family Mytilidae; genus Mytilus; species Mytilus trossulus. The sequence continues at coordinate 8,341,955 of NC_086384.1, forward strand.
ATTTGTACCTCCGGGTTTTTTGAGACAAGAAAATTGAATGTCATTTTACATAAAACAAGGCGAAATGGAAACAGGTCTTTTCTGATTTTGTTCCTTTAGATTGTTTTAAACACTTTCAGAGAGGTTTTGAAGAACCACTGACAATTTGGTGACAAATGTAACATGTCAATGCAATTTTATACAATATCTGATTGCATATCAATGAAGTACTAGCATGGATAAACAAAAACAAAACATTTCAAAACAATATAAATATTAAAGAAAAAAAATGTGATTTGATTGCCAAAATGACACAGAAATTAACAACTATTGTTCATCGTACGGCCTTCAACAAGGAGCAAAGCCATACCACATAGTCAGATATAAAAGACCCCGAAATGACAATGTAAAGCAATTCAAACGAGAAAACTAACGGTCTTATTTATGTATTTGAAAAACAAGAAAATTTCTAAAATATGAACATATTTGAAAAACAATAACATTTCTAAAATTGCTTTTTAACCGTTCATAAAACATCTGTGGTGTTTGTATATATATATTCTATAAGTATAAGGTGTATTGTCAATTACGAAGTAGTATGTCATCATATCTATTCAAGATCAACTGTAACAAATTGAATTATATATCTTTTAACTGTGTCCGTGTCAGCAGGACAATTGCAATGTCTCATTTGAACTTTTGCTCTTTCAATTGTATATTGACACTCTGTTATCAACTACATGTACTCAGCAAATTTTTCATGAACTAAGTGAGGTTATCTGTCCTAAAACATTAAACAAAGTGATGCTACTTATTTCAAAATCCTTCGCTACTAAAAGATTTTTTTTCTCTCCTTTTTTATCTCTTGAAAAAGTTAAATGTTATATTGCCTACTGATTATGTTTACTTTATGACGCTTTCGCTTTTAATGCTTTTATATATGGTATTTGATTTGCTGCGTTTCTGACGGGTTTATTTAATTTCTGTGTATGATGAGACTTTGAGAGTTTTTATAAAGGAGTTCCGTTTCGAACGTATTTCTGGTTTTGTGCATACAACAGGTCGTTACATTTCACGTTTGAATTGATTTACAGTTGTTATTTCGGGGTCTTTTATAGCTATGTGTTATTGGTTTTACTCATTGTACGGTGATCTGTATTTGTTCATTTCTTTGTCACTTGGTCTCTGCTGGAGAGTTGTTACAATCATACCACATCTTCTTATCTTTATATCAACACAGATATTTATACAAATCTGCACTAAATATAAAAAAGAAGATGAGGTATGATTGCCAATGAGACAACTATCCACAAAAGACCAAAATGATACAAACATTAACAATTATAGGTCACCGTACGGTCTTCAACAATGAGCAAAGCCCATACCGCATATAGTCAGCTATAAAAGGCCCCGATAAGACAATGTAAAACAATTCAAACGAGAAAACTAACGGCCTTATTTATGTAAAAAAAATGAAACATTGTTAGAAAGAATACGCGCCTTAGATGGTACGTGTGAAAAGATCATTATCATAGCTAGTGGTACGGAAGCTTATTAGCGCCAAACAATTTCATTTTTAATTTGCGTAATAACCGCAAAGTGGAGAGGGTTTCATTTAAGTTTCAATAACTTGTTTCCCAATCCAATAGAAATAATATGTTTAAACTAAACTATAGTTGCGGTTTAATATTTTTCCTTCCGAATTCGGCCATGAACCTAAATTAGTTTATATTTTATGCAGAATGAGACAATGTTTGGATCGTTTACAACTATAATATTACTATGACCCAGTATTGTACTATTAAGATATACAAATGTCATGTAAGATGTTAAGATACAATTGTTATTTTTGTTTTTTAATGCCTGAAACATTTTAAATTTGCTTGCAAAAATAAATTGTATCTATTTTCTATAAAGATATAGAATATCGCCTCAGCGTATGTATCAATTCTCGGTCACCGTAATCGCATCGCTGCAAAATTATTCTTGTCACACTCTTTACAGTTTCTATGTCATGACATATTTGTCTAATTATCTTACTAATATTTCAATTATGATATAAGATAAATAGTAAATATATATCGCATGCTGAATTAATGCTCTTTAACAATGGAAAAATAAAACGCGTGTACTTGCGACACAGTGTTTAATTTTATACAAATTTACTCGGTTCGTTCTTTCTCTTTTCCTTCCAAAAGTACTAAATATTGAAAAGCTTCAGGTAGAATTATAAAAACAAAAACAGATTTATCATGAAAAAAATTCAAAGAATGCATTATTCTAATTAAAGGATGTTTTTCTAATCATTGCACCATTTTTTTAGTAGTATAAAATGTTCTTATTAAACACAAATAATTTAAAAGCTTTAACAATAGCATATGAAATATCTACTATAATTTAAAACAGTACTTCGACCTACCTCTAGGTGAACTGAATCCGTGTAAAAGGTGTTATCAAAATGTTTTCGTAACGTCCCACCCTCAAATTTAAATACTATACTTAACGCTGCTGGTATCATGTTACTTTACATTAACAAAATCAGGGTTCATTAAAAGTTAAGGGTACTTTTGTGTGCAGAATGAACTGTTAACTTTTTTCTTTCGATTTTATTGAATCACATTTTGATAATATCTTTATTATTGTATTACATTAATGGGTTGACTGAGTGTTAATATAGATACCGGTCATTCATTCACAAATAATACAATCATATTTTAATGATCTTTTCTTATGCAGTGAGGGACGGACACCTGTGCGTTTGTTCTTTTGTAATATCAGTTTAAATTGAAATAGTTAACAATATGAGGCGGAAGTCAATTGTAGAAAGCAATATCTACAAACAGGCCATGTCATGTTAGGATTTGTTCCCTAAAATCTACAAGCAGGCCATCGATGTCATGTTAGAGTTTGTTTCCCAATATCTACTAACAGGCCGTGCCATGCTAGAGTGCATTCCCCAATATCTTCAAATAAGCCATGTCATGTTAGGGTTTGTTTCCCAATATCTACAAACAAGCCATGTCATGTTCCCCAATACCCAATATCTACAAACAGGCCATGTCATGTTAGGGTTCGTTCCCCAATATCTACAAACAGGCCGTGCCATGTTAGAGTGTGTTACCAATGTGTTCAAACAGGCCAAGTCTTGTTAGTGTTTGTTCCCCAATATCTACAAACAGGCCATGTCATGTTAGAGTGTGTACCCCAATATCTACAAATAGGCCATGTCATGTTAGGATTTGTTCCCCAGTATCTTCAAACAGGCCATGTCATGTTAGAGTTTCTTTCCCAATTGTAGAGACCAATACTACAAACAGGCCATATCATATTAGAGTGTGTTCCCCAATTGTAGAGAGCAATATCTTCAAACGGCCCATGTCATATTAGAGTGTGTTCCCCAATTGTAGAGAGAAATATCTTCAAACGGTCCATATTATATTAGAGTGTGTTCCCCAATTGATGAGAGCAATATCTACAAACGGACCATGTCATATTAGAGTGTGTTCCCCAATTACTGAGAGCAATATCTACAAACGGACCATGTCATATTTGAATGTGTTCCCCAATTGCTGAGAGCAATATCTACAAACGGGCCATGTCATATTAGAGTGTGTTCCCCAATTGTAGAGACCAATACTATAAACAGGCCATATCATATTAGAGTTTGTTCCCCAATTGCTGAGAGCAATATCTACAAACGGACCATGTCATATTAGAATGTGTTCCCAAATTGCTGAGAGCAATATCTACAAACGGACCATGTCATATTAGAGTGTGTTCCCCAATTGTAGAGACCAATACTATAAACAGGCCATATCATATTAGAGTTTGTTCCCCAATTGTAGAGAGAAATATCTTCAAACAAGCCATGTCATGATAGAGTGTGTTCCCAAGTTGTAGAGACCAATATCTTCAAACAAGCCTTGTCATGATAGAGTGTGTTCCCAATTATAGAGACAAATATCTTCAAACAAGCCATGTCATGATAGAGTGTGTTCCCAAGTTGTAGAGACCAATATCTTCAAACAAGCCATGTCATGATAGAGTGTGTTCCCAAGTTGCAGAGACCAATATCTTCAAACAAGCCATGTCATGATAGAGTGTGTTCCCCAATTATAGAGACCAATATCTTCAAACAAGCCATGTCATAATAGAGTGTGTTCCCAAGTTGTAGAGACCAATATCTTCAAACAAGCCATATCATGATAGAGTGTGTTCCCAAGTTGTAGAGACCAATATCTTCAAACAAGCCATGTCATGATAGAGTGTGTTCCAAAGTTGTAGAGACCAATATCTTCAAACAAGCCATGTCATGATAGAGTGTGTTCCCAAGTTGTAGAGACCAATATCTTCAAACAAGCCATGTCATGATAGAGTGTGTTCCCAAGTTGTAGAGACCAATATCTTCAAACAAGCCATATCATGATAGAGTGTGTTCCCAAGTTGTAGAGACCAATATCTTCAAACAAGCCATGTCATGATAGAGTGTGTTCCCAAGTTGTAGAGACCAATATCTTCAAACAAGCCATATCATGATAGAGTGTGTTCCCAAGTTGTAGAGACCAATATCTTCAAACAAGCCATATCATGATAGAGTGTGTTCCCAAGTTGTAGAGACCAATATCTTCAAACAAGCCATGTCATGCTAGAGTGTGTTCCCAAGTTGTAGAGACCAATATCTTCAAACAAGCCATGTCATGATAGAGTGTGTTCCCAAGTTGTAGAGACCAATATCTTCAAACAAGCCATGTTATGATAGAGTATGTTCCAAAGTTGTAGAGACCAATATCTTCAAACAAGCCATGTCATGATAGAGTGTGTTCCAAAGTTGTAGAGACCAATATCTTCAAACAAGCCATGCAATGTTACAGTTTGTTCCCTATTGTTTTCATTTCAATGAAACTATAAACAACTGTCATACAAGTGAAGGATTAGCTAGCCACAAAACCAAATTTAACCAACCAAGTCTGTACCAAGTCAGGAATATAGCAGTTAGTTTTCACTCGTCCTGTTCGTTGATATTTTTTTGACTTTTCAGTGGTAATGGTATTTCCCCCTTGATCGAATTTACCTTTACTTTTTTTGTCGTACCGATATTTTTAGCTATTCTAACTGCAATTGATTTTCACAGTTTTTTCTATGTTGTCCTGCTACACCATTGTCCAAAGTTATGGATGGGTTGAGCACTCACAAAGATGTTTTACAACACCATATTCTTTAAATAATAAAATAGAGAATGGAAATGGGGAATGTGTCAAATAGACTACAACAAAAACCGGACAAAGAGTAAAAAAACAACCGAAGGCCACCAATGGGTCGTTAACAGAGCGAGACAATCTAGTATCCGGGTGCGGACTTCATTTGACCCCTAAACAAAAATGTGTACTAGTTTAGTGAAAATTGACGTCATATCAAACTCCTAAACATATTAATATACTAAAACTTAAAAAAAATGATAATAAAAAACATACAAGACTGGCAAACGCCAGAAAATCCTGCTTGGGACACGCGTACGAATGCGGCGTAGTAAAACATGTTTTGTGAGATCTCAACACACCCCCCTTTACACCACTAGCGAATGAAAATACACAAGACAAGACAAGACAAGACAAGACAAATACTTTATTAAAGTCTCACCACTTGTTACATATAAAATATACATCTTTTTAAAACACAAATTAATAACAAGAGCCACTCTATAAAGAGTTATGAGAGACTATAAAACAATTTTTTTTTACACAGCAATACGCAGAGTAAAAAGTCCGATGTCAGAATAGGTAACTAAAAAAGCTAGGCAAAATGACAATGATACATTAATTGACATAGGACTTCTAACAGTTACTGACATGCCAGCTCTAGATCTCAATTAAACTGTTGAAATATTACATATGTATGTCTTCAACATATGAAAGTCCAGCACAATTTCTTCCGTTAGGGGTTTAGTATCATACCACCATAACATGTATGAGAAAAACATAACACGCTTCATGCCAACAACTGATTTTAGAATAATTAAATGTGTTTATTTCCGATACAAAAACTCTATGAGTGAATCAATATTAATATCATAATATCTTTAATTGACAACAGTGTCATAACTATATTCCTTTTCTTATAGATCTGTTCAAAGGTTTGGTTAACATTTGAGCCAAGTTTGGACCATGTAGTTCAGTGGTTGTTATCGGTTCATGTCTGCAGTGTGTTTTTCGTAAAATAGTTACGAAAGATACCAAAGGGACAGTCAAACTCATAGATCGAAAACAAACCGACATCACCATGGCTAAAAAGGAAAAGACAAACCATCAGTTAATACTACGCAAGACACACCATATAACACTAAAGACTAAGCATCACGAAAACTGGGGGTGATCTCTAGTGCTCGAAAATTGGTTGTTAAAAATCAGGTCTTTGATTTTCTCAATTGAATTGTTTTATATTTTCATGTCGTGGCTTTTTATGGCCGACTATACGGTATGGGTCATCCCATTGTGGAAGGTCGTTTTATTGTTTATGATTGCCTACATTTACTTCATTTGAACTCTCTCTGGCCTCATTTGCTCTTACCACATCTCCATATTCTTTTATTGCACAATGAAACAGTTTTTGACTGCAGGAATATATCAATGGAACATTGAAATTGTTTTGAATTATTTTTCAATTGTTTAGATTTATAACACACAATTTAGACTAATGTACCCGTATTTTGACATTTTTACCTACAATATCTGTTTGTTTAATTCCCACATCATTGTCAATATAATGAAAACAACTATCATATATCTGATTTCGTACAGACATTCTCCATATTGAAAACGGGAGTAAAAACCTGGTTTGATAGCTAGCTAAACCTCTCACTAATACGAACGTTAACGTTGCAAATAATTCCGTATTAAGTACTTCAGACGAAAAGAATGCATTGTGATTCCCCTGATAAAGATATCGGATAAACCAAGAGGACCACATGAATTAGCACAGAACCAAAGATGTTGGACACGTTTGAGTAATGCATATATATATATAAAATTTCTGGTGCAGAAAATTGGTACCGTTAATGTTATTACCACCACTGGGTTGATGCCTCTGCTGGTGGACTGTTAGTCCCCGAGGGCATCAACAGCCCAGTAACCAGTTCTCCGGTACTGGTATGAAAATACGGATTGTTTTGTGTTATTAAATTTGCTGTTACAAAATGTTAAAAATTATATTATAAATTAAGGAATGTATCTACCTCATGTTAAGCTCTGATTCCTTTCACGGATTTGGCTATACTTTTTTGAACTTTTGGATTATATCTCTTCATCTTTTATATAAACTTTCGATTTTACATAGTTTGGCCACGAGCAGCACTGAAGAGACATGATATATTGTTGAAATGCGCATCTGGTGCCAAAAAATTGGTACCGTTAATGTTATTCCTTTCCAAATGAATGCATAAAATTTCCTTTGGAACAGAGATTTTCAACCCCTATACTGTAGAAAATCTTTTTCTCTGCGTATGTATTCTAGTAGGAGACAGGTTAACAGACCACAAACGACAATGTTTTCTGACTTGAGCCAGGTACATTAACGTGTAACATGTCTAATTTAATTGCGATCATGGCCAGCCATATTGCAAATTTATGACCAAAAACGTCTATTTTGATAGATGCGACGCAAAACTATACGTATTATTATTATTAAATGATTGTATTGATAGTTAAACCGCGTGAAAATTTAAAAAAAAAATTATACTGTCAAAACCAAGTTTTTTTTTCAATTTGGAATCAGGGTTACTGACAACTCTTTTGTACATTATTATAGACAAAGGACAAACCTTCGTTTTTTTTAAATACTTCTTTTTTGTTAAATAGTACGTCGATCCATGACACACGTTGTAGATACAAAAAAGGTCTTGGCTATGAAGAAAACAACAATGTGTTTTAAGGATGTCTGCTGCTCTAATTTAAAATAACAAGGATTTCATGTGGTTGCTTAAAATGAAAACAACTTTGATATTTAAACAAAATAAAGTAATAAAATCATTAGTCTCATGTGTAGTTTTCAAAATACGAGACATTTAGAAAATGGCGGGAAAAGGGTTTTCTTCAGACTTTACTATTTGTTAACATTGGAATTGTTTTTTACCCTTTAAACCAAGAAAAAATAACAAGGATTTCATGCCGCCGATTCACTCAATCTTAAATGATCTATTGAACAGATTTATGAAGACAAAAGTGGGGTGTCGTGTAAAAAAAAATTAATACATTTGAATGGATAAAACCTGAGAAAATCGAAAATATGACAAGAATTCAAAAACATGACCAGCAGACATCCTTAAATAACAATAATTCCACTCAAAGACGTTCTTTTCACCAATCAACGCTTTCTCTTTTTAACGTCAAAGAGGCTTGAAGTTATATTTTGGGCAAATACGAATGAAGTGTCGTATTCAAGTATAACAAAAATACCGAACTCCAAGATACATTCAAAATACAGGAAGTTCATTAAAAACTGACAAAATCAAAAGTTAAACTTTACCAATGTATTGTTTGCATGAAACTAACATGCCAATAGTTTATTTAAAAGAGTATTGCTTCCTAGAGAAATTGCTTAAGCTGACTTGCATTAGTATACTGTAAAATAAAACAAATCATAAATACCATTTAAAACGCTTGTTTAAAAAATACATTTTTAAGCAAGAGCACTTTATCATTTAATGTCGTTTGCAAAAAGTAGAATATCAAAACTACTGAACTCTGAGAAAAATTCTAAGCGTAAAGTCAACAGATTACCTTAGCTGTATTTAACAAAATATTTCGAAATTTGCGCTTCAACTTCGTACTGTATTTGACCTTTTAAATTATTATGTATTCGAGCGTCACTGATGTGTCTTTTGAAGACGAAACACGCGTCTAGCGAAAGTACAGTATTTAATCCTGGTATCTATGATGAGTTTATTTACTTAGCAAATGACAAAATCAAAATCTCGAACATATCAACGAATAGATAACAACTGTCATATTCCTGACTTGTTACATGCATTTTTATGTAAATACTGATAGACAAAACCTTGTTTTATAGCTAGCTAAACCTCTTACATGTATGTCAGTCGCATGGATTTTCATTTAATTGACAACGATGTAAAAATGAACAAAACAAACAGACATAATAATAGGTAAAAATGTTAAATTTGGGGTACAGCAGTTACCATTGTGATTTTAATTTATACTCGAGAGAAAAATACATCTTTGTGGCAATCAAAGATTTGATAGAACACTATAACATGAAAAGCGTTGGGTATGACTTGTTGTCATATTTCGAAATCTATTATACAATGTTACGTTTGTTTGCTACATGTATCACTGATTAGATACGACTACAGGTTGACTGTTTGGGACGCTAATGATATCATATATCTTACCTCCTACACCTTTCTAAGAATATGATAGGTTGATAGCGTTCACGTGAAGACTGTGTATATTTAATCTTAGTGACCGTTCAATATTTATCAGATGATGGGCCGGTGCAAAATGGGCGGGGCAAGCATTTTTTTCTGGAAATATTTGGATGGGCGAGAACTTTTTTTTAAATATTTAGTGGATGGGCCAGAACATATTTTATAGAAAAAAAATTGGCTATCAATTTTATCGTTGTGTAGGAAATGTCTTTTTGCGGATATTCAAAACAGGTAGATCGGATCATTTCTTACATTTTAAAGGATTTAATTAAGGAAGAAACAAGCTAGAATTTTCTTTTTTTTAACTTATAGAATACCAAGTTGTTTAATAGTTTGGTGTATTGGTGTTTAATTAATGGATTTAGTTAATAGGTAAGAAAAAAAAGCTCAAATATTCAGTTTAAGGTTAAATTCAGATACTCAACTTTAAATCTTTCAATAACTTTTTCAAATCAACTTGGATTTTCATCGAACTCTACAGTTATCTCATTTATATATTGATATTATAGAAAGCCAGGTAGTGTGGTAGTTAGGTGTATTGCTGTTCAATTTATGGATTTAATTAATAGGTATGAAAAAAAAGCTCAAATTTTCATTTTAGGCTAAATTCCGATAGTCCCCTTTAAATTTGTTATAACTATTTCAAATCAACTTGTATTTTCATAGAACTCTACAGCTATCTGAATTTTAAAGAGATATTACAGAAAGCCAGTTTGTTTTTTTACTTTGGTGTATTGCTGTCATTTTTATGAATTTTATAAATAGGTATAACAAAAGCTCAAATTTTAAGTATATACTTAATCGACATAGTCATCTTTTACCAGGTGGATTGGCCGGTGCACTTTTTTATATCAACATGCATTTTCATAAAACTCTACAGCTATTTCATTTACATATTGATCTTATAGGATGCCATGTTGTTTGGTAGTTTAGTGTATTGCTGTCACTCTTATAGATTAAATGAAAATGTTAAAAAAAAACTAAAATTTTCAATTTAGGCTAAATCAAGATAGTCATCTTTAAATATTTTACAACTTTTCAAATCAACATGGATTTTAATGAAACTCTACAGTTATTCATTTATATATTGATCTTATGAGATGCCATGTTGTTTGGTTGTTTGGTGTATTGCTGTCATTCATACGGATTTATGAAAAAGAAAGCTCAAATTTTCAGTTTAGGCTAATACAAGATAGTCATATTTAAATTTTATTTTCATAAAACTCTTCCGCTATATCTTTTTTTTATATTGATCTTACTGAATACCAGGCTGTTTAGACCCTCGTTTTTTTGCTGTCATTTTAATTTATGGATTTAGTTAATAGGTTAAAAAAAGCTACAATTTTAAGTTTAGACTAAATTCAGATGGTCAGCTTTAAAAAAAATATATATAATTTTTTCAAATCAACTTAGATTTTCATATAATTCTACAGCTATCTAATTTACATATGTATCCTACAGAATGCCAGGTTGTTTGATTGTTTGTGTTTAGCTGTTGAATTTAGGGAATTAGTTAATAGGTGAACAAAGCTGCACCAAAGACAAAAACATGTCTGCCTATACTTGCTTAAAAAGACCATAACTTTTTTTTTTTGAAAAGTAGAATAAATAAAGAGACATTGATATTTGAACTATAAACATGCTCTCTGTTATTAGGACAATGATTAGTAATTCAGCATATGATAATCTGTTTACTAGTCCAATAGTTATTGTCCCTTAATTCAAATTATTTCCTTTATTTTAAATCAATTTTTTATTTGAGGCTGCACAAATAAAATAAAATCTGTACATGTCTATTCATAACCAGTCTATTCATACTGGTTTTAAAAAACAAGAAAATGTATGGTTTTGATACAGACATCAATATATTCATAAACTAGCACATTTAAAATTTTGTATCAACATCAAAGTCTATTCTTTGACTTCAAGACAAAATAATTTAAAAACTTTAAAATAGAAAAATAACCTAAATCCTTTTTGATTGTCTTATAGGTTTAGAGGGGAAAGGACTTTATTTTATAGATTTTTTAAGATGGGCAAGGACTTTTTTTATAAATTTTTTAAGACGGGCAAGGACTTTTTTTTCAGAAATTAAAAGATAGGCATTAACGTTTTAAATGAAACAATATTAAGAATGCACCGGCCAATCCATCTGGTAAATATTGAACGGTCCCTTAGGTTAGTAGAGAAGCTTATTTCATACACGGTTAGTAGTGGAGTTACGTTCCTTTAGATTCAATATTAAGTAAGAAGGGAGGCGGGGCCTATTTCATACACAGTTAGTAGTGGTGTTACGTCCCTTTATAAAAAAAAATAACGGTACTAGTCCAGTCAAGCTAAGATTTAACCTCAAACTAATTTCAACAGAAAATGTTTTATTTCTTATCTATAGCATTATGCCTTTTATATACACAGAATGAAATCCAATAAAATCTAACTTGATGATAACTCAAAATCAGCATTTCTAACATAGAAATTAACATTGGAGGGGAGATAACTCTTACAAAAATGAGTCTTTTTTTTTGGTCAGTTTTTGGTTATTTTTCTTGAAATTTTTGTAAAGTATGATACTTTGATGGGGTTATAAGTTTGTATTTGACTAGATTAAAGAATCTTCTGCTCATGAAATGTACAAAACCGAAGTGACATGGCTAGTGGGTTTTTTTTTGTGCATTTTTCTTTAAAGAAATTGCAAATTTGAAGCTTTGTTTATATCTGTATATCATATTTTTTCAGCAACTTACTTATCTAAAGAAACTTTAAACCACAAAAAGAAGAATACATGCTTATTTATTTTGATTAAATTTGAGTTTCATTACCTTGACATGTTGAAACTTGATTCAATAAATGGTCAACTAATGAATTATGAAATTTAGATTATAGCTTGATAAAAGATATAAAAACACCTTTAGAGTTGTTTTTTATACTCTAAGGACAGCTACAAAATCAGGAATCAACACATTCTGATGAATAGAAGCGGTAAAGTTATAATTTTGTATCAATTTTTATTTTTGCCTTTTTGCAAGAGTTATCTCCCTTTTCAATGCAAATCTCAATAGGAATTTTAAATGTTGATTTAATTTTAGTCTTCCTCAAGTTAGATTTTATGGGATTTTTCATCTGTGTATATTTGGGGTATAATGCTAAAGATTAAAACTTAAAAAATCTTCTGTTGCAATTACTTTCGGGTTAGGGTCCGATTTAGGCTAGATTGACTGGACTATACGGAGAAAAATCTTAAAGGTTTCAACAGACGAAGAAATTGATTATTTAGATGGAAATTAATCCATAAAACACATTTAAACCTAACAAGTTGTTATTGTTGGCATCTGTTTTGTAGGATCAATGGAGGTAGTTTCTTAATGCTACCAGTATTGACGACTTGCTCTTTTTAATAGGTCATGTCTAAATTTACGTTAAGATAGTCTGTAAGATAAATTCGTTATATAGTGTGCTAGTGACGTAATACGGTATTACGTCACTAGCTTCGCTCTCACCCCATATGTAATTTACTGACCCCATATATACCGTATTAGGTCACTAGCATACTATATACCTAAAGGTACTCAGTACTTATATATTCTTGCTTACTAACATGATTTATGACATATATTTATTTAAATTCAGTGTTGATACATACAGAATTCATTGAGAACCTAAAGTTTTAAGGTTCTAACTCCCTCAGGCAAAATTGTCCTGCGGTGAGCTTTGGTCATTCGTTTTATACCCCTTTAGAACATTTAGCTCATAACGCTTTTCAGTCTGGTTAAAACCAAACATCTCAGAGCATCCGTTTTCTGATATGTTGCGTGGGATATATCTTTAAACGGAAGTGCTGAAAGGTTTGATTTTAATGAGACTGCTTCAGACCTCCCATGCAACATATCAGTAAACGGGAGTGGTGAGAGGTTTGGTTCTAATCAGACTGAATGCTTTTACATATTTACACATCCCTGCCTTTAAAGTGTTTTTGGTGTATGCATCCTTTTGACGTTGTGAAGGTAAATCCAGAAAATTGGGAAGATTGAAATAATTAAAACGTTATTAAGATTTCAAAATGTAATTTTCTGAAAAGACAAAAAACGAGGTTGTGTAGGCGAAATCGTGAACGCTTAAACTGCAGAATAGCAAGGCGAAAAACGTGATGAAAAGAAATGATTTGATAATATAGTTGATCGTTGTTCATATTTCTACAGATACATGTAATCGTATCATATGCATCTTAAAAGACTATTTTTATTGACGGAAAACACTTTTTGTTTGACGCAGACGTAAATTTTGTATTTATTTCATTATATAATATGTAAATTTTAATTCATTACTAAAACATACTTTGCCACAAATATCCGATTTAATTATCCGCACTTCTTATATAGAAAGTATTTCTCTTATAAATAAAGTCTTTTAAATTTTACGATATATCAATACAGGACGAGAATCGCTTTTTATACTAGTTCATTGTTGAATTTATTTTCTTTATGTAATATTTTAACCCAAAATCCTCATTTAGTTTGAATTACATATCACACACTTACAATTATTTTCATGTTAACTTGTTATATAACTGCTTTGACTAGTGCAACTCAATGAATTGTTGATTCAGTTTCAGTATCATTAACGCAGCGAAAGAGAAACATTAACGTCTACAATATTTGTATATATATATATCTCCTTCTACAAAGCGCTGATTTTTGTCCGGCTTTGGCTATACTATTTTGTGTGGTTTATAGCTCTCCATCTTTTGATTTCTGGATATACAAGCCTAGGGTATAAAGAGACCGGGACTAATTGTCAAAAAAGCATATGATGCCGAAACAACCACTCAAGGCAACTATCAATCGTCGGTAATGAAAACCTATATAAGATAAATTAGTTGCCATCATATTTTAATTATGGAATTCGGATATTGAATTCAATGATAACTTTAACAATTAAAAAATGTAAACAACTAAATTCATATAAACTAAGTTACTTACAGTATAAAATTATGAACTTGTCCAGCAAATGTATATGTAGTATAACACTTTTTAAAAATTGACGGGTTTATAAGTTTTTTACTTGGAGGTAACAGCTTATATGCACATATATTACCGGTTGATAATAATATTTCAAGGAAAAGAATTGTTTCGTCTTATACTGTAAAAGTACTTTTATCATAGGGGTACCAATTTTCGTGGTTTTCGTGGATGACTTTATTCACGAATTTAAGTGTCCAACGAAATAAAACAAACAATGTCCAAATCAAGACATGGAAAGATTCCAATGAAAGTTTTGACTATTGATATGATCTAGAGAATATATTGAATAACCTCGAATCTGAGAATACTTTGATAGCAGTCACAGAACTACAACAACCGCAAGCAGGATTATACCCGATTTAATCTTTAATCTTTTTAATAACCTAAACTGTACAACTTTTGATCTTTTAATTTTCATAAAAATATTTTCTTTCGATGAAAGTCAGATTTCCGGTATTGAGATGCTAGTATGATAAAGTGTTCATTTTATATCCTCATAGTACTCGTGCATATGGGAAATAATAATTTCATGATGGGCTTGATTTTGATAAGAATTATTTGACAATTGAAGATACGTTTATAGCATTTGTTCATGATACTGATTTCTTTAGGTGACATGTTTATGACCTAATTAAAACCTTTGATGGTCCTTAATCTGTTAATCACTTTATCTTGGATTAATTAGTGTTGTCACTAAGATTTACACGGGTCAATGTTTACTTTGCAATTTCCGTCAATCCAGACTATGTGAAACCTTCGTTTCTAAAAGCTTTAATTTTTCATTTTTTTATATCCACGAATTTAAAAACCCACGAACATGTAAAATGATTAAACCACGAAAATTGATACCCACGAATTAAAGTACTTTTACGGTAGTTGTATTTCCCTCCGATTTAGTTTGTTATCGGTACACTACTGATTCCTTTATTTATTGTTAAAAAATAGTATCTGTATTGAACAGCCTTCTCTATTCTATAAACTCATAGGGGTCTTTTCGTCAGTTCTAAACAATGGATATTCGGAAATTCTGCTTCCTGATTGTATTTGATTTCTGGTGAAAAAAAGATATCCGAAACATGAAACTGCTGTGTTGAATTGAGGGATACCAACAATTGGAAAAAAGTAAAATCACAAAAATACTGAACTCCGCGGAAGATTAAAAAACGGAAAGTCCCTAATAAAATGGCCAAATCAAATGATAAAACACATCAAACGAATGAACAACTGTCATATTCCTGACTTGGTACAGACATTTTCAAAAAGCTAATATTGAATAGTGTATCTTTTCCTTTTATAATGTGTTGCGTTAGAATCCTAGACTATTTTAGACTACTAGTGGTATAGGGTCTCTGGTTTAAATAGTCCTTACTTTAAAAAAATATATACAAAATATTCCGACTCGATTGGTACATAAATACATACACAATCAAGCGTCTCCATTGTCACTGGTACGTGCCTCAGTTTCATAGGAGTCTACATTGTATTTTTGTTTGATGTAAAAAAAAAAAAAAAAAAAAAAAAAGCCGGAAAATAACAAGGCGACAATTAAATTCATTACTTAAGGAGGCTCGCGGGTATAAGATTTTCAGAAAAAAATTAAACATTTAATTTTCATTACAACTTCTATAAAATTACCGTAAGTAGTTGTTATGTAATCATATGGCACAAACATCATTCCAAAAAATCAATTCGTGTTGGCCCCACCTGGCTTTTTAAATGTAGATATCATTGAAAAAGCTCGAAATTATCTCCCTTTGGTGCAAAAATGCTATTTTTTGGCATTAAAATTGAAACATCTTTTTTTACTCATCGGTGACCTATATTTTTTATTGTTGTTTTCAAATAAGCTATACATAAACTAAATAATTGTAAAATTTAAGCGATTTCTGTAATTAGGTTCTTTTTTTATTCCGATATTACCTCTTTTTCTCCTATTAGTTTAACAGAAAAAAGGACATTTACAAAAATGTATGTTTCTTTCGAAGGCAGATTGTGAGCGTATATGATCGGTGACCCCTCTTTTTTATTTCATTTTTCTATTAGGTATAAGATAAAGTTCATTTATAGAAAAAATTAGCGAAATCTTATATTAAATAAAAAAAAATGATTTAGACCCGCGAGCCCCCTTAATACTATTATGATGAGAATGGCTATGGTAAAGAACTTTTTTTTTTTTTTTTTTTATCTTTGTTCAAACCAGATGCTTTTTGTCATTGAATTGGAATATCGACGGCGGGATGTCATCCGAATGATGGCGTGCATGTCCTTTGTCCAGTGATCACATAAATAATGACCGCTCTTTGTTTTTAGAGTTTAGCCGCGCAATGGGCTTTTAATGTTGAGTTATATGCATTGAGCTATTATTATGTACGGTCTATGTTACTTTCTGTCCGAGGTTGACATTGGTAAGTGCAAGAATGCCAAGTTCTCCAAATAGCCAATTTCGTAATGAGTTTTTGTTTATGGATTTGCCCTTTTTGAATATACCTTTGAGTTTGGTATTTTGTTTTTGCTGTAGTCATCATCGACGATCTGCTTTGTGAAATACAAGAGGCAAATAAGGACAGTAAATGTTCAATGTTATACAGCAAGCAACTGACGACGGAAAACTACGAATCCAATATTGATTGCAGTTCATAACGTTTCTGTTTGAAATGCAGCTTGTCTTCATATTAAAGATACGTCGGAGAGTCTGTTGAACAACGTTCTGTAAGAGATTTAATGTTGACGAAACTTGAAGTCGCAGGTTGATATCTGTCAAAATACTAAAATGACCCGTGTATCGGCTCTTTCTGTAATGTGCTATGACCATGATACATCCATCCACAATTCCGTATATAATATAAACATGCAAAACGAGATTGGAAACATAAACAATCAAAGAGAATGTGGTATGATCGACACATCGTCAGACCCCTAATCGGATTACAAATAATCTCATCATAGATACCAGGATCGACTTTCACAATATCGTAAAAGTTTTGTCAAATACAACTAAGGTTATTTTAAATTTTCTAGATTGGGGGGGGGGGGGGGGGGAGGGGGTAAAATAGAATAATTTAATTGTAATACCTCATTTTTTTCAAGTTTCAAACGCCATAGCTATGAACTTTTAAAAATGTCGGACCAATCAACAATCAAAATCGTAGGCGAAATAACATCCTATATAATGTTTTACCAAACATTTGACACCATTTTATCCGTTCAGTTCAACCAGGTTTCATCAGAAATCCATCCGAATGTAGTATTTCATAATGTTTCTTTATTAAAAAAAATAATCTGTTTAAAGTTCTAAAAAAAATTAAAGAGCGGAATTCAGAATGCAATATCTCCGTATACAATATGTTGATATAAAAAAAGAAGATGTGGTATGATTGCAAATGAGATAACTCTCCACAAGAGACCAAATGACGCAGAAATTAATAACTATAGGTCACCGTACGGTTTCAACAATGAGCAAAGTTGGATATATTGTTATTTCCTATATCTGTTGTCAGCATTTGTTAAAAGATTCAAATAAATGGCAACAGTAATATTCCGGTGTTCAACAGTCATAAATCGGTCGAGAGAAAACTAAAATTGTTTAGTTATCGTCATCTTCATGACAATTCGTATATTCTTTTGTTTCTCTTCTTCGATTCCTTCCGCTACAAATTGCCTTGATCATTGTGGAATGTAAAAAAAATTTCAAGGATGTTTACTTCTGTTAAAGAATGACTGAACGCTGAGTTGTGATGTGTTTTTTAGAAAACGTCTGATTTTTATAAAGTCAGAAAAATTTAGATCATATAAAAAGGAAAGAAAATGGGTCGCAAAAAATATACAGACAGCATTAAGCATCAATTTAAAAGCAAAACTACATACTTTTTAAGATCACAAAACAAAAAAGGCCATCGGTTCATACATTCTTCTTATCTAAATCGATATTTCAACAGCCTGAAATAAAAAGATAAAGTGTTTTTGTACAACATGTGCTGGAAAATCGTTATGCTAAAATTGTTTGAGGTACGGTACCGTGACACACTAAAAATTTACGTTGTTTTATTTAGAAAAAGAAAAGTACATTGTGGGTTAATTTTTAGTACTACTTATTCCAAGCAGGTGTATATGTCAAGTAGTTCTATTCTCACTGCTTTCATTCTTGAAGATGTTGTAATCTTTACTAGTTTGAAGTTAATCGGTTACTACGATTAGAAGTTTGTTTTCCTTCTGTCCATCTAACTATAATATACATGTCTCATGTTGTTATTTTAATTAAAACGGTTAAGTTTATAAGTATAAAAACATGACACTACTGATAGATTATATCAATAACGATTATATAATGATGTTAAACTAGTGTACTACATTTTATAACTAAGTATCGAAGCATAACAAAATGTTTTATTTTACTAGTAAGTAGGATATAAGAAACAATAAGCTATCGTTTGTATAAACATTCCCCAAGATTTTTTTCCAACTGATTGGCAATAACTTTAATGCTCAAATCCTCGTGTTTAAATAGTACGTGATTTATTTGACATTTGATCAAAGAGGTATAATATTTCTATAGAAACGTTGTTTATTTATCTCGCAAATTTAAAGTTTTTAAAATAAATTTCTATACATAAAACATTAATGTTATTTTGATCATACATGTCTTGTTGTTGAATACTCCGACCTTGTACTGGGTATTTGTATCTCTTGAGATGACATACAAATGGCCTGTCGGGTGTTTAAATGTAAATAAATTTGCTTTATCATATCACATATTTGTTCTAAACTAGTATTATTAGTCTTTAGATTTGATAATGGGTTCGTTTCAAAGAATTCATTAGATTGTGATTTGTCATAAACAACAACATTTTGTCGATGAATCTATGATGGTAATGCATTGTTCCTAATATACAAAAGTATATGTATATATGAACTGATCGTTATGCTAAATTTGAATACAGTATTATGCATTAAACAAGTACGTGCCCATCCGGCAATCTACTTAACAGTACTGTGTATGGTCACAATCATATCAATTTTTAACAATTTTATAGATACATTGCTTGATAACAAACTTTAAAGGATGTTTCATATATTTACTAGCTGTTACGGTTAGGTGTCTTCCTGCACTGGTTATACATGTTTTCGTGGTTATTCAAATAATCTATGTTAGTTCTTTTTCTATATAATTTTGATGTTTTTGTCTCGAAAAAAAACAGTGCACAATACACAACACAGTAAAACCAACAACTGAGCAACACACAACCCGCCAACACTGGAGTGATCTCAGGTTCTCTGGAAGGGTAAAAAGATCCCGATATTCATGTGGAGACCGTCGTGTTGCTCATGTTGGTACAATTCGGGTAATAAGTATAATTCGGTATGTCACATTCGGGGAAACAGTGGATGGATTGTAGTTACATCAATTTGAACATATCCATTGTCATTTACGAGTTTTGAACAGCGGTATACTACTGTTGCCTTTATTCATATTTGAAACAAATATTCCATTAAACTAACCAATTTGTGATGGCGTCCATAACAATGTCTGAAGGGACGATTTCAACTACTTCACATCTAGCTCTTGATTTTATATTTTCCTTGTGAGCTGCAACCCTCTCTCAATGAAATCATAATTGGAAAGCCAAGACCTGGAATATCGTATCTACACATACAGGGGCATATATACTTCGTTTAAAGGCTTGAATGTTACTCATAGAACTGGAAAGTTCAAAATTAAAAAAGCTGAAATCATATCATTTGTCGTAAAATTTTGTTTTCAAACGACTACTAGTATAAGTCAAAATATAAATGTTAAAGGCAGACTTACACTATGTACTGTATGTGTTGCCTCAAGTTCGATGCGTTCAACACAGTCACAAAATATTTAATTATGTAGTGTGACCACATCCTCTTTATAGTAAAGTTAAAGGATATCTCTTACTTCTTGTTTTCTTTTTTTTTATAAGAAGTTCCTGTATGAAGTCAGCATAATATGAATAAAGGAACAAGTCGTCACGAAGAGGAGCACAGTTGGTTGCCAAAGGGAATTTCGATTGTTTGTTGAAAAGCACGTCCTCCAAAGTAAAAAAAAAATGATGTCATTAAAAAAATCAAGCATCTTGATAGTGTTAGTTTCAGAGATTTTTTGTTTGAACCAGTGTGATCTTTTACACAGTACAAATAGATGTGCCTTCCCCATGAATCATGCATCTATGTAAGCAAGTCTTATCTTTTTTATATGTGAATCAAAGTAGGACCAACTCGTTCAATTTGTATATCAGTTAGGAATGGGGGATACTAGTGTAAAGTGTATAAAAGTCTACTGATTGTAATACTATTGCAAGATGAAACATTCTTATATTGATTGTACGTACTCTAAAGGTCTGTTGGTTTTTCAGTATACATATCTGTTACACAACCTTTTTCAACTTTTGATCTTCAGTGCTGTACAACTTTGTACTTTTTCTCACTTTCGTTCTTTTATATCTGGGCGTCACTGGTGAGTCTTGTGTGGACAAAGCGCGATTTTGGCATATTCAATTTTTAACCTGATGCTTTTTTGTTATCTATTAATCATGTGTTTCTTTGTCTACTACGTTCTCCTAATTATTTGTATTGCAGTCCTGTAATATAATGTTGTCATTTCAATGTTACGTTCTCCTATTTATTTTTATTGTAGTCCTGTAATAGTATGTTGTCATTTCCATGTTATATTTAACATTGCCATTAAAGTGCGAGGTTTGGCATGCCACAAAACTAGGTTCAACCCACCATTTTTATCCTTTTAAAAATGTCCTGTACCAAGTTCGTTTCTGTGAGTGGTACATTTTAACGTTGCGCCGTTTATTTTCTCTTATTTTTGAGTGTAAATTCACATTGCGATAAAACGTATATCACGGTACTTGTCTATCCCATATTCATGTATTTGGTTTTGATGTTATATTTGTTTTTCTCATGGGATTTTGTCTGGTGTTTGGTCCGTTTCTGTGTGTGTTACATTTTAGTGTTGTGTCGTTGTTCTCCTCTTATATTTAATGGGTTTCCTTCGGTTTTAGTTTGTTACCCCGATTTTGTTCATACTTGTCCATGGATTTATGAGTTTGAACAGCGGTATACTACTGCTGCCTTTATTTATTCACGCCACCTCTAAAATAGGTAGTTTAACAATAACTGTGAAGCCTGGCTTTGATTGCTGATAGAATTGATGTTGATAATTTAGAATGTTTCATGAAGCATTTGGAAGAAACAGCAATACAAGGTTGTCTGTATTTGCACTTATATTGTTTATGTATCCAACACAGTGATGTAAGATCCAGTTCTTCATTTTGGATTGAAATTCCAAAAAGATAGCACAAACCAGATTACATGGATTTTTTACTTGGTAATTTTCATGGCGGTATGTGTTGAGTTTCCAGGGGAATTGTGAATATCAAATTCATTTATTAAGCAGTTTATGTAATGTGATTAACACATAAAAACACAATAGTTTCGGGCTTTTCTGCGGGGACAACAACATATGTGTCATCGAGGTATGGTATGTGTTTTGCAACATTAAGTTTCTTTTAAGACCAATTCGGCTGATTTAATTCTGATTTAAATCACTAGTAAGTTTTTTAGAAATGGTCCAAATTAATGGATATTTTCCCCTTTAGTGATAAGACGATGTGTGTCTAAGCTTACTTAATAATTGGATTGCTTTTAATGTCAAGAAAAGTGAAATGTACTGAAAGGATAAATAAATTCAGTACTATTTATGCAAGTATGAGTGATTATGCGGACAAAATAAGTGTTTTGTAAATATTCGTATTCCTTTTTAATTCTTGTTTTTTTATATAATATGGTTAGTAAAGTTAAGAACATTTTGAGATTTTTTAAAAATAAATATCAAGGGATATAGAAATAGAAGGATGTGGTATAAGTGCCAATGAGACAACTCTCCATCCAAATAACAATTTATAAAAGTAAACTATTATAGGTCAATGTACGGTCTACAACACGGAGCCTTGGCTAGTATGTTTGAATAACCCTATCTGTTAATCATTGTAAAAATGATTTAAACACATTTTTATATCTCTGTTTGCTTACTTTTATCATATATAACAAAGATGTACTATGTATACATCTAGTAACCAAATCGTTTGATGTTCAAGTGTTGTCAGGTTTATATTTTAACCTTGTTACATATTCTTCGTCTATTGTAACATGTAGATTCTTCTCAACTATAGGTAATAATCGTTTTTAAAAACCATCTGATTAGATGAAGCAAGTGAAACTGCGATCTAGTGTTCTGACACAGGTGATACCCCCGCCCGCCCAGGAAGCTGTTGAGTAATAAATCTGAAAATGCGTCACACTGTGTAGCTGACTGATATAAACCATTAAACCAAATTTCAGAAATCCTTTTGATACAGTTCCTGAAAATGCGGCAAAAATATAAATGGGACGAAGGTAAAACAGTATTTCTCAACTTTTTCAAAGCGGGATCAGTATATTAAAAGAAAGATACACTGAAAACAATACCCGACAGTTATTAAGCATTACTAGTATGTGACATATGTCGTAGTAGCAAAATCATCTGACAGACAGTAATACTACGACAACCAATACAAACATTCACATTATCAAGAATATAGCACAGTTTTTAAACTATGAAAAAGAATCGAAACTGAAGAGGATAATATGTAAAGCTCTTTATGCAAAATTGTGATGTGGCTTGTAAAAGAAAGAAAAAATTAAACCAAAATATTAACCAAACCACTGTATGAATTAAAACTTTTGGAATAATATATGGCCAAATCAAGTATGAAGTTGAAAAGCAACGAAAACCTGAAGTTCTATAATGGGACAACCCATTACCAGATTTATATAAATTAAATTCAACAGAAGAAGTATTGATTTTTGTGTTTACATTGTATCATTGATTCGTTCATTGTAAGTTTACTTATGTCTTTTTGTGTTGTGATGTTGCACTATTGTTTCAGATAAGGGTAAGGTTTGGTACCATTAAAACGTTTAAACCCGCTGCAATTGTTTGCACCTGTCCTAAGTCAGGAATCTGATGTTCAGATTGTGGTTTGTTGTTGTGGATCTGAAGTGTCTCTCGATTTTGTTGCAGAAAGCTTGACATAGGGAGTGTTCCGGCAGCGTTGGCTTACTTCTTAAAAGGTTTATATTTTTGATGGTGGACGACCTAGATTCTTCATACTCTGTATATAGATGACTCATGTGATGATGTTTCTATCTGTCACATGACCATTGTCTTTGACCTCATTTTTATGGTTCAATGACTTCTTGAAAAAAAGTTAACATTTTTTGTTATGTTAATTTCTAATTATGAGTAAAACAATATCTTTATTTGGTATGTGCGTACCTTGCAAGATCCTCATGCTTGTTAGATAGTTTTCACTTGACCTCGACGTCATCTCATGGATCAGTGAACAAGGTTAAGTTTTGGTGGTTAACTCAATATCTCAAATACTATAAGCAGTAGGTCTTGTATATTTGGTGTATGGAAGGACTGTACGGTGTACTATTGGCTGGTGTCATCTGACCTTTATCTCATTTTCATGGTTCAGTGGTTTTTCTTGTACTGTATACAATAGGCCTACTATATTAAGTGTATGGAATGATTGCAAGGTGTACATGTCTAGCTGCCAGGTGTCATCTGACCTTGACATCATTTTCATGGTTCAGTGGTCAAAGTTAAGTTTAAGAGTGTGTTTTTTTTCTATAACTCTATACAATCGGTCAACTATATTTATAGTATGGACATATTTTATGCTCACATGTTTTATTTGACCTTGACCTAATTTTCATGGTTCATTGCTCAGTGTTAAGTTTTTTGTGTGTTGGTCTGTTTTTCTTAAAGTCATAAGAAACGAGTGACCGGTGAAAAATAATGTTCTTCCTATTCTTGAACCAACGCATACAAACATCATCAACTTAGTCTTCTGTACTCGAATTTATCATTTTTTTCGTGTAAATTTCGTATAATCATCAATTTTTTTTTCAATCGGTCAGTGTTGTTGTGAAAATATGGCAGGTAATTAAAATTCGTGTTTTGAAGCCGAAGTTTAACGATTGTCACCTGTTTGTCAACAATTGACGAAAAATAAACAAAAAAGCATGGAAATTGAGCACGTGTTTCTGTTTTCTCTTATTTTTGAGATAAGACGTGGCACGGTACTTGTCTATCCCATATTCATGTATTTGGTTTTGATGTTATATTTGTTATTCTCGTGGTGTATTGTCTGTTGCTTGGTCCGTTTCTGTGTGCTGTTGCGTTTCGGTGTTGTGTCGTTGTTTTCCTCTTATATTTAATGCGTTTCCCTCGGTTTTGGTTTGTTGCCCCGATTTTGTTTTTTGCCCATGGATTTATGAGTTTTGAACAGCGGTATACTACTGTTGCCTTTATTTAACATGTAAATACAGATAATAGTTTATTTTAAGGGCATCCATGCGTATTGTGGTCAGCGGGTTTTTACGAGATGGGTCACACTGAGGTCACCTTGCATACGGAAAATATGTCGGGGGAATGGTTTGCTGGAAGGAAGCAAATCAAATAAAGTAAACTTCTTCTAAATATGAATAAATTAAAGAATTTTCTTCAGAAAAAAGTATATGTACATAAGTTTTATAATGAAAACTATCCATTGAGTTATAAAAAACATATGCATTATTTTTTTTTGACTTGAGGTTTCTTATGACTTTAAACTATAAGCAAAAGGTCAACTTTATTTGTTGTATTTAAGATCTGAAAGCTGTACAGGTCTGCTTGGCATGGTTCATCTGACCATGATCTGATTTTCGTGGTTCATTGTTCAATGGAAAGATTTTTGTGGTTGGATCTTTTTCTCATGTTCTATAAGTGATAGGACCACTGTGTTTGGTGTATGGAATGATTGTTAGGTATCTGCCTGGCATGGTTTATATGACCTTGATGTCATTTTTTTGGTTCATTTGTCAATATAAAGATTTTTGTGGTTGGATCTTTTTCTCAGGTTCTATAAGTGATAGGACCAATGTGTTTGGTGTATGGAATGATTGTTAGGTGTACATGTCTGCTTGGCATGATTCATCTGACCATGATCTCATTTTTCTGGTTCATTGGCCAATGTTTAGTTTCTTGGTTTAATCTGTTTCGTAGAAGCTATACGCAATCTAGGTCAACTATATTTAGTGTATTGAATGATTGTAAGGTGTTCATGTATTTCTTGTTTGGTTTATATGACTTTTACCTCATTTTCTTAGATCATCTTAAGTTTATGTGATAGTTGTAGTAAAGCATTGTATTTAGGACTATCAGCAAAATATCAATGATTAGAAAAGAAGGCGAGACATTATAACTTGTGCGACTAGATTGTTGATTCTCCCGTTTGAATGGTTTTACACCTTATTTTTAGGGCCCTTAATAGCTTGCTGTTCGGTGTGAGTTAAGGCTCTGTGTTGAAGACCATACTTTGACCTGTAATACTGTGAAAGTATGTTTATTCGTGGGGTACCAATTTTCGTGTTTTTCGTGGATGACTTAATCCACGAATTCAAGTGTCCAACGAAATAAAACAACCATTGTCCAAACCAGGACATGGACACATCCCCATCGATAGGTTTGACTACTGATATGATCAAGAGAATATATTGAATAACGCCAAATCTGAGATGTATAGCATTTGTTTATGTTAATGTTTTCTTTAGGTGACATGTTTATGGCCTGATTAACACCTTTGATGGTCTTTAATCTGTTGATCACTTTATGATGGGTTAATTAGTGTTAGCACTACGATTTACACAGGTCAATGTTTATTTTGCAATTTCCTTCAATTCAGACTATTTGTAACCTTAGTTTCTAACGGCTTTAATTTTTCAATTTTTTTTTTTTTAGAAAACTCAAATCCACGAATTTAAAAACCCACGAACATGTTAATATGGCTCAAACCATGAAAAATTGATACCCATGTATTAAGGTACTTTCACAGTAGTTTACTTTTATAAATTGTGACTCGGATGGAGAGTTGTCTAATTGGCACTTGTACCACATTTTATTATATCTATTTTTTTTAGTTTTCAAAGAGCACTTTTTTCACTTTAGATAATGTGTGAACACATATATTAGTTTTGATGTAAAAAAAAAACAACAGTTATGATGGTAGCCACTGTGTTAACTTTTGATCTTTATATTGTTCTTATGCCAATATGACAACTATTTATTATTGGCTAGAACACTAGATATCATATTGACAAGTGCAGTACAACATTTATATTCTCATATATCTATATGTTGCAGGATAATTTTATCTGAATGTGGTTTTGGTCATTAAATCACCCCATGGTATATCCTTATCTTACCTGGTCATGCTGGTCAAGGTTTTAGGGAGTAACTCAATCCAACTAGGAACTATTTTTTTATTTTTCAAAAACAAAAGTAGGTCTGGCAGACAATTGATAGGAACTGTCTAACATTCAGGACTCAATGTCAGACAGGAAATAAAATTATCTGCATGCCTGTTAGTCACAATAAAAGTTCTATGAATTACCATTTGTGATTCATCATAAACCGACCTGATCTCAAAACAAAAATTTAAAGGCAACATACCATAAAGAAATGAGATGTGCCAATGTTAAATACTCTCAAACAAAAGTTTCAAGGCAACAGACCATAACATAATGAGAGGCACCAATGCTAAATGTAACTGAATACCAAATATCAATGACCCACCATAACACCTAGTTTCCCATAAACAAGACGTATCTATAGCAAGAACAAATCTGGAGTTTTTCTGTAATTTTTGTATCAAACTCACAAAATAGTAATATAATTATATGAACATACTGTTAAGGATGTATTCTTCTGACTTTTTAGTCTCGTTCAGTCTCGTTGAAATCTTGTTCTTAAATTATTTCCAAAACATATGATAGAAGTGGAAAATATCAATGAATTTTTAAAATATTATAATCAAACATAACTCTGTGAAAAAAATTGTGTATTTACCATGAACGGTTTTTGAATAATCCAGTTTTCAAATTTTACGACCATTCAAGTCAGTATGTTTAGTCAAAATTTTGAGAAAATGGGTGAGGGATACAAAAAATGATTTTACAAGAATAATATACATCCCATCTCATTTTGGTCTTTTCAAATTTCTTATATATGTATTTTTTCAATCATTTATAACAAAAAAGTTGAATTAATATGCATTTTGTTCTTTAAAATGAGAAAAATCATAAAAATACAAAATTGGCAGTATGGTAAATTTTACACAAAAAAGCATCAAAATATGACAAAACTTTCTTATATTAACACCTACCTATAGTTTTTGTAAGTTAAATTTATTCAGATTGGTCCACTTCATCTTTATGGAAAGTATGAAAAAAAGTTTAATTGTGGAACTGTGATTTTTTTCACGATAATAGCCCAAAAATAGGTAAAAATCGATGAAAAGTGAGAAAATCATCAAAATTGGGCATTTTCAAAGGGCCGTAGCAAAAAAAGAAGCACACCACCATATGATTTTTTCTTCACCAATTGTTTAGTTACAGTCTCATAAACCTAAAAATCAGGTTAAGAAAAAAAGTTTAATTCTAGAAATTTTTGGCTCCTCAGAGGTGTACATCCTTAATTCATACAGACCCTTAGTTTAGAGTCAACTTTAGACACTTTGTGAATAAAATGTAAACCAACTACCAAAGATCTACCATCAACTTCACACCAAATTATTGAGAAAAAAACACTGCCACCTAAGTTAAGGCCTGTCACTATATTTGTGTTTTTGTGAAAAGAAATAACAAGCAGAACTTTTGATCAATATTATACTAATTTATCTTCTGATCTAATATATTCTCCAATGTCAGATTGATGAAATGAAACAATGGCCATGGGATCTGCTCTTCTACAATCCTGTGTTGATTTTGCTGCTACACCAAAACCCTAAAAATATCAAATGTATCTCTATCAATAATCTACTACAGAATATAAGATCAATCATATTTATTATTATCATTTATTACATTGGTTGCAATGAATTACATTGATTTCCCAGTTAGATAAAAACCGATAATTTCACATGTGAAATAAACGTGGTTATTTCACTCTCTGACGTCATACAACAATGGGCGTTGTCAAGACGTCAATAACGTCGAAACAAAACATGCGTAGGTAAAACATATAGTTCCTTACATTTTCTACATTAATTTCATTAAAAAAATAGCAATTTGACAATGTAATAAAAAGTATAACTAATCGTCGAATTTGAATATCAAAAATAAGAAAACTTGTGTCTGAACGCAGCTATGGATTAAACTCATGCTGCGCACTCGTTTAATCCATGCATCGTTCGGTCACGCGTTGTCTTATTTTTTTATATTCAAATACGTCGATTAGTTATACTATAATTATTGCGAACCCAATTGTACCTTTCTATAGATTCACCTGATAGTTACCTGTCCATTTAAACTTTTGGCAGTTTATTTGTCCTATTGAACAAATACAACAGGTCTTGTTCTCTGTATAGTTAAGGCTTAAATTAAAATATTGTTTGTTTGCCCTTTACCCACCGATCCTATAAATTCCTTCCGCCTGAAAATCTTTTATTTGTATTTACCAGCAAGATTTTATTAAAACTTTTTTACCGGAATCCTCGGTTTTTTTCTTTAATGTAGTAGGTCCAGTCCGTTTGCTTTCACCTAAGCATTTGTTTGAAATCGATGTTGAACGCTTCCAGAAATCATGATATGAAGTACAAATGTACGTTACTCTGTACCTTTATACTTGAAGAGCAGGGTACATTTTACAAAAAAGTTCGGTTGATACAAAATTATTAATGTGTGTACAAACTAATTTGTAAACAGACGGTTGTATTCTATATAAGGATGGCCTTTTGTGATCTGCAGATCAGGATGATTATGTTAACGATGCCGTTATATTATTTATATATTAGACATGAACCAACAGTGACAAAACCATGTAAAGTGGAGAATATCTGGCAGTAAAATCGCCAAGTTTTCGATACAGATAATTTATAAATGTGATGTAAAATACGTGACAATTGAGTTTTAAGTCTTGTAGCATTTTTATTGGAAACAAAGGCACACACGATTTATTTTACACTCTAGGGACTTTATACTAGTAATGTATGTCTGCCCATACATATCTTACCAGTACAAAGTTATCTCTTACAGAAAACCTTTAGGTAAGCGTACAAGGTACGTAGTACAGAATAAAAGTGCAAGTTCAAACTCTTCAAAGTTCCAGGCATATAAACGTTGAAGACATGCAGCACTGCTCTATATTTTGATATTTGAAAACAAAATAGTAGTGCATAAGAATTAGCTTCATGTTCTGCGTGATATTTTTATTTTTCAAAACTAAGTCCCAGAAAACTTATTTGCAAAAACAAAACGGACAAAAATGACGTTATGCAGATTTTGTATATATAAAATAAAATATTTTACCTACCTGCCTACCCATAACAAATAATATACCGAGCCAATTTCTTTTTTTGGGGAAAAAAATAAAATATTTTACCTACCTGCCTACCCATGACAAATAATATACCGAGCCAATTTACTTTTTTTGGGGAAAAAAATAAAATATTTTATCTACCTACCTACCCTGTTTCAAAACATAGGGTCCAAAAAGGGCAAACAAACAATATTTTAATTTAGGCCTTATTTGCAAAGTGAAGTATGTTTCTATCAGCATTGATAAGCAAAAATAAATACATATTTCCAGTTTGTCTACCAATGTACATGATGTAGGTTTTTTCATCACTTTTTGACATCACATCAGTAGGTTAGAGACCAATATCTATTGATTTAGCACAATGTTTTTTGAAAGTTTGAGAACTCAAATTGGTATATATATATATATTATATATATTACATGAGATTTTCACACAAAGGACAGATCAATCATCATCTTGGAATAATTGAGTATTTTTTCTTCATTTTTTATATCTACTACTTTAATATTGTATATGATAACTTACCAAGGGGAGATCATTCATGCTGTACACAATGACACCTTGATACTGTGGAGTATTTTCTGTAATTCTTCCTAGACCTGATTTCATTACATTATGTCCATACACAAACTGCTGTTCTGCACTTGGCTTAACCCATACTTTATACTAAAAAAAAAGAACACACAAAAAATACAGACTTTGTTTTGGATATTTAAACAAACTCAGTTTTAAAGATTTCACATGGGAGATAACTCCACCAGCCTCAAAAAATTTACAACTAACAGACCTGAATCATTACCATACAACTTGAAAACCTATGTAGACTGTAAAAGTCAAATAAATCTATTCATTGTACATATTGAACAACAGGAAAAGAGTTGAATAATATATATATATGTGTCTTGATACTAATTTACATACATTTGTATAATAAACTAGAATTGATGGTTAACACATACACAAAACCCTATTAATAATAATAACACACTAGCAGTAATTTTACCTTAGCATATGGTGCAATAAAATCTAGAGCTGTGATGTGAAGCTTGAATTTCTGTGATCCTGTAAATTTACCAAAGCATGTTCCCATACTGATTAAATTCTTCCTGGCTATGTTACCTGCTAACTTCATTATCTCTTCTCTGTAATGGAAAGAAATATATTTTTTTTTATATTTAATTTGTCATCTTTCGCTCAGCACTTTTTATTACTAGGTTTATTCCACTTGACTGGGCGGGGTTTTTAAGAAGTTCGCGTATATAAGACCAATCCATCTATATACAGGAGTATGGGATGAACTCATCAATGAAGTGTCCAGTTTTTCGCCCTATATATCATACACTTAGTTTAGACTTCTTTTGTATATGCTTTTGGTGACACTGATATGTGATTAAAGAATTCATTAATAATTATAACTGAAATCATCCTTATCACACACATCTTCAAAAAGTCTGTCCTTAGGCAAATTAAAACATAAGCTCCGCCCAATCAGTTGAAATGACATTGGTAATAATGTTTATTTATTAAAAGTTATGATATCGAACTTTCCAATTACATATGAATTATCAAATTTTTCTAGGATACTGATCTTTAGTCAGTTTTCATTTTCCCCATCAGCAGAATTTCACTTAATCTGTAGGTAAGTTAGGTAGATTATTTTGGATGTTATCAAGATCTGCTAATTATATACTGTGGATTCTTTAATATTCGTTGGATACCAATTTTCATGGATTTCGTGGGTACAGGAGAACCACGAATTCAAATGTTCAACGAAACACAAATTTTGTAAAGGAATAAGTGTAGACTTTGCCAAAACCACGAAATTAAATATCCACGAATAGGCAAGTTTTCCTCAAACCACGAAAATTGGTACCCACGAAAATAAATGAATCCACAGTATATAAATAGTTGGTTTTAATAATAATTTAAACTATTTAAGTATACATGTACAAAAGGTGAAAGTTGTTTGTCTGTATGAATAAAGTCACATGCATTTCATTGATAAATTGACAATGATAGACATAAACGTATGATGTTGCTGCACTGATACATGACATCATTGCCAAATATTTTTTTAAGCATTATGTCCTGTTCATTTCAAAACTAAAAGGCAGCTGAAAGACTAAAGCGAAAATGTATGTAAGTATGTTGGTACAAAATGTATACATGTATATCATGTTTATCAATAGGTTATTTGTATACCTGACATAGAAAACTCGATCTTTGTGAAGTCTGAAGCAGTAAGTTCCATCTGGTCTGTCTAACAGTAACTTTATATTCTCACCAATACTAAAATTAAATACTTTGTAAGTAAAAAAAGTTATAAATAAAGTTTCACATATGTACATGTATTAACTACATGATACATGTATTTTAAAATCAGTATTTGCATAAATGTCTATGTGTATGTTGAAAATTGTACAAAAACCTATAAATACAAAGAAATGTTTAAAATAGGTACATGTATCCACAACTTGGAACAAGAAACCAAATGTTGAAATGACACAGAAATTTAAAACACTCCGTATGGCTATAATTTTCAGCAGATAGGTGATAAATGTCAAAATCAACAAAGGCCGAAATGTATCTCGTTACAGTGTAGTCCAAATAATTATAACCTCTTGCAAGGCTTTTATAATTTTGTTCTGGGATGCATTCTTCCCAGAAAAGAATTCGTTCCAGAACAGAATAAACTAGTAGAGCCTATGTCGCTCACCTTGGTCTATGTGAATATTAAACAAAGGAAGCACATGGATTCATGACAAAATTGTGTTTTGGTGATGTGATGTGTTTGTACATCTTACTTTACTGAAAATTCTTGCTGCTTACATTTATAACTATCTATAATGAACTTGGCCCAGTAGTTTCTTTAGAAAATGTTAGAAAAAATTTATAAATTTCATGAATTTTTTTTTAAATTGACTATAAAGGACAATAACTCCTTAGAGGGTCAATTTCAGGGCAGATAGATCTTGACCTGACAAACAATTTTTACCTGTCAGATTTGCTGAGTTATAAGTCAAAAACTGTGTTTTACCCCTATGTTCTATTTTTAGCCATGGCGGCCATCTTGGTTGGTTTGGCAGGTTACGCCACACATTTTTTAAACAAGATACCCCAAAGATGATTGTGGCCAACTTTGGATTAATTTGGCCCAGCAGTTTCAGAGGAGAAGATTTTTGTAAAAGATATATAAAATTTATGAAAAAAGGTTTAAAAATTGACTTTAAAGGGCAATAACTCCTAAAGGGGTCAATTGACCAATTTGGTCATGTTGACTTATTTGTAAATCTTACTTTGTTGAACATTATTGCTGTTAACAGTTTATCTCTATCTATAATAATATTCAAGATAATAACCAAAAACAGCAAAATTTACCTAAATTTACCCATTCAGCGGCAGCAACCCAACAATGGGTTGTCCGATTCATCTGAAAATTTATTGGCAGATAGATCTTGACCTGATAAACAAATTTACCCCTGTGTCAGATTTGCCCTAAATGCTTTGGTTTTTGAGTTATAAGCCAAAAACTGCATTTTACCCCTATGTTCTATTTTTAGCCATGGCGGCCATCTTGGTTAGTTTGGCAGTCACGCCACACATTTTTTAAACTAGATACCCCAATGATAATTGTGGCCAAGTTTGGTTTAATTTGGCCCAGTAGTTTCAGAGGAGAAGATTTTTGTAAAATTTAACGACGACGGACGACAAGTGATGAGAAAAGCTCACTTGGCCCTTCGGGCCAGGTGAGCTAATAAAAAAGCCTTGCAAGACATCATAATTATCTGCACTAGCTCCATGGTCGAAACTACTTGTTTCCTTTGTGGTGTAATTGTCCTATAGTTCTAGAGGGTTTCCCCAGCCTGTATGAGGGTACTGGTACAGCACCAAGTGATCAGAAGAAACACATTGGTTACAGTTGAGTACTTCCAGCCGCTACTTAAGGTGGGTCTCATTGGGGTATATGCGTGACACAGGATTGCAGATTTTTTGTAAGCGTGACATGTGAAAGTCAAATGATTGTTCAGTGTAAACAGGAAATTAGGTCTAGAGGGACACAGTCACAGGAAACAGATCAATGAAAAATGGAGAGATTGAAGCCCGATTTATATTATTCCAAGGACCTCAGTTGGCTCCAGAAGCGAGGAAGCAGCGCATCTATTTTGGATGGGCAAATATCCACTTTTTGATATGGGACGAGCTCTGACGTCCCACTGCCCCAGCTTGTCTGGCAAAACAGCCGTCAGACATCAGAGTAATCTCGGACTAATTGTTACTGTGTAAGGGGGATACAGGAATCTGACAAAACAGTCAGCAGGATTCGGGATCAGAACCCCAAAATGAGACCCCTTCTTAAGAGGGTCTCATTGGGGGGTTCCGATCCCGGATCCCACTTACTGTTTTGTCAGATTCCCATATCCCACTTACACTATGTACCTAAGCAATTCTCATTTGTTTGTCATTTCCCGAGTCCTGCAAGACCTCATTTCACGTTTTCACGCCACAATAATTTGACTTTCACCTGTCATGCTTACAAAAAATCGACAATCCTGCGTCACGCGGGTACAAGTCAAATCAGCACCTGGTCAAATCGGCACCCATAGCATGCATAGAAAAAGTCAAATTGGCACCTGGTGTAATCCGCATCTAGTCAAATCAGCACCCAATAATATTTGATAAGATATAGATATATATGTATTATAAACAATCCTAAAAATATATTCTGGAATATTATTTCCACAGGAATAAATATTACAGTATATATATGTTCCTAACTGAATAGAATATTTGTTCCAACAGGAATATTTATTATGGCAATGTTTATAACAAAACTTCCATTGGAACTTTTGTTTGGTGGAACAACTATACGTTGACAGGATTAAACAATTAAATACATTAATTGATAAGAATGAAGTCCTAGATTTATTGTTTTTAAAAACTTTTATCTCAAATTTATTAGTTACATAATTAACATTTTTTGTTGTTTTAACTATATACCATGTATACAGGTAGCTATTGCTATTTTTCTTTAAAAACTTAATAAAACAATGAAGCCCTTAAATACCTAAGCTGTTGTTTGATTACGAGATATGAGAACAATACAAAGGAAAACCATGAGTCCCTTTCATGATACTAATCAAAAAGCAATTAATTAAGGTGGGTTTTTTTTCAGGAAAATTCAATCAGCACTAAACCCAACAATCAGGCAAAATCATGAAAATGTTCAACTGGTTAAAACATGCACAAGAATATCCAGTACTATGAATACACATTACGTTGAACAAAAAATGCACACAGACACCTTGGGGCCACATCAATACTTAATTGATAGGGGTGCTGCTGTGTTTCTGTCACCCAACCCTTGACCTTATCATATATATTTCTGATAGTTTTCCTGACCTATTCACATATTTTCAGGCTTGAAAAGATGGCCTGTTCTAGGGGCACACCCTATAACCTTGTATGTAGAAAGTGGACCCGAGATAGAAACGCCTCACACCCACCCAAAAAGACAATAAAATGTAAATATGTCAATGCATGTATATCATGTATATGGATTACCCCTTCTTGTTTTATTTTTATTTTTTTCAAAATACTGAAACAGAACATGTACAATGTATCAGCTATATTAAACTTATCTAACATGGGTGTCGATTTAACCAGGTGCCAAACTGACTAGGTGCCGATTTGACAATAACCGGTGCCGATTTGACCAGGTGCCGATTTGACTAGAATTCCGTCATGCTTAGACCCCAATGAGACCCACTTAAGAGTGCATCCCTCTCTTACCGAGGAACAAGCAAGGCAAGGCGCCTGATATCTGTGACCTGATGTTAGCAGGGACGAATTCTAGTCAAATCGGCACCTGGTTAAATGGGCACTTGGTCAAATTGGCACCCAGTACAGTCAAATCGGCACCTAGTCAAATTAGCACCATGTTAAATGGGCACTTGATGTAGTCAATTCCATGTTAAATTTGTTCAATATATATGTTGTGTACAAGATGTAACTTTGTACAAATTATAATTTTTACAGGGTTTTTGTACAAATTATAAGTTTTTGACACATAATTTCTTTAATACACCAGGTGAATAACAATATATCAAATATTATTGGATGCCGAATTGACTTTTTCTATGGGTGCCGATTTGACTTGTACCCGCATGGACTGACACATTGAAGGGAGGTATTAAGGTTCATCATAACCTTTTGGCTAAAATGGCCGTATTTAAACCCCAAATTTTACTCTGAGTACAGACTAACCTATACACCTGCAACAGTTTTAAGGGATGGCAGGAACTAGGTATGTAAATTTTAAATGCATTTTATGTTTCAGAAAATTAGTAACTTTTCTAGATTTTGCTATCCATTTTTTTTCGTTCCTGCAGAAGGTGCAAAAATTAACTAAGTAGTGAAAACGATTGAGAAGCTCCCCTCATATAATCAATGTTGTGAGTAGTATTGATTTAAATGGACAATAGATGGACAATAGACACCTGTAAACAATAGGTGATTTAACAGGTTTAAACTGTGTAACTGAGTGGACCGTATCAAATGAAACTCGGGTGTTTGTTTATTTTGCTATCTTCTGCAGACTGGAAAAAAATGCACATCAAAATGCAGGTAAGTTTTTCATTTTCTGAAACGTAGACTTCATATAACTTTTATATATCTAGTTCCTGCCATGCCTTAAAACTTTCCTGAATGTACCAGTTTGTCTGTACTCATAGTAATTTTTGAGGTGTAAACACGGCCATATTTTTCAATTCCTTATGATGAACCTTAAGGGCACTCTCACACTAAATTTTTTTTGTATAAGTCCCTGAATTTCGAAGTAACCGTCGAAACCCATCGAAACAGACCAAAATTCACTTTGTCTTTACAATCTTTTACAGATACGCAGCCATAAATGTGTCAGCTTTTACTCGATTGAATTCGTTTTTGTATATATTTGTTAATTGTTCTACTGCTAGAATATTTATTACTATCTTGAAAGCTTTTCAAAGAATATTTTTGTTTCTTCTTCAGTTAGTGGACGCATGTTGAATTTCTTGATGTAAATAAAACCATATGCTTCCGGTTTATCAAGGTAGGGCTAAAATAATGAACGTCATTTTTTTCCAGTAAATTAATCCTGATAAAACATATGAATTTCTTCACTAATTAAATTTAATATAACTAAGACCATATTTCAAATTTTAATTGTCAAAAATATCAAAGTAAGGGTGCATTTTATAGCAACTAAAACATAGCCGGTGCAAATTCAAGAATTTAAACTGTTCTGAAAATCCAAGATGTCAGCGCCCATGTAGCAACAACATTTTTATTTTAAAGGTCACTGCAATCAGAAATACAAAGAATCTGTAAAAAAAAAAAAAAAAAAGTTGTATGCATTTAAGTGCTGATTAATCATAAAACTTAGTGATTGTTTACGATAATTCAAAAAAAAATCATAACAACAAAAAACATTTCCTCAAATAAACAAAAAAACAAGATAAAAATTGAAAACCCTACTGCTGTTAGATAGTAAATACTTTGTCAGCAATAAATATATAAGCAGTTAAGGTAGAGAATAAGAAGTACTTCTTTGGGTCTGTCATTTAAAGTGGTGCCGTGTATTTTGCAAAACTAATATGAGGCAGGCATAACCTGTGAATGGGGACGAAGTCTGTATATATTATTTTCTTAATTCAATCATGTTGATAAAAGAAACCGAAATACCGTACGTAACGTTCCTGATTTTGGTTCTGTTGTTAGGGAATTAGCTGTGACGTTCTTTAAGTTATGACGTCATATTCGATGTAAACAAAAGAAACGCTTTCATCAGGAAACGTAACGTTTTTTTCATACCAAACAATTATTAAAATTGAATTTGTATTGAGATCCTATCTTATGTTTTACTAGACTGGTAAATATAAAAAAAAAAATCAAAGTCTCATGCAAACAAGACAGATTTCTGCGCAAATGCGGGAAAACCGGAACAGGAACTAGATCTGAAAAAAAACGTTAACGATTTTGAGTTCATTAGTACAATGAAAAATTCGGGAAATTTTCCCAGATTTTTTTTTTTTTTTTTTTTCATTGATTTTTCTACCGTAATTGAGGACTTCGTCCCCATATTAGGAATTTTTTTGTCCTCAATGCTTTTCAACCATACTTTATTTGGCCTGTTTAATTGTTGTTTTTTTTTAGATGAGTCTTTTGTAGATGGTAAGTGTGTCTGGCGCAAATGCAAAATTTAAATCATGGTATCCATGGAATATATAATGAGTTTATTTGTAACACACACTGTAAACATTAAACATTGATGATAAATAAATTCAAAAGTTTTTGAATATTTGGAAAATTAATAGCTATATATAGAATTTCTCAATTTTACTGTCTCAAAGTTTTGAAGAGGTATTGCCTGAAACCACAGGCACTTGTCTCAAAATTTTCTTTCCTATATACCTTAATATAACACAAGGTACTTAACTAAATTTTTTGAAAAATGACACCCAGTCCCGATTTCTCGTTATTTTTTTATTTCTCGGTTGTCAAACCTACTTAAACTTAATATGTCGTAAATCTAAATTGATTTATCTACACAATGGTATATGACACGACTATCATTGTTGTCAGGATCTTTATTAGCAGGCCTCAGAAGTCGGTCAACGGGAAGTTGTTTGCATTCGTCTCAAACTTTGGCAACACCCACCCCGCAGTGATTGAATTATTATAAAAAATTATTAAAATAAAAACTGTCAGCTTCCCTCTGACTATGAATTATTATCTTCATTGTAAATTCTTCACAGATTATGTGAAACAAACCCAAATAAGAGTGTTATGAAACCCACGTGTACACAACGACACTTATGTAGAGTTATTAATAGACCAAAATTTCCCACATTTATTTTAAGCCAGACGATTGACCAATGAGAAACCAGTATAAAATTACATGCGGACTGGGTGTTGCCAAAGTTTGAGACGAATGCAAAAAAACATCCCGTTGACCGACTTCTGAGGCCTGCTACTAATGATCCCGACAACAATTATAGTCGTGTCATATACAGTACACACTGTGACATGGTCTGAGAAATCATCAGCATCTTGTATGCCTGGCATTAAATGCTGGGCTTTTATTGGGGGGTCATAAATCACTGGCTGATGGTCAGACTACCTGCTGGGATAATTAAAGGTGATCAGCCAGGTGTTTTAAATCCTTTAACAGGTAGGTTTCATGTCTTGATTAAATAATATTTAGCTGTACAGGTAAATTTACCTGTGTTGTCCTTGCAGAATTTAGAAAAAATATAATTTTTATTATGCTTTTCTGTTATTTTGTCTGTCAGAATAAAACATTAAAGAATATATCTGTTTTATATTTTCCACCTGCTGTATCTTAAAGAATTTATTCTAAATCTAATATTTGTTCAAATATTAATAAAAACTAAATTTTAAATGTAATATATATTTATAACCATCTTCCTATTAATTTAATTAATATCTATTTAATTGATAATTACAAATAATAAAAAAAGATTATTTTTTTTAAGGAAATCAGTAAATAAAAAAAAATAATGGTGTTTGTTTATTTTATTTCTCTTGTTTGTGCTAAAACATGTTGTCATTTTAAAGGATTTTGGTTTTATATATAAAAGAATATGTTTTGAATTGGTACATGAACAATGTATGTGTGTAATTCCTTTTTTTTAATCTTGTGACCTTGTCTGATTATAGGTTAAAGCTCTCCCTTTTTTCTTTAGTTATTTGTAACATTCTTGGTGTTATTTAGTCTTTTTTTTATGCTTCACCAGTAAATAAAATATTTGTTAATTTTTTCTTTTCTTTTAATCTTGTAAGGCCGGCTTGTCAGATTGTATAAGTTAAAGCTTTTGTTCTTAATCAAGTTCATTAATTGAATAAATAAAACAAAAAACAAGATTATTTAAG
Source organism: Mytilus trossulus (assembly GCF_036588685.1). NCBI lineage: Eukaryota > Metazoa > Mollusca > Bivalvia > Mytilida > Mytilidae > Mytilus > Mytilus trossulus. Next base: position 8,381,758 of record NC_086384.1, read on the forward strand.
AATGCTTGTCAACACAATTATCCTTTATTTCTTTTGATTTAAAACAAAAAATTGACCACTAAACCATGAAAATGAGACCAAGGACAGGCAAGGTGAGATGAACCATACAAGGCACACATCTATACAGCTAATAATTCTTCCATACAACTAATATATTTCCATACACCTAATATAGTTATTATAGCGGTAGACTTATTGCATATACAAATGTACCATTGTGTAGATACATTTGTAAATCAATTAAGATTTACAGCATATTAAGTTTAAGTAGGTTTGACAACCGAGAAATAAAAAAATAACGGGAATTTGGGACTGGGTGTCATTTTTCACAAAATTTAGTTAAGTACCTTGTGTTATATTAAGGTATATAGGAGAAAAAAAAATTGAGACAAGTGCCTGTGCCTGAAACTGAATAAATGATAAAAGTAGACTTTTTTTAACACAGGTATAATTAAAGTATGTTACTTTAAACATGTTAAACACATATTTTATTTCAAATTTCAGGAGAGTTCTAGGAGAGATAATTTGTATAGCCTGATTGAGCTTATATGTCTGTATGAAGACAAAATAAAATTCAGAAATATTGGCTCTAAAAAATGTTTCAGTAGATTTGATTTCATGCATATAGTTCAGGTATAGTCAAGTTTTAGTATGATGATATTGAAACTTGTTATACATGTAACATGTATAATATGCTATTTTGGTAGTTTCTAATATCATTTGTTGTTCATGTTGTTATTAAAAGGTATTGTGAATTTTCTGTCTCATTATTAAACAAATTTCATTTTATTGTAGACTATAACACAGAGACAATGGCTTTACTATCCACATGGTTGACGAGGAGTTGTCAGAGACTTTCAGTGTTACCATTTAGATACATGAGTACAGGACATGCAGGAGGTATAATACTTGTCTTCATTTTTTCTTTTTTTTTACTCTATTTAAAAAAATCATTGAAAATAGATGCAGAAGATATCAAAGGAAAATCAAAATTGTTAATTCAAAAAGATAAAATCATGGTAAAAACACTGAAAATTGTACAAACTGATGTCTACATTACACATAAAAAACTAAAGACTTAGCAACAGGAACCCAACAAAGATTAACAGGAATATCAATATTGATTGATTGATTGTTGGTTGCTTTACCTCCAGTGGCAAATATTCCATGCATATTCAGGACGAGAACACTTTAACAATAAATACAATAGGTAGGTTGTTATAATAGAGAATGATGGTCGGGGAAATTTGGACTGCCACTGGAAAATGAGGATATATTGGATAGAGACAGAAATTTTGCCTTGCAACAGGCCACCTACGGACCCCTCAAAGAGTTGTTGCAAGGGTTCTAAACGTGCAAAGAGGGTGGCATTCTCTTTACACGAGGCATCGGATTTAACGTCCCCCTTCTGACCAGACGTGACTGCCAACTTGATACATCCCGCACAGCCAAACGGACGTCCCACTTCGGCAAGCGTTTTACTGCCGGTCGGGAGAAAACCAAGTGACCATATTTCTATACCCCAGTCACCCTTGGGGGTGGAATATCAATATGTTTTGGTACAACCAGAGTAATCTAAAAAGGTGCAATACACCAGTACAAGGATTTTCAAAGTACTTTGTCTTATTTTACATGTTTTATGGTACAAATTTATACAGGTTATATTTATACCAAATTTATACAGGTTATATTTATACCAAATTAAAAACATAGAAATCACTGGGGGCCTTCTCTTAATGAAATTTTGATTTCGTATACGCTTATTTATGTACTGTTAAACAATGCTTTTATGCTCCACTTAGAGGAAATATGTTTTTAGGGCTGTGCTTTCCTTCGTCTGTGGGTCTGTTTGTCCATCTGTTCGTCTATACTCCTTAAGCTTCAGGTTAAAGTTTTTGCTTAAAGTTTTTGGTCAAGGTAGTTTTTAATGAAATTGAAGTCCAATTAATCTGAAACTTAGTGCACATGTTCCGTATGGTGGGCCTATAATATGATCTTTCTAATTTTAATACCAAAATTAGAGTTTTTACCCAACTGAACTGAACATAGAAAAGGATAGTGCGGGTAGGGCACATTGTTCTATGGACAAATTTTTGTTTTTTGTAAGCTACTATAATATCTCATGATATAGCAAAAACAGCTTTATCATGACAATCATATTGATATTTAAATAACATGATCTACATGTATATGGCAACAAAGGGTTTTCAAAAATAGTGAAGTTTCTATCATACTTACATGTACATGTATTCAAGTTTATATACCACATGTTTATATATATATATATATACATGTTGATGTAGTACATTAAGATTTCAGCCCCCTCCCTTATATCATTCTAATCTGATACTAAAGACAATATTAAGATGAAATCTATTCAAGTTAAATTTCTTGAAACAAATAGAAACAGATGTTGGACAGACATGATAGATGTCATAGAAACAACAACCCAACAACACATTTAAACAAAAAAGACATTTGAAGTCTAAAAAAACTGATAATTGTTATTATGACATCTCAAATTCAAGTTCAAGAAAAGTGCTTTTTCATTATAGTTTCAATTAGTCTTTCCAAAATTGGTTTTAGTTTTTAGTTTTTTACAACAATGAGATACTAAATATTCTATAATTTGTCGTGATATGCAAATTAATGAATTTATTTACAGAATTTCTACATTTTATTCCACAGTGGAAGCCAGTCACAATTCATTTGAAGTAGCAAGACCCTCACTGACAGCCGTGACAAAAAATTTTGATATCCAAAGGGTAACAATTCAGAACTTTCAACAGAATAAATATCCTGAGATCTCGTTGATACAGACATTGCCTTTGACAACAGACACATTAGTTTATCAGTGCCCTTCCAAAACAAAACCACACAAGGAAATTTTAGACATCAGAAATACAGTTGGAATGTATGAGTGTCCAAATGCAGCAAGAGCTGATATAGATTTTATTTTACCCACAATGCAGTTCTTTAATGACCTTAACATTGACAGAGAATGTCCAGGGATTGAGAAACCAGAAAAGCTAGCAAGGAAAAAAGTTAGAAAGCTGTACAGGCTGATGAGAATTCGTGAGAGAATGCACAATAGGCATAGGTTGAAAAGATATCGTAAAAAGTTGAAGTTTTTGTTTATTAAACTAAAAAGAGATAAATTGGCTAAAAAAGAAGCCAAACTTCAAGCTGAGATTAAAGGAATGTATGATGCTGTAGAAAGTTATGATCCCTTAGCTAGAATAAGAGAAGAGATTGCACTGGCAAGAAAGGGAGGATTCAGGATAGATCTATTTGGAAATGGCAAAAATGACAAATAAACAAGATTTATCATTATCAAAATTTACAATCAAGCAGTTGAAAATTTATTGTATGCTATATAACATGTATAATAATGTTTGAAGTTTATGTAACATCATTTTAGTTCAAATTTGTTTGTGTTCTTGATGACTACATTTGTCAACCAAACTAGCTGTTTGAAAGTAATTAGATATAAGAAGATGTGTTGTGAGTGCTAATGAGACAACTTTCCATCAGTCATAATTTGTAAACGTAAACCATTATAGGTCAAAGTACTGTCTTCTACACAGAGCCTAGCCTCACACCGAGCAGCAAGCTATAAAGGGCCCCAAAAACTTACTGGTGTAAAACCATTCAAACTGGAAGACCAACAGTTTAATCTATTATATAAAAAAAACCGAGAAACATTTATGAACCACATCAACAAACAACATGTAGTACATGTCATATATTCTTATAATAAAGTGATGTAGAACATGTTAGTAGATTAAAGAAAATATTGAGTTTTGTCAGTGAGACAGCAAAATGAATCCTTAAACTCAATTAATATAATTAAAAAAGACATCTATACTATAAAGGGCAACATACACAGATACAGTCTTCAACAAAGACTATCAATATAACCCTAGCCCATGATGTAAATGATGTAAATGAATTAAACAGAAACTACCAAAATCTTTGAAAATTGAATTACAAACATTTTAGATTATAAACAAACAAACGAATTGACTAGGCTCCATACTAGTGACAGGTTTTCAAGTACTCAATAAAATGGAAATGAGGAATGTGTCACAAAAACAACATCCTGACAAAAGAGTGATAAACAGCGAAAGGTCACCAATGGGTTTTCAATACATTTAAAACATATCGCACCTATAGGCGTGCTTCAGCTTGCCCCTAAACAAAAATGTGTACTAGTTCAGGAATAATAAACAATATACAAAGGAAAGTAAAATTAAAAATCATACAAGACCAACAACGGCCAGAGGCTCCTGATTTGAGACAGGCACAAAAAATGTCAACCCCACTTTACTTCAATCATTAAACAAAATGTGAATTAAACAACATATGTAATTAAAATCCATTCAAGAGGAACACACAACTCTATAATTCATGTATTAGTGATAGGTACTCCACAGGAAAGGAAATGAAAAAGAAAAGAAAATCCTAAATAATACTTTATCAATTATGAATAAAATGAGATGTGATGATGATCAAAAAGTAATCAACCAAGAGTCAACCTTATATTTGGAACACTTTTATATATAAACTAAAATTGTGAATAGCAAAAAAGATCAGCAACACAAGATCTACGTATACTGGTTTATCATAAATGTGAATGAAATAGACAATCAAGTCCTTTACAGGAGTTGTTGCCACTAAATCACAATTATCACCAACTGTTTCAGTTTTGGGCATCTTCAAAAACTATTATGGATATATATGGAAACTTGGCCAATGACCACACACATATTCTTATATATTGCATGATATCAATTAGTTAAAAAAACATATAAAAAAGCCTAATAGCCTCTAGTTCTCTGTAACTGAAATTAAAACCATAGTACTTAACCTGCTGATATTCTTACACTCTTATAAAGGTTGCTGTAAATTAAATTTATCAAGATTATTCTTAAACAAACAATGGAAAAGCACATTGATTAGAATTTAAGAATTTTTAGGTTGATAATAAAGAAATATTTAAGTCTTTGTGTTATTTTGATATATTGGTATATATGTAGAAAAAAGAAAACACTAGGGTATCACCAGCCCAGTAGCCAGTACCGAAGTACTGGCATGAAAATACGGATTTTTTTGTGTTATTAAAATTTGCTGTTACAAAAAAAAAAATATTATAAATTAAGGAATGTATCTCCCTCATGCAAAGCTCTGATTCCTTTCATGGAAATGAGGAATGTGTCAAAAAAACAACATCCTGACAAAAGAGTGATAAACAGCGAAAGGTCACCAATGGGTTTTCAATACATTTAAAACATATCGCACCTATAGGCGTGCTTCAGCTTGCCCCTAAACAAAAATGTGTACTAGTTCAGGAATAATAAACAATATACAAAGGAAAGTAAAATTAAAAATCATACAAGACCAACAACGGCCAGAGGCTCCTGATTTGAGACAGGCACAAAAAATGTCAACCCCACTTTACTTCAATCATTAAACAAAATGTGAATTAAACAACATATGTAATTAAAATCCATTCAAGAGGAACACACAACTCTATAATTCATGTATTAGTGATAGGTACTCCACAGGAAAGGAAATGAAAAAGAAAAGAAAATCCTAAATAATACTTTATCAATTATGAATAAAATGAGATGTGATGATGATCAAAAAGTAATCAACCAAGAGTCAACCTTATATTTGGAACACTTTTATATATAAACTAAAATTGTGAATAGCAAAAAAGATCAGCAACACAAGATCTACGTATACTGGTTTATCATAAATGTGAATGAAATAGACAATCAAGTCCTTTACAGGAGTTGTTGCCACTAAATCACAATTATCACCAACTGTTTCAGTTTTGGGCATCTTCAAAAACTATTATGGATATATATGGAAACTTGGCCAATGACCACACACATATTCTTATATATTGCATGATATCAATTAGTTAAAAAAACATATAAAAAAGCCTAATAGCCTCTAATTCTCTGTAACTGAAATTAAAACCATAGTACTTAACCTGCTGATATTCTTACACTCTTATAAAGGTTGCTGTAAATTAAAATTTATCAAGATTATTCTTAAACAAACAATGGAAAAGCACATTGATTAGAATTTAAGAATTTTTAGGTTGATAATAAAGAAATATTTAAGTCTTTGTGTTATTTTGATATATTGGTATATATGTAGAAAAAAGAAAACACTAGGGTATCACCAGCCCAGTAGCCAGTACCGAAGTACTGGCATGAAAATACGGATTTTTTTGTGTTATTAAAATTTGCTGTTACAAAAAAAAAAATATTATAAATTAAGGAATGTATCTCCCTCATGCAAAGCTCTGATTCCTTTCATGGATTTGGCTATACTTTTTGGACCTTTTGAATTATAGCTCTTCATCTTTTATAAAAGCTTTGGATTTGAAATATTTTGGCCACGAGCATCACTGAAGAGACATGTAATGTCGGAATGCGCATCTGGTGCAAGAAAAGTGGTACCGTTAATTTTATTACTACCACTGGGTCGATGCCTCTGCTGGTGGACTATCAGTCACCGAGGGTATCACCAGCCCAGTAGCCAGTACTTCGGTACTGGCATGAAAATACGGATTTTTTGTGTTATTAAAATTTGCTGTTACAAAAAAAACATTATTATAAATTAAGGAATGTATCTCCCTCATGCAAAGCTCTGATTCCTTTCACGGATTTGGCTATACTTTTTTGACATTTTTGATTAAAGCTCTTCATCTTTTATATAAGCTTGGGATTTCAAATATTTTGGCCACGAGCATCACTGAAGAGACATGTATTGTCGAAATGCGCATCTGGTGCAAGAAAATTGGTACCGTTAATTTTATTTAGCAGATACTATAATTACGTGTTTCTTTGTGTATTTTAGGACGTTTCATCCACAACCCCCTTCATCCTAGATGACCCACTTTTTAAAACCTACTTATTTGATGTATTTTATGATTTGTCTTGTACTGGATATGTTTGAAATATTAGCCACTGGACATAAAAAAAAAACATTTATAAGCCATGCTGAGTGTATAGATACACCTATATAGAAAGCGAAAAGAATTAAGAAATTAGTTTTTTTAGCAACAAGCTCATTTTCTTTTACTGCGCCAGTTATTGTCAACATCTCCATCTTCTTATATCTATGATGAACGTCTTTGGTTTTTATTTGGTCCTTATCAATGATGGCATCACTAGAAAGGATTATATAAAAAGTTGCCCGAAGTCACCAATTCACATGATGAATTTTGTTTAAAACTGTATAACTAGCCAAAAGAAAAGTACCCATTAATAAGAGTGAAGCAAGTTGGAGTTGAAGAAAATTGATATCCCAATTTTATATTATCAAGCCACACTAGTTATGGAGTCATATAAAGGCGAACTGAATTGCCAATTTCTATTCAGTATACATAATGTTTTACTGTTGTGTACGAAATAGAAATAATTTAACACGCTATTCGTCTATTACCAAACTCGACTCTCTGTTTTCTTGGTAGCATACCGATGTCTGTGATAACATTTTAATAACCTATTTTTTCATGAAAAGTTATATAACAGCAGCCAATTTAGTTCAACGCTAAACAAAGAATCATTCTATCAGAAACTATCAATAATGAATTTTTATTGTTGTCTCATTGTCAATCATACCACATCTTCTTGTTTTCATTTTTGTCGAGCCTTCGACTTTAGTCGAAAAAGCGAGACTAAGCGATCCTACATTCCGTCCTCGTCGGTGTCCTCGTCGTCGGCGGCGTCCACAAATATTCACTCTGTGGTTAAAGTTTTTGAAATTTTAATAACTTTCTTAAACCATACTGGATTTCTACCAAACTTAGATAGAAGTTTGTTTATGATCATAAGATAGTATCCAGAAGTAAATCTTGTGAAAATAAAATTCCATTTGTTCTGTATTTTACTTATAAATGAACTTAGTTTTTCTGCGGGAAAACATAACATTCACTCTGTGGTTAAAGTTTTCAAAATTTTAATAACTTTCTTAAACAATCCTTGGTTTGTACCAAGCTTGGACAGAAGCTTGTTTATGATGATTAGATATTATCCAGAGGTAAATTTTGTAAAACGATAAATCCATTTCTTCCGTATTTTACTTATAAATGGACTTAGATTTACTGCCAGGAAACAACACATTCACTCTGTGGTTAAATTTTTAAAAATTTTGATAACTTCTTATACTATTTTTAATTTGTATCAAACTTGGACTGAAGCTTTTTTATGATCAAAAGCTAGTATCTAATAGGAAATTTTGTGAATATTTTCTACCTGTGTATCTGTATTTTACTTATAAATGAATTTGTAATTCTTCGATTAACATTACATCCATATAGTTAAAGTTTTTAAAACATTTATTAGATTCATAAGCAATCCTGGATTTATTCATAACTTTGACAGAAGCTTCTTACAATCAAAAGATAGTATCAAGCGGAATATATTTATTGATTTTTCCCCTGATTTTTGTTGAGCCTGCAATTTACAGCAAAAGTAGGCGAGACATTGGGTTCCGTGGAACCCTTACAAATGTTTATATTAATACTACAATTATAAGTCATTATAGGTTCCTGTTCTATTTGTTTTGTTATTTTGAAACTTGATATCACTTTTAGATTTGGGTTCTGAAACATTTTTTTTTTAAGTATGGAAACATCGATGAGGTAATGTCCTGATTCAGACATCAGTAAATCAAATTGCATGATTTATTGTAAATTGGTCTGGGTTAAACTGATTCAAAATACTTGAAATATGTAACCAAATTGACACATTTCCAAATCGAAGTCACTCAACATGTGTACGATTTAATTTTCCCCATCTTCCGAATCAAATGTTTCTATAATTTTATTATCTAATTACACAAAGCTTATAATTTGTCGCCATGCAATAAACTAACACCAAAATTAAATAATAGCGGGATATTCTGAAAAGGTTAAATGTGTGATTCAAATTTCAATATAACAGAGATCAATATTATATAATGGCTTGTTTAAAATAACAATTATTCGCAAAAGCAATTTCTTGATAAATGGCTGCGCGGATGAACGGTGTTCAAATGAATGATTGTAATTCCCACAAAGTATTAGAGGATATAAGATCGTGTTGATTGAAAATGTCAGGTTAGAATTCTACAATAATTAAAGTACTTTCTTTCATTTTCAAGTTCAAAACCACACAAAACTCGAAGAAATGAAACGAAAAGAAATGTAGTTTGAAAAATACTTGCATCCAATAGACGTATTTGCAACTACGTAGGTATTACGTCAATAGATCAAATATGCTATAATATGCTTTTCTTCAGACACACCTGAACCGTTTTGATTGTCATTCCTCCAGCAACAACGATGAAATATTCTAAAGCTACCTGTTACTTATTTTTCATTAATAGCCAAGTATATACCACAATTCTCCATAACTTTATCACATTTCTCCACGCCTGTTTCTCATGCATCATTCTTTTGTAGAATCCCATTTGTATATTTCAAAAATACTTAACTTCAAAGATAAATTCAAATCGGATATGGCTTTAAACAAACCTGACACAACTAAATGATTGACGACTATCAACAAAGGAACGACTGGAAACGGTTGTCATATTCCAGACTTAGTATATATTGTTACTTTTATCATAATATCATTATATATATAATGTACTTTTGACAAATTTAACTTGTTTTAAATATTTACCCGTCTTTATTACGTGACTTTAACAGCTCGTTTTATTGGTCCTTGTATTCATCTCACGAAGAGGCAGATACAATTAATGATGAATTATAATATAATGTTTTATGAACACACATTCATTGTCCTATTGGTACTTCTTACGCAATAGCTTTCAAAGGTACCAGGATTATAATTTAGTACGCCAGACGCGCGTTTCGTCTACACAAGACTTATTAGTGACGTTCATATAAAAATATTTATCAAGCCAAACAAGTACGAAGTTGAAGAGCATTGAGGATCCAAAATTCCCAAAAGTTTTGCCAAATACGACTAAGGTAATGTATTCCTGGGATAAGAAAATCCTTAGTTTTTCGATAAATTCAAAGTTTTGTAAACAGAAAAATTTATAAAAAAGATCACATGATTGATATTTATGTCAACACCGAAGTGCTGACTATACTGGGTTGGTGATACCCTCGGGCAGGCATCGACCTAGTGATGTAAATAGTTATTAAAGGTACCAGGATTAAAATTTAGTACGCCAGACGCGCGTTTCGTTTACATAAGACTCATCAGTGACGCTCATATCAAAATATTTTTCAAGCCAAGCAAGTACGAAGGTGGAGAGCATTGAAGATCCGAAATTCCAAAAAGTTGTGCCAAATACGGCTAGAGTAATCTATTTCTGGGATAAGAAAATCCTTAGTTTTTCGATAAATTCAAATTTTTAACAGGAAATTTATAAAAACAAGCTAGCATATCTTCTTTTTTTGCAAAAAATATGATTGTGAAAGAAGAACTTTACGAAGTAGTCATTAAATAAATGCAGAGTTGAAAATATGTTTTATTAAATGCAGTGGTGTGTTCATGTATAACACAAATGTGTTGAAACATTTACATAATCCAATGTTCTGTCTGTCATCACTTGCTAAATATTTGATTTTGACATGAACATGCTTAATCTTTAAATGTTAACAATTTAATGTATTTCGTGAATTTATAAATCATTAGCATATCATTACACTGTCAATTATCATCTTAAATCATTTGCCATGATATTGAATTTTAAGCTGCTGATAAATAAAGAAGGAGATTGTGGCAATCAAAAACAAAACATTGTCGAAGAAAGCAAGACGATACCACGATAGATAAGAAATACATTAAGCAAACAATCGTCAGCTAAAATATATAGTCCTAATTGCTCTAAATATATGCTTAATCATTTTAAATCTGCAAATATTTGTTCTTCCCTCACCGGGATTCGAGCTCGTGCTATTTGGATATCGAGACAACATATTCCAATTCAATCATTGGTTTTTGTTTTCTTCAATTTAGATTTGTTTATAACCATGTACATACATTTACTTATGTAATGTGAAATTGTCTTGTTATTCACAAGCAATAAGAAGTGTAAAAGTCGTAAACGTAGCATGACGACTTATGAGACTTGTCTCCAGGGCGGCATTTTATTGTGTCAATGTGTATGACAAAAACGCAGTAGCAATTCGATTTGCAGCAGGATCCCAATTTTTCCCCATTCTAAACACAAGATTCAGAACAGTTCCTGAAAACATCTTGACAGTCCATAATGCATGGATGATCAGTTTTGTCTCCTCTGCATCTAAGGTCGTGCGAATCAAAAAAGCCTTTGCAATGAAAATCACAGCAAAATGCAAAGTCGTCACCACATCCAGCACTACAAAGAATAATCCCACTTCTTATCATGGCGAACAAAGCAATCATAATACATAATTCAAATATTACCTTCATCTGTTAATAGAAAAAAAGTATATATTTGAAGGACATTATTTATTTACCCAAACTGTCAAACTTATCATGTGCTGTTTGGCAGCTTAAACATTTTGTTTTACACAAACCTAAAGAAGATATTCCTCAATTATGAACCATTTCGCCGTGTCATGTAAGAGTTGTACCCCATTAAGAATCAAAAGCAATGCTGATATATATGCTTCATTGATGGAGTGACCAGTGCACAACATTTACATCAAAGGAACATGTGTGTCTAGTTATATTCATGCAAACATATTGTTGATAGAATAACTGTTGAAAAACCGTTATCAGATGACATTCATATCCAGTACCCCTTATTCATATCAAATTCATATGAAAAGTATGAATTGTCAAATTAATTTGAAAAACGATTTTAGGTAAGCATACCTTAGCCTGATCACTGCCGTGATAATCTTTTGTTTCTAATAATATTCATCCGAAATGACATGAACTGCTGTACACATACAGATAAGAATTGAAAAACATGTCTTTGATTTAAGAATCGTGGTACATCTGGCATGGCTAGTATAATGGTAGATTAGATACGCAGTCTTTGGCTTTGTAATATATGTCATTAATCAATGAGTGATGTGTTTGTGTAGGAATTCTTGTTTTAGAGCAACTCGATTTTTATTTTAAGAACTATTACAGGGGCGGATCCAGCCATTTTAAAAAGGGGGGTTCCTTATCCAGGACAAAAAGGGGGGGGGGGTCAAATTACATGTCCCCATTCAAATGCATTGATCGTCCAAAAAAGGGGGATTCCAACACCCGGACCCCTCCCCCTGGATCCGCGCCAGTATTATTGTCATCGTCTGAACTGGTACAAGTGCCATTTATTTGTGGTAACGTTTAGTTTTATTTTCGATTTATGAGTTTGTCTGTCCCTCTGATATCTTTCGTCCTTCTTTTAAATCTCCTAATTTCCCTTTATTCTAAGTCAGTTCCCTCCTGTACAGTTTTCTTACAGACACAATTTCTTATTTAAAAAAAATTATAAGTCGGGGCCTTTTATACCTGACTATACGGTATAGATTTTGCTAATTACAATGCTGATAGTGATATAAAGGCCCTCATTTATGTTATTTGTATTCTGTGAAATAGTTGTTTCGTGGGCATTCATGTAGCATCTCCTTATTTTTAAATTAACAAACTGTAATGAATTATAGTTGAAAAGTAATGATATTTATGAATTTACATTCGCCTTTAACATGCTTAAGTTTAAATTTTTAAGTTTAATCCACATTTCAGGATATAGATTGCAGAATACAAAGACGATAGAGAAATTTAAAGATCCTTGTACATACAACAATTTACGCCCCTTGAAAGAAGGGAACATCATATTACAAATGTACTACCAATTAAAAAAAAATACTAGACGACAAGCAATAGTTCAATACATAGAAGCAGTTTGATCAGAATATTCAAAAAAGAATAAAATTTAATGATTTATGCTTCTGAAGTGCCACCCCTCATGTTACAAAATATACTCATTTACATTTAAAACATATGACACCGCAACAATGAAGTACAAATTTCAGGAAAGAATGGAGATACTTAATTATTATGTTTCTAATATCAATGCTTGAAGAATTGTAAACTCGGAACTAGTAATTCATTCATGTTTGCTGCTATAATACTTGACAAATAATGAATTTCAAGAGAGATGCAATATCATTTACTATTTGTGTAAAGTTGAACAAAAGAACCAATTTTACTGAAGAATTTATACCTAGTAGCTTTACAAAAGTCGATCAAGCAAAATCTATTACGTCAAATCGAGAAAAACACTCAATTTGTAATGTGCTTGTAGAATGCACTTTAATAGAACAAACAATAAAGCACTTGTCACTTGCGGCAACAACCATTCCTTTTGTTATTTGATGATTTTGTAGTGAGTTACCAACATAAAGGATGAAACGAAATTGAAGTTATTGCGAGGAACATTTTGTTTGAATGATAGACGATAGAGTTTAGTCTAAAGCTATAAAACAGAAATGCACTCCGATCCAGTGTTATGGTTCTATAATACTATTCGAAACATGTACAATTTGAAAACCCGAGTTTACATAATCTTGTTAAATGTTTAATACGCTTTGACATTCGTTAATTTGGATAATAGTATGATGTAATGAACTTTAAAGAATAATAATTTGCCGAAAAATACTTGACAGCATTATTTCCAATCTTATTTTTTACATGAGCTCCTGAAAATTCAGAATGACAGCAACTGTAATAAACATTACTTATTACATTGGTTTCAATGAATTACATTGATTTCCCAGTTAGATAAAAACCGATAATTTCACATATGAAATAAACGTGGTTATTTCACTCTCTGACGTCATACAACAATATGCGTTGTCAAGACGTCGTTAACGTCGAAACAAAACATGCGTAGGAAAAACATATAGTTCCTTACATATTGTACATTAATTTCCTAAAAAAAAAAGCAATTTGATAATGTAATAAAAAGTATAACTAATCGCCGTCTTTGAATATCAAAAATAAGACAACTTGTGACCGAACGCCGCTATGGATTAAACTCGTGCTGCGCACTTGTTTTATCCATGCGTCGTTCGGTCTCGCGTTGTATTATTTTTTTATATTCAAATACGGCGATTAGTTATACTATAAATAACGGTTTGTTTGATTTTAGGCTCTACAAATATCAAGTACAATCCCACAAACAAACATGTCAAAACATATATATGATGAAGACATAATCTTTCAATCAGTTTAATGGAGGTCTGGAGCTGGCATGTCAGTTAACTGCTAGTATTTTGTTGTTATTTATGTATTATTGTCATTTTATTTATTTTATTTTGTAACATCTTTTGACATCAGACTCTGACTTCTCTTGAATTGAAGTTTAATGTGCGTATTGTTATGCGTTTACTTTTCTACATTGGCTAGAGGTATATGGGGAGGGTTGATATCTCATAAACATGTTTAACCCCGCCGCAATTTTGCGTCTGTCCTAAGTCAGGTGCTTCTGGCCTTTGTTAGTCTTGTATGATTTTTAGTTTTAGTTTCTTGTGTATATTTTGGAGTTTAGTATGACGTCCATTATCATTGTACTAGTATACATATTGTTATGGGTCTAGCTAAATGACACCTGCGGGTGCGAGAATTCTCGTTACATTGAAGACCCATTGGGGGCCTCGGCTGTTGTCTGCTCTATGGTCGGGTTGTCCCTCCATTCCTTCTGATTATATAAAAAGAAGGTATAATTGTAACAATTCCTTCATATGTATATAGAACAAACACCAATATATATCAAATGTACATAATATCATCGCTCTGTCAGACTTTTTTTTGTGCTTTACTAACATTTGGTTTTGAATTAACCAATGTGAATTATTTTTGAAATATGCATCACTTCAAACTGTTTGATTCTAAAACAATACCTCATTTTTTTTTTTAAATTAGAACTTTATACTTTAATGAGAGAGCAACCAAACCATTCGATTTTAAACAAACAAGTGTCTAGTAACTTGTGTCTAGTCTTTTTTGTGCGAACTTACTGCTTTCACAATAGATAACTAATTGATACCATTTGATATGATCTTAATTACCCGATTGAAGTTTAGTGTTTATTTTGTTGGATTTTCCTGCCCGTTTGACGTACAAATCATTAATTCAGTACCGGTCGCATATTCTCTGGTCTTGATCTTTTCATTACATAAAGTGGAAAAAGTGTTACTCTTGTAGCAGATTTTTATGCGACATTCGTGAGATGTAGTTGATGTTGTTGTCAACTCACTTCGACCTGATCGATTCCTGAAACAGGAGAACTTGAAAGGCACACAGTTCACGGATACTATTATGGTTTAACTAAAATTGACAGTGGACTAATTATATGTTGGAAAAAAATAGTGCCAAAAGTGACTAATTTTCGGGGTAAAACTACTATTTTTATCACTTTAATATGCATACGTAAAGACCAACTTTGCAAAATGATCTTTTAATGATACCATTAGATTGCTTTGTTATAATATTACAAGTTCACAAGCGTCGGAAGACAATAATATGCGGTATCTCATATATTGCTATAAAATTCTTATAGGCCGTGTCATTTTTATTTGAAATCGATTAAAGATACACTTACCTTTGATTGACTGTCTCTTGTTTTTTTCAAAATCATCAGAAAAAGCTTGATCTGTACACATGCAGACAATAACATTAATGGTAAAAAAAAATTCTGTGCACCAGATGCACATTTCGATAAATCATGTCTCTTCAGTGATGCTTGTGGCCAAAATATGTAAAATCCAAAGCTTATACAAAAGATGAAGAGCTATAATCCAAAAGTTCCAAAAAGTATATTAGGATTGAAAAACACGTCTTTTATTTGTCGAGGCTAGTCCTCTCGTAGATAAGGTTGCAATCATTTGTGTTGTTATAGGACAATGAACTTAGATCGTTGTATTTGTGTGTTTTTCGGATATCGAGTGTCATGATTTTTTGTTTCTCTCCTTTCGGTTACAATTATAGCTTTTAAAAGTTTTATTACTGATTTGTGTTCGGTCAAAGAAGCGACATTTAAATATTTTCATAGAATTGTCAAAATTTTGGATTGTCACTTTACTTGGAAAATACTCAGACTGAAATATTTATATTTTTTGTCTATATACCAAATGCCTTTCGTAAAAGGTCCTTATGTTCTTTTCAGAATTTATTATGAAATAAGTGTGCGGCAAGACTGTTTATGCCCATTTCATTGCAGATTCCAACTGTGAATCATACTTTGTGTATATGATCTCCATATATCGATTCCAAATAACTGCTTATCCAATTTCAGATGGCTCCTGGTCAACAGATGTTTTATGTTTGCCTATATGTTTTATGTTTGCCTATATGTTTTAAAAGAAGCACACTATGTTGTTGATGTATTTTCATTATAACTCTTTTTTTTTTAATGGTAAGATCTAGTCAGGAAATGTGCCCCAGTTGATATCTATTTTCGGCTTGCATACGGTCGGGTTTATTCTCTTACTGTTAATGAGACCTTACAAAATACCCATTGGAAGTTATATCTGTACTTATTGATATTTTAGTCTTAGGTATATGCTTTTTTATTAGTTGTCAGGGGCGGATTTAGGCGGGGGCGTGGCGGGCGTGCGCCCCCCCTAAAATTTGCAAAGTATGGGTTGTCTTCAACTTGTTTCAGTATCAGAAAAGACCCTTCCTTCTTAACATTCAAAGTATATAAAACAGTCAGTTTAACCAGTGACTTTCTATACTAAGTAACTTAGTAACAGAATCAACGTGTTTACTAATCAACTGACCTACGATTTATTCAAGATCTGTAAATATTATATACTTCAAAGGAAGGTGTCTGACTGAAAAATAAAAAAAATGTTTTAGCAGTTAAAGTACAAAAAATTGTTACATTGTATTTGCCGTTTTTATAATCAATTTCTTTGATAATCGAAGTGCCGAATTATGTATACCGTATTACATGCATGGCCAGGATCCCCACTAAAAAAATAACTACGTAAATGCATCTCATTCTGATTTTAGTGGTTTGTGGCGAACACAGTATATATAATTTCTGGCACGACCTCCGAAAATCCAAAAAGTAAAAACATATTATGAAAGGACAATTGAAAATCACGGCGAAAAGTGGAAATTTTCGTTTGCGAAATCTAATTCTAGTATCTAGTATTGGTCATGTGAGCTGATGTGATCTGTCTTGTCTCACTTTGCTTCCGTCGATCCGCCCGTCTATCTGTCAACTCTTTACATTTCCATCGTCATAACCAAGTTTGTCGAGGATGGTTTTATGAAGTGTTAAAGTAATTCTTAAGTGAACCAGTTTCATTTCACATAATTGAAACCATGTTGAATGGCTAAGACACATTGACGATCTGCAAACAAGGGCTTCTTAATTTTGTGATTTTTTTGTTTTTCTGTTTATCACAACTACCAGCACCAATGTCTTTCAAGGATTGGTTGACGGATATTTATGACCTGATAATGTTATATATAGATTATTTTAGAAGTGCTGGTGTCTTGAGTGTAGATTGGTTTGCATAGGAACACAGAATCTAAATAAAATGTTCGCATGATCTTCAGCTTCTGTTTTGGTCTGCAGCTTTATAAACTCAATCATAGATATGCAGAATGAATCGCGTAAGTTATTGGTGTTAGGAGATTGTTGAAGATTTTTCAAGTTTGTAGGAGACCTTGCCATCATAACTGAGAGGTTTTTCGCGGAACAGGAACATATTGTTTTATATCTGTCCGTCCATGATACTATTGATTGTAGATTGTTGTCAGGGTGGATTTAGATGGTACTACTTGAAACTTTAATTTCTTGCTGACTGTACCTCACAATAGTTCGAAATACCTACATTGCATCCCTTAAGAAGAATATTTCAAAAAAAATAACCTCAAAAAATTTTTCGCCTCGCTCCGCTCGGCGAATATAAACTTTGCGCCCCCCTAGTCTGAAATCCTGGATCCGCCCCTGGTTGTTAATGGCTTTATCTGTGTGTACTCTTCGATTAACCTGTACTTTTGGTCTATGTTTCTGCATGATGATTTTTTGCTTTCTTATTGGTCATTGTTATATTTTATTTCGTTTCTGTGTGTCTTACATTTTAATGTTGTGTTTTGTTGTGTCGTAGTTCTCCTCTTATATTTGATGCGTTTGCCTTAGTTTTAGTTTGTAATCCGGATTTGGTTTTTTTTTCTCAATCTATTTATGAATTTCGAACAGCGGTATAGTACTGTTGCTTTTATTGTATTGCTCTATTAAGTTGGGCATTTTCAAATGTACGTGTTAATACAGCATCATCAAATTGGCTTCATGCATTGTTTCGTGCTTTCAAAAGTTATTTATTTGAACATCTTCATTTTTTTTAAACACAAATGCACCAACATAATACTTTTTAAGCCCATGGAAATATTTTTGCAATCGATAAAACAAGGAAGCATTCGAAAATAAAACACGGACTCGAAAAAGGAGAGTGTAAAGTGGTGTCTGTACATATCAAAGTATATATAGATTGAATGTAAAAACTATGTTTTACGTTGACATTCGCACTCATATGTGTATAATATGATTTATAAGTTGTAATAAAGTTTTGTATGGCTACATCAAACGTTTAAAAAAAATAGTGTCGAACGTACGATTATTTGAACAATGTTGAAACATTATGAATCCCTGTAATCGATTCGACATTCGATAGACCTTTTTGTTTAGGTTATGGTAAACTATGTCAGAACAGAAAATTATCCTTTAACTGAAAAGGGTTTATCAACATGATAGTATTATGATTTTGTGACGTTATAAAAATTATTATTCATCGTTAAATGAAAGTAATAAATCAGAAACAGTCAATTTACAAGCTAAAGAAATATCTTCTTCTTTTTTTTTTTTATCTTATTGCCATTTTCTAATAAAAAAATATGGACAACTTGCAGACATTTTAATGTTTCTCTTAAAAACAAAACACGGACAATATTGAAAACTCAATCGTACGTAAACTAGAAGGAATTTATGTGTTGTTTGTGCTCAAAACATGTAAAGCATTCATAATAAGACAACACGTCACAAATAAAACTATTATACTCACGAACTAGCAGTAAATCGATCTAATTGCATGTAATATCACTCGAAAAAGTATGATCCAATAAATAAAGGCAACAATAGTATACCGCTGTTCAAAACTCGTAAATCTATGGACAAAAAAAAATCGAGATAACAAGCTATACTAAGGGATACGCATTTAATATAAGAGGAGAACAACGACATAATATTAAAATGTAACACACACAGAAACGAACTAAGGATTAGACAAAAGCCGATGAAAATAACAAATATAACATCAAAACCAAATACATGAATTTGGGATAGAAAAGTACCTTGACATGTCTTATAATAATGTGAATTCACACTCAAATATAAGAAAACATAAACGACACAACGGAAACACAACGTTAAAAGCTAGTTAAAACTACGTGGACCGATGCATTAAGAAAACACGATCTCAGCCAGACATTATACCTTGCGTTAACAGCATCCCTTTTTGTATATTAAATGGATTTAAAAAAACCAACATTTTATTGCACCTTTGCTGTTAACAATTTACTTGATCGCTTGAATTTCTTAATCAAAATTCTAATCATACAATGAACCTATTTAAGACCAACAAAAGTTATACATCAAATGACTCTGTAGAAACAGATCAAACTCCGGATATCGAACAGATAAACGATTTCTGCTTCTGAATGGCATTTAACATGCTGCCAAATGTACTCACGTACATTTAAACCGAGAGCATATATGATACCGCGATAGACAACTGAACATTTCAGACATATTAGAGACGTTTAATTATTACATTTCTAATCTCAATGCTGGGAATATCAGGACCAGTATTTTATTCCTACTCATCAAATAACGAATTTCAATGGAGATGCAATATCATTTACTATTTGTGTGAAGATGAACAAAAGAAACAAATTTTACTGACGAATTTATCCCTAGTAGCTTTACAAAAGTCAATCAAGTTAAATTCATTACGTCAAATTGGGGAAAAAACTCAATTTATAATGTCCTTGTACAATGCATTTTAATAAAACAAATATTAAAGCACTCGGTACTTGCGGCAACAACCATTTCTTTTGTTATTTGATGGTTTTGTAGTGTGTTACCACCATAAAGGATGAAACAACATTGAACTTATTGCAATAAAATGATGTGTGAATTCTAAAGCTATAATACAGAAATTCACTCCGATTCTGTTCTTGGTTTTGCAATACTATTCATAACATGTACTGTTTTCTATTTATCTGTTGAAAACCTGAGTTTACATAATCTTGTTAAATGTTTAACTTCCTTTTAATACTCTTTGACATTCGTTAATATCGATAATAGTATGATGTAATGAACTTTAAAGAATTATAATTTGCCTAAAAATACTTGACAACATTATTTCCAATCTTATTTGTAACACGAGCTTCTCGAAATTCAGGATGACAGCAGCAGTAATAAACAGAACATTTGGTTTTTCACATTACGATGCTTTTGAATGTCAAGTAAAATTCTACAAACAAACATGTCAACAAAATCAGGAGATTATCCCTTCATTCGTACTGAGTCAATTAATAAAGATTCAATCCACCTTTCTTGCAATTTTGTTGTATGAAAAAGCGTTAACCGAAATCATGTTCAATTCTGTCACATATATATTAGCTCTGTCAACACTGATATATTGTCACATTGTACGTGTATATGTTGTTTATCTCTCAAAATCATTTTGTTCGTTAGAAATGTTTATCCTTGTAAGGAACAACTTATTTATTCAAACTACTCATACAAGACTTATCGCATCTACACAGATCTCTATACATTATCAAATGCCCGAATATTTTTGTTTGGTGTGGGGATCGAATTGATCAGTCTTCTTGTTTATCTGTGAATTGTTTTAATATTTATTATTTTTGTTTTAAGGGTTTTTTCCTTATTTCAATACTGTTTTCGGTTTCTTTTTCACTTGTACATGTTGTATTTCAATTGTTATTATTTGTATGCTCTTTTTGGTAATATAACTCAACTTGTGTGGCTTTTATTTTAGGTATTTATGTTATGTAGCTCGTTAATGGTTTCAATACTTAAACATCCTCGGATTTCAAATGTTTGGCTTTAAGCTTTCCTGATGAAGGTAAATAAAAAAAAGCGCTTCGGACGCATGAAATTATTTAACGTGTTGTTTTCAATTTTTTATGGTTTTATAATACTGTTCGAAATATGTACTGTGTTGAAAAAACGAGTTTACATAATTTTATTAATGCTTAACTTCCATTTGATACTATTTGACATTCGTTAATATCGATAATAGTATGATGTAATGAACTTTAAAGAATAATAATTTGCCAAAGAAATGCCTGACAACATAATTTCCAATCGTATTTGTAACATGAAGTTCAGGAAATTTTGGATGGCAGCAGAAGTAATAAACATAACATTTGGTATTTAACATAAAACATTTTTTAATGTAGGCTCTACAAATATGAAGTACAATCCCATACACAAACATGTCAATTAAATCAGGAGGTTATCCCTACAATCATACTGATTGAATTAATAAAGATTTCTTTTTGCATATCTATTATATGTAAAAGCGTCGACCGAAACACTTGATCGATGCCACTGAGGGTATCACCAGCCCAGTAGTCAGTACTTTTGTGCTGACATGAATTATTATTGTTATATATAAAAAAAGAAGATGTGGTGTGATTGCCAATGAGACAACTATCCACAAAAGACCAAAATGACGCAAACATTAACAATTATAGGTCACCGTACGGCCTATTTTAAAGTATGGTTATATTTATAAATTAACTTTTTTGCATTTTTGAAATACTAAGGCTTTTCTACCTCAGGCATAGATCACCTTAGCTGTATTTGGCAACACTATAAGGAATTTTGGATCTCAATGCTCTTCATCTTCATACTTTAATTGGCTTTCTCAAGTTTTTGGATTCGAGCGTCACTGATTAGTCTTTTGTAGACGAAACGCGCGTCTGGCGTCTACATAAAATTTAGTCCTAGTATCAATGATGAGTTTGTTTACAAGACATATCGCATCTATACGGAACTGTATACATTATTTAATGCCCGAATGTTTTTTGTTTGGAAATCAAATTGACCAGTCAACTTGTTTTTTCTGTGTACTTGTTTTAGTATTTATTAGTAATTGTATGTTTTGAAGTTTATATTTGTTTTTGCAATACTGTTTTCGGTTTCGTTTTGACTTGTACATGTTGTATTTGAATTGGTATTTAGAATGTATCTTCTATCTTTTTTTCTAAATTTGCCAAATTAAAAGAGATGTATATTAACCATTCCAAACAACTTATGCATGCATGCTTTCTTTTATCATTTATAAGTATGCACTATATACTGAAACGATTATGGGTTAAACACTTCTCAGTGTTCATTTTGAAATTGTTTTTGTTTTTGTATGTCTTTATCCGTGTTTATATTTTCTAAGTCGATTCGATATTTTCCGAATCGTGGTGATATTTGCCAAATCGTTTTGTTATTTTTTCCCTAGTAGTCGTTTCTTTTATATTTCTATACGCTTCTTACTTATTAGGTTAATAGATCTTGTATCGCCGATATCATAAAATGTTGAAATCGTGAATGATTTTTTTTCAGGTTAATGTTTTGACCTACTAATCTTCCCCTAATAGAATTTCATTAATCCTTTGATGCGTTGTATATTTTGAAGTAAAATTTTTATTGACATACATAGATTGGCTTGAAGCTGTATTTAATGAAGATGATGATTTTACATTCATCTCTGTGTTTAATTTGGAATGTAATAATATAATTTGAGACCAGTAGTCATAATTTCTGTTATTCTCATTAAATTTCGTTGCAGGAAATTTGGATCGCCTACGTCTATTATAATGATAGAGTAATTTGACTCTTTGATGGTGATTATTTCTTTTTTAAATTTTGAAGCAATTCGTTATTGTATAGTTTTACAAATATCATTATATTTTTTTTAATAGGGGACTACAGAAGGAAGCGTTGTTGAATAAACTAAAGATTTAACAGTCAACAAAAGGAACAGAATTACCGGGTCACGATTTTATATTTTTGGAATTTAAGAATCTATAAAATCATCATTCTAACTCTACAAACGACACCTAGGAAGAAGAAACGATAACCATAGGCACGTTTAAACGAAACTTAACGCATCTCTAAAGAAAAAAAGAATATATCAAGGTACCATTTGAAATCATGAATAAGAAATTAGATAATGTAATGGCAAAAAAGATGAAAAATAACAAGAACAAAACACTACCCAGAAAACTAAAGATTCAGCAACCTGAATCCCACTTGAAACCAAAAGGGTATCGAGAATTTTCGGAATGGTAAATATTTCCTACATTACTAGTGACATCCATTGTGTTATTTGATACCAGTAAGGAAATGCAAACCCAATACTGGCATTATTGGTTGTGTTTTAAGTTATAATAATTTCACATTTACGAAATATTTTATAAGTATCAAAACTTATGAAAACGCACCGAATGTATGTAAAATATTGATGAATGTCCCTTAATATACTTTTATTTTATTTAGTATGATACACACAGAACGAAATATTCAGTGCTCTATCAAGGGAATCGTAATTGAGTCATACTCTATACTTTAAATTTTTTTTTTTTTTATTGATTTATACAAAGAATCCTCTATCTTTTATGACGCTTTTCTGTTTTTCCTCAAAGCAATTTTATTTATTTTTTCAGTTAAACAATTGCTATTACCAATGCTGCTTCACTAGTGATATCCATTGTGTTATTTAAGACCAGTAAGGAAATACAATCATCAAACGGAATATTTTACATTTGTTTTATTGATTGTGTTTAAAATTATTAGAATTTCACATTTACGATAATATTATAAACAAACTTTCAGCAAATATCAAAACTGATGAAAATTCACACAATATATGCCAAAAATTATGAAATGCTCTTCAACTTCGTACTTTATTTGCCAAATTCCCTTTTAACATTTTTGATTCGAGCGTAACTGATGATTTTTAGTAAGCGAAACGCGCGTCTGGCGTTAATACAAAATTTCATTTCTAGTATCTATGATGAGTTTACTTAGAATACTATTATTTTTAGTTATGATGATATAAACGTAACAAAATAATCAGTTTTCAATCATGTGAATCGCAATTGAGTCATATCCTAGTATACTTTAGTTCTGATTTATAGAAAAAATCCTTTATCGTTTATGACGCTTTTGTGTCTTTCGTCAAAGCAATTTTTTTTAACAATTGATATTGGCAATGGTTAATGTCAAACGGAGAAATATAACAGTTGTGATGATGGAAGCATAATATGCCTATTTACTGAACAGACTAATTACGCGTGGTATTACAATTTTTTATTGGCTGTGTAATTTTAAAGAATCTATCACTAACACGAATGAAGTCAAACAGTTGCTAATCAAAATAAAATTTCATTGGTTATTGTTCAAACACGTGACATTTCACATGTATCAAAAATTACTGACGAGAAAGCTTTATTTTTGATATAAGAGTTAATCCATTTAATTGTGACGTGACTGGAAGAACATAGCATGCAGTGTCAACTATTATTTTCAGTGACAGTATTTGTTTTACTAGCAGAAAAAGTGAGTATAATTTCAAATTTTTTTAAATAAAAGGGAAATATGTAAAATATCTGTATTGATGTTTTGTGTTTAAAAATTATTGAACTTAATATATATGTCGATTGAGTACTTACCATTATTCAACGATCACGTATGTTTTCAATTCTTATTTATTGTTTTAAGTATGCTTATTTTGTATATTCGATTATGGGTCTAACCTTATGTGTTTCATAATTTTGTTCGTTTTGTTGATAATAGATAGTGGAATTTGTATTTAAAAGAGACTTATCCAGATTAGTCAATAACTTTTATAAGTTGTTTACCATCATACATTAATGTTATAGACATGTAGAAATTGCTTCAATTGACATCTGAAAGAAAAATTAGCTTATTTGTATCATGTGATGGGAGTATTTTTTTTTTATTAGACTGTTTTCCATATTAAGCATTGCAACAAATATTGTAAATAAACCAACATATATTTATTTGTAACTGATTATTTGATGAAACAAAAAATACAGTAGAACCTCATATTAGGGAACCGTCTTACGAGCTTTTGATTTTGCCATTTAATAAGGGACCTTCAGATTTTAAATTTCCTCTGAGTAAGGTATTTTTGTTATTTACTTTTCAGTAAGTACTTTAAATTTGGCAATAGAAAGATTCTCGGATAATATTTTTTTAATATCTGCATGTTTTGGCATATTTTTTTTCGAATAATCATTTGTGATTATGTTATTATGTAGAGAGGTGAGACTATAATAAAATATTTGATTTGATTTGATTTGATTTATGTTAAATATTGGCACTTATGGACTAAAAAACATTATATAAAATCTTAAACTATAGCTTCAATTCACAAAAGATAAGACAAGATTTCATAATAAATTAAGAGATCACAAAGAGCCAAATTCCAGCTCCCTTACCCAATTTTAGATTTCAGAATATGAATCTGACAATTCGTTTAGGTTACAAAACTTTAATCTTTTCGGAAAACTAAGGATTTCCTTATCACAGGAATGAATAACCTTAGCCGTATGTAGCAAATTTTTGGGGGGATTTTGGGAATGTAATGCTCTTCAACATTGTTCTCGTTCGGCTTTATATCTATTTTGGTATGAGCGTCACTTACGAGCCTTATGTATAGTCGCCGTCAGCTGAAACTCGTAGCGGTTATCGGTAAAATTAATCTAAACTATCAATCACGTTCACTCGAGATGTAGTTTTTCACATTCCATTCATAAATCGCGAGAAGAGAAACCAATACTGACCTACCTTTTAAGTGATTGCACTGTGATAATCCTGACCTTCACATTTTCAAAGACTATCTTGAATGGTGGAATCCGCCATTTTTTTTTCCGGAAATGTTTCCGTGGAGTTCAATTTCATAACATTTGCATAAAGCGCGGGAAATCGCATCACATCAATGAAAAAAACATTTCAGGAAACAACGTAAATGACGAATGTCACATGTAAACAAATGATCCTCATAAAAACGAAGATTGCGGAATTACAATGGAAAACCTTCTGGAACTTAATATATATGTCGATTGAGTACTGACCATTATTCAACGATCACGTATGTTTTCATTTCTTATTTATTGTTTTAAGTATGCTTATTTTGTATATTCGATTAAGGGTCTAACCTTATGTGTTTCATAATTTTATTCGTTTAGTTGATAATAGATAGTGGAATTTGTATTTAAAAGGGACTTATCCAGATAAGTCAATAACTTTTTTTAAGTTGTTTACCATCATACATTAATGTTATAGACATGTTGAGATGAGTTGAACATTGTTATAGAAATTGCTTCAATTGACATCTGAAACATTGAAAGGAAAATTAGCTTATTTAAGCTTTATTAAATATTGTAAATATGCCAACATATATTTAGTTGTAATTAATTATTTGATGAAACAAAAAATGCAGTAGAACCTCATATTAGGAAACCGTCTTACGAGCTTTTGATTTTGCCATTTGATAAAGGACCTTCAGATTTTAGTTATCCTCTGAGTAAGATATTTTTGTTATTTTACTTTCCAGTAAGTAATTTGAATTTGGCAATAGAAAGATTCTCGGATAATATTTTTTGAATTATATCTTGATGTTTTGGCTGTAGCTTTAATTCACAAAAATAGAAGACAAGATTTCATAATAAATCAAGAGATTACAAAGAGCCAAATTCCAGCTCTCTTACGCAATTTTAGCTCTCAGAATATGAATTTGACAATTTGTTTACCTTGCAAAACTTTAATCTTTTCGGAAAACTAAGGATTTCCTTACAACAGGAATGGATAACCTAAACCGTATTTAGCACATTTTTTTTGAATTTTGGGTCTTTAATGCTCTTCAACACTGTTCTCGTCCTTCTTTATAACTATTTTGGTATGATCGAGTCTTATGTGGACGAAACGCGCGTTTGACATATTAAATTTGAACCCTTGTACCTTTGATAACTAATTAGGTCCCTTTTAGTCGAATAGCTCCTACCGTTTCGACGTATTGATACATCCGTTGTTTTCAAATATTTTGGTTTCGGACGACATTTTGAAATGTTATCATCATGTGTAACATTAACGGTACCAATTAATGCAATTGTACCAATTTTGATAATAAATGTCTTTTCACTGATATCCGAGGCCTAAATAATGAAACATCCAAATCATAATACAGACTTTTAAAAGCATGAAACAAAATAACAACCACAATAAAGAATAATTCGGCAACGGAATTAGAGTTATCAATAAAAGAGATATATTCCTATATAGTATATATTTAGATCGCCAAAACATTTAACAACAAATTTGAAAAAAACAAACTGTAATTTCATGCCGTAACGAGGTACTTGCTACTTGCAGGTCAAACATTCTGAGACTAATTTCATGCTGTACCGAGGCAAACAATCTGAGACTATCATTTTATCATCAGTGATGTTTCATTAGCCGCCCCTGTTCTTCCATTTATCTTACACTTCATTTCAACTGTAGAAGTTAAATGTTTCTTATCTATCAAAACGTTAAAGTTTTATATTCGAAAAAAAACATGGAATATTCTTATTGTATTCAATCACATTTTAATCATTTTTATTAGATTTTCTTTTAAGGTTTTCTGTTTTTCATTTTTGTTTGTTTTCTTTGGTTTTTATTTATGTAAGTAGAAACGAAATGATTCAATCAAAACATTGAAGTAAATGTTGGTTAAGTATCTCTCAGGGTTATGGGTTCGTTTTCATAACATGAAATAATTGTAAAGCTTCATATGTATGTAGATTTTCAATCTAAAAAACTAGATAATTAGACACTCATGATACAAAAGCTTTTAAGGAATAACTATACAAATGTTACAATTTCATTTGTCCATCATTTTATTGTTCTTTCGAGTAATATTAACTTCACTATATTACAGACATACTGAAATGGGAAAATTAGTTTTTAAATGTCGCCTTAGCATTAATGTACTAACAATGCTGACTTTGTAAAATCAGTCTTAATAGTTTATGTATCGGCAATATGCTGTTTCCTTTCGATTTGACTGTCTGATATTTTCCTATTTCAATGACAGAACCTGATCATTAAGAGTATACGAAAATGACGTCACGTAACATTACAAGAACGCCATGTTTTCATTTCTATCAGCCTTGTATTATCAATGAAATTACATACATACAAGCAAACAGTTATTATAACGTTTTGTACGCGTAACATTTGTTTTACTAACTATTTCATTATACACAAATATTATATTCCTATTCTAAATAAAAAATTGTCGACACATTGTCGCTAAACAAAATAATTCCTTTTTTATACTGACTTTATCAGCTCGAAAAACTACTCGCTCTTGTGGGCTTGCTTGCTGTTCTTGCTTATCAAATCAGTCTCAATAATTATTTTTTTTTATCATATATAGATTATAAGCACTGCAAGTCTTACTGTTCAATGGCTTCTTTGTATTGTTCATTTGCAGTATTGTAAATGAAATAATCCTACGAATTGAGACTTTCGAAGAGCCCCTTTTGAAAATTGAAATAACTCATAATTGTTTGTAAAAATCAGTCTTTCCCTGCATATGGCGAGTGAAGCGAGACCTTTTTGAAATAAATGCCATCCTTAATTGAATATAAATAATCTTTTCTACCAGAAAATCTGTCTGTAAACTTTACTTGAAGGTTTGATATAGGAAGATGTGGCGTGAGTGCCAATGAGACAACTCTCCATCCAAATAGCAATTTAAAAAAGTAAACCATTATATATATCGATATATGTACGGTCTTCAACACGGAGCCTTGGTTCAACCCGAACAACAAGCTATAAAGGGCCCCAAAATTACTAGTGTAAAACCATTTAAACGGGAAAACCAACGCTTGTTTTATTTTTTTCTATGGTAATTTATCTCTGGATACATACAAGAATTGACATATTCCCAGATGCATTAGTTTCAGATAGGACA
The DNA here is from genome assembly GCF_036588685.1 of Mytilus trossulus. Lineage (NCBI taxonomy): Eukaryota > Metazoa > Mollusca > Bivalvia > Mytilida > Mytilidae > Mytilus > Mytilus trossulus. Next base: position 8,410,814 of record NC_086384.1, read on the forward strand.
TTTGATTCTCATACAGAATCAGGTTAACTTCTCAGTATATTGTCGAATGAAAATAGATGTTGCACGTGACGTTTTCACTATTTCTTACGATTCAAATTGATCGTTAGTTATTCTGATATGTTCAGGCCTTTCTAAAATTTCTAAATGCAGATGTTTTGTAAGGATGGTCATGGTTATTGTGAGTTTGGTCATTATAGTAATGATCTGTTCAATGTATTTTAGTATATAATAACAACTGTAATGCAGTATGTGCATATATTCAACCTTGAATTTCTTTATCAATTGGGGTTTTTTTTAAGATTTCGGAATACATTTCTAGTGCAATGAAATCGGTTCTCTTTTCGTTATTGCATAGCAAAAAATGGTTGTCAAAATATAATTAATCATAGAATAAGTGGACACAATATATTTATACTTTGACATTATCTCCAGTACCAATGACCAGTCATTCTGATTCCGTATAATCCACAGACGTCACAGTTGGTCACTCGCAATGGTTAGTTATTGTATTGTTCATATGATCAATATTGTCAATTATTGGAGATACTTCTCAGATTAGTAAACAATATTATAATGATTAAGAAAGATTTCATAAGTTTGCTAGACAATAGTAGTTGTAAATCATATTCTGAACGCTATACATGTAGGTGATCACGTGCACGTTCATTACGACTTATTCATATTGCTGAAAGACGTTTTATATTGAGAGAGTGTGACACTTTTCTGTTCTATTGTATATCATTACATTGATACGCTTTACAAATTATGTCATGAAAAAAATGTTTGATGCAAATAGTGTTTTGAAGCTGCTTAAATGGCAAAAAATATTAGCTAACAAATAATGCCACAATGATGAAAAAAGGTTAAATGAAATCAAAATACTGAACTCTGAGAAAATTATAAATAAAAAGTCAATAATCATGAAACAGAGAACAGAACAGAACAAACTGATATGCAATAGATATTACAGTGTCTCGTAAGTCAGTTTTTGGCTGGATATTGGTTGTTTTATTATGTATGTATATTGTGTATGAATTATTTTATTGCAATCAATATTTGACACTTTAATAAACAAATTATTTATTTATTTATTAATAGAAACTCATTCAAAGGTTAAAGAAATTACTTTGCATTTTTATAACCAGATCATCATGAAACAAGTCATTACAATTCATCAGAAGTGATATCTTAGTGAAATATGACCGTTCCTGATAACCTTTCAATTCAAACACTTTTTCTCATCGTTATTTGAATATTTTTATGAGAAAAGATTTAGCCTTTATATATTGCTGTCTTGTTGATGATTAAACTTGAAGAATCCTTTGATCCCTTTTGTTTCAAATGTTTTGTAATTTAAAACAAAATGGGTTTTTGTACATCGAGAAATGTGTTGGATATTAAACGAATCGATTTGCAGATGGTAATTGTATTTTGAAGACTATATTTAAATACTTAGTTTGGTAGTTGTAAACAATAACATTTGTACATAATGCATGCAATTATGTGAAACAACAATCAAGGTCATATACATAAAAAAAATAAAGATAAACTGACTACAAATCATACAAAATCAAAATTCCAAGAAATAAGGTGTTAAGATATTAAAGTTGGTAAAACAATTTTTTCCTTCCAGTTAAAGTTACAAAATTTGGTCATTTTCAATCGCTTGTTAACGGGGGCATTATCCTACTCATTTTATTTGCATGATTATTTGGATATGTAGGTAAATACCGTGGAAATCCAAGATATGCCTATATCTTATTTTTATGGTATCAATACAGAAATAATAAACGGAATGCATGAAATATTAAAACATTTAACCACATACATATGAAACCTATACATTTCATGCAAGCATCCTAATATTAAGATATGCATATTGCTTCCAAAATTTGATGACATAAAGGAAAGACGATAATCTGTCTATCGGCTTCACCTGAACCATAAAAAAAAGATGGAAACGGATGTCTTGAAATAGGGGGTTTTCTACGCGGTCGGGTCGACATCTAACTTAAATTCAATGTTTCTGTGTTAGTGTAGTATTAATCAATTGACTGATTAATTGTTAGCGTTTAATTCCCCTTTAAGTACTTTTTTCGATATTGTGGCGGACATTTGTTTTAAGTGGGGGTAGTCGGAGTGCCCCGAAAAAAACACATGCCTTTCGATAAAAGATTGGGGTCAAACGCACCTGCCACTTTGGGATTTGAACTCTTAACATCAGTGTTGACAGTCGGAGAATTCTTGGACCACAGGGGTCTGCTTTTCATAACAGTACTATCTCATTGATATTATTCATTATTTGAACTATTTGTATGGATGAATACTATCTTCTTGAAATATTTTTTCTGATTATACTCACATATCCTTGATTTATGTTTTGTGTCGTTTTATCTGTTGGCTTCACCAACGAGGTTTACAGACAAATACACACATAAAGACAATTTGTCGTAAATATTTATCAAAACAAATTTCCAGGATTATAATTTGATACGTCAGACGAGCGTTTCGTTTACTTAAAACTCATCAGTGTCGCTGAGATCAAGAAATTAGAAAGCCAAACAACTATAAAGTTGGAAAGCATTGAGGACCCAAAATTCCAAAACATTGTTCCGAATACAGCTAAGGTAATCTATTTCAGGGATAAGAAAATCCTTAGTTTTTTCTAATAATTCATACTTTTGCAAACTGTTTATTTATAAAAATGACTATTTAATTGATATTCATGTCAACACCGAAGTTCTTACTACTAGGCTGTAAATACCCTCGGGGACAAAAAGTCCACCAGCAGTCGCATCGACCCAGTGTTGAAAATATTTATCAAAGGTTTCAGGCTTGTAATAAATTACACGAGTCTACCGTTTCGTCTACGTAAGACTCATCAGTGACGCTCAGATAAAATTAATTAGAAAGCCAAACAAATATAAAGTTGAAGAGCACTGAGGACCCAAATTTCGAAAACTTGTGCCAAATACGGCTAATATTATCTATGCTTTACATGAGAACATCCTTAATTTTTCTAATAGTTCATACTTTTGCAAACTGTTTATTTATAAAAAAAAAACCTCTATAATTGATATTCATGTCAGCACCAAAGTGCTGACTACTGGGCTAGTGATACCCTCGCGGACGAAACGTCAACCAGCAGTGGCATCGATCCAGGGGTGTAAACATTTATCAAATGTACTAGGCTTATAATTTGATACGCCAGACGCACGTTTTGTCTACATAATACGCATCATTGAAGCTCAGATTAAAATATGTAGAATGCCAAACAAAATAAATTTAAAAAGCATTGAGAACCAATAATTCCAGAAATTGTCACAAATACGGCAAAGGTAATATATTCCTGAGATAAGGAGATTCTTAGTTTTTGGAATAACTCATACTTTTGCAAACTGTTAATTCATAAAAATGACCATATAATTGATATTCATATCAACACTGAAGTGCTGACTTCTAATCTGAATTTAAAACATTAGAATTAGATACACAATAAAAGCCAACAATTGTATCATTGTATCAAGTTGTATCATATTTCCGATCGGGTCATTTTGACTGAGTGAATAAAGAAAAGAAGATGTGGTATGATTACCAATGAGACAACTGTCCACAAGAGACCAAAATGACACAGACATTAACAACTATAGGTCATCTTACGGCCTTCAACAATGAGCTAAATCATCTTCAAAGATTTATGAGACTTGACTAACTACTGGTGTCTATATATATATATATATTATATTATCGAATGTAAGAAAAAAATATAAGCTGTTAAGTATTAAATGTGCATAATATATTATGGGGACAAACGACCGGTGATAAAAGGGTTCGACATGTCAAATGGCAAAATCAAAAGCCCAAACACATCAAACTTTCATATTCCTTAATTTGTACAGGAATTTTTATATGTTGAAATTGGTGGATTTAACCTGGTTTTATAACTAGTTAAACCTCTCAATTGTTTGACAGTCGCAGAAAATCCCATTGTACTGACAACGATATGTGAAGAACATATCAGACAGTTAAATAGATAAAAATGTCAAAACTGTGGGTACAGCTGTCAACATTGTGTTATAATCTCAATCACTATAAAACTAACAAACACAAAAAGGCAAAGTAATGGTTTAATCTTAAAATCTTGTAAAAAATATAACATAATAGTTATATGTCATAATTGATTTTTTTTTATACTGGTTGTTTAAAAATTTAACGATGAAGTTACCATGTTAACTTGAGGTTTTCAGCATTCTTTTGAAATTTTGAACAAATTCGAATGCCTCCAAACAATCACTTCTATTACGTCTTCTAAAATCGTTATAAAAAATGCTTCCAGATGTCATATATCGACAATAGCTAAGAATGACAGAATATAATCGTTTCCGATTTAGATGAACACGGTAAATGATCAATTTTTATAATTGACAAGAACTAATCATTTTACTATATTTTAGATTTGTTTGTCTAGAGGGGAAAGAAGGAAATATATGAAGGTTAATTTTATAATCTTTTTGACATATTCGATTAGGATGCTCGTTTATTTCATGATTTATTATTTCAATATGATAACAGTAACACATGTGTAACTATCTATATGAAAACTTACACACACTGAATTTTACTTTCATTGTGAGTTCTTTTAAGTTAGTGTTTTGAAAAATAAAATTGAGAATGGAAATGGGGAAATGTCTCCTTTTTTCCCATCATTTAACTAAGGTTCAAATAATGGGAAAAATATCCAAATTCATTGAGTTAGGTATTAAAATTTAAAGAGAACACACAAAGGCACCCAAATATGAAAGATCGACGACAGACATTTACAAAAATTGGTACCCTTAATGTTATTACTACCACTGGGTCGATGCCTCTGCTGGTGGACTGTTAGTCCCCGAGGGTATCACCAGCCCCGTTGCCAGTACTCCGGTACTCCGGTACTGGCATGAAAGTACGGATTTTTTGTGTTATTAAATTTGCTGTTACAAACTGTTAAAAATTATTATAAATTAAAGGAATGTATCTCCCTCATACAAAGCACGGATTTGGCTACACTTTTTGGAACTTTTTGATTATAGCTCTTCATTTTTTATTTAAGCTTTGGATTTAACATATTTTGGCCACGAGCATCACTGAAGAGACATATATTGTCAAAATGCGAAAAATTGGTACCCTTAATGTTATAACAAGGAATAAGCAAATCAAATACAAAGATGTGGGGTAAAATGAATCCCCACATTACTAAGTGCTTGCGAATGGTGAGCACATCCTGCTTTGCTTGATATTCCATCGTTATAAGCTTCTTTTTTTTAATCATGACGGGTAAACGATACATGAGTGATTTGAGGATCTGAACGATCTGCGAATTTATGTCTCAGCTGTGATGCTAGAAAACAAACTTCTAAAATCAAACGTAAACAATTTGATGGAATAGAAATTAAGAATTATATAATCCTTATGTAGTCAGGGAAGACATTTAAGCATTTTTGAATAAACAGTAAAACATCTTTTTTTCATTTACCACCATGTTTTTACGACATACGTAAAGTCTTTTTTTGTTTTAAGCGCAAAATATAATGTCCAAAATCTGTAATAAAGCGTATATATAATTGCTAACATTATTCTGTTATTCTCTTAATAAAACGGAATAAGTAACATTTTCAACAACAAAACATTCATTAACAACATATTAGAATACATATAGAAAGGACAATAACTAATTTAGCTTTAATAATAATCGAAGATAATACTACATTTGCTGAGTATTCTATGTCCATAAGATGCATGAAGTGATAAATGAACGTTTAATCAAATTCTTAAGGATTATTTGTTATGATGATTACTTGTTTTTTATTAGTTTGGATAATCATAATCGAATATGGATATGCTATCGAAAAGTCATGTTGATGGTTATATTGATATACATTCATTGAATCATTGGTTCTTCATTCTGTCGTTTGCGGTGTAGTTCTTGGGAAATATGTTCTATTTATCAATTGTAATTGGTTTCTGAACTACAACTCAATATGTGCTAATATTCTTAAATCGGATTATTTGTCATATCGTTTTAAGTATCGATCTCACATCTCAAAATATGCTTCAACTGATTTTACAATTCCTGCTGTTATATCGTTACAATACTATTCTAGATAAGGAATAACGTGGAATCTTCATCTTTGTTTATAAAAATTCTCTTATTCCTTCGTAACCTCACATCAATTGCTTTAAAATGTTGAGGCTGATCATTCCTGATAAACTCGGATAAACGTTATAGAAACATGCAATTTGTATAGTTCTACATTCATTTTAAAAAGTGTGGTCTTAAATAATGCTGTAATACTTTTCTCCTATTTAAAGCATTCTATACAAATCAATGTATAGAATGTATAATCAACCAAAGTATTTATAGAAAACAATACCCAACACGAAGATGTACATGTAGTTTGTAATACAACGAAAATCTCCTTAAAGAACGTAGCTCTACCGATTTACTCCGATTAAATCTAAAATTAAAAATATTATTTTGAAATGTATTCGTAAAATTTAATTATTGGAATTGTAAAAGAACATTTGAAGATATACAAATAAGATTTTATAAAGATAAAACACATAAGTAAAAATCAACGGCACTTATCGATATTTGCATAAACAATCTAGAGGCATCGTTACAAAAGATAAAGCAATGGGCTGGATTTTCTGCGAATAATATGTCTGGTATAAAGAAAGAAATATTCTGAACCTTTCAAAGAACAGCACTGCAATAGCACCATGAAAAATATAATCTTTGTCATTTGTACTTTTACTGATCACACTTCTTGCTATTATCAATATTTAAATTCAAAAATGGAAAAGTTGAACTCTATCTTTGTGTCTGTTGTTAAAGTGATTATATTCAGTGTTTTGTTATAATCGATTTAGACAAAAGAAGCTATTCTTATCATCTGGAACTGTTGACTACGCCATTAAAGTAATATCATTGTTCGACCAACAAATCATATTAAACTAGGGATATGTTTTCTTATTTGACCTTGTTGCTTTGGTTCTGTCTGAGTTATTCTTATATTAAAATGATATAAGTTCTATAATCTGGCTATGTTTTATGTCTTCAATCTACTATCAGTTGAAATCAATAGTCAGGAAACCTTCATTTTAATAGAATCCGCAGAAGTTCTTCTAAGTTTTATTACATTTATATTCAATTACACTAGACAACCCGAATAGGCCACAGTACATGTTATCATTTCAATGTGATGTGCTCTTTCTGAATAAATTGTCATTAAGAATGCTCAAAGGTAACGTTTGAACACCCAATAAGGAATACATAGATGAACTATGCATATTTACGTATACAATCTATACATCTAAATTCACAAAATATGTCGGTATCAGCCTGTTCTAATGGTATTTGACAAATTTTTCTGCGATACATTCGAATCAAAAGAATAAGTTAAAAGCCAGATAAAGTACGAAGTCGAAGAGTATTGGGGAAAACGTCCTAAAAGTTTTCCCAAATTCATTTAAGATAATCATTTACGGGTGCAACAAAAGGTAAATTACAAAATACCGAACTCCAAATCAAAAGTTCCTCTAACAGATGGCATGATTGAAAGCTCAAACACATCAAACAAATAGTAAACAACTGGTATATTCATTGACTTGGTATAAATCCTTATGTAGAAGATGGTGGATTAAACTTGATATTATTGATACCTAATCTATGATAGTCGAATAAAATTCCAACGTACATCTAGTCTATTTTTCAAGAAAGGTTGTTGGTTTTGCGTTTGACACTTTCACTTTTAGTGTGTGAAAATGTTGTCTGCCCTTCTTTGAATTTACGTTAGATTTCGTCCTAACCTCTACTATTATAATTGAACTTGAAGTGTTTATACTTTTTTTTTACACCTGTCAGCACATGTTTGAATATATCGGCACTTCGATACCTTTTCTGTGGTTTTTGATTTATGATTTTTTTTTTGGGTCTCAATTTAATATTTTATGTATACAAAAAAAATCGAAACAACCACAACAATCAAAAATAGAATATGCGAAAAAGTCAATTATAGCAACATAAAAAATGAATTGGGGCCGGACTCGAATGATCCGTTTTCCCTGATTTAATTGCGATACTGGGGTACTCCAGAACACACCCAGACCTTGGTACTGTCTTTAGGAAAATAACAATTGACATTTAGGCAAAAAAGAGTAATCATTTTCTTTTTTTCAGATATAGACATTACGTAACAGTCAAGAAATTCGTTACTGCAAAAAACAGGGCTGATATGCATAAAACTGCATTTAAGTTTAAGTTACGATTTGTTCCTAACGTACAGATTTGTCTACATGTCCATTGATAAATTGTTTGGATATCTAAACTTAAGTGGTTTTATGCATATCAGCCTTAGATTCCTAAATAGTTTAAATCTTCCATTAGATCAATTAATGAACTTACTTCTTGTATTTTACTGGAACAATAATACATGTCTGAGAATGGTGCTATAAAAATTATACAGCCTACACATAGATAAAGGCTGATCATCTCTTTGTTCATATTCATTCTATTCATTAATGTGAATTAAATTAAATGGTGGATAAATGTCAATGATACAGCAATCCATTATATTTGCTTTCATCTCTGTTTTAAAAAAAACCGTGTAACAAGATTGTGGCCGGGAAAGTATATGCAGAAGTAATGACATATATTTTTTATGTATCTTTTTCATTATTTTCTGAAAGGGCATATCCAACAGTTTATTTCTGACGGAGAGATTTATTTCCTTAATGATATATAGGCTATTATTTTCCTTCTTAAATCAAATATGTAAAAAAAAAAACATATCATCATGTGCTACCTTTTGAGGAAAATGAGGTCGACATTTCAGATATTTGCTCAATATTCGGATTTGTGGACGAATCTTTCCTTCCAACAGAAATGCATTACTTTTTTTGTTTTAAAAGATAAACACACGCTGTTTTTTACCATATGTCTGATTAGAACCAATCAAGACAATTTCAAAAGACATAAATGAAATTTTTAATTAAACACCATTAAACTAATTCAAAGGAAAAGCGAAAGAAGATATCAAGATCTATTGGATTCATATCTGGCACTCATTATGGAAACATTTTGAATTGTTAATTCATGAAAGCCAAAGGCTTTAAAGCTTTTAACATGTATAACGTTTTTTAAAACAATTATAAGCAAAATGTATATTCAAACGAAAATCCTTGAAAGGTATACACGTATTGTTAGATTAACGAATCAGCAGACTTAATATACTTTTAAAAAATATGTATCATGTTCCTTAATTGCTCGACGCAAAACTACCTTAACTGAACTATAGGTGTTAAAAAGAGAAGCAAAAATACCGACCTTCAAGAGGAATTCAAAAAGGGAAAGGCCATAACAGCTGACATTATGAAAGTTATTAATCAACAGAACGAATGAAAAACTACTGTCATATTCCTAATTTGGTACAGAAGAAAATGGTGAGCTATATCTGGTTTCATAGCTATCTAAACCCCAAACTTGTATGACAGTTGTTAAAAGTGCATTTTTATTGACAAAATTGGATACGAAAATATTATAGACATACTAGATAATTAGAAATAAAGGCAACAGTAGTATAGCGCTGTTCAAAACTCGTAAATCGATGGACAAAAAACAAAATCGGGGTAACAAACTAAAACTGAGGGAAACGCATCATATATAAGAAAAGGACAACGACACAACATCGAAATGTAACACACACAGAAACGGACTTAGCATTAGACAAAATCCGATGAGAATAACAAATATAACATCAAAACCAAATACATGAATTTGGGATAGAAAAGTACCGGGACACGTATTCTAGTAATGTGAATTCACGCTCAAATATAAGTGAAAACAAACGACACAATGTTAAAATGTAACACACACAGGAACGAACTATAACATAACAATGGCCATATTCCTGACTTGGTACAGGACATTTTTTAAAGAAAAAAATGGTGGGTTGAACCTGGTTTGTTGCATGCAAAACCTCCCGCTTTAATGGCAATGATAAATATAACATTAAACTGAAAACATAACATAAAAGGACTACAATTCAAATAAATAGGAGAACATATATGACAAGGAAACACATGAATAATAGCTAAGAAAGACACAAGGTTTTAAATTATATACACGAGAAGTGCGCCTCGTCCACAAAAGACTTACCAGTGACGCCCAGATATAAAAGTTCGAAAGTCAAAACAAGTACAAAATTGTACAGCACTGAGGATCAAAAGTTCAAAAAGGTTGGGCCAATTACGGCTAGGGTTTTCTGCTTGGAATAAGAACATCCTTATCATGTAGAACAATTAATGATATTGCAAACAGTAAATTTTATCAAATGATTATAAAAGATATACATTATAAAAAGTATTAACTAATTACAGAAAACAAAAACCGGATATATAACATAAACAAAAACAAAAACTAGAGGACCGTGACTTAGTCATAGCAACAACGCAAAAAGTGAAAAAGTGACGTCACATACGAAGTGGTGAAAAATCACACAAAATGACGTCACATTTTAATTTCAAAAATCATATATAGTAAGAACCAGCAGTCAACATATTGTAAACATGCATCACAAATGACTAACAATAAAAACAAATTAGTTAAGAGTTTTATTTATCCTTTTTAAATTGTATAACAATTCGTATACCTTTGTATACCTTTGAGATATATCATACTCTTTTTAGTCTAGTACGCATTGGGTAGATATAAATAATCTAAAAAAATGGGTTTTTTGTACTCTTGTTTGAGCCTTCAATATCGATACACCTTTGAACAGATTACTAATGATCCTTTACACTCGGATAAGTCTCTCGTTTAAATCGTTTGTGACAACCGTCGCCATTCAATGCTAGTATAGCGGAGAAACATTTTCTGGTTTGAAAAATTATAGATTATCTTAATTAGCATATCAGCATAGTAATAGCAATTTATGCAAATGAGATTATAACAATTATAGGATTGTATGAAGAAATAAAAAAAAACATAATTAAAGTAAAACGTATATTTTTTGCCGAGTTTCTGTTGCATGGAATTACCGTTTCAATCTTTTTCAAATCGTCATGAGAATCATTTAGAGCCGAAACCTGAATTAAATTTATGTGGCTCTGTGGAATTCTGCGGAGCATATCAGAGAAATAAAATCTATTGATGTCGATGGTTGTGGAAAAATAATGTGGGGATGTGACATTTAACAGAAATAATTAAACATTTTTACAAAGTATTTGCTTTCCAAAATAATATTTATGACTATTAACAGTGCTTTTCGATTATTCTATTCATGGATAACTATTATAAGGATTTCATTAAAATGAAAACCACATGATTTATTATGACTATTACGTAGTAATAATTTTTTTTAAGAATAATGATATCGAAGTTCGTGGAGTTTTATTTTAGCCTGATAAAAGTAATGACAGAATATAGAAATAAACTTAGATTTATAAATGAAAATGTCATTGTGAAAATACTCAGCGTTATACTTTCTTTACTTAAACATGTTATATTTTCATATCATTACTGGAAATTAATCAAACAATATAATCAAATCTGACATTGTTTGATTATACCATCATATGGCAGTCGTTTAAATTAGCGAATTAGCGAAAACGTAGTGTTTCTGAATCTTATAAATGATGCAGTCCCAGTTTTGGTGCCCCTTTGTCACATCGAACACTTCAATTCGTATGCGTTTTTATGTTTCAAGTATAAATATTCTTAAAACTTATCCATAACAATTCAGGGTGGGTATTTTTTTTTCATAATCACTCAAAATTTCCAATTTAGCTTTATTTACGGTTCTGTGCTTTGGAACCTACTTGGTTGGTAATACATTCACTTATTTGGTTTCCATTTTCATTTCCATTTTTTATTTGTTTTCTTATGTCAGAGGAATTGGTGTTATTTTCGTCAAACACATGAAAAATCTTCAGAAAATTATACCAAGTATACAGCTTACTATAAACACGTGTTATTCGTCATCGTTTTTTTTTTAATTTTTATTTATTCAGAAGCGCATGGTCGTATGTGAGAGATTCTATCACATATTGAACACCTTAGCGTTTAACTCAAGACTATTTATTTTCCTATGTATTACAGTATAAACAAACATACCGAATTACTAGGCAATTTCATAAAAAAATCAGTTTAGACTTTATTAACCAACTGAACAAAAAAAACCTTACAGTTCCAATCCTGACCTAGAACACACATTTCCTTGTGTAGAAAGAGGTTGATTATATCTAGTTTTATAGCTAGCTAAACCTCTCACTAGTAGGAAAAAGCAAATAAGCAAAAATGAGAGACAAGAATACAACAAAGTACCATTGCACATTTACACAATGGTGAGATGTATATTATCATTTTTATCTCTATGTTTTATTTTCAGACATTTGGAAATGTGAATGTTCCAAGTAGTGATGTACAAGACAACGATTATAATGACAATGATAAAAGACACGTAGGACGATGGAGAAACTTCCGATTTCGTCTCAGTGGGGTCGACGATCAAAAGGAAAATGAAAAACGCCACGTTGGTAGGTGGAAAAATTTAAACTGGAAGCTGGGAATAACTCATGATAATGACAAAAGATTTTTCGGTCGTTGGCGGGATTTAAATAATAGATTGTCAAATGGCCAAAATGTTGAGAAACGTTTTTTTGGTAGATGGAAAAACATAAATTATCTGAACCAGCTGAGACAAAATAAAGACAATGCCGAAAAACGATTTTTCGGTAGATGGAAAAATCTGAATTATTTACTCAAGGGAAATCAAAACAAACGAGAGGATGACTTCCCAGTTGATGAGAATTTAATGAGTGAAATAGGGGATATTAACAACATGGATAAAAGATTCTTCGGTCGTTGGAAAAACCTGAACTACAAACTCAGTAAACAAGATTAGCTGTGTTGCCTTAATGCATTAAAATTAACTCTTTATGTTAGAGTTACGATGTAATTCAATTTTCTATATTGTTAAGAATTGTTATATTCTATTAAAATCACGAAATTATGAAGTAATGGGTATTAAACAACTATTCCCTAAATATCAGATATTTGTATTTGAACAATTTAGTACGGAAAGCTGAACTGTTTAAAGAGAAAAGGGGGGCTATGTAAAATTCAATTCAATATCGTAACCGCTTCTTACATCCAATCCCTTTAACCCTTCTAGTCATAAATTTTTACCAAGAACAAAGCAATTATTTCCGTAGTTATATGTTTAACAACTGACACAAATATGAACAACGACAACGAAAGCACAAAATTAGTAGAACCAAAAGCAAAACAAAACACACATACATCAATCCAGCATTTACTAACTATTATGAAGAAAACAATTTACCCGATCGTCTCGACAAACCGAAAATTATAATAAAATTTTCATACTTAGAATTTTACGGTCAAATATGGTATTTTATATAAGTGTTTGATTTTAAATGAGAAAAATGTATTTAAACTTGACTTTTTTACTTCAGGATCTTTTTGAAATAACATTTTAATTTAACTATTTTTAGTTCTAAATAATTGACAAATATCAATATTCAAAACGTTTCCTTCCCTGCAGCCTGTGGTGTAATAAAGTATCAAGTTGTTTAATAGCTTACGATGGGAGCAACTAAACGCTTCGGGATGCAATTGCTAATTAACGGGGCCCTGGATAATATTCCTCGTAAAACTACAGTAAAACAAATCTTTTATTCATAGACAAAATGTGTACGTGGAAAAAGGCATATATTTCATGTAAGCATTCCTATATAGATGCATCATTTGTTAAGGAGAAGTTACTGAATAAAATGTTCTGATTATTTGACTCAGCTTCTTTTCTACAACAGATATACAATTGTATGGAGAGAGAAAACGATAGTATCAGCAATTATTTTTCGATCAATATGCTTGATGCGCTAATATGAAATCAAAGAAACAACAAAAAGCTTCAGCAACACAACTGCATAGAAACAGACACTAATGAAAAAGAAACTTGGAAGCACGAGAATAAAAAAATGACTTCCATAGATAAACTCACAATCAGCACCAAAAACATTGTATGCACTATAAGTAAATAGAAGAGAAGATACCTAAAGGAACAACAAAAATTATCAGCCGAAAAAGAAACACCATGGCAAAATAAACGAAAAAAAACCAAACAGCAGCTTTTATTAAACCAACGACTGAGCGAAACGAGTTCCCAAATAAAAGGCGTGTGATCGCTGGCGTATGCAAATTAGTCTCGACACGAGACACAATGGCCGGGGTCGAAACATGTATGCCGGTAGTGAACCATTATGATTGTCTTTGTTCAGCCGAACATAAATAAGATATTTGCAAAACGCTTTAATTTCAATTATGTGCATTTCAAGAATGGCAACACAAAACAGCACTGAGAAGTTTATGTTGTATATGTACAGTACATAACCGCTTCGATGTTTTAGTGTATATAACAAATTGCAAATAAACGTGCAAATACTATTGACATTATCAATCACTATACCGATGATCTACAAAATACAAAAAATAATTGTTTACATTTTTCAGAACGTAAAAAGTAAAATAACAAAAATACTGAACTCAGAGGAAATTATAAAAGGAAAGTCTATAATCATATGGCAAAATCAAATGACAAAACGAATGGACAACGACTATCATACTCCTGACTTGGTACAGGAAATTTAAAATGTAGAAAATGGTGGATTAAATTTGGTTTTATAGCGCTGAACAACTCACTTTGTACTACAGTCTCATCAAATTACGTTATATTTATAATGATCAGTGAACTAAACAGACATAATAAATAAAATAGTATGCTTTATTAATTAGGAAATAAAATAGTCTACCTTACTAATTAGGAAAAAGACGAGCGAGTCTTCAATAAACATTGAATAAACATAAATGGATACACATACTGCACTTTTTACTGCAAATACATAATATAAAAATATCAAAGATATACAACTGACACCGATTCCAAGAAAGTACAAAAAATATATCTCAGAAGAAATACTAAATAAGATGTTTTCTGACATGGGACAAGAAAATGGACATTACATATTAGATCTTCTTAGTGATCACGTTACCTTCATCCGAGAACTAAGCCGAACTAAATAATGTGTATAAAATAATTATTGAAAGCTATTCAAAGAACTCGAAGTGTTGCTTAATGATGCATGCAATACTAAAATCTAAGCTGGCTCTTTTTTTTTTTATTGTTCTCCTCCTCAATGAATAGGGACGAACGAACAATATTTTGAATTTATTTTGGAAATTTATCCCATTTGCATTGGTGACCACAATATAAGCCACAGGCTAGTGTAATTGTTCTTCTAGCTTATTTCTAGAAGAGCGAATAACATGTTCAATCATTACAAGGATTCATTCTCTGAATGAGTTGGAATAAATAACGACACAAGCATAGTTTAAAAAGAAAAAAAAACCGTTTTAATCTGACAACGATTCCAAACCAACAGCACCTAAATGCTAGGATATTCATAAAAAAGAAATTGACGACCAAGAAAACAAATATTTAAGCAAACCATGTGTATTCAGAGCCATAAACACACAAAAACGATTTAGAGGAAGATGGTTGTACGCTTGAAAACATACTGTGGATTCATTAATATTCGTTGAATACCAATTTTCGTGGATTTCGTGGATACCGAAGAACCACGAATTTAAATGTTCAACGAATAAAAAAATTTCTTAAGGAATGTATGCAGACAAAATCCACGAATTTGAATATCCACAAATATGCAAGTTTTCCTCAACCACGAAAATTGGTACCCACGAAAATAAATGAATCCACAGTAAGAGTCACCCACATACCTTCTTCGCAAGTGACAAAAAGAGATGTGATGATACAATCGACCAAAGACAATCATGTATTAGTAAGTGAAAATGTCGGTAAGAGACAATACTTAGAAAACGGTTTTTTTTTTATCAAAAGTTTTCAACTCTGTCCTAATAATATATAGTCCTTAATATTCCGGTGTGTCAATGTTGAGGTATTGCGCCAATTTTGTTGTAACTCAGTTCCATTGATTTCAATCGCAATAAGATAGACTGGTATAGAAATAGAATTTCGGAATATAATGTATATCTATCGGAACACCAAGTATCTATTGGTAAGTATAATTAAGCTAAGAGTACATCAGTTGAAACACCTATCATATTACAATACAATCAACTTCTGAGTTCTAAGCTATACTTGGAAAGATATGGTTTTTAACCACGCAAGATTTGTATTCCTGAAACCAAACATACAGTATACACAGTCGCACGTTTGTCATCATTGTTTTGAGAAGAAAAAAAAATATATTGAAGGAATCGGGTTTCGTATAGATCTCATGACTACTCCACCATTACCTTTTCCCTTTGTGCTTTATGCTCAATCTAACTTCTGTGTAGTGCGTTATTGACTTGTTTTTCTTGTTATCGTCTTTGGATATGTGTATTTGGGCAGAAGGGGATAAAAAGGGTATATTGTGTAGTCAGGTTTTACTCGACATATAGTTTTGTTATGTTTCAAAGTATAAAAAGTAAAATACTAAAACAATTCCGAGGAAAATTCAACAAGGAGCTTCAAACGTTGGATAACAAAAAGTAAATTCAGACTAACAATTGTGCACGATAGACTCCTGTTGTATTTTGCATGACTCATGCAACAGTGACACTCATATCAATATATTTAAAAGGACAAAGCAAGTTAGACTTTGAAAAACACTGAGGGTCCAATTATTTTAAAAGAGGTTCGCCAAATTCGGCTACGGTTATTTATGACTGGGTTAAACATACCGGTATCCTTAGTTGTGCCAACTTTTCAAAGTTATTCTCCTAACCTCTATCATTATGAAGATTGGAGTAAACCAACTTACAAGGAAGACATACAATTATATTTACTACTTGAACATAACAATGTGTTGTCCTTATAGACACGTTCGACGTAGAAGGAATCGATGTGTGGCACGACTGAAAACTATCGATACCAATTTCTACGAATGATTCAATACGATATTATCTGTTTACTAGTCTCGGTTGTTTTTATTTATCTATAGAATATTCTCAAGTGACATTATGTTAAATCAGTGAGATTTGAAAGCAAATCCTATGTACAGATTTGAAGGCAACTTATATAAACTGCATCATTCAAATTGCTCGGTAATTAGTTTCCTATGTTGTGTTTTGTGTATCCCCGTCATCTTTAGTCCACCATCCCCCATGGCATTGTCAGCTTCTCTTCTACTTATGAGTTTTGAATGACTCTTTGATAGATTATGCCTCTTTTGACTCTTAGTTTAAATCAGTTGAAAAAATCTCAATTGGCCGTTTCAGAATTAAAAGGAGTCTGGGTAAGTTCATTTTTCGTGCCCCAAAATGGAAATAACGTCACGGCATTGGTTGAATTTCCATTGTTCTAGACCTTTTCAACCAATCACGGCGTTTTTGTATACATTTTAGAAAATATTACCCAGAATGCATAAAATTCTGAAACGGCGAATTCAAACGCGTGATAGCTGATACTCCTTTGATGACAAGTATAACAGATCATCATCAAATATTAATGAATGTGAAGTTGTGGTGACCCTTTGTGTGTAGAATACATGACGACAACCCTTCTAAATCCAAGCAACAGTAGTTTACCGATGCTTAAATCTCTCGATTCAATGATACAAATCAAGATAACAAACACAAACTTAAAAAGTAAAATAAAGAAAATACACAATTCCGAGGAATATAACAAAGGAACATTCAAACGAATATGTTAAAAATAAACTGACATTACAATGGTTCAATAAGAAAATGACAAACAAAAGTACACAAAACAAAACACAACATAGAAAACTAAAGAGCATTACGACCCCAACAAAAACTGTGGGTGTTCTAGTAAAATAATATTTTTGTTACTTTCCATCATAACAAAATGGAGTCGTTTTAAGATGAACTTGTTAATGTTGATAATGATTAAATCAATGAATATAGTTATCAAAGGTACCAGGATTATAATTTAGTACGCCAGACGCGCGTTTCTTCTACATAAGACTCATCAGTGACGCTCATATCAAAATATTTATAAATCCAAACAATTACAAAGTTGAAGAGCACTGAGGATCCAAAATTCCAAAAAGTTGTGCCAAATACGGCTAAGGAAATCTATGCCTGGAATAAGAAAATCCTTAGTTTTTCGAAAAACTTAAACTTTAAATGAAGTGATACCAACTTCACCGGTTAATGAAACTATTTCATCATGTAGCCAGTATTCTGCATGAAAATGTAAACCTAAATAAATTCGAAATGATTATTTTAAATATATTTTGATTTTAATGCGATTATGTATATTATTTTCTACGAAATTTCTAAAATATGTCTCTGATAAGTGAAAGTTTATTAAATTTGGGATATTTGATTTATAACATAAAGTTTTCAATCTTTGATTATCAAAATAAATAAGATTAGTGATTTTAAATTTTGGAGTAAGATATGTCAGAATTACTTCATCTCATAAATCAAAATCGCTAATGGAACTTCAATGAAATTATTTGATATATTTTCAGATTTACACTGATGTAACCCTCATATATATTATATTGACATAGTACTTGTCCCGGCTTCATTTTATTGTTGACTAGATTTAATTCGACAATATTCTTCTATAGCCAGTATGCCATATCATGAAATCTATGCTTTATGTATTATAAACTCACATGGAATGATAAAACCATAAGAATATAAGCATCTCGTATTAACCATAAACATATCAAATAAATAAATACGAATTATCAAATTCAAATTGAAAATTACCGAAAGAATTCAGTCAGAAAATGTGATGTACGTCACTAGCTGAAGGTTGATGACTTAATAATTAAAATCTTATTAACTCAAAATCAAATTCGTTGAAAACAAAAGGTTCTTTCACCATCAATGTCAATTTCAGCATGTTTAATTATATATATAAAAAAAGAAAACTGATTTGGTTAGAAAGTAAATGTGAAAACTATCAAAGTAGACGTAAAAACTTATTAATATTTAAAAAATCACAGTTTCGTTTGTATGGTAGCCATATCTTTATCATCAGACATTTGTAATACCCAACCAAGGTCAAAGACAATCGTCACATATTGTGATATTTGACAAAAATGCTGATACTACTATGTAAAACTAGAGGCTCTAAAAAGCCTGTGTCGCTCACCTTGGTCTTTGTGCATATTAAACAAAGGACACAGATGGATTAATGACAAAATTGTGTTTTGGTGATGATGATGTGTTTGTAGATCTTATTTTACTGCACATTCTTGCTGCTTATAATTATCTCTGTCTATAATGAACTTGACCCAGTAGTTACAATGGAAAATATTTTGTAAAAATTTACAAAAATCTACAAAATTTATGAAAATTGTTAAATATTGACTATAAAGGGCAATAACTCCTTGAGGGATCAATGAACCATTTTGATCATCTGAACTTATTTGTAGGTCTTACTTTGCTGTACATTATTTCTGTTTACAGTTTATCTCTATCTATAATAATATTCAAGATAATAACCAAAAGCTGCCAAATTTTCTTAAAATTACAAATTCAGGGGCAGCAACCCAAGAACGGGTTGCCTGATTGGTCTGAAAATTCCAGGGCAGATATATCTTGAACTAACGAGCAATTTTATCCTGTAAGATTTGCTCTAAATGCTTTGGTTTTAAAAATATGAGCCAAAAACTGCATTTTACCCTATGTACTATTTTTTGCCATGTCAGCCATCTTGGTTTGTGGACCTGTTCCTTAGACACATGGTTTAAACAAGATACTCTAATGATGATTGTGGACAAGTTTAGTTGAATTTGTATTTATAGTTTCAGAGGAGAGATTTTGGTAACAGATTACAAAAATTTACGAAAAATTGTTAAAAATTTACTATGAAGGGCAATAACTCCTTAAGGGGTCAACTGACCATTTTGGTAAAGTTGACGTACATATTTGTAGATCTTACTTTGCTGAACATAATTTCCGTTTACAGTTTATCGCTATCTATCATAATATTCAAAGATAATAACCAAAAACTGCATTTCCATAAAATTACCAATTAAAGGGCAGCAACCCAACAAAAGGTTGTCCGATTCATCTGAAAATTGCAGGGCAGATAAACAATTTTACCCCCATGTCATATTTGCTCTAAATGCTTTGTTTTCACAGATATAATCTAAAATCTACATTTTACCCATATGTTCTATTTTTAGTCATGGCGGCCATCTTGGTTGGTTGGCCAGGTCACCGGACACTTTTTTTTAAACAAGATACCCTAATGATGATTGTGGACAAGTTTGGTTTAATTTGGCCCAGCAGTTTCAGAGGAGAAGATTTTTGTAAAAGTTAACTGACGACGCCGGACGACGACGGACAACGGACGCAAAGTGATGAGAAAAGCTCACTAGGCCTTTCGGGCCAGGTGAGCTAAAAATAGAGATGTGGTGTCATCTATTTACTAAGTACTTAAAAATAACAGATGTCCCAAATTATGTGCAATGTTAAGGGTTTTGTTTTCAACTGGTTAAAAAGTTATACTGCTTGTTGCGCTATCCTATCTTAAAACATTGAGCGTTCACCAACATGGTAAACCCTGTCATAATGTTTTATGTCTGTCTCAAAAGGTGTCTGTTATTCAGCTGTTGTACGTTTTTTTTAATTAACTTATTGACTAAGACTACTCTGGGAAAAAATCGTACCTTAATCCAACACCCTTCCCTTGTCACGAATGTGACCTACCTAATAAGACTATTTCCCAGATTTGTAATAACATAAGCAACACGACGTGTGCCACATGTGGAGCAGGATAAGCTTACCCTTCCGGAACATCTGAAATCACCCCGATTTTTTTGTGGGGTTCGTGTTGCTTAGACTTTTTGTTTTCTATGTTGTGTATTATGTACTACTAGAATTATTTGTCTGTTTGTCTTTTTATTTTTAGCAGAGCGTTGTCCGTTTATTTTCAATCTATGAATTTGACTGACCCTCTCGTATCTTTCGTCCCTCTTTGAATACGTTAATACGACAAATTAAGCATTATCAACCACGTGATCATGATACCATTCTTGTTATCATGTCAGAAAATCATATACAAGAACATAATTTGAAACGAATAAATTTGTTATAGTGGAGACTATTCATTCTAATACGAGCATATCATGTTTAACAAGACAAAGGAGTAGCTCCAGTAAGACCTCTTTTTGGCCCCAAAATATAGCAGTTTTACAAAATTGTCAAAATGTAAACTGTTACTTAGTTATTGGATAGAAGAATGGTTCTGCTACATAAATATGGGCTGTTTTTTTACAATACAATGCACATATATTGGGTACTAGCACCATGATGTCGTGCTAAATTACTGAAATCTTCACAAATCCAGCATTTTAGTTAAATTTTAGACGGTTTTCGGGTAAAACGAAAGTGGTCGCATTCGTGTCCATCCAAAATATTTAAATGGAAGTTGTATTTGATGATAATACATAACATATGTAAAGATTGAGGATGAACACGGATGCGGCCACTTTCGTTTTTGACAAAATCCATCTGAAAAGTGACAATTTTTCGCATATTTGGTAGATTTTTCATATTTGAGCTTCAATCGGGTCGTTTTTAATGACTAAATAAGTTAAAATCTTGCACATAGATTAATTGAATCATATGAAATAGACACTTAAGTGATTAAAAAGTGATCAAATCTTTTGTCAGATGAAACTGAAATGTGAGGCCAAAATCGGTCCTTACCGGACCTACTCCTTTACATCAGAACAATTTTGTAATGGCACATTTTTTATTTTTATAACATGCGACACTGCAGTCTCAAACGACTCCCCAGGTACAGATTGCAAACAGGGTAAAAAGCTGTAAATCAGACAAGTAACCACAGAAGGAGTGATGAAATTTAGACATTTTTTTTTCAGTTATATCTACTTAATCGTTATTTACAGAATTATCGCATGTCCTTTAGTCACTTCTTAATCAGTTGGTTTTGTGTCTTACCTCATGTAAAACGGAAATATTAAAAAAAACAAAATATGAATTCACAATATAAAAAGTAAAAACACAAAAATACTGAACTCAGAGGAAAATGCAAAAAAGAAAGTCCAAATTCAAAAGGCAAAATCAAAAGTCCAAACACATCAAACGAATGGATAACAACTGTCATGTTCCTGACTTGTTACAGGCATTTCTTATGTAGAAAATGGTGGATTGAACCTGGTTTGATAGCTAGCTAAACCTCTCACTTGTATTACAGTTGCATCAAATTCCATTACATTGTCAACGATGCATGAACAAAACAAACATACTCAAAGAGTAAAAATGTCAAAAATAGGGGTACAGTAATGTAATTCTTTAACCAAAACGATACAACACAAGAACCTTTTATTATTATTTTCTTTTTCTTTTTTTTAGGTCGATGTCACTGCTGGTGGAGTTTAAATTCCCCGATGGTATCACCAGCCCAGCAGTCAGCATTTCTGTGCTCACCTAAATTATCATTCAATTATAAGTAAATAAAAAATTTAATCCTGGTACCTGGTATGTTGAATTTATTTACCACACTTTTCATTGTATCTTACCATAATTGCCTTAAATTCCTAGAAGGAAATTAAATTCAGTTTGAACGTACTTGCCTGTAAAATTTCTCTATAAACAGACTGTACATGACAATTAGGTCTGCTAGACTATTAAAACGATTTATTGATTCCAATACCATTTTAGTAAGTGTACTTTAACAGGGTTTTTTAAATTTCTTTTCCTAGTCTGAAGTCATGTCTTGTTACTAATTGAATCAAAAGATGATAATATATTGAGAAAATGCCTGTTGTACTTAAATTAGCTATGCACTTTACAAAATTTTAAATCATCTTAAAAAAATTTGAACATGATAATGTTTTAAAAGAAAGTTACAATGGCTTAACGACAATCTTATCATATTGTCAAGTAATATGTCTCACAGAAAATTCAATTTACAGATTGGTGTCAGGCTCTCTTTGGCAAAAAAAAAATAGTGATTGTAATCTGCCTGTATTGTTGTTAAACTCTATCGAAATAGTGCGTAAATGAATTTGTCGTTCACTGTCATATATGTCATATATGTTAAGAAAAATAAAAAGGCTAAATGATTTCCTAGAAAATAGTGTCAGAAAGAAGAAAGAGAAACATTGCATTGCAAAAACCTAAAAAAAAAAAAAAAAAAAAAAAAGGAAAAAAAAGGAAAAAGAGAAATTATCATTTAAAAAGGGTATGTTTTGTTGTTGATTCTTTGATACATTCCCCTTTACCTTTCTCAATTTTATTTAATCAAAAATTTCGTCTTAAAACGCAATAAGCATGATCAATGATGATGATTAAGTTACATGAGTTATAACAGTCAGTATTAATGTATTAAGTGCATTGGTACAGCATGGTTACGATTAGAATGCGGAAGACCTTAAAATTACAGATTGATGTAGAAAATCTCACAAAAGATACCAGTCTAATAGTTGGGTTCGTTCGTTTCGTCTACAAATTTAAAGACCAATCAGTGATGTATGAATCCAAAAGCTCAATTTGCAAGATAAAGTACGGAGTTAAAGAGAATATAATTGCAACAGGTTTTCCGAAATACAGCTAAAGCTATTTATTCTTTGGATAGACAAATCCTTAGTTTTCGAACAATTCAAAGGTTTTTACCAATGTTACCATTAAATGATAATGCTTGTCAACAGAGAAGTCATGACTACTTGAATGATGATTCCCTCGAAGAGAAAATCTACACCCGCAGTACTAGTGGTAATAAGAAAACATCAAAATGAGGAACAGATAGTATTGTGACACTGTTATTTTATGTAGACTAAGTTCATGGTATTATTTAAACATACAAAACAACTATAACAACAGTCTCTCTTACCGAATTAATTTTGATGTTGAAATGTATATGTTGCTCAGAATATAACAAAGAGGTACTAGAGGTACATACACACCCAATGCTAGGAAATAAACTGCCAAAATCATGGCTACAAAACTAACATAACTACACAAAAACCCTGAGCAACACGAAATCCACCAAAAACTGGGGATGTTCTCAGGTGCTTCGGTGGGGTTAGCAAATCCTGCTCCAAATGTGGCATCCGTTGTGTTGTTCATGTTAGTACAAACCTGGCAATAACAACAAGACTTTTTCTGTAGGTCACACTAAGGATAAAGTGACGGGCTGAAGTAAAAAAAAACATTAGTATAATATCCTTTATCATCTGTGAAACAGCTATTCTATAACGTTCAACTCGTGATTGGCGTCCGTAAAACTTACGAGGGGAGGATTTATTTTCACCACTTGGAGCTCTTGGTCTAATAGCTCCCCAACAAACAATTTGAATTTATATCATACACGGTAAATTACAAAAACAATTCATGACAGGCTATAAAGTATTGTCACGTTCATCTTAATCACATATCAATCAATGGTCAAATTGTTCCAAAGGGGATCTTATGAATATGTTTCCCCAAAGCAGGCAATATATATGTTTTCGGTTTAAAATTCAATTTGTAAAAGTGTTAAAAAAAAAATTTTAATGTTCATTACGCTTCTCTTTCATATTTAAAATAATTACATTAGATGTATGTTTCATTATAATGCTTTATTCTGATTGGCTACCTGCACATCACGTGTTATTCCGTAAGCAATTGCATCACTCAATAAAACTTTTCATTCATGATAACACGTGGTCCCACAATAAAGTGCACAGGTGAATTAAATAAAAACAATTATAAAATTCGTGTTTTCATGATCATAGGTAAAAAATATAATTATAAGTATTGAATGCTTCTTTTTGTAACTTCATAGGGTTGTAAAAGCGTTGACCATATGCACATTTTTAGAATGAAGCGCTTCCGCGCTTCATACAAAATGTTTTTGCTTTTCTACATTGGTTAGAGGTATAGGGGGAGGGTTGAGATCTCACAAACATGTTTAACCCCGCCGCATTTTTGCGCCTGTCCCAAGTCAGGAGCCTCTGGCCTTTGTTAGTCTTTTATTATTTTAATTTTAGTCTCTTGTGTACAATTTGGAAATTAGTATGGCGTTCATTATCACTGAACTAGTATATATTTCTATATACCGTCCGGTCAACTTTTTTTGCTCAAAAATAATTATCTTTCCTCTTTTTTTTTAATTTTCATAAAATATAGTTTAATATCTTTCAGGTTTACAAATATTAAACAAATCTATCGGATAACAAAAAAGTTATGACTATTTATATGTCGTCCGATCAACCGTCCTGTCACTATCCGGGCAATCATCCTGTCATTAGTGCAACCCTGTTTTATTATGTCAAACTGATATACATTTAACAGATTACATACTTATTTGATTTGAAACTTTGTGTTGTGGTTTGTTTTCTTTGTGCGATTTGAACATGGATTTTACGTAATTTACGCTACCAAAATAACTAATGATGTCAACGGTTAACCGGTTAACGTTAACCGGTTAACCGGTCGAACGACCGAATACGGAATACCAAAAACGCTAACCGGTTAACCGGACTTTTTCAATTTGATAGTTTTCATATAACTTTGCATGGAAATCATTAAAAAGTTATGTTTTATTTAAAAATTTCGTTGTGGTTTTTAATTTGACAGATCAATTGTCCAGTATATTGATTGCTATTGTTGATTCTAAATACATAAAATTAATTAGAGCTCGGGGTAGGACCTTAAAGAAACATGATTGGTAACTAAGCATGTTTGTTTAACAATAACTTTAAATCAGAGATGCGATTTTTTACTAATAAGTTCATTATTTCGTTTTTGATCTTATGTTGTGTAAACTAACAACTAAATGTGTAACTTCCGGAGTGCAAGGTTTAGTCTTTCTTTAAACGAAATGCTAACTCAAAAGTTGTGAAATGCAAACCAATGTGAATGTTCTCAATGTATACGTGATAGTAACAGTAACATGCTTAAAGAAACAAGCAAACAAAGTAAAGAAACAGAAAATTAAACAATGATCGGTTTCAGGCAAATTCAATTGTACGAGATCAAGATGGTTTTTTTTATATCTGAAGTTGGTACAAATGCTATAATTGATACGGTGTATTTGTTTATCAAAAGTCAAATTTCTCCAGGAATCCTCACAGACAAGCCTTATTACGCCAAAGGACAAACTTCAATTCTTTAATTGTAATATTATGACTTGGATGAAAATGTTGTCAAATTGACACTCATACTACATCTTATAACTATTTGTACATGTAGGGTACTATTGATATGGCTTTCAAACGACAACTTAAACTACCGGTTAACCGGTTAATCGGTCGAACGATTATCCGAGTAACCGGTTACGCAAAAGTGTACGATTTGACAACACTAAAAATAACACATCGACAAACACGAATCCATACAAAAACAAGAACGCTACATGAGTTTCTATAGTTAGTGAACTGTCAATACAGATAATGCATTTATCAAGCAGTTTATATAAACTGATAAAGTGATTTGAATACCAAACATATGTTGTTTGGGGTTTTAGCTCTAAGGACAACAACATGTATGATATGGATGTATGACAAGTGCTTTGCAACATTTGGATTTTTAAATATTTATGTAGCATGCAAATACAGTTTTGTTATGTTTATTTTGATCTAATAAAGTTGAGAATGGAAATGGGGAATGTTTCAAAGAGACAACAACCCGACCATAGAAAAAAACAGTAGGTCACCAACAGGTCTTCAATGTAGTGAGAAATTCCCGCACCCGGAGGCGTCCTTCAGCTGGCCCCTAAACAAATATATACTAGTTCAGTGATAATGAACAGCCTTTCCAATTAGTTTTTTTATTATAATTATATCCGAGGGTATCAACAACCCAGTTGTCATTACTTCGCTGCGTGTTTGAAATGACGGATTATTTTATTTGATTGAAATTAACCGTTAAAAAAATTGTAATTCATCTAGACTAAAATTAAATTACCTGATGAAAATGCTTATTATGTGTGTAGGTTTGACCTACCATTTTATGCATCAGCTCTTCAATTTTTGTATTATGTTTTTGGATTTTCCAATATTTTGGCCTCAATATAGATTAGTTTTTGATGGACTTATTCGTACATACAAAATTCATTTAAATACCAATTTTGTATCTTCCAATACACCAAATGGTCGTGTTGAATATACATGTACATAAAACTTAGTAGCACTTGAATCAGAACAGTTGAAGGCCAAATAAAAAATTAACTTGTAGAGCATTTAAAAACAACAAACTTTGGTATATCTTTCATGTTTCTGATACTTCAACATTTCATAATAGTTTTACAGAAAATGAACATATCAATGACATTTTTTGTCAACATAAAAGTGTAGACTACTGGGCTGGTGAAACCCTCCAGACAAAATGTCTACCAGCAGTGGCATCGACCAAGTGTTTGTAAAAATTCATACCTTTTTCATCCTCTGGCAAATGCTTTAGATTTTGAATTATATGTACATTTAACAGATAAAACACATACCAGTATAGATGGATACTGACCTTAAAATTTGTTCTCAAGGTAAAAAAATTAATGTTTGACATTTGAAACATATTAACCAGGTCATATTTGTTTTATCCTTTCAAACAGGTTATTGATATCTGAAAATGTGTGCATTCTCTCAACAAAATATATCATCTACCACTGCTGATGACCTGAAACGTCTTAATTCATGTTCAGGTAATTTTAGGGACATTTTTTTGTTAAGGTCATCCTTGTAAGGAATCTAAAGTTCAATGTTTGTCTCATGTCTGTATTATATTTTTTTTTCTAAACTGATTATTTTGTAATTTAGGCTATCAGTTTCCTCAATTGACAATTAAATGTTTCATATTTTTCATGTTGGAGCCTTTTATAGCCAACTAGTCTATACATTATAAGTTTTTTCATTATTGAAGGCTGTAGGGTTGCCTGTAATTGCTAACATCAACTACATTCAAATTTTGGTGGATGCTTGTCTCATTGGCAATTTAACCCCAATGACGGATCCAGAAATTTTCATAAGTGGGCACCCACTGACTGCCTAAGAGGGGGCCCACTCTGGTCACGCTTCAGTGATTACTTGTATCAGCAACCAAATTTTTCCCATAAAAGGGGGGCCCGGGCCCCCTCCCCCTAAATCCGTCTCTGAACCTTATTTTATGTTTTTTGCTTAACATATTGAATTCACACCTGTCTTACACTGTTGCATATCAATAATCTCTTATTGTTTTTGATGATTTTCCTATTTTGAGTTGTTGTCTATCAATAATCTCTTATTGTTTTTCATGATTTTCCTATTTTGGTTTGTTGTCTCTCAATAATCTCTTATTGTTTTTCATGATTTTCCTATTTTGGTTTGACGTCTATCCATAATCTCTTATCGTTTTTCATGATTTTCCTATTTTGGTTTGTTGTCTATCAATAATCTCTTATTGTTTTTTATGATTTTCCTATTTTGGTTTGTTGTCTATCAATAATCTCTTATTGTTTTTTATGATTTTCCTATTTTGAGTTGTTGTCTCATTTACCTTTACCTTACATATATTTTCAATCCCCCTTGAATACATCTGCACAATGTTTGGATATCATGCTAATGATTTTATTCATGATAGAAAACAGTGAAGAATTTATAATCTAGGACTGTACTGTCTGATAGGGCTAAACGGTAGATCTCATTTTTAAAACAAATTGTATACAGACAAATATATGTTTGGTACACAAAAAAAAATAGTTTAGCAGGTGCATATTTCCTGTTATAGAATTTATGCATGTTTGGTTAAATTGTGTGACACAGACACCTACTTGTATTCTATAATTTTAGATACCTAGTTGTTTCAAAATAGTTTCAGTGTGTTGCCATTGGGTGCTTTAATATACAATGTATATTGATTCTCAAATTGTTCCTCAAGATTATTTCGGATTACGGTTATTCCAGTAACAAGTGAAAAATGAAAGTTTGATTTATTTTTTCATCATTTAAATAATAAAATACAAATTGTGTTTGTCTTTGTACTAAATGCGTGGTCATCCAAAATGGATTAATATGAATGCCAGTATAAACATGATAAATTTTATATGCCATAAAAATTTAACTAAAATTTTAGCATTCTAAAAATAAAAATTAAAAAGTGCATATTTCCTTAAGTTCATAATTATCTATTATGACAAATAAGCTAACAAACCAATATCAAATCAAATGGATGTTTTCAGGGGAGACAAAATGTAAAGAATATTACTGACTAGATGAGATTTCAAGTCTACGCCTCTTTGCATTGACTGTATATCACGTTGAATACCACCAAACATAATAAGTTCACCACGACCCTCAGATAAAGAATAAAATATTGTTTCATCTGGAGCATCTATTGAAAAGCTTTCATCTATAGGTCGCCATGTCACATGACCTTGTACAACCTCTGCAATGTCAAGTACATGTAAATGCATTTGTGAATGTGGATCTCTACGCCGTGAAGAGGTTACGTTTTGAGCCTCAGTGTTTCGACTTGGTCCAGTTTGTTTTTGCTTTGCTTGCTGTGCCATGTTTTCACGCAATTTTTCTTCCATTTTTCTCAGAGCTTCCAGCTGTTTTTGTCTATTGTTCATAGCATTTGGACGTACTGAAGGAGAACCAGTCCGAACACTTGAAGTTGATTCCATTGCACTTAACTGTAACTTTTTTTGTTGTTCAACATAATTTAAGACTGCACCTAATTTAGAATCTGGTTCAGATGGCTGTAACCTTGAACGACCTGGTTGTGACGGTTGCCTAGGTGAGTCATTCTCTACAACTGAAGGTCGTTTAAATTGGGGTACACTTTCCTCATCACTTTCTGTGCTTGAACTGTTATACCTCTGATCCCCGTAATGAGAAGGGCCTGCCATCCTGTGTGACGGACCAGCTTCTTCACCACCTCTATCTGACGGTGGTATTTCTCTTTCAACTGGTGGCACCCAAACTCTATTTTGTTGTATATTTTCCACTGGACGTAAGTTTGTACTGGGTTGTGATGTTGGTTTTGATACTGATTTTGTTGGTTTACTTAAAACTGTGATCATGTTACCAATCTAAAAATAAAATCAAACACATGTAGACATATATAACTGTTTGAAGGTATTACTTTCAAAATAAAAACTTACCTAATTATATTTTTTTCAAGTGTACATGTACAATGATGTATATGAATCCATTTAACATTTTTGGTTATTTCCTGTGTGTATGAATCCATTTACATTCTATAACTAACGTGATATAGGAAAATAATACCATTTATTACTATGTACAAGAAAACTAGAAAAATTGTGAGCAGAGCTAAAAGAATTGTACCCTTGCTTGTATATTGTGATATGGATAGTAAAGGATACAATGTATGGACTGAAAATACAGACACAACAATCATTTTATACCCAGGTTTCAGTTAAACAGGGGTGAATACAATACAATAACTGTCTTTTGATTCGGTAAATATCTTTTGAAAAACTGATATTTACTGAGACCAACAGCTAAAATAATTATAAGTTTATCAAAAGTCAGTTAAACCCCATGTTTACTGAAACAAAAGAGATAATCATAGATTATCACATTTCCTTTGTCAAAATTGGCCCTGGTATCATCCCGAGAACCCAATAACAGCCCCAGAAAAATACCTACTTAAATAATACCAATATGAAATTAATGTTTTTACTCAGTTGATGAACCTTCAACTGATGATACCTACCTAGTTTAAATTTATCATGTTTACTTTGTTTTCCTGCACAGACAAATTTTTGTTCTAATTCTAAATATTTTTCAAATGAATGGTGTCTTACAATTTTTGATATCATTGTAGTGGAATTATTTCATAATCAAGCCTACAAAATCCTCATAAGAGATATGGAAACATGGATGACTCTTAATTAATGAAATTTTACAGTTTACCAACAAAAACTAAAGTAAAAATACATATAGATATACATAGATGCAATTTGCAAATAAATACAGTGTTAACAAATTGTATATATTCTTCATATAGCATGTATATTATAAATATATGTTAGCTTAAACTAATTTATATATTCATTTAATGTTTAAGTTAATTTTTCTATAAATAAGTCATGGTTTTTTTATACCATATTTCAAGACTTCATAGATGTGGTTACCACCCCTTCCCAATTAAAGTTAAGAATATAGTATATAAAGAAAAAATATTTCAGCATAAATGTTTGTGGGGGAAGGGTGAGCTGTTGTTAATATTTTTAGAAAACTATCATAAATTTACCCAAAATTATGCCAAAAAACAGGTTTTTAAAAAAAGCGTACGTTCCAGCTGATGTTTTGCAAAATCATTATTTTTAGTTATACAAATTGTTATTATTACATGTATATGGATAAAATGATTAAGTGAACAATTGAAAATAAATATAGATATAGGAAAATGTGGTGTGAGTGCCAATGAGACAACTCTCCATCCAAGTAACAATTTAAAAAGTAAACCATTATAGGTTAAAGTTCGGCCTTCAACACCGAGCCTTGGCTCACACCGAACAACAAGCTATAAAGGGCCCCAAAATTACTAGTGTAAAACCATTCAAACGGGAAAACCAACGGTCTAATCTATATAAACAAAACTAGAAACGAGAAACATGTAAACATTACATAAACAAATGACAACTACTGTACATATTTATTTGAATATCCGTGAGTCCTATTTTGGTACTCAAGGTGACACTGACTTCCACATAGAACGTCATATTTTTTTTTACAGTAACATAATTTGATCATGCACTTTACTTTGCATATTTTTTTTGTAAAGTTCCTAAATATTCTAAAACAATTGTCCTCCCACTCTAAGTTTACTTCCGATAACTTCTATTTCAATTAGCATACTTGGCTTCAGTTTATGAATTACTGACATGCTAAATACTGGAGATTATCAGATTAAATAAACATGATTTTTTTTTAATAGTTAATATATATTATATTTTTTTATTTTAATTACAAATGAACTTTTTACATTAATTTGAGACATAAGTTATGTTGATCTGTTATATACATTTCTATCTGATAAACGTGACCAACTTCTTCATATTAGTCAGACCGTACGCGTATGGTCTGACCGTATGCGTATTTTGAAAATGTACGAATACGGTCCAGACCGTACGCGTAAGGTCCAAATACTCATACGGTCTGGAACATATACATTAAAAACAATCAGTACCCTGTCATAAGATTGGCTTATGAGACACATTATCACTAATGATGTATTTGTTTATATCTTCTTTTTTTTTAATACTAAACAATTGAACAATTTAAAATATGTTTTCATTACATTACCACCCAAATTATAAGTTAGTGAACCCTTTTAACTTTGAAAATTGACCATTTCACACAAACATGAGGCATCAGAAAAGCTTTGCATAAAACTTTATATTGTAAGATTTTTTTTTTATTCTGGTTACTATGTGCCTTTTTACCTTGCAAGCTGGATGACACCACAGCTGAGGGGCAGCACAGTCTGTGTTATTGACCTTGACCTCTGTCCATTCCCAGGGATCCTTGTCCATACTTAACAACCACATGTCATTAAATATCTGAAATCAGAATTGATAGAACAATGAAGATGTCTACAACTTGATCACATCTTTTTTTATTTATATTCATAAAATTTTCATAATGCCAGCTTCTTTTCATTGTTCTAGAAAAGCTAATGTATGAAGTCTGACTGAAACAAAACATGAACTAAAGGAAAAAGTCAGCATAGTGGAGAGTAGGGTTGGTTCCTATAGGAACCATGATTCTGTTATAAAACACCTTCTCCATGTGTAAAAAGTATGTTGTCTATTGAAAAATAAAGCATCTTGATAATACTAATTACTTCAGAGAACTTCTTGTTTCAATCAGAGTAGTTTTTGTCGAGCCTTCGACTTTGGTCGAAAAAGCGAGACTAAGCGATCCTACATTCCGTCGGCGGCGGCGGCGTCCACAAATATTCACTCTGTGGTTAAAGTTTTTGAAAATTTAATAACTTTCTTAAACTATACTGGATTTCTACCAAACTTGGACAGAAGCTTGTTTATGATCATAAGATAGTATCCAGAAGTAAATTTTTCAAAAATAAAATTCTGTTTTTTACTTATAAATGGACTTACATTGTAGTTTTTCTGCGGGGAAACATTACATTCACTCTGTGGTTAAAGTTTTTAAAATTTGAATATCTTTCTTAAACTATACTGGATTTTTACCAAACTTGGACAGAAGCTTGTTTATGATCATAAGATAGTATCCAGAAGTAAATTTTGTAAAAAAATAAATCCAGTTAACATAATATACAGTCTGCACTTTAAGTTTTTAAAACATTTATTCGATTCATAAACTATCCTGAAATGTATACCAAACTTGGACAGAAGCATCTTACAATCAAAAGATAATATCAGTAGGAATATTTTTATTGATTGTTTTCCTCATTTTTGTTGAGCCTGGGAGTTACAGCAAAAGTAGGCGAGACACTGGGTTCCGCGGAACCCTTACAATTTTTTTTATGTATATGTCTAATCCTTAAACAGGACATTTGTATCAGTACTTACCATATTTTCTTATGAAGGAAAGTGGGATTTAAAATTTCAATCCGAGTTTGGAATGAGGAAAACTAGTTAAGGTAGTACCTAACACTACAGGGAGATAACTCTGTAAAATAAGCTAAACGTTTTAATTACATTGTGTTGTTAAGTGAATATTCAGCTTCTCAGTGATCAAAATAAGTGTTTGTCAAACTGCTATATATCCAGTGTAATTTGACTGATAAAACGGGTGGTTCAAATTGTTTGAAATTTTTATATTTTTGTCAAAGGGTCAAAGTCGATACTTTGTAAAAATTTAAAGAAAATTAAACTAGCAAAATTAATTTAAGTGAAATTGTTGGGTACCACCTTTAAGGTGTTTAAAAAACATATGATGTTATTCTATTGGATTAGGAGACAAACACAGATTGAGTGTACTGTAAAATATCTTTGGAATTCTTTTAGTGTCTCTATTTGATTAACATAACAGTATGTAGTTCAAAATACAGTGCGTATACCCATGGAAGTTTTAACAATCTTGACTAGCTAAACAGCCCTTGCAACATCAGAAGTGAAAATAACTATAAAACAAACATGAATACTTTTACAAACTTAATCATTTAACGAAATTTTATTTTCTTTTAATGTTCTGAAATTTTAAGATGTGAGTGTTCTTAATAAAGGTAAATCCAGAGTGTGCGTCTGATTCACAAATATTTAGTGCCATTTTCAATTACAGCAATCTATATTGAGTCCATTGGGCAATTCCAGTTAATATCTGCTAAAGGGGGATGGATGGTCCTTTCTGAGGGGTGTAAAATTTATACATCTTAGTGGTGAAATTTTAGGTTTGTTTCATATGACAGGTACACTTATACCCAAAAATTTCTGAGGGTCTTGCAGCAGTAAATAATTAACAATAATTACATCTTAGGGGTTTCAAAAAATGCCTATTACAGATCTTAGGGGTGCTTTGGAATGTAGCCAGTTTCATATTATGCATTATCTGGTATTGTATTTAAAATTCTGATGGGTAAAATCCTTGCAGTAAAAAATTCTGAAAGGTCAATTTTTCCCATGAAAGCCCATCCACTCAATATGAACAGAAACTGATAGGTCTTAACTTATAGATCTGATAGGTAGTTTTTCATGATGTTTTTTTCCGATAGGTATGAAAAAATTTCCCATTCATCCCATCCTGTCAGAAATTAACTGGAATGGCCCATTATTCCTACCTGATTAGGACCTCCACAACCACCTCAGTGTTCTCCCCAGGATTTTTGGATAGCGCTGTGGTAAGCGCGTGATTTTCCACAATTCTCAGTAACTTTGTCGCGTCCCGCGGTTGGTTTGTAATTGATTTTTTATGTGTTTTTCCTATATAAATATGCTATTGATGTTTTCTCTTGTAATGATGTCCTCATCATGCTCATGGAAGTTACCCTTTGTTTGCTAATGTTATTGTCTGGATATAGACATGATAGAAGAAAAGTCTTTTTCTCCATTGTAAATTCATATAATCCTCATATTATTATCTGTCTGTAAAACTCAAGGAGAAGTCTTTTCCATGGTGGGTCTATACCAGACTGCCTATGTGAAGATTTCTTATTACTAACAGGTGATGTTTCAGAACATGTAGGACCAACAATAAAGTCATTGTCAGCTTCTGTGAGAAAGTTTTCAATGACAAGATTGGTATTTTTTACATTTACTTTTATAAACATTTCTAGCAAAGTGCAACTTTGCAATAAAAATGAGTATAGTATTTTAAAGGAAGAAATGAACTTGCCCTTTCAATAATATTCAAATTTTATCAAAGATTTGCTTAAAAAAAGGCTAAAATATTCCAATTATGAATTATGAATATAACATGTATGAAAGAAATCCTATAAAAATATTTTAAAGATATTTTTTATTTTAAAGGTAAATTACCAATCAAATACATTATGTATGAAAATTGAAGCAATTACCACTTTTAGAGGTTGTGCTTGATAATTCTATAAACATTTGAATATGTGCCACAAGATCGGTTTGTTAAGATTTGACACAACTTCTTTTAGGTCTTTCCCTCCCAAATTATCTCCCTTACTGGCTGATATAACTTCCTGTTTACATTTGTGGCCTTTTTGTATTAAATACTATTCCTAATCCAAGCCATCCTCTGTTTACATTAAATTTAAAGCAGTATTTAAATAATATATATTGATGATTGGTTGACAAATATCGATATTTCAAATATATCTACACCAAATTTTCGTTTTGTCATATTCCCTTATCCATTTGAAATAGAGCCACGGATGGACAAGTAATCGTAATATACGGGCTTATAATGAATCCCTTGATAACAGGGTTGCCTCCTTCAAACAATTCAGGGTCGACAGTTTGGTAGTAAACGCGAAAAAGTAATGATATAGTCATAGATTGTTCAAGCAATGGTCGAGACCACGTTGTCAGAAAAGGGGGTAACACTTCCCTTATATTTTTTAGAAATGAACTTTTCAGCACCCGAGACATGCATTAAATGTCTCTGTCCATTCCTTTCATAAGTTTTGGTATCTCTTAAAAGCGAAAAACTCGAGGAAGGAAAGGTTAATTTGGCAGTAAAAGTTTTGCAAATGGCGCCATTTTGATCATTTATTGAACTGGTCCCTACGATATTTTGACATCGTTGGGTGAATAAACGATCTCTCGGATTAATAAACCAGTCGATCACGTGATCGGAATGTGTACAAAATAATACAGGATATTTGAAATTCAAAAACAATAGCGCTGATTTTTGATTGGATAGCGCCGCGGTCTGCCCAAATACCACCGCGGTGAATTCAAATAGCGCTGAACATCGCAGCGCTAAAACGGCCTGGGGAGAACACTGCACCTATCACTAGTATATTTACCTGATTAGGACATCCACAACCACCTATCACTAGTATATTTACCTGATTAGGACCTCCACAACCACCTATCACTAGTATGTGCTGGTCATCAACTGTCACCTAAAATCAAATCCTAATAGATTAATACAGATCTAGAGATATAAGAAGATGTGGTATGAGTGCCAATCAGGCAACTCTCCATTCAAGTACTGTAAATTCAGAAATTATTGCGAGGTTTTTATTATTGCGAAAAATGCGACTGAGTTGTAAAGGCAATAATTAAAAATCACATTTTGAAATATTTTATATGAAATTAACAGGATTTTTCTTGAAATCGTAAAAATTAAAATCGCATTTAAGTCTAAATAGACAAAATGGAAATTATAAATGCACGCAATAATTTCTGAATTTACATTAACAATTTAAAAGGCAAACCATTATAGGTTAAAGTGCAAGCCTTAATTTGATTGACTAATTAAAATAAATATTTAATTTTTTTGCATATATACTTTAGAAAGTTGAAAAACTTGAATAAAGCCACTTATAGATTATCTTCTTACGTTTTAATATTTTTCTGATGCAGATGACAGAAAAAAGACTAGAATACACTGTACATACCTGTGTTTGACCAAATCGGGGACTTGGTCTCTTGTTTTCTGTTACTATTTTCTTCCATGTTAAATCTATAAAATCAAATCTCCACAAGTCGTTTGTTCTGAAAAAGGTTAATAAGCATTAACATTGATTGGTTAAATATTTCTCAGTGTGTTTGAATTTGTTTGTTAGCCTTTTGGTCATGAATGTTTGTCTTTAATATTTAATTAACTGTGCATTTGTATTCAGATATCGCAGACCAAAATTTATTCGTTCATTGTGTAATCATACGTTTTTTGATTGAGTTAAGTCTGCCAATTGATATTTTATCGTATGTTTTTCTATGTTGTGATGTTATGCTATTGTTTCAGAAAAAGGGAGAAGGTTTGGGCCCATTAAGACGTTTAATCCCGCTGCAAATGTGTGCACCTGTCCTAAGTCAGGAATCTGATGTACAGTAGTTGTCGTTTGTTTATGTAATATATACGTGTTTCTTGTTTCTCGTTTTGTTTATATAGATTAGACCGTTGGTTTTCCCGTTTGAATGGTTTTACACTAGTAATTTTGGGGCCCTTTATAGCTTGTTGTTCGGTGTGAGCCAAGGCTCCGTGTTGAAGGCCGTACTTTAACCTATAATGGTTTAATTTTTAAATTGTTATTTGGATGGAGAGTTGTCTCATTGGCACTCACACCACATCTTCCTATATCTATTAAAACTAACATAACAAGATTGTGTGTGCTGACATATCTCTACTGCTTTACTGGTTATCATGGTTATGGATGAAACTTAATAAAGATCCAAGGACTTACAACAAGAATCATAAAGTTATGTACAGTACATTCTTCTGTTTGTTATTTGATGTGTAGCCAGGCAGAAAAAAGTATATGACCTGAATTTCTAAAATTGTTTTATAAGATCAATGCATTTTTTCTCTAGATCTAATTATGTAATAATAGTGTTTTTTTTCTAAACAGAGGCATAATTGTGTCTTTGACAATAAAAGCTGAGTGGCTATGTATACCTGTGGGAGAAGGAATTTGAAGCATTACCCTATACC
This sequence comes from Mytilus trossulus, assembly GCF_036588685.1. Classification (NCBI taxonomy): domain Eukaryota; kingdom Metazoa; phylum Mollusca; class Bivalvia; order Mytilida; family Mytilidae; genus Mytilus; species Mytilus trossulus. Next base: position 8,448,899 of record NC_086384.1, read on the forward strand.
AGGAAAATTATATCTTAAAACAGAGGCATGGGGTGTTTGATAATAGAGACTGCTGTAAGAGATGGGATTGACATAACTTACCCTATTCCAGGGACACTAGAACCTCCAAACAGAAGCATGGTATCCTTGACAATAGAAGCTGAATGGCCTGCTGTAGGTGGTGGATGTTCTCTAGATATACTGGTCACTAGGTACCATCTGTTAACTTCTGGTTTGTACATATGTAATTCATAGAAAAATCCTGCAGCCTGGAAAAGGTGAAACATGCTCATTAAAGATCTTAATCTTTTTACTTTTCATTTGATGGCAAATAAATGCTATCTGATTTAATATGTAACCAAACCAACACTGGTGTGACATTTACTGTCATAAAAAAACTAGTATTGAAATTAGCTATGCAACAAAATACATTGATTTTACTCATGATTGAAGGCCTTACTGTGACCTACAGTTGTTAATTTTTGTGTCATTTAGTCTCTTGTGGGAGTTGTCTCATTGGCATTCATATCACATCTTTTTATTTTTATGAGTCTTTTATAAACATGTATATATACATCATGTACATGACCATTTTATTTTAGGACCAACATAAAAAAAGTATCCTGTAAATTTATGTTTTTTTACCTCTGAAAGACAAATATTAATGCTACAAGTTAATAATTTCCAATAATACATTCCATCAACAATTCAATACAACAAACTATGTTATCATGTGCTGTTTTGTATTTTCTGACTTTTACCACATTCTTTACAACCTACCTGGTGTAAGGGATATGGAGTTGGATGACTCCATCCACCAAATAATACCAGACTGTCCTTATATACTACCATACTGGAACAGGCTTTAGGTGATGGGTAGGTTCCTAAAAACAAAAACATTATTATATCAGTCCAGGCAATTACTGAAAACTGTAATATTACATTAAAATGTAATATTACACAAATCTGTAATATTACACAAATCTGTAATATAACATTAATTTTAAGGAAGTAGGGGTTATCTCCCATTAGTTGGTACAAATTAATTTTTCATTACAGAAAAACAAATTTGTTTCTAGGTTTGTTTGTTTTTGTTTCTCAATATAGTGTAGTATATGATTATAGATGTTCTCTTTATTTATTGGCTAAAAATGTAGGAAATCTCTTATGATAAATGGTGTATTAACAACTAGGACAATAATGTCAATAGTGTAGGCCCTTTTATTTTTAATCTTTCTTGCAATTTAACATTATATATAATTACTGTTAGTTGGTCATTTGTAGGACTCCTGCCCATTTAAATACAAAGACTATGGATAGTTCCATCATATAACATGTATAACATGTATAAACTTATTTATAATATCACATAAAACATACATTGACTTTATAGCTTTGAGAGAATCAAATTAACTATTCTGATCTCTGCAGGTTATCAAGTGACTTTGGTCACTTTGCTACACAACAACACCATAGGTAGAAACTGACTACAAAACTACTACATGTACATAATATTTACCCATTGCTAGAGGCCTAATCCATTCTCTCCTTGCCAGGTCAAATCTCCAAAGGTCATTAAAGGTCGTGTTCATTGATGTACATCCACCAAACACATACAAAGACTTGTCATAATAACAAGCACAGTGAGAGTATCTTTCTGTCACCCGTATTATGTCTATCTCTGGTGCAATTCTGGTCCACTTCACTTTACTTTCATATACACAGTTTTGAAAGGTCTGTCTAAGTTGTCTTGTCACACCTGAAATGAAAAAAAAAACATATATGTTAAATGAGAGTCAACATCTTCCTAGGTTTATAGCTTTAATAATAAGGATGACTGATACCTGAAATGGATACACAGTATATTAGTAAATGATTAGTTATCTCCTCCCCGGGGGACAAGTTTTTTGTATACGAAAAAAAAAACTTAAACCAAGTCAAGTCTATTTGTGAAGGCTGTTGAATTGTCTGAGTCTGTGTACCCTGTTTTTGAGTGGGGACTATAATTTGTGTCAAATTCAATGCAGCTGGTTGACTTAAGATTCTTGTTGGTGATAAAGACACTGGAATCTTGGGTACTTGTGGCTGTGTCGTCTTGGGTGTAGATGGAGAGCTCAAGATCACTTCTGGATGTTGAACTGCAGTAGGTGCCATCAAAGTACCATGTGTTTGGTTGGTTTGAAAAGGAGTGAACTTTCGAAGGTGTTGGCGGTTGCGGATAGTTACTCGGCCTGTGCCATCTACGCGTATAACATACTGGTGGTATTGGCGTACTTCAACAACTGTTCCTGTACGTTCCCATCTTCTGGGATGGTTGCCTACCAAGTTCTGTATGTATACATGATCTCCAACCTGTAGTGTTGGCAGGTGATGAGTGGGTTCATTCCACCGTTCATGTTCCCTTGAATGACGTTTGGCAAGAGCCATCTCTCGGTGAGACATTAACTCAGTCCATGTTTCATGTGGAGAATATCTACCCATCAGTATGGGAATGGCAACACGAATTGGTCGTCCAAACAGAATCAATGCTGGTGATGCTTTTGTCTCTGGGTCAATAGAATTTCTGTACATTAGTAAGGCTCTCTGGAATTTGTCAACATCCAGAGATCCAACAGCAGTAATGTTGTCCACCAGCATGCGTTTTACTGTTTTTACCGCTATCTCAGCCCTGCAGTTAGCGTGTGGGTTTGCAACTGATGAAAGTCTATGACGAACTCCCCAGGCCTTTAAAAACTCTTGAGTCTTCCCTGCTGTGAACTGTGGACCTCCATCAGACGTCAACTCTTCTGGGATTCCAAATGTCACGAACGTCTCACGAAGTCTCTTGACAAGTCCTTCTGCACCTGATTCAGACTTGTATACCATTGGCCAGTTTGAATACCTGTCAACAATAACTACATAGTCATTACTGTTATATGTGAAGTAGTCACTGCAAATCATCTGGAATGGATAATCTGGAGGTGTTATATCAAATGGTGGCTGCATAGGGTTTGACTTAGCCATCTGATGGCAGTGAACACATTGGTCTCTCACCTGGGCAATATCTACTGTGATCTCAGGCCAATATACAGAGTCCATGGCCCTCGCACGCATAGCGCTGACTCCTTGGTGGGCTGCGTGTAAAGCATTGAGTACTGGTTTGCGAAGAGCTGGAGGTATAACAATTCGTTGGCCCATAAGAACTACACCATCCACGGTGCATAAACTGGATGCAAAGCGGTGGTAAGGACGCAAGTCTGTTGGTAGCTCCTTGTAGTCTTCTGGGAACCCTGCTTCCAGCTGCCTGATTAGATTTACAAATGTAGGGTCTGATGCAGTGGCCTCACGAACCATGTTCCAAGTAACAACTGTGATAACAGCATTCAAGGCACAAGTGGCAGCAGCGACTGTGGAGGCGTCATTAGCTGTATCATTATCCTCTGTATGTAGACATAGACTGGTAAGTGTATCTGAATGATAATGAGCAGTCATGTTAACTAGGGAAACAAGTTCAGGTGCTTCACCAGGTAAGTTCAGACGATCTGGTGGTCCAACAGGATACCGTGACGCTGCATCTGGCCCAAGGTTCTTTCTGCCTGGTACATGAAGAATGGTAAATCTGTACCCTAAAGTTTTCTTTTTGAGGTTGAGAAGTCGCCTGTTGTCGATGTCTGTGAGTGATCGATCGTTCAGAATCTGTAGTAGTGGCTTGTGGTCAGTTGCAACAAGAAGGTCTTTGCAACCAAGAACATAGTAGCGTGTTTGGTGAAGTGCATACACAACAGCCAAGGCCTCACCTTCAATAGGAGCATATCTACTTTCTGCTGGATGTGTGAATCTGCTGCCAACTAGACATAGTTTCCAACCGTCATTACAGCAGGTAGGGGTTTTACTTGAGCACTGACAGTACTTCTGCATCAAAAAGAATCCAATTCCGTCAACAGACCAGTCGGTAGCTAGGCATGTCATACGAGCAGGGTCAAAAAGACGAACACCTTCCTTCATCTCCTGGATAATGATCTCTTTTGACTTGTGAAATACTTCGTCTAATTCATTTGTCCAGCAGAATGTGGTGGATGGTTTCAATAGAGCACGAAAAGGTTTCATTTGTCTTGCCATTGCAAATGCATATGCTCCTTGGTTTATGAGCCCAAACCAAGCTCTTGCACCAGTAATGTCAGTTGGTGTTGGGAAGTTGCTAATTGCATCTAGGAACTTAGTACTTTTCAGGTATCAGTCATCCTTATTATTAAAGCTATAAACCTAGGAAGATGTTGACTCTCATTTATGACTGATACCTGATGTCATATGTTTTTGTTTTTCATACATTTAAAGGATCAACGTTATTTAAATTCCGTATATCTTCATTTGACATCAGGTATCAGTCATAAATGAGAGTCAACATCTTCCTAGGTTTATAGCTTTAATAATAAGGATGACTGATACCTGAAATGGATACACAGTATATTAGTAAATGATTAGTTATATGTTGCCAGCATGGTTGACAAATTATCATTTTGTTACTAAAATCAGTTTAATATTCACAATAATTAACAGCAAAAATAAATCAGAACAATGTTTAAATTAATAGGTTCAACAGAATGTGATCTACATGTACATGTAGCTGGAAAGACTTGCTAGGGGCAATTTGAATCTCATTGTTTGGACAACCAAGAATACGATGAATTCATAAGTCAATATGTAGAAACTATGGTCACCAGAAATCACTTCATTTTAGTATCTTACATTGTCATTGCCCATCTCTTATAATTGTAACAACCTTTTCATGTTTATTATGAAAAAAACTGAATGAGTTTGACAGATTTACATTTCAGGATAAACTTGGCAGCTCTTAGCGGTCTGTTGTACATTACCCATAAAATATTTTGTAAGCTGTCTAAGGTCATTTTCATAATTCTCAATTATAGATTGATTGCATTGGTTTCTAAAAATCCATTGGCAAATATTTCATGCATGTTCAGGACAAGAACAAATTAACAATAAATACAACAGGTTGGTTGTAAAAAAGGCTGTCTGGTCATGGATATATAAAGGTAAAGGTTGGGGTTATTGCATCTGTCTTCAGCCATCCATGTTAACATCATGGTTAAAAACTGTTTGGAACAGTTTCAGAATTAAAAGATTTCTCAAAAACTGTGTTGTTGAATGGTTGTTTATTACATGTATAAATTTGCATCAGTGCTAGAAAATATGTCATGTATGTTATGAATTTAAAAACAGTATGTATATAAATCGGTATAACGTTTATCTGTTTGTGTTGCATTTATGCAATTAACATGTATATTTTTCACTGAATGTATTTTCAGTAACGATCAGAACCCTGCACCTGCATACAGAGTATAATATCTCCCAATTGATACAATATTCCCTGGCTTGTACAAATTTCCTATCATTATTCCCTTGATAGACATTTGCTGCTCACAAAGATGCTTATAAACTAAGAGTTCCAAATCATGCAAATTGGGAAGATGAAATAATTCTCTTCCTAAATTTAACAGGAGATGCCATCAAAAGTTGGTTGACCGTTATGTTTCATAAATATCTGATATCGTAACTAAAATATCCTTCCCCCTTTCACAACATGCACAAATGTGACCTACTGAATAAGCAGTCAGGGGACTTACTGAAATAAATGATTTTTGGAAAATGACGCAGTCATTGTTCCATAACTGCCGACCTGAACTTCATTACATTGCTCTGCCTACCGCGCTTGGTTTCGTATTTCCTATTTTCCAAACAAACTGGAATCTGCTTGTGTTATCATTATGCATCATTGTGTAGTATTAAACCAGCCAGGACCCAGTTTACACTGGTTTTTGCTTGTATTCCACTACACTCGAACAAAGTGTTGTAGTTTGACGGGAACCAGTTTTAGAATTTGTAAACTACAAAACGTAATCGGTTATTGTTCATTCCGTTTTGGTGTTTCATACCGACTTATATGGTTTGAATAAGCTTAAGACCATTCAAACATTAATGTGATAGGTATATTAAAGATTGTTTTACAAAAGGATTGAACTGTTTTACTTTCAAAGTCGTACTATAGGGATATCTGTCATATACGGATTTCCACTCTCACCGGTTAATTTCTTCTTTTACACGTGCTTTGGAAACTTCCTGTTTAATCGCAAGTTTTAAAATTGTTTTTGAGTGAATTAAACTTATTTTAACAATCATGAAGCGTTCCAGAATCATTTTAAAGCAGTTTCTTCTTCTCTTTGATGATGGAAAATAGGTTTTCTCAAGAAAATACCGCAAACGATCGCAGAGGAATTGAAACGTACAAGTCAAGTCGGCACCTGGTTAAATTGGCATCTAGTCAAATCGGCACCTATTCGACGTCAATTCGGCATCCAATAATATTTGATATAATATTTTCTATTCAATTAATTAATTACTGTTACCAAGTACATAGTGAATATGTTGTTGTGTATTTTGGTAAACAACGAAACGAAAGTGAATATGTAGTGTATAAAGGTAAACAACGAAGCCCTTACCAAAGCTGTTGTTTTAACAATTAGACAATTTGTGTAATTGTAAAAACAAGTCAATTATTAAAATAAAATGGAAAACTATGAGTCCCTTTCAATAAATCAAACTTTCATACCAAATAATTAGCAAATTTAAGGTGTTTGTTTTTCATGTTTTTCAGTAAAGTTTAAACAGCATTAAACTAACAATCCTGTAAAATGCTCAACTGGTTAAAATAATGCAGAAAAATACACAAAATCTCATGTATTAGTCCAAATAATTATGACGTCTGGCAAGGCTATTTTATTATTTTTCTGGGACGCCTTCCTATGACGTTCAGGTGCCAATTTAACTAGGTGCCAGTTTGACTAGAATTCTTTGACAAATGTTTGAAACTATTTGAGTTTCATTAGACCTTTGATAGCAGTAACAAAAAGATTATTTACTTAATATTTTGTGGGAGAAGGGGGTTCAGACTGTGTGGCATCAGGTCTGTTTGTGCCCAATACATTTTCGCACCCTACACGTTCGCACATTCACACTCTACTCATTCACGCCCAATTTTAATTCAAATTCAAGTTGAATAATTGGAAAATTATGGTTGTTGTTTTAAATTGCTTTGGTGTAAATACTGAATGTATTTATAGCTTGGTATGAGCAAAACATTGAAGATTTTAAAGGAAAAAACACAAAAGATAATTGTTTTTAACAGCTTGGTCCCATTGATCTGAAACAAAGAAACAATAAAACATAGAAACCAAAATATAGCAATCCACTAATATAACCAAAACATGATAAAATTTATTCAACACACAGAAACAAACATAGTCAGAATCTCACTTCATTTTGAAACAAGTCAATGAAACAAGTTATAGCAATACACTAACCAAAACATGATTAAGAGTTATTCAACACAAAATAAAATGTTGACAAAATACCACTTTATTTAGAAAGGATTATTATTATTTTTAGCAATACCTTATCCATGTTATCCAAAACATAGTTAAGATTTATTCAACACAAAAAAAAAATTGCTGTCTCACTTTATTTTGAGACAATGACAACAATTATACTTATAAGAAAACACTTGCTTACATAGTTATTAAACACAAAACCAATTAAGATTGGGTGCGAACATGTAGGGTGTGAAAGTGAAAGGGGTGAAAATGAGTGGGCGCAAACGTGAATGGAAGCGAACGGACTCAGATTCAGACTATGTACCAGTGAGAAATATATATACAAGCCTTTCTACAGTATTTATTTGTACAATTCAGCTAGTCTTGACCTATTCATTTGTCTTAAAAAAACAGCCAGTTGTCACCTTCACTTCACACACACACACATATACGAATATCAATTATATGCTTACGATACAGGTTGCATTGTTAAACTAATTACGGTATGTGAAAATCAAGACTTGCATAAAAACTATCCCAATATTAGAGACAGTGGCGTCATTTTTCTTCAGAGCTTTCAGCTCTTTGATTAAATCACTTATTTGAGTAGCAAATTCGAGAATTTATCAAAAATTGGGATTTTGTAGTTTTTTCAAAATTTTAAACACATAAGTTAACATAATATCTTTTAGATAGTAAAATTAAAAAAAATATGAACTTTTTGCTTCTTTTAAGTAGCAAGGTTCATGACTTTGATGCTATCATTTAGCTGAAAATTCCATTTTAGTTGAAAAAATGCTATTATAATGGCTTTACATAATGAGCTGATACTTTCTTAAAAGATTTTTCACAGCAGTGGGAGTATTTTTCCTGTGAAGTTCAAGGTTCCATCTTTCAGATTATGTAATAAAATTCTAATGTTCGCGATAAAAATTTCACTGTTCGGGGGTGTTGAAATTAGTGTGGGTTATTAACAGAATGGTACTTAAAGAAGTGATTTTAGGGAAGGAAATTGAGGTCTGATACGTAAACAAGTGATTTTTATGTCATTATCCTAGATTCAGTACAAGGTCATCATCTGAAATGACCTGGTCATCCTAGACAACACAGATGTTGGTTCTGATAAGTTTAGAAACATAATTAGTCCCTGGATCATTAGTATTCTATATTTAAAGCTACATGAAAATTAGACCACTTCTTCTAGTGATTAATTTGTACTACTTAAACAGGTGATTATTTAAGAAAGACAACTGTAACGTCCAACCTTTATGGAAATAATGTTACTTGAATCAGTGATTTAGAAAATCACTTGTTTAAGTAAGTCCCCTGACTGATAAGACTATTTCCCGAGTTTGTTATATGGGGACGAAGGTACCCTGGGTAAGAAAAGTCAGAAACAGTCTATAACAGTAGATTTACCTTATGACTTTAAATAAAATATGAGAGAGGTCACTATTCAATTCAGGGCTACAAATCATGGAAATCATCTTTTAGTTATACCTTCAGCTAACCGGTACCAACGACGACAAACAAGCATGCATGACTTGACATCACGATATGGTGAAACCTTGGATAAAATGAACTCTAATATCTCTTCAGGCAGATCATCAATATTCACATTAGATGAACAAGTGTCGAAATCCATTTCCATTTCCAAACATATGTAAGGAATTTGGCTCACTGTCCAAATGCCAAACCTTGTAACATTAGATGCAAGAAAAATAACGAAAAGCTCCGAAAGAAAAATATAGAAATTTCGGTCTCAACAAAACCTTCTAGGAGAGTAACCGACTCTAAAATCGTGATTTGTTATTTCAATATTTATGACCACCTATTAATAAAAGATACTAGAAATATATTTAAAAAAATATTTCATAACATTTTTTTAATTTGAACTAAACTGCAAAACGTGTTATAGAAGAAAACACATAAATCAATGTATCACCGGAAATGTGATATTTAATTTGTTTTTAAATGTCCCGCGTGATTTTTATTCGATACTTACCTGGAGTTTACCCTGAATGACTTGAATCTTATTACAACCTGAACCTGGTGATTATGTTGATGTAGGTGTACCGTGTAGGTCTTATAACTACGTCAACCATAGCTTTGTTCAGTTCAAGCCCAATCCTATAAAGAAAATACAGGTGGTTGGGTAAATTGTCATGAGAAAAAAAATACCAGATAAACTTGATAAAGGAAAAGAACCATCATTTTAGTTTTATTATATGTATTGCTGCTCTTCATCGTGGGTCTCATTGGGGTCTAAGCATGATGGGGGATTGCCGTTTTTTTGTAAGCGTGACATGTGAAAGTCAAATTAATATGTCGTGAAAATGGGAAATAAGGTCTTGCAGGACCCAGGAATTGAGGAAATGACAAAAAAATGAGAATTGCTTACGTACATAGTGTAAACGGGAAACAGGAATCTGACAAAACAGTAAGCGGGATCTTGGATCAAAACCCCCCAATGAGACCCCCTTCATTTTACAGTTGGTAATTTACCGTTAAGATATAATAATCAACAATACTGTAAAGTTTCATGAAGCAAATGCATGAGATTTGGCCACAATCACCGCCAAAAACACATGAAATGAGTGAGTCTCATGCTAATAATAGATTAGAGTTGGATGCATTTCACATGTTTCAGTCAAAAACTTTGGTTTTAGTGAACATCATTTGTTTGTCTAGGGGCATTGACGTCACTTCTGTTCCCATGTTGAACGAGTGGTTGGAAAACTATGATGCTATATATGCATTTTTTTCATGTTTGTATTGCAAGAATTATTCAACAAATTGATTTTATTCTCATAATTGACAATTAGCACTGCTGTGATTAAGTACCTATAGAACAAACATCATTTCCAGTTTATCCAGCACAAAATGAAATAAATATATCCTACAGCATTTACTAACATTTAAGTAAATAATTGAACATGTTGAAGGCATCGTCACCATGTTAACCATATTATATTAAAAAGATGAGTTATAAATCATGAAAATGCTAGAATATAGATTTGAGAAATAATTTACCACAAATATTTTGTTCAGGTTAAAACATAATTATAAATGTAAAGTAAACACAAATTTGCTGTATTGACCAATGCTACATTGTGCAAAGGTACTGGCTACTTTCAGGAATTATCATTTCTATTTTGTGTTTAATAATTACAGAAGTTGAAAATACCTGAATGGCTTACTGTGGATTCATTAGTATTCGTTGGATACCAATTTTCGTGGATTTTGTGGATACAGAAGAACCATGAATTTAAATGTTCAACGAATTACATATTTTCTTAAGGAATGTATGGAGACTTTACTAAAACCACGAATTTAAATATCCAAGAATATACAAGTTTTCCTCAAACCACGAAAATTGGTACCCACGAAAATAAATGAATCCACAGTAATACATGTACATACATTGTACATGTTTGTACATGAATACATGTACCTGGCATTTGAGTATTCTGGATTGGTGACTATACATGTATACAGTATAAAGTTTAGCATTTTGAAATTAGAAAAGAAGATTTACCATTGTAATGATTGTACTTAACAATATATGGCGAGAGAAATCCATTAAGTTTTAGAAGAATGCACATATCATGCATACATGTAATGTACATGTACACGATGTATCAAATGTATGTTTGAATTTTAAGGTGTGTAAGTACATTTGTGCTATTCATGTACCAAGTTTTCCTTAAATCAATTTTTCTATTTTTCTGATAGGATAAAAGAATATGAGTGAAAAGAAACCATCAACTATGGATGCTGTAAACAAAAGATTAGATGAAGTTTTGGTTGAATTTTTCGAATGCGTTGGAGAACTTTACCAGGAACAAGCAGATCTAGAAAATATAATGAAAAGTGGATTCTTGATGATGTCGAGGGCTAGATACAATATGGGGGCCAAGTCTGTCGGTGTTTCACAGTACGATGAAAATAATATGAAAGCTTCCAAAGTGGTCTTGGTTACAGAAAAAGATGATGATGATGATGATGATGATGACTGTGTCGACAAGATGTTTGAATTAGTAAACGCAAACAGTTGTTTGGATGAGAGTTTGAAAGATCCAGTTTCTGAAGGTTTGAGACAGCGTAAAAGTGGAGGGAAAGACAATGTGGAAACTATTGGGTCAGAAAATGTAGAACAATTAACTCAAAAAAATTCAAACAATACCAAAAATTACAAAGACCCAATTAAATGGTTTGGTGTTTTAGTACCACAAAGTTTACGTCAGAGTCAGGCTTATTTTAAACAAGCTACAGACAGTGTAATAAAAGTGTCAAATCTAAAATCCAAAGTAATACATCTTAAAGAACAATACAAAACTCTACAGAAAGAAAAACAATTAATAACAACTCAATGAAAGGACAAGATTAGAAGTACAAATGTAGTACTTGAATATCAGAATTTGGACAAAATAGAAAAACAATTTGATGAATATATATCTATATCATGTATATGAAAGCTGGGAAAATACCAAAAATGTATATCAAAATTATTTTATAGTTGATAGATTCTGAAAATTAGAACTTTGACAATATTGAGAAAAATTTGATGAATAAAAGCTTGGAAGTTTTGATTCTGAATATTAGAATTTGGAAAAAAATTAAGACACAATTTGAGAAATAAAAGCTGCACATATATATAGATATACACTGTATTTATGACAATGTATGAGAAAATTGAGTAGTCATGTATTAGATTTATGTATTCAAGAAATTAATTATACTCAGTATGTTGTTAACATGAAGCAAAAAAGATACCAGTATTGCTTTTCCTCTAGAGATATTCATTTATATAGATATATTTCAAAGTTTAAGCAAGTTTTACATGTTTTAGAATCTTAAATGCCTCTTTTATCTCTACTTCAAGAGTCATACAATCTATGACAAAATAAATCAAGTCAGGATGAAATTAATATAACCGTATTTAATTGGTTCAAGTAACCGACATGTGTTTGTGCGAGTTAAATATTTCTAAGTCACATGTAATTGTCTTTACATTCCAGATGGTTTATTATGTAATCATTGTGATGATTAATATTATTTTTGATATTTGTAAGTTTGATAAAGGTGCAATTTTAATTTATAGTTGATAGACATGTAAACAATTGTTGACAATCATGATAATGAAAATAAATGTTTTTGATTTTAAGTATTTCAACTCAAATTTCTTTATTAAAGTCGACCATGTAGTAATTGTATTCTTCATGAGGTGTATTTTAAAGGCACTTCAAAATCTAGACCATTTATCAGCTTTGCATGGTTATACATTATAGAGGGGGATAGGACCTTTATCAGGACTCTGGGATTAGGTGTTTTTAAGCTCAGGATTTTGGGATTGACCCTTTGGGGATCCAGGAATTCTTTTTTTAAATTTCGGGACCTCCGAATTTCATGTTTATAATCCTGGGATTTCGGGATCTCGTGTTTTTTAGCCCGGGATTTCAGGATCAGGACCCCTCCTATCCCCCCTCATTATATAATGATTTAAAAGGGACTAATAAGCCAAAGAGACAGAAAACCCTAACTGTAAACCGAAAGTGAAATCAGTGATATGTAGAAATAAGAAGATGTGGTATGAATGCTAATGAGATAACTCTCCATCCAAGTCAAAATGTATAACAAGAGTGCACATGCTGAAATGTGTTGCCTTCTTTACTAATCAGTGAAATTATGTTAATATTCATCAATATAAAACTTAACTTCAACTATAACATTAACTTAACATGATCCAGACCAAGAAAATGAGGTCAAGGTCATATTAACCAAAAGAAGAAATACATGTACAATATACACCTTACAATCATTAATACACTAAATACAGTTGACCTATTGCTTAATGTTTCTAAGAAACAGACTTAACCAAGAAAACTAAACATTGACCAATCAACCCTAAAAATGAGGTCATGTTCAGATGAACCATGCCAGGCAGACATGAACAGCGTACAATCCTTCCATACAAATATAATTGACCTATCACTTATAGTTTTAAAAAAACACAGTCTAAAACACAAAAACTTAGGTCAGTCAGTCAGACAGACATGAACAGCTTATAATCCTTCCATACAAATATAATTGACCTATCACTTATAGTTTTAAAAAAAAACAGTCTAAAACACAAAAACTTAATGCTGAGCAATGAACCATGAAAATAAGATCAAGGTCAAATAAAACATGTGAGACTGACATGCACATCATGAAATATTTCCATACAACAAATATAGTTGACCTATTGCATATACATGTAATATTAGAAAAAAGACGAACTAAAAAAATGAACTTTGACCACTGGACCATGAAAATGAGGTCAAGGTCAGATGACACCTGCCAGTTGGACATCTACACCTTACAATCCTTCCATACACCAATTATACTAGACCTATTGGTTCTAGTATCTGAGATATGGACTTGACCACCAAAACTTAACCTTGCTCACTGATCCATGAAATGAGGTCAAGGTCTGGTGAAAACTGTCTGACAGCCATGAGGACCAATGTATGCATATACCAAATATAGTTATCCTATTTCTCATAATAAGAGAGAAATTAAAATTACAAAATATCTAAACTTTTTTTCAAGTAGTCTCTGAACCATAAAAATAAGGTCAAGGACAATGGACATGTGACAGACAGAAACTTCATAACATAAGGTATCTACAGCGTAACCTGCTTAATCTGACACCTGAATATTACAACATCCTGCTTTAACTCACACATTATCATGGTCCCAATTAAAAATATGCCTATCCTTGCAGTAAAAAAACTGAGTATTCCAACATCCTGCTTTTACTCACACATTATCATGGTCCCAATTAAAAGTATGCCATTCCTGGCAGTAAAAAAACTGAGTGTTCCGACTCCCTGCTTAATCTGACATTTTCTTCTGGTTCCTCAGTGTGTTGAATTACACAGGTACCACTGTATATACAAAGTATGGAGCATCAAGGACTTCCACTTTCTAAAATATAAAGCTTTTAAACGCCAGATCACTTTTCCTATTATTCCTATGTTGAGCTTTCTACCACTAAAGTCACAGGCTTGACGAAAATTAGACAATTATAGGTCAAAGTACGTCCTTCAAAATGTTGTCTTGGTTTCGCACTGAACAGCAACCTATAAAGAGCTAAAAAATTACTAGTGTTAAACAGTTAAAGCAAATGCATATTCAGCAAGAGAAAATGTAAACAATTTTTAACATGATAGCAATATGAACCATCTTTGTACAATACTGAAAGGCTGAGCTGGATTTGTACAGTGCTAGTAAACAAGGTTACCTATTAATTCAAATGATTCTGACACATGGGTCAGTGCAACTGCTGGTGGAGATTTATTTCCCGAGGGTATCACAAGACCAGTAGTCTGCACATTTTGTGCTGACATGAATTGTCATTGATATGGTTATATTTATAAATTAACTGTGTACAAAATTTTGAATTTTTTGAAATACTAAAACTGTTCTTCCTCAGGCATAGATTACCTTAGCTGTATTTGGCAAATTTTTTAGGAACTTTGATCCTCAATGCTCTTCACCTTCGTACTTTATTTGGCCTTTTTCAACTTTATTAGATTCGAGCGTCACTGATGAGTCTTTACACATAGAAGACCATTCTTTGCTCTTGCTCCTAAACTCCACTTGCTTGGTGAAGAAGCAACCAATAACAGTTTTAAAATCTTTAGTTTGTCATTACCGAACTCAAACATATGGCCGACACACTTGAGCTGAACATGCTACAATGAGACCATGGCCACCAAGCTGGTCCATACCGTACTCTAACCTCTATCTTATAAAAAAGAAGATGTGGTATGATTGCCAAGGAGACAACTATCCACAAAACACCAAAATGTCTATGAAAATGTATGACTTATGAAATAAAAAATAAAGCAACATTGCATTCAAATTCAAGACATGCATCGTATAAGGAATAAAACAGTCAAAACTACAATGACAAATCATTTAATGACTCAAAGATTTCATACTGTAAAGACACAGTATCAAAACAATATCAAAATTACACTGAATGACTCATACATTTCATACTTCAATATACAAAATGACATACGAAAAAAAATGGCTCCATAATACGACTGAATTTGTAAGGAATGGTATGCTTTGTACAAACAATTCATACACAAATAAACCTACAACTTAGCAGATGAAATATTATTGATTTGTGAGCATCAATTGCAAAATAGATGGTATCAAATTGACTTAAGGTGGTACCTTACACTACAGGGAGATAACTCTGTAAAATCAGCTAAACATTTTAATTACGTTGTGTTGTAAAGGGAAAATTAAGCTTTTCAAGGATCACAAAAAGTTTTTGTCAAACTGCTATATAACCAGTGTAATTTTTCTGATAAAACAGTTGGTTCAAATTTTTTGAAATTTTAATATTTTTGTCAAAGGGTCAAAGTAAATACTTTGTCAAAATTTTAAGAAAATTAAACAAGCCAAATTAATTTTAGTTAAAGTGTTGGGTACCACCTTAAACTGTAATGAATCAGCAGAGTGTGGTTTAGATATGTGTTACCATCAAATGAAAACTTGATGCCAAGTAATTTATATAGAAGTACATACTTTTATATCATTTACACTACTACATGTATAACCTTGTATTCACTTTTTCTCACCATCCATTGTGGAATTGTTGGTGATATTTGTGATGTTGACAAATTCGAAAATGATCATATTTATTGAGTTACAATATACAGATATCTAACATCAATGGTATTTATACACAACAAAATAATCAATGAAAAATAGCATAGTACAACATTTTGTTTATTTTTTTCTTATAATAATTATAAATATCAGCTGGAATGGACATGAAGGTTATTGGTTTAGAAAGCATTCCATATACACACTCAATGGATATGCACAAAAACACAAACAAAAACAATAGCATAGCACATGTTATTCTAAAGAAACTATAATTATTGCACCAATACATACAACAGTAATTACAATTTTTGAATTAACTTTTGGCTGTAAATAATGCACTCATTATTAGAACACAGTCGCACATGGTAAAATGCAATAATTGGGTAAATGCTTTCCAACATATAATTCCCCCCATTAACTTTATTCTACAATTTCAATATTGACTTTTTAAAAGACTGTTAAATAAGAGTTTCAATTGACAATGTGTTCACTTATAGATCAGAATGTAGGTCCAACATTTCAAAATGATTTTGAAAAATTTAGACGAAAAGTGTGTATAATTACTAATTTATTTTGGTTGAATGTATTTGACACTTGATATTTAAAAATTATAGTCATATTTTAAAAAAATAAGTGCCAAGATTTCTGAGAAAGATAGAATTACCAGCTGGCACATGACATGCAATTATTTTGATATATATATCTGTTTAAATATTCTTCAAGCATAAACATCACTAACATGCACATGTAACATTAATGAGGAGATCTGTTCACTGTATTATAAGTTAGATATACAAATATTTTTATTTCCAGGCTTTGTTCAAAGCTTTTCTAGCTGCTAGTTTCTGTGTAATAAGTGTAACTAAAATCATAGCCAGCATCACTAATGATATCAAATAAAAGTCAAAATCTTCTTTTAGTACATCAAACATCTTTGACGGTTGCACTCTTGTAAAAAATAAATCTGAAAAAGCAAAAAAATATTATTTAACAAATATAAGGACAATTTCTAATTTTAGGTATTATAACATATTCTATTGCTCTATACAACTGTATTTTCGATTTGACAAAAAATGTACTTTTTTATTTCAATTGCTCATTGCTTATTTTACATCAAGATACTTGTCACTGATTACTTTTGTCATATCTTAATGATTTTTGCCATTTGAGAAATAATTGTTGATAATATATCTTTTAAAGTTGCAGTTGAATTTATTCATAACTGTTTGAAGACTAGGCAGAATCAAAGACCTATTGCATTTTTATTTTTTTGAAGACTGTATTTGCTACTGAATTTATTTAGCTTTTTTTAAAAAAAAATTTGAAAGCATTTTGATTGCAGTGAATTCATTTATCTAAATGGGTACCAATACTTGTGGATTACGAGAAAGTTCTACTTTCATTGATATTTGATTTTGTGGTTTTGTCAAAAACTGCATACAAGCCAAAAGATTTTTTTTCATTCATTGCAGATTTAAATTTTTGGTTCACCTTAAAACAATGTAGTGTATGCCCTTATATTTTTTCAGTTATTGGTTGTTTGTCTGTGAGAGAGCTTTCACATGTTTAAATATTTATTGTTTCTTCAATATTACGACGTTTGGATGTATTCATACTCATACACGCCTGCTTTTTTTTTTTAAATTGTTATTTGGATGGAGAGTTGTCTCATTGGCACTCACACCACATCTTCCTATATCTATATACTTTGGCGACTTAAACTTACCTAGTCCATATGCTAATACTAATGAAGTAGACTCCAGGCCAGCTGGTGATGTATGTATGCCTACTATATTATATATACTCTGGTTATAGTTAATTATAGCTTCTGTTGATACAGGTAGCTCTGGTATATAGGGTATAATTCCTTCCTCCCTGAAAGATAACATATACATGTACCATGTAAATTCCCTATTTTTTCCATATATTAAATGATAATGAAAATTATGATATATATGATGGCATAACAATAAAATTCTGAACAATAACAATAGAACATTAAATTTTGAAGTCCAAAAACTTTAATTCCATCAAACTTACATAAACAAGAATGTGTCCCAAGTACACTGATGCCCCTTCTGCACTATCATTTTCTATGTTCAGTGGACCGTGAAAATGGGGTAAAAAATCTAATTTGGCATTAAAATTAGAAAGATCATATCATAGGGGGGAACATGTTTACCATGTTTCAAGTTGATTGGACTTTAACTTCATCAAAAACGACCTCAACAACTTTAAAGTGGGACAGACGGACGGACGAACGGATGAACGAACGGACGGAAGCACAGACCAGAAAACATAATGCCCATAAATGGGGCATAAAAGTGAAATTTGATCTGCAATTATAAGTCATCGTTATACAAAAATGTGCCAAATATCACCCCAAACCTGCAGACAATGACCATCCCAAAACTAATGAACAAATCTAGAATGGGGATTTCACAAACACAATTATGTTTATACTAATTTTAACTTAGTACCCAAAGAGACTTTTCTACATTGGCTAGAGGTATAGGGGGAGGGTTGAGATCTAACAAACATGTTTAACCCTGCCACATTTTTGCGCCTGTCCCAAGTCAGGAGCCTCTGGCCTTTGTTAGTCTTGTATTATTTTAATTTCAGTTTCTTGTGTACAATTTGGAAATTAGTATGGTGTTCATTATCACTGAACTAGTACATATTTGTTCAGGGGCCAGCTGAAGGACGCCTCCAGGTGCGGGAATTTCTTGCTACGTTGAAGACCTATTGGTGACCTTCTGCTGTTGTTTTTTCTATGGTCGGGTTGATGTCTCTTTGACACATTCCCCATTTCCATTCTCAATTTTATTGAAACCAATAGTGCTTCTTATCAAACTTTACAAACTTATCATGTGTACATACATCTGAATCAACACTTATTACATGAAGATATAAATTAACTTACATAGTTTCCTGTGTTGGTATGACTGGTCTTCTTGGATCTATAAATGCTTTTGGTAAAGACAGTAGACCTCCATGAACCAATGCAACTGAAAAATTAGACTACATTATAAAATTCATTCATTATTATTTGAGGTATTGGATAACCACAAAATTTTCATGTTCAATTTAAATAAAGGTTTTCTTTTTGGCTCTCATGCAGACTTTGGCAAAATTAAGACATCATATATCACTGAAAATATAATTTTTCTTCAATGAAGGAAAATTAGTATCCTTAAAATTACAAGAAACCATACAATGTAAAACATTTGATTCAAGCTATAAATGGTTGCATAAAATTCAAAGTAGTTATTTTAAAGAGCCTGTGTTGCTCATATTGGTCTATGGGCATTTAAAACAAAGAACACAGATGGATTCATGACAAAATTGTTTTTTGGTGATGGTGATGTGTTTGTAGATCTTACTTTACTGAACATTTTTGCTACTTACAATTTTCTCTATCTATATAGACTTGTTGCTTAAGATACAGAGGAAAATGTTTTGTAAAAATTTACCAAAATTTACCAAATTAATGAAAATTGATTAAAATTGACTATAAAGGGTAATAACTCCTTAAGATCATGTTGACTAATTATTAGATCTTACTTTGCTGACTGTTATTGCTGTTTACAGTATATCTCTATCTATAATAGTATTCAAGATAATAACCAAAAAACGCAAAATGTCTTTAAAAATGTCTTTAAAATTGCAAATTGGGGGGTAGCTACCCAACAACCAGTTGTCTTATTCATCCGAAAATTTCAGGGCAGTTAGATGTTGCCCTAATAAACAATGTTACCCCATCAGATTTTCTGTAAATGCTTTGGTTTCAGAGTTATAAGCCAAAATCTACATTTTACCCCTATGTTCTTTTTTAAGCCATGACAGCCATCTTGGTTGGGTGGCAGGGTCACTCGACACATTTTTTAAACTAGATACCCCAATGATGATTGATGCCAAGTTTGGGTAAATTTGGCCCAGTAGTTTCAGAGAAGATTTTTATAAAAGTTAAAAACGACGACAGACTACGAAGGATGACAGACGCAAGTGATGAGAAATTGTATATATAGGCATAGGTAATATAAAGAACTGTCTGAGAACCATTACTTACATAACACAGATTTACTAGTAATTCCTTTCTCTGTGATAGTGGTAGCCATTGTATATATAGGCATTGGTAATATAAAGGACTGTCTGAGAACCAGTGGTTCATGTGGAGCAGTATGACTTGAGAAGGCCGTAGAATTACTCTGTTCCTTTCCTTCAAACAGTTCTAATACCGATACTTCTTTCCTCCTACTCTTCTGGTTGTAATAATCATACTAAAAACATATCAAGCAACTCTTAAATATATATAATTTTTTTTCATTTTTTGAATAGACGAAGACATTTTTTTACCAATATTGTCTCGTAGTAAACCTGCTTATATAATGATCAAATGGAAATTAAGCATATCCCAAAAACTGAAGAACTGTAAAATTTCAAACATATTTAAAATTCACAATATATATTTGCAGGACAACATTTACATAATTTTGTATGTTTAAGTTTTGTAATTCAATCTTTTGATGAACAACAGGAACTAAACTCAATTCTGTATCAAAGAATATGTCTATGTATTTGAGGGAAAGTATTCTACAGAATCTCAAGATGTTCTTTTTACATTACTGTATCTACCATTTGACAGACTATTGTATTTGTAGGTAATTTAATTAGATTTCAGACATACTAAATGTGAAAGTGAGAACAATTCTGAAAGCTTAAGGTGGTACCCAACACTTTCACTAAAAAAAAATTGGCTCGTTTAATTTTCATAAAATTTTGACAAAGTATTTACTTTGACCCTTTTACAAAAATATAAAATTTCAAAAATTTTGAACCAACCGTTTTGTCAGAAAAGTTACAATTTTGATCATTGAGAAGCTTATTATTCCCTTTACAACACAATGTAATTAAAACATTAAGCTGATTTTACAGAGTTATCTCCCTGTAGTGTTAGGTACCACCTTAAATAGAATATATCAATATCAAATCAACCTACCACTACCCAGTTCTCACTGTGTATAATATGAACTGGTCCTTTGGCTCTTCTGTGGTTGCCATGGAAAACAATATGACCTTTGACACTGTCAATTAAGTAGATATTCACAAAATTTCCTGGACCTGCTGAAAAAATTTAAGAAAAAAAGAATGAATAAATGTATTCTGTGATGTAACTACCATTTTAAATTGTTTTCCAAGAAACATAATGCTGTCTTATAAGATACGCTAATATCAAAATGTTGGTGTCAAGCATACCTGATGAGTTATTCCCTAAACATATTTTGTGCATAGAAGTACTATCCTCCATAGTGTTCTTCACTTGTTTGATATATTACATATTTGATTTAAAAAAAACAGTTTACAATTCGTTCAGGGCTATTGCTCTAAACATGCTAAAAGAAAACTTGATGTGTTTTATTCTTACTTCAATTAATTATTAACAAGCATCTGTCACGAAATGTGTTAGTTACCTGACCTTGTAACCATAGATACACACATGACAATAATGTGAAAAACTTTGGTCTTCAAAGCAGACCTAGGGGCCAGCGGAAGGACACCTTCTGCTGTTGTTTTTTCTTTGGTCACGTTGTTGTCTCTTTGACACATTCCCCATTTCCATTCTCAATTTTACTATTCATCCTTTATGTGACATACTTTTCTGTTATCTAAAAAAATATATGTCACCATTGGTAACCTTACTTTTCTGTGAAGAACTAGATGTATCTTCTCCTTCAGCTACAACAACTGCCAGATTAGGATTAATGTATTTATACAATACACTCCTGTCACCAAGGACACGACCTTGAGAGTGGACATGTTCTGAAAACAAATTAATGAAAGAATAAACATATAACTATTAGTGAAACAATGTAATTTTTCTATTTATGGAATGACTGTAATATTCTTTTCTGTCTATAAAAAAATAACATAAAAAATGTGGTGCACACTGAATAACGCACATAGCGGGTTATTTAACAGTGTGCACCACATTTTTTATGTTATTTTGAATAGACAGAAAAATTATTACAGTCATTTCTTATAATTTAATTCTTAATTCCATTTTATACCGTAGAGACCATGAAAAAACGTTGATGACGTCACGATCACATGACTAAATTATGTTTATGGGCTCATAACAAAATAACGTAAGCCAATCAGAAGACAAGTTACATCCAAAATTGAATTATTTGATAATGTTCAGTCTATTACTTTAATAATAATCACTTAAATATTATTAAGTTTTAAAAAAAAATTTGTAAGGGTTCCGCGGAACCCAGTGTCTCGCCTACTTTTGCTGTAAATCACAGGCTCAACAACAATGAGGAAAAATATCAATAAAAACATTCCTCTTGATACTATCTTATAATTGTAGGAACCTTCTGTCCAAGTTTGGTAAATATCTAGGCTAGTTAATGAATCTAATAAATGTTTTAAAAAATTTAACTGCAGACTGTATGTAATGTTAACTGGAAGAAAATCTAAGTCCATTTAAAAGTAAAATACAGAAAAAATGGAGTTATCTTTTTACAAAATTTACTTCTGGATACTATCTTATGAACATAAATAAGCTTCTGTCCAAGTTTGGTACAAACCCAGTATAGTTTAAGAAAGTTATTAAAATCTAAAAACTTTAACCACAGAGTGAATGTAATGTTTCCCCGCAGAAAAACTAAGTCCATTTAAAAGTAAAATATGAAAAAAAAAGAATTATTTTTTTTACAAAATTTACTTCTGGATACTATCTTATGATCATAAACAAGCTTCTGTCCAAGTTTGGTACAAACCCAGGATAGTTTAAGAAAGTTATTAAAATTTTAAAAACTTTAACCACAGAGTGAATGTAATGTTTCCCCGCAGAAAAACTAAGTCCATTTAAAAGTAAAATATGAAAAAAAAAGAATTATTTTTTTTACAAAATTTACTTCTGGATACTATCTTATGATCATAAACAAGCTTCTGTCCAAGTTTGGT
Organism: Mytilus trossulus; assembly: GCF_036588685.1. Classification (NCBI taxonomy): domain Eukaryota; kingdom Metazoa; phylum Mollusca; class Bivalvia; order Mytilida; family Mytilidae; genus Mytilus; species Mytilus trossulus. Next base: position 8,471,893 of record NC_086384.1, read on the forward strand.
ACAAACCCAGGATAGTTTAAGAAAGTTATTAAAATTTAAAAAACTTTAACCACAGAGTGAATGTAATGTTTCCCCGCAGAAAAACTAAGTCCATTTAAAAGTAAAATATGAAAAAAAAAAAAGAATTATTTTTTTTACAAATTTACTTCTGGATACTATCTTATGATCATAAACAAGCTTCTGTCCAAGTTTGGTACAAACCCAGGATAGTTTAAGAAAGTTATTAAAATTCTAAAAACTTTAACCACAGAGTGAATGTTATGTTTCCCCCCAGAAAAAACTAAGTCCATTTATAAGTAAAATACGGAAAAAATGGAATTTTATTTTTACAAAATTTACTTCTGGATACTATCTTGTGATGATAAACAAGCTTCTGTCCAAGTTTAGTAGAAATCCAGTATAGGTTAAGAAAGTTATTAAACTTTCAAAAACTTTAACCACAGAGTGAATATTTGTGGACGCCGCCGACAACGACGCAGACGACGGAATGTAGGATCGCTTAGTCTCGCTTTTTCTCCTAAAGTCGAAGGCTCGACAAAAATGTGTAAACCTTCGTTTACTCTATGTAAAAGAAGTTAGCAATCTAAAAGAACAGAACCAACATTTGAAAGTTTTTTTTTGTTTTCAATAATTGAGTTGATATATAAACCATCATGTAGATTTACATTGCACACTTTCATTGTAGATGGAGAAACACACTTACATAAAACAACATAAATAAGGCCGTTAGTTTTCTCGTTTGAATTGTTTTACATTGTCTTATTGGGGCCTTTTATAGCTGACTATGCGGTATGGGCTTTGCTCATTGTTGAAGGCTGTACGGTGACCTATAGTTGTTACTGTTTGTGTCATTTTGGTCTTTTGTGGATAGTTGTCTCATTGGCAATCATACCACATCTTCTTTTTTATATAAATACATAATTACCATTGTATCTTTTAAACACTACATCTTTGATAATTTGCTGTTTCTTCTGTAGGTTGACATTCCAAACTTTCTCTCCTTTTAAATCCTGTAAGATATTATGTTTACTTTTAAAACATACACAAAAAGTTACATAGAAGCAATAAAAATATTCAACTTTGTGTCGAAGAAATTATTGAGTTTCTTCATTGAATGTATTTGGTTTAAATCTAAGCAATCACATATGTTCTAAAATCATAATGAGAAATAATTCAACACTTTAATAGTAAATTTTAAAGCAAAATGAAAGTTTTGTTTTTGCCAAATGAAATAATATATGATATATGAATGTAATGTGAAATTCTATAGCAATCATATAATTTTACCCAAAAATTATTTTCTTGGATTTTTTAGAAACCAAAAAAACTCAAGACTCGAAACACTTGTAAATTTTTTGAAGTTCTTGTGTGTATGCAGATCTGTTTTTGTTGATGTCTTATTTGCAAACACCATAATCCCACAAGTCTTTCTGTTCATATTATATATACCTTTGGAAATAATAATTGTTCAAGAAAGATCAGTTGCCTTAAGCAGACTGTATCATTAGCAGTTGTATTTGTATTAGATTTCCTCCAATATGCTTTATAAAACAAATGTATATTTGCAGATTCAAGGTACCAAATTCACATGCTTTTGGTTACAAATCATCAACATACATACTAATAGTTATTTAAACAAACAAGAAACAATTCCCCAAACTTTATAGTGACTATTGCAAATTATTTTAAAGGGTTGATGCTTTCCTTATTTATATTCTTAGAAAGTACATAATCGGAGACAAGAACCGAGTAAAATTAAGCCTTGTGTTTTCATAATGACCCTTAGAATCCTAAAATTTAAACCCTATAAGGATAAAGTACTTTACAATATATTTTGTTTCTCTGACCTTGCCAACTCTGTATCCATTCAACATCCCTGTATCTAAATCTACAACCATCATGTATAAAGAAGAGTGGATACTACTGGCTACTGATTTGTAACTCTGAGGATAAACATGGATCTAAAATAAAAACAAAAGTTGTCATGCTATGTTGAATGTAAATGTATGATTGATCTACTGTCAAAATGCTATCATTTTTAAGCTCCAGAGTGTGCTATTGGACATATTTTCTACATGAGAAAACCTGTACAAAGTCATGAATATGACAGTTGTTATCTATTTTTTTTATGTGTTTGAGCTTTTGATTTTGCTATTTGCTATAAAGGGACTTTCCACTTCTAATTTTCTTCATCATTTGGAATTTTTGTTATTTTATTTTTTGCATATTTCATCAGTACTCCACTTTAAACTATTTTTTTTCATTTCAGTACACATTTTACTTTTTTTATAGCTATACATGTGGTAACTTGTCTTGAAGCATTCCCTTAGACAGTCTATAAATCCCAATGAAGCCCTGTTCAGTAGTACCTATTATGTAACTATTACCTGTGTATTAGAGTCCATTAGAACTATGCCTTTAAGGAAGTTCTCATCCATTTCCCCTACCATGTAGGCTTGTTGTACATTATAACCTAGGTCTAGACCTTCAGGTGGCATATCTGACAACGCCACTCCTGTGATAGGGTTAAATGCATATAACACACCATGTCCTGTTTTCTGTAAAAAGAACAACATATTTTTTAGTATTTTAACACAACTTTTCTACACATGGCTTTGTAACAAATTAAATTTGATCTCCAAAGCATTCAACAAACTATAAGGGGTAAAAGAGTATTTGAATTATCAGGTAATTTAATAACCACTGTCAATTCCTATATTCCCGATGATATCTAAAACTATCCAGGAATTTTTGTAAGTATATCTCTTTTCAATGGTTTTGACATGCTTCTAACAAAATAAGATTAATTCTATTTCCATTTTTTTTAAATTACTCTTTACAAAGAACATGGCACACTATGGTTTGTGTGTTTTATATATAAATACATATAGAAAAGTTGAAGACTACCATTTTTTTGTTTCTTGCAGGAAGGAATATATTTTTTATTTACATCTTGTATTTTTTTTAAAAACATATATGGACCATAATTTGGTATTCGGCCTTTGTTTTCTTTTTGTATCCTTTTTTATAAGTTCTAAAATTTTAACTTTTATTTTGTGGGTTGTGTTGGTGTTACAATAGTATGAATGGAACAATTGAGTTTTTCGAGAAAAAATTAATACATTTTGATTCACCGTTTACGTGACAGGAAACCAAACAGGAAACCAATCTTTATTTTCTTTATTTTGCACAATATAATTCAAAAGGCATAAATAAACACCATTACTAGTGTTACTTGCTTCATGTTAATATTTAAAATCTATTTTCAATGTTATATTAAAGTTTTTTTTAAACCTGACAGGAAACCATAAGAAACCGAAAGCATTTTTTTAGTTTTATTTTATTGCAAAATCTGCTTAAAATAATCTGAACAGTATACTTTTTCTTTAAATCCATCTTAAATGTAACAGTATTATAAAACTCCTAAATATGTGCTTGTTTTGAAAACAACTAGTACAATTTATTCAGAATTTTCCATATTTTCTCCATTGATACAGGATACCATAATCGTTGTATCTTGATGTTTAAGCAAAAAAAATGTATTTATATTTGGTTTTGATATTCCAGTTATATACAATTTATTCCAAATCATTGGCAATGTAACATTCTTTAAATCCAGTAAAGAAAAAAACTTTTACCTTGGAATTAAAATCTTTAAAATAGGCACAATGTGATACTTGTGACCTGTACACCATCTACATGGTTTCCACATTTTAACCTACTTTAGTGGGATAAAATCAATAAAGAACTTCCTTTCAAGTCATGCATGGTAAAAGTTTACTTCTCCTTTGAAGTTTATTGCGTTTCTGATAAGTGTTTGCAGAACATGAATAAAAAATATTTATTAAAAACTGTGACAGGATTCCAACTTTGTACATTCTAAGTGTAACGGTATATTAACATGTATTTGTTATTAAATTATATTTATTCACCTAAAATATCCAGTAATATTTACTGCTGAAGTTAAATCAATCCAACGAGCATTGGTACAATGATAAGAGACGTAATTTCGATGGATTTTTCCAAGGACTCTTCACGTCATTATCGGGAAAGAAGTGTGTTCTAACGTCTGTCAAATATGAAATCGATTTTGTCAAGTCATTGGGCATTTATTTTCACACAGGATCGTATGTAACATTATGCACATAGGAAAAATAACAGACCACCGGCGCAATCTCTTTGACAATTGTATTTTCCTCTTTTAAACAAGACGAAACAAGTCTACAGATTATGTTTGCTAACATCCCTTTGGAAACAAAAACAATGTTTAGACCTAGTATTTCGTACATCCGGCCGTAATGGCGTTATCACATGTTAGTCACATGTTTCACGTATGACCGGAAATGGTTAGAACTTAAGGACAAAAACAATTTTAATAAATAACTGGACTTCTGTTTCGTGTCAAATGTAACGCATAACGACAACGTAATTTTCTTACTTAATTATTACGAAGATCAAAACAAGAATGTAAATCATCTCGGATTTAACTGTTTGAACATCTCGCGAGAGTTCATATTTGCATATTGTTTTTAAACATTCTATTACAACAAAGCAGATAACATCATCTAAAAATTGCGTTACGAAATCGGACACAAAAATCATGCAACTGTTCTTACATCTGCTACATAAATACTTATAGTTCTAGGCATTTTCTTCTCACTATTCTTATTGGTCGATGTTCTTTGTTATTTGAAAGCAAAAGTTACGAATTTGCCGGTGACGATTATCTATAAATCAGTCAGCGTTATGCTCTTCGGAAGCCAAAAGTAACGCGAGAAACGACACAAAAATACGGTTGTAGAATCTTTGAAATTCGTATATTTTAAAAAAAATTCTAGGGAAGAGTAGCATACACTTGTATGTTGATAAAAATAATGGCATCTTTAGATGTAGTTGCAACTTTTCTTACAGTAATTCACATTTTATCACTTTTCTATAGTTATAGGAAACGGAGCCCAATAGCAAATTATGGTCCATATTCATTACACTAAGGGCAGGATAATGTATTTCAAATTTAAAATTAGGTTGCTAAAATAACTTTTCTGTGCAAAATAAGATTTTTAAAGTTGTTAGAACGGCTATTACTTTTCCAAAGTACCTTCCCGTGGAAGTTTGTACTATGTTTGTTTATCATAAAATTCCACTACTATTAGTATTGTGTTTCAAGATATATTTTTGCCATATCTTGAGCTAAAGCTCCATGTTGAAACCAGTACTTTGACCTATAATGGTTTTTCTTTTACAAATTGTGATTTGGATGAAGATGTGTCTCATTGGCACTTATACCATATCTTCTTATATCTAATTATTCAGTATATTTACTGGTTAGTTCCAATGTAAAGAAACAATTCAGATTCTGACTAGGGTCTTTTACAAAATACCATTTCTTCTAAATAGAATGTTTGATGAAGTTCAACTTAATATTTAAAATTCATATACATAAACTACATACCATATCTCTGCCCAAAATTGCACACTGTGGGGGATTAGGAAAATGTGCCGTGGTACGTTGTACAAACAATGGTAATGTTTTTTTATATCTATCAAAGGGAGATAACTTAGGCATGAAATGTGACCAAGCTATCTTTCCATTGGTACTCTTCATTCCATAAACCTACAAAAAAAACAAGAAATTTGAAGTTTACTATTTGATATAGAAATTATAAGAGCTCTACATTCGCACAGTATTATTTATATTTGCTGGTATGATAATCGACATAACAACTGCAATTGCAGTGCAGGTGTGATAGAACACTGAGACACACTTATATCATTTCCACACATCAAAATTATTTATATAATGGTAGAAGCTAAAAAATACTATCATTGCCAATCTGCATTAAATATCAAAAATAAAAGCTATCATTTTGAATATTCATAACAAGATGTTAAATAAGCTCTGATTTTTTTAGCAAGAAGAATAATATGTTGCTGACATTCAATTCAATATCAATTCTTTACAAATATAACTGATAAACACTTGTTTACAATTCCAACAGTTATTGCCCTTTCTTTCCCAACTGATTCTCACTTAATATCAGACAAGGTAACTTCTGTCGACATTTTCAATGATCTTACCTTGCCAGCAGACGTCACGATGACAATCATCTTGTTGAGGTTAAATTCATCTCTGGTCATTTCCTCATCATCATCCTCGTCTTCTTCCTCCTCATCTGATCCATCAGAGTTTTCCATCAAATGATGTCGGTGACCTTGAAGTTTGTGTAGTTGTTTTTGCAAAAATGTCTTTTTAAAGAAATGAAAAGGGTTTAAATAAAAGGTGATTTTAAAAAAATTATGAATTTTTTATTCTCATATTTATTTTCATTTTCCTTAAATCTGTGTATACTTTGTAGTTTATTTATATAAATTATTGAAATTGTTGGCTACACAATCCCTATTTTCTGTTTTCTTGTTTTTATAGAATCCCTATTTTCTGTTTTCTATATAATAGAAACATAAGGGATGTGGAATATATATCTATGACACAAATTCAATATACATCTTAAGAAAAATTCTGGTACAATAGTTTGAAACTCTTCCTATTTCACAAATTTTTATCCTCCAGTTAACCATTTTTTCCTTATTTATTTAATTTGAATAATATAGACATCTATTTCCTGACAAAAACTTTAAATACTTGGCTTTTTTTTAAATAGGTCATGATATAAGTCCAATTTCTTTCTGTTTTTCTCTAAATAATTGTATTTTTTGTTTGAATTGTAAATCTTTCGTTCTGTATATTTGTATTTCCCTATTTAATACATTTCTGATCCACATTTGAATTACTTTTTTCATTTTTGTCATTCTTCAATCAATGGTCTTTTCTTACCTTCAACTGAGAGAGTTGTGTACTTAATCTCTTCACAAACATGGTTCCAATATCATCTACAATAGAATATTAGTAAACTTTCAATTCAATTCAAAGGTTCAATTTCTGCATCTTGAATTATAGAAGTACTCTGTGAACCTTTCTAGTCAGAGGAATTTTTTTAAATATATCTGGTAAAATGAATGTACAGATTTTAAAAATGTAGATTAATTTTCATGAATTATTTAATTACACAAGCCATATTTGCTGTTTGAGTGTGAGCCAAGGTTTTGTGTTGAAGACCGTACTTTGACCTATAATGATTTACTTTTACAAATTATGACTTGGATGAAAAATTGTCTCATTGTCTCTCATACTACATCTTCTTTATATATCTATTCATGAAAATGTTTATCTCATTTCAAACATGATGTTTTTTTATTTTTAAAGTGTTAAATAAATGTTACCTTTGTGAGATCCAAATTCCTCTTCAAACTTGGCCTGGTTTTCAGACACAGGTAAATCAATCATTTCTACAGACATGATGTATGCCAGGGCTTCCTCATTGGTCCAGGATACCTTACCTGTCAATAAAATAAAACTTAGTTTAACTCAAATGCAAATATTAGTATAGTTTCAGTTAATTTGTACCCTATCCATACTTTATATTTTTTTTAATCACTTCAACATAGAATAAAATGAAACTTCTCCTATATTTAATTAAGGCTGTTACAACTCTTTAAATGTGTTGAAAATATCCAATGCATAAAAATAAAATAAGATAAAGACTTTTAAACTTGTTTTTTTTTACTCTATATGTTCCTTCATTTTGGTATTTGATCGTCTTCTATTGTATTATTTGTTTATGATTAATCGCATGTAAGTATAGATGTTTTTTTTTTTATTCAAAACACATTTTAAAATGACATGTTGTTCATACATATATAAAGCAGCAACCAAATGGCAAAAAACACATCTAGACAGTTATTTGTATTTACCCATTTTCTGTACCATTTGGAGAGAGTAGTCTTCTGACTGTAAAGCAAGTTTGTATCCAATTCTTCCATCCTTCTTTCTCACTAAATATCCATACACCTGCAAAATATAGTACCGTGCTGAACAGTTCAAACATAATTCTCAGTATATAAATGATCAAGAAGGCACAAGTTGTCATGCTTAGCATACCTCCACTTTTAATTCAAAGTATCTGGAAACAAGAAGGTGTGTCTTATAGAAACAAAAAGTGTTCATACTTAATAAATGAATCCCTTTTGAGCTGCTAATCAAATATGAAGTCAGGAGCCTGTAATTCAGTGGTTAACATTTGTTTATGTGCTACATATTTGTTTTTTATTCATTTTTTTATATAATAAGGCCGTCAGTTTTCTCGTTTGAATTGTTTTACATTGTCATTTTGGGGAATATTATAGCTGACTATGCGGTATGGGCTTTGCTCATTGTTGAAGGCCGTACGGTGACCTATAGTTGTTAATTTCTGTGTCATTTTGGTGTCTTGTAGAGAGTTGTCTCATTGGCAATCAAACAACATCTTCTTTTTTATATCATTCTATTCAAGTAGTATTGGAGAAAATGTATGACAAAATATTTCAAAGTTCATCTAAATAAGATATTGAAAAGTTTAAACCTTCAGCAAGATAAATTAAGTAATTGATAAATGCAAAAAGTTTTTACAGGTAACAACTCATTATTGTCAAGCTGTAGACTTAGTTCGAAGTCATTCTTTACTAACATACATACTTGTTAGACTAGAAAACAAACAAGGTGAATGCAATAAAGCTCCGGCACTGAATGTGGGTATAATTCAATTACACTTATTCATATTAATTCCCAAAATAATGACTGTCTTAAGGCTAAAACCACTCGCTAAATTATGGAACACCTAATCAACAAATAACAAAATCAACTAATGTCAGAAATTCTAATGCACATAAACGTATGCTACTTTTTCTTTAAACTGATTTATCTTTTTCAAGTATCCCATTCTGTAAAAGTGCATTCTCTACAAATGTATCTCCTGACAATTTTTTATAAGTTGTATAACATGCATTTCAGATAGATATATTTATGTGCTATTCATGTATGATTCTGAAATATGTAGTTTATACTACTGTGTTTTCACAATAGTTGTAATCTGGTTTTGACAGTCAGTATATAAAAAAAGTTTGCACAAGATTTAATTATTATGATTTTGGCAGTGACCATTGTCAAAATATTTCTTTAGTATTGAAGTCTAATTTTTATTAAGAATTTTATTTTTAATGTATGTAAAGAATTAATGTGTTTTGTTTATATTTTGTAGATTTGATTTTTGATTTTTTGGTGTATTAACGCCACTTTTAAGCACTTATTTTGGGCTCTTATGTGGATTCGAGTGCACTGCCAGAGCAAGGTATGTTCTCACAACCTCAGCATTGACTGGCAAGTGATTTCAGTAGTAGCTACTTATATTACACCACTCAGCCACCGAGGCCCCTATATTTTGTAGATGTTTGATTGCTGTCTTTTACCAGTATTGTTGATCAAATTTAGATTTTATAATGTATATAAAGGACATTTTTCGTAGATGTGCATGGTTTCCATATTGAAAACATGAACTGTTTTGAACAATATGTTTGATACAATAGTGTAATCTCTGGATCTTGTTATAAAAATTGAGATAGTCATTGAGCCTAACAGTACCTTTATATGTATTTAGTTTTCTATTATGCCTTTATCGTATAAGGGTACATATCTGAATGTGCTCAGATATGTTTGCTATACAAAAGTTTAGAGATTGAGCACATAAATACTTTATGTTCCTTTCAACACAGTGAATTTAGAACATAACTTTACCTTTAATGGCAAACCATGGCTTAGACCTGCACTTATTTTCTGTTTTAAATCTGTTATTTCACCTCCAGACTCAAGGTCATATCCAGTTAAGGTCAACTCCTACAAAATGAAAACTTTTATGAATAAAAATTAGTGTATCTACTTCTTATTTTAATGTACCATATAAGTCTTCTTTTTAATATCATGCTTGGTGTTGTAGTCAAATAGGACATGTAATGATTTGGTTATTAGTGCATCACATATTTCAATAGTTTAATAAACTAGATGTGTCAAAACGACACGAATGGCCCCATCTCAAAAAGTTTTAAAAAAAGATGATGGTAGTCTCACATATCAAAAATCAACTCATAATTTGAAGGGGTATAGAGAAAAAGTCTGTATAATTGGGATTTTCAACAATTTTCAAAGTCATAAACCCTTAATTTTGACAAAAATCAGAGGAGCAGAACCTAACTTAAACTTGATCTGTAACTCATCATGGTTTAGTCACATACCAAAAGTCAACCCAATATCTGAAGGCGTTCAGAAAAAAAGTCCATATAACTGTGATTTTCAACAATTTATCAAAGTCCAAAGCCCGTGATTTTAGCAAAAATCAGCGAAATGGAACGAAACTAAACTTGATCTGTAACTCATGATGTTTAACTAACATACAAAATATCAGCCCAATATTTGAAGGCCATATAACTGTGATTTTCAACAATTTATCAAAGTCCAAACCAAATATTATCAGAGCGTAATGAAACTTAAACTTGATCTGTAACTCAACATAGTTTACTCACATATACCAAATATCAGCCCAATATCTTAAGGCGTTTAGAAAAAAGTCTATATAATGGTTTGTCGCTGATTGACGAAATGACAAAATGACAGAATGGCAGAATCACTGAATGACGGAACGACAGGATGAAGGACAAGCTTAGGGTAAAACTATATGGCACCGAGAACTTCCTTGCAGGGCCATAAAAAAAAACTATCAAAAATGTTACAAACAACTTTATGAAAAAAATTATCCACAAAACAGTACAAAAATAAATACTACACACAAAACTTATGCCTAGTAACAGAAACTGGGGGTGAACTTAGGTGGTCTGAATGGTTAGGTTCATGGTTCACTAAATGTTCATTCTTTGTATTACTAGTACACATCTATGGATTGTCTGAGTTATGTATTGGCTTGACTTTACTCCAATGTTTCTATCTTATTTTACTTCACTTTAAAACAGATACATAATGGTCTCATTTTCTATCCTGATAGCTTGTCTTTTTTTTTTTTTTTACATATGATGTGGATATTTTTTTATATTTCCTGTATATGTACATGTGCAATTACATAATAGTTACCTGGTCTCCAGATTTCTGTAATGTCAGTAATACTTCTTTATTGTCTAGCTTGGTCACTTCTGCTGCTGACACCTACATGCATATAAATTATTCAACAGATGATAAAAAAAAAGTATGTCTCATCAATCATACCATCAAATGGCATTATAACATAAATTCTAATAGCTATATAAATTTGAACTTAAATTTTTTTTCTGCCATAGCAGGAATAAACTTTTTCTCCTAGTTTTCATCATCACAACAGAATTATTTGACCGACCAGACCATCATCATTTATTTTTAAAATGATGTTCATTAAACTGGTTTAAGCCAGTCTTATCAAAATCCCTGTGGGTCAAAATTGTTTTTTTTTTTTAAATTTGTAAAAAAAATCATGGAAATGCCAATTTAAAGTTTCTCTTGAACTATGACTTAAAAATAATTTGTATTTCCCTAAGTATTTAAATTGGTGTAAAACATTCAATGCAATATTTAACCAGATGCTCCGCAGGGCGTAGCTTTATACGACCGCAGAGGTTGAACCCTGAACGGTTGGGGCAAGTATGGACACAACATTCAAGCTGGATTCCGCTCTAAATTTGGATTGTGATTAAATAGTTGACACAGCATAGGTTTCTGACACAGAATGAATGTATTCAAATGAACTTAAAATTTTTGTTTTCTCTTAGAGCAATTCACTATGCTGTTGAATATTAATCCTCTCAAAAAAATGTTTGAAGAAATTTTCTTTTTATTTATGAAATTTCAAATGAGAAAAATTTAACCCAATTTTTTATTCACATCCCCCTTTCCCTTATTCCAAAACTAATTTCAATTAAAATATTCTAATGGAGTTTGCAACAATTACTACTCATTTAAATACATGATGTAAACAAACTGCTTGTTATCACTGAATGGTAAAGATTATTTAAATTTATCAGTTGGTAGTAAAAAGTGAATATACATTGTATATTGTATATAACAAAGATTTAAGTTGATTCTGGACAAAGAAAGATAACTCTAATTAAAAAAAATTCTTGCAGATATTTCTTGCTTACTATACTGGACAAAGAAAGATAACTCTTAATTAAAAAAAAAATTGCTATTTCACAATATTGTGAAATTAGATATTTCTTGCCATTGCACAATACTGTGCAATTGAAAAGACTTGCTATTGCACAATAAATAATATAATTTTAGATCCTGATTTGGACCAACTTGAAAACTGGGCCCATAATCAAAAATCTAAGTACATGTTTAGATTCAGCATATCAAAGAGGCCCAAGAATTTAATTTTTGTTAAAATCAAACTTAGTTTAATTTTGGACCCTTTGCACTTTAATTTAGACCAATTTTAAAACAGGACCAAAAATTAAGAATCTACATACACATTAAGATTTGGCATATCAAAGAACCCCAATTATTCAATTTTTGATGAAATCAAACAATGTTTAATTTTGGACCCCGATTTGGGCCAACTTGAAAACTGGGCCAATAATCAAAAATCTAAGTACATTTTTAGATTCAGCATATCAAAGAACCCCAAGGTTTCAATTTTTGTTAAAATCAAACTAAGTTTAATTTTGGACCCTTTGGACCTTAATGTAGACCAATTTGAAAACGGGACCAAAAATTAAGAATCTACATACACAGTTAGATTCGGCATATTAAAGAACCCCAATTATTCAATTTTGATGAAATCAAACAAAGTTTAATTTTGGACCCTTTGGGCCCCTTTTTCCTTAACTGTTGGGACCAAAACTTCCAAAATCAATACCAACCTTCCTTTTATAGTCATAAACCTTGCGTTTAAATTTCATAGATTTCTATTTACTTATACTAACGCTATGGTGCGAAAACCAAGAAAAATGCTTATTTGGGTCCCTTTTTGGCCCCTAATTCCTAAACTGTTGGGACCGAAACTCCCAAAATCAATACCAACCTTCCTTTTGTGGTCATAAACATTGTGTTTAAATTTCATTGATTTCTATTTACTTTAACTAAAGTTATTGTGCGAAAACCAAGAATAATGCTTATTTGGGCCCTTTTTTGGCCCCTAATTCCTAAACTGTCGAAAATAAAACTCCCAAAATCAATCCCAACCTTTATTTTGTGGTTATAAACCTTGTGTCAAAATTTCATAGATTTCTATTAACTTAAACTAAAGTTATAGTGCGAAAACCAAGAAAATGCTTATTTGGGCCCTTTTTGGCCCCTAATTCCTAAAATGTTGGGACCAAAACTCCCAAAATCAATACCAGCCTTCCTTTTATGGTCATAAACCTTGTGTTAAAATTTCATAGATTTCTATTCACTTTTACTAAAGTTAGAGTGCGAAAACTAAAAGTATTCGGACGACGACGACGACGACGACGACGCCAACGTGATAGCAATATACGACGAAAATTTTTTCAAAATTTGCGGTCGTATAAAAACACAATCATCGAGAATATTTGCACATTTAATTACTGTAAATTCAGAAATTAGTGCGTGCATTTATTATTGCGATTTTGTCATTTTAGACTTAAATGAGATTTTAATTTTTACGATTTTGAAACAAATTCTGTTAAATTAATATCAAATATTTCAAAATGCGAGTTTAAATTATTGCGTTTACAACTCAGTCGCATTTTTCGCAATAATAAAAACCTCGCATTAATTTCTGAATTTACAGTAATCATGAATCCCGAAAGCAGGTATAAAAAAAATTCACGAGTCTTCTACGAGTGGCTTTGGTACACATGTATCCACAAAAACCAGTACTCCATATATAATATGGAATATAGAGTTGATGAGTATAAACTTATTAACAGTAGCTTATTTATGTCATAATATTGTTTATAACTTACACCTGGTAACTGCTTAACGACTTGCAACTCATTCTTCACTATCTTCAAAATAGCTAAATCATTTCTTCCAAGTCTGATCAACAGTTCAGAGTAGTCTCCCCTGTTAGAAACTGGTTCTAACACAACTGGTCCAGAAGGAGCCAGACCAAGCTCCTGCAATGAATAAACAAAAATGCCTTATGTTATCTATGTTTAAACAAGTGAAAATGCAAGCTACTGCTCACTGATGATACCCCCGCCGCAAGTGGATAATATTAATAGTGTAAAAATATGCAAGTGTTCAGTAAACAGGAAGTTGTAGAGTGATGAATCTGAAAACGCATCACACGGTATAGCTGACTTAAATAAACCCTGAAACCAAATTTCAGAAATCCTTGTATTGTAGTTCCTGAGAAAAATGTGACGAAAAATATTCATGGGACGGACGGACTGACGGAAGGACAGACAGGTAAAACAGTATACCCTCCTTTTTTAAAGCGGGGGTTATAATAAATAATTACAATCTAAGTACACATGATGTATTCTAAATCCTGAGTTTACTAACCTCAGCATCACATAGCTATTTATCAAACTTTCTAACAAGCTCAAAAGGATAACATAATCCAGTGACAGCTAACAAAACATTCAGACCAGTGCGAGGTGCTGACTTGAACTTAAATTGAATTCTGAAGTGTTAATTTTTGTGATGTGTTTTAGTGTAATTGTGACTTTGAAATAAAAAAAACAACAGATAAACATATTGTTTATTTTGTTTTTGGTTTGTCAAGAGTGTGCAGGGATTTTGTTTCCTTAAGTTATAATAAACTTTAGTCTTCTTTTTCATTCCAATTTATTATCGGCCAACTCATTTCTGTACCTTTTTCAAACTTAAATAAGGACTAAAAGTTTCCCTATTTAAAGTTGTTATAAAAAAATTATATAATGTCACTGCAATGGCACCAGATTGCTTAATTCCATTTTTTTTTCATTAATTGGTCTACAGTCATTTGACAGTACATGTACGAAAGCACCAGAATTTTGCAGGTGCTATATGAACTCTTGTTTTAAAATGCAATGTTCTGAACAGCAATAACGATTGAAATATACTGATTCAGGAAATTCTTTTGAAGTAACAATCTCTTTAACATTTACAATGCACTTAAATCAATCAATAGTAAAAATTTGACCACATTTATACTGCACCTGTCCTGTTAGTTGATAAATTAAAAATATTCATTTCAACTGTACCTTTCACCTCTATATGACAAGACCTTTGACATCCATATGATAACACCAGTTGTACAATTTACTGTCGTTACTATAAACTTACCGATATATCAGTTGGTTTGAAGACAGGACCACTGACCAGGTCTAACAGTTGTAATGTTAAAGTGTCCTGTTTGAAGCACAAGTAATAACTGCTGTCTACAACCTCACAACTGAAAAGATAAAGACAAATTATTGCACATGATACATCATGTACATGTTGTAATTTTGTTTTCTAATAAAAAGTCAAAATTCTAATTCACGCTTTATAAAGTAGTTTTTTTGTTCTGTCCATCCTACCAATAAAAATCAAGTTTGTAAATTATCAATTTCAAGAACTTTTCATTAATTCCTTGTTTTTCAATGGTGTATCAACTTTGATAAGGTATGTTCTTTAATTGTAATTCTTTGAAAAGGTGTTTTCGGACTTTGTAGAAACCATTACAATTTTAAAACAGTTGTAAAATACTTTTGTAAATTAATACAGTGATCCCTCCATGTACTGTCTCATTTTATATCTTCTTTCATTTCTAACTTTTGAATGGTGAGTGTACTCTCATTATAGGTAAAACTGTAACTTAACTAGAAGCATTTACATGGCAAATTAAATGATAATAGCATTAGACATTGGCTCAAGAGATCATGGCAGATGTTAAATGTTTTTTTATTTACTAGTCCCTGTAACATTGTAAATATGAACAATCTACAGTCATCGACAGTATATAAAAGTGATATTTAGTTAGAAAACTTTCCTCACCTGGTTTCCTTGTTTATCCATGCAGCAGGAATAGACTTCTGTGAACTGATTACTCCTTCATTATTGGCTTTAACTATGGTAACATGTGCTCCAGGCAAGTGACCAATGGCTATTACCTCATTTCCACGGACTATAACTCGATCAAATACAGTTCCATCACTAAAACATACAACAGAGATATATAAGTAAATGTCATGATATTCAGAGATAAAACTCTGTAAATATAAGATTATAGTTGAGTGATAGTGTAATGCCTTGATGTTCAATCACTTCGGTAAAAAACTCTCAACTGTAAGCTTGCCATTTAATGAGGTCACTTGTCCATAGAAGATATGAAATTTCTTTTTAATGCCTATTTTGCTACTATCTTATAGAAATACTAATCCTGTGTCCATGCTACCCTTACAAGGATTTACAATGCTTTATTCTGTTTTCTATCGAAAGACCTCAGGGAATCCCCTGAAAGCTAAAATTTATTGTCTGATGATGCAATGACATCTTTATAATTGTGACCTTCTCATTGGGTTGCAATCTCACTGATACTAACTTGACTTAACCCACATCTTCTTTTACAGAGAACATTATCTTAAAAATATAACATGAAAGATGGAAGCACAATAAAGATAGAGTTACAATAGTTCTTACCTATTTGGTAGTGAAAACTTCCACTTCTGTTTTCCATTCATTAAATCATAACTATATACTCCATAAGGTGTAAGTGCTATTACTTGATCTGAAATAGTTTTCATACCTTATAATTAAAAATATTAAAATTGAGAATGAAAATGATAAATATGTCAAAGAGACAACAACTCGACCAAAGAGCAAACAACAGCCCAAGGGCCACCAATGGGTCTTATAAATTGAAAGGATAAGTAAAATCTATCATTGTTGCAAGGTAATTTTATATCATTATTTTTTTTTCAAGTATCACATCTTTTCCTCATCAAGAAAAATATTATGCAGTATGATCAAAAATCAAATTGACAATTAAATGAAAATATTTAATAAATACAACACTTTGCAGTATATTTAAAAAAAAAAAGCATATCCAAGCATTTTACTGATTTTAAATTTTCTTTAAATTTTAAATGGTTCATTTCGATATTTTCTATTTGGTTAATAAGTATTCTCATCTGAAAACTTATACTGTATGTGGGAAGTCCAACATCTTAAGACTGCTAGCCTTTTATATCAAAATATATGATGTATACTGTGGATTCATTATTTTTAGCTGGATACTTATTTTCATGGATTTCTTGGGTACAGATGAACCATGAATTTAAATGTTCGACAAATTACAAATTTTCCATAGGCTTGTATGCAGACTTTGGCATAAACACGAAATTGAATGTCCATGAAAGTGTAAGTTTTGCTCAATCCACGAAATTTGGTACCCATGAAAAGAAATGAATCCACAGTAAATAAACTTACCATTGCCTTTGATCTTTATATCAGCACTGAAAAAGGAGAATAAATATATGCTTACAAATCATGAGTTTTTTAAGTTGATATCAACATTTCTATAATAATAAGAGTTTATAAACAAGATATACAGCCAAAGATGTGTTGTCTTAAGTTTCGTCAATGTTTTCAGTCAAAAGAAAAATTGTATTAAACCATGTACTAGAACACTACCACGACATCCTCGGTTGACTGAATTTAAGCACCTTCTCCTTATTTAAGCCTGGATTTTTAACCCTTACCATGCTGAGTTGTTTTCAGAAATTGTCTAAATTTCGAGTATTTGCAAAAATATGCAAATGATATGCAAATGAGCTGTACCCTGATGCTGATGCATACTGATTACAATAAATCTAAAATAGGTGATCACAAGGTGGGGTGGTCGGGGTGAGGAGGCGGAATTTTTTTGGCGGGAATTTGCCCCAAAGTTGGTCCTCAGGTACAAAAAGCGTCAATTTTGACCTTGTTTTGTTCTTTTTCTCGACCTGTAAGTCCGAGAGATGCTAATAGATGCATCCATCTGTAGTTTACATGTAGCGTGGACACCAGTGAACACTTTTATCACAACAGTTGTTAGGTCGGAGTGAAACTGATCTGGGTTCATCAGTGTAAAGAAGGTCATTTGCACCAAAATTCACCAAATTTCGGAATTTTTCAAATTTTGAACTTTAACTGGACTTGCAACCGGAAGTAGTCGTTTCCTCTGCGTATTTTGATAATAGACACGACCAGTCGTTATGTGCCTTTAGGTTAACGGTATTTGTCAAGGTTTCAGTCCTCTGAACTCCGTGATTCAGACCTTGAAGGTAAGCCCACCCCTCCAAAAAAAAACAATTTTGTCCGATATCAAATTTTGAAGTTCGTATTTGAGCTCAAAATGAATATTTAAAGTGAGAAACATGACATGAATAGTTTCAAATTGAGGAAACGTGTATACACTACGAAATAAATGGTATTACGATGACCTCTAAATGTATGGAGCGCCATTGATGCCAAAATAACGGTATTCTGGGTACGGCCGTAATATTACGGCCCCCGCACGACAAGGGTTAATATTCCTATTGTCATCTGAAAAATTATAAAGTCATGGTGATTATGAAGGGAACAGATTTCTCGGCTGTCAAATCTTTTTGTTTTTAACCTGTCAAACCTGAAATTGTTAATCATTGGTAATATTAATTATGTGGAAAACAAAAGAGCATGGAATGGTGAAATTTTTAGTTATACACACATTTTAAAGTGTCTTATGTTTTATTTTTGCTTGGATTTTTAGTATATGTATTGGTAAGTTCTTAACTGGCCACATGCCATCGTCCCTTATTTTACTATGCATTATGAATATTTATTCAACTAGACTATGTCCTATCTCACTACCTACCCTGGTCTAGCTATGTGATGGACAGTATTTTCCCAGCTGAGGGCACCAGTTTCTACTTTCCAACTCCTAACATATCTCCCTCCACCACATACACCAACAAAATCTATTGAAAAGAATATTTATCAATTTTTAATATCTACCAAAATATATACAAAATATTTTTAAAAGAATATTTATCAATTGTTAATATCTACCAAAATATAAACAAAATATTTTTAAAAGAACGGTTATCCAATGATTAAATCTATCTGTAAAGTGAATTCTTTGTTACTGTAAGCATGGTAAGTTAAGAAACTATTGCTAGGTTTTTATCAATGCAAATAATGGGACTGGATGTGTATCTCAAAAAAAAAAGAACTTGCATTCTGATTTTTTGATACATTTATCTGTGTTGAGCAGATTTCCCTTAAATTCCAATAAATAATCTTGCAATATTTAATGCACACAATAATTTATGAATTTACAGTAATTTTAGTATGAACATGCTCATGGTAAAATTTCATTCAGAAGCAAGATATACATGCAAGATGTGACAATATTGTTCGTTTTTTTTAATAAAGGTACCAGTGTTAATGATTTATTTGAGTTTTATAATTATCTCCCTTTAATGCATTCTGTAATCTATTAGATCTTCGCAGCAGATTTAGATTCAATTTTGATTCTTATGTATTTTTGTTATTTAATAAAATTCAAATCATAGAAAGGAATTTACATATTCACACTCAAATTTATAAAATTTATTAGTATCATAGAGTGAGGCAGCTGTAGCAAGTTAATAAAAGGCTTCTGCACTATATTTTGTGTATGTCAAAAGTGGTCTAAATAATAATATAACACTATAAACCTTAGAAGATTAAAATATCAAGTCAATACCAAAGGGTTTTGATTGGGTTCCATAAAATCTTTACCCCAAAACTCCACAAGAAACGTTGCTTTCAATGTGATAATCATATTCTTGTCCATATAACAGATATTTAACATTTGATTTTTTTTTTTGAGAAACAGAAAAGAAGCATCAATGTCCTTTTTTCAGCCAATAAAAAAAACAAAATAATGATAAATTCTCCCTTGCAAGCTCACATTTATCTTGATGGAATACTGCATCAATAGTTCCTCTGTCATTGTCTTCTAATATCTGTCTCCATGCTACAACAGAAAATGTTTATCATTGTCATTTGTGCATGAGGAATACAAGAATTTTCAGCTCTATTCTGAAAAAGATGCATGGTAAGGCGAAGAACCTTGCAAAAGACACTTTAATTTACTTCATGCATCCCATGTTGTGTCCACTCTTTTTAATGATATGTGTATGAAACTTATAACTGCTTTCCAAAATAATTCTTTTTATGATAAAATGCAAAAGGAAAAAAAGATGATAAAAAAATGTTTCAAAAGTTGTTTTTTCAAGTAAAGGAAACAAACCTATAGATTAATTTTGGTTGTTAGTATAAATGTCAATTTCTTGCCACAGCTTTGTGTTTTTTTGCCCGGTACTTTGGTTAACTCTGCCAATAAAACTGACTGTCTGACATGAAATTATCTGTACAATGTGACATTTATGGTTGACTCTGCCCTATTTAAGAAATATTAGCTTGTACACACAACAATGCTCCAATGCTTTAGGTGCTATTGATCTAGAGATATTTGATCTACATGGACATATAAACATGATAAAGCTTTAAATGTAAACAAAATCCAACCTACCTACCCACATGCTGACAGTACATGTATGGGTCAGCATTCAGCAATGCTAAACCAACAATTTTTTAAGTCCTTGTGGTGCAAGGCCTAATGTTTGGCTGCTGCCTCATTGAAATAACCCAACATCTCTTTTTGTATTTTTATGATAAAATTCAATAATTCATCCCTATTACAATCATGTATCATGTAGAATGTCAATGTAAGAAATATAAGTTATCATTTACCTATAGAACCATTGTAGACATTTATTGATGCTAAAACATTTTTATCTGTAGTAACCAGTAGCTTTTTACTTGGATTTGATTGATCCCAATACAATCTCTCTATTTTTCCTATATATCTTTGTGTCCTGCAAATAAATAATCAGTTCATTATAATTAATATCAGTATATATACATATAGCATGTATAGTCACAACGATAATTATACTGGTGAGTCACTCAGTCATGGCTAATTTAGATGAGTCCAAAAGTCTGTAACTGATACTTTATCATTTCATATGAGTTCTTTAAAATGCAACAGGATAATATTGGTGAATATAAGACTAGGTTTTAAATTAAAGAATGTCTGATTGCCTGGAACAAGTGAAAGCCATCATCATAATCATCAGGCAAGCAAAAAACTACAGTTCATACATTTTTTTGGTCTAATTTACAATAAACATGATAAAATTAAGCCCATCAAAGTTTGATTCTGTTGTTGAAGTTGTGAGATCAGACCTGAAAATGATAGAGACATACAATATTATCCCAAGGATTTTTGGACCACCAGGGTAACATGTGTTGATAGCTTCGTGAAATGATTCATACAATCAGTCGCATCGCTTAGCAAAATTTCTAGTTTCTGTAGTGTAGTTTTAATGTCTTGTTTTGTTTTAATACTGTGGTACTGTGTTATGTAGACATTAATTCAGAAAATTATTGATAAAAAAAAGTTTGAACATATATATATTCTTCATGTACTTTAATCATGTTTATTTTTATTTTAAAAATATTTTTAAAATATTCATCTACATTTAAACATGTTAAAGTAATTAAATCTTTTAACATGTTTAATA
Organism: Mytilus trossulus; assembly: GCF_036588685.1. Taxonomy (NCBI): domain Eukaryota; kingdom Metazoa; phylum Mollusca; class Bivalvia; order Mytilida; family Mytilidae; genus Mytilus; species Mytilus trossulus. The sequence continues at coordinate 8,493,331 of NC_086384.1, forward strand.
AAAAGTTTTATAAAAATCAATTTGCATTAAAACAAAAAAATAAAATAGAACAAATTAACAGTAACGAACAAATATATTCAATTTAAAGAAATTCTAGTTTCTATATCATAAGTGTACATGTTCTAGAAATAAATTGTTGGATGTGAAATGATTCCTGTCATGAGGAGATGTAAAATTCTAAAAGACGTAAATATTTTTTTAACCAGTGAGTTTCTATCTTAACTTTTTTTTAAAGAAATTTTTCATAAATTTTAAAACAATAATCACATAATCATAAAATTGAGATCTCTGAATCATTGCTAATCATTTTAATATCACACTTCGTTGTACAAAATGTACCATTCATTTATACAAAGTAATGAATCAATGTCAGTTGCATGTAAATTCTTGCAACTCTCTTGCAACATGTGCAATATAATTATAAGAGTATAATTTCACCAGGGTTCAGTATATATATGACTGAAACTGTTTGAAAGGATTTACTCCCTGGTACTAATAGTTTATACTTATTCAGCCATAAACAGTTGAGCTAGGAAAGTTCTTCTTTCAGTTGCTTAATGACTTATAACATGCATGAATAATAGCAATTATTGTTTATCAGATAATTGAATTTAATGAGGCTACTGGCGTATGTTGTTTTTGTTTTGTATTATAAATCAAAAGTGTCTGCTTACACTGGCTTACAATTAGGAACGCCTCTTTTTGTTTAAATGATTACTGTCACGTGCATTTTATTCTCAAGAGTGTAAAGCACGTTAAAACTTTCTCACATAGCATCTGTTTAGCTTCGTACAAACATTTCGTTATACAAAAAAATCCCACCCACGCCTCCCAATAGATTTATTGTAAATATTTTAATTACTACTTATCTGTTATATTAGATTGTAGTGAATGCATTTATTTGAACGATACTGCTGTGCCAGTTTGTTGTATTTTTCAGCTTCACGCTGTATGACAGATGTTGATGAATCGATGGACTTTGTTAACTGAGAAGACATGGAGAAAGGATTAATTTTAAAAGTGTAGATTAAATGATGCAAGACATTTTTATTCGTTTGAATGCTGATAGGACATTAGCAGTGTATGATTGTTTTAAGTATGTCGTCGTTGATTAGACATTAGCAGTTTATAATTGACTTTTGACTCTATCGTTGTTTTTAATTGCACTAAATATATTTATGCATTGATAACTTGAAATGTAAAGCTAATATTTTGGTCATACAAAAAACGGGGATGTCGCAGATCCTTTTAGGGGGCGGTTCAGGGAGACAATAAACGGACTTGGAACTGTCCCCCTCTGGCACATATCTCTACCCTACCGGCTCTATAGTGGAGGGTATTAAATATTTTCCTAGGGTTCACTCTTGTCATCGAGAGGAATCCCCTCCACTTCTGGTATCAGAAGGGAGGTGTTATCTCCGCAGTACACGTAATTCAGGTTGTTTGCATATATAAAATCGGAGAGACAGTTGTTTTGCAGAGGTTTGTGTAAACAGAGGGGGGTTCTCCGTCCAGTCCACTCTTGCACGTAGGAGGGATATTTTGACACTTATGTTATCATAGGGTCCCCGATATGCTCTTTTCAATCCTTTGGCTATCGGGTTGTTTGTCTCCCTGGAACTTGTTAAACATTTTATCTGCGGCCTATCAAATATCCACACATACATAGTTTTGTACATATACATGTTGTATTAGTAGTAATAAATATTCTGTATTCTTTCTACAATTTTATTGTTGGTTTTTCAGCGCCAGTGGTCCGTTTATTAATGTGCTGCCTTGTAATACAGATGTCCCAGGTTCAATCCCAAAGGACAGAGGCAAGCAATTTTGTAATGAAAATCATGCTCTCCCAACAATAAATACACAGTTAAAAGAATTACCTAGCCAGGGAAGTGTTGACAAAAATGGTTGAAAGCATCAACATACAGTGTAGTATAATGACTCTTGTCAGAAGTGCGGGAAATGTGTCTGGATTATTTTCTTAGTACTTATAGTAGATACTTAGTCAGCTGTAAGCAATTGAGCTAATAAACTATTTCTTTAGCTAAGTTAGTTAACGTATGTATGTACTGTAAATTCCTCCAATATTCGAAGAACCCCTCGAGAGCTGCGAGGGTACAGTGGAATCCATGTACATTTTGTACACTACTTATCGGAATAAACATATTTACACTTTTGTTAGTTAAAACTCCAGTCTGGGTACCAGAGATGTGTGTGAGAGGGTGAAAATCACCCTTCATGTGTACTGACATTTTTAGCTTTAACACGCTGCCTTGTGAAACAGAGGTCACTGAAGAGACAGGTGATTTTGTAATGAAAATCATGCTCCCTGATTACACATGTACACAGTACATAATACTGAGTTGAAAGAAAAATAAGAAATCATACTTTACTGCTTCTACCAGACAGCGGCCACCATCAAAACACTGATTATACTGACAAATTGATTTAATCAATTTTTACACCCTCCCCCCAAAATGTTTCAACTGCTCTACGGTTGCACATATTACTTTTTTATGGTTTGAACAATTTTACAAAATACATTACCAATCAAATTTTCCAACTTGATCTTCATAAAGACCAGAAACATGTAAAATCGCAGTGCTTAGGAGGAAAAACGATAATTTAACAATACTCGAAAGCATTTTTTTTCCTTCAGCCACCGGTAACGTTTTGTATCTCTACGAGAAAGAGTTCATCGATTCCATGGTTATTTCGTCCCACAATTCATTCGGCCCATTCAATACTACACTCTCAGGTAAACCGTCATTCAATTAAAAAACTTTAAGGTGTTAGAATTTACTCTAATCATTATCTGTCCTGGACAGGCCATGTTATCTACTTACATGTATGTTCATCAATATCACCTAGACTTCATTTACTCTCTAAAATCAAGAATTTTCTAATATCGATTCCAGAAAATCATTTCGTAATAACAGATATATATATATGAATACATGAATATATCAACATAACAAATGAAAAAGAAAGAAAAAAAAACAAATTGTTTTATACACATTATACATGTTATATTTACTTTGAACACTATTGGAATATATATAGTCATGTCTGTGCCAGTTTTTGAATTTGTTATTAATTATGATAAGTAACCTTACTATCTCATCTTGGAATGTTCAGGGGCTGGGGAGCAAATGCAGTGATGAAACTTTTAACTCATATTTAAAACATGATATAAATATACTTCTTGAGACATGGAAGGGATCAGACTCTAATTTAGATATTCCTGAATTTAGCACTTTTCAGAGATGCCGAAAGAAAAAAAGGCGATCAAAGAGATTTAGTGGCGGCATTATTGTTTTATATCAATCAAAATATAAGAAAGGCATAACTGAAATGCCACATATTTCTTCATCAGAAAACAGATTATGGTTCAAATTAAATAAAGCCTTTTTTGGTTTGAATAAAGATGTTTACATTTGTGCATGTTATATTCCTCCTGTTAGCTCCAATTATTATGATGATGATTTCTTGAATCTAGAAAATGAAATATCTAATATTCCAAAGACATCTAATATTTTAATTCTTGGTGATTTAAATGCTCGAATTGGAGAAAAGATAGATTTTATTGATAATGAAAGTCTGTCTCTTGACTCTCTGCAAAATGTGCTGCCTGATGATTATAGTGAAGATTGTACTATTCTCAGAAATACACGAGATAACATTTTTAATACTCAAGGTCAAGGTCTCATAGACCTCTGCATTGCTTCCCAGCTCCGTGTGTTAAATGGTCGCTTTGTAGGTGATATTTTGGGTAATTTCACTTGCCATAAGTCATATGGATCAAGTGTTGTTGATTATGCTTTGGCGGACATGGACCTCTTAACTTCTATTAATTTTTTTCAAGTTGATAGTGCCACATATTTATCAGATCACTCACAGATTTCTGTTCATATATATTGTAATATTACTCCTGATTTTGAGGAAGATTCTCCTAATTTTATACCTTTACAGTGTACATACAAATGGGAAGCTATTTCTAAAGACAAATTAATCGACACTATTAGTGATTGTGATGTATTACATAAGATAGTCTCTTTTGAAAATAATATTTTTGATGAAAACAGCAATGGCATCAATAAAGCCTCAGAACAACTAACAAATATTTTTGATAATTTGGCAAAAACGTCCTGTAAAATAATAAGACACAAAAAAGTAAAAATAAAAAAGAAGAAATCATGGTCAGACAATGAAGTTAACGATTTGAAAAAAACAGTGGTTGATTTAGGCAATAAAATGCGTTCTAAACCATTTGATTTGCAGCTACGTCATAATTTTTTTTATCAATGTAAGAATCTTAAAAAGATGATAAAAAGGAAGAAATATATATTTAAGAAAAATATTTATGATAAACTTTTAAATTGGAAAGAAACTGATCCAAAACAGTACTGGCAGCATTTAAATTCACTTAAAAATGATGATAGTAGTTCTTCAAACTTAAGTAAACTTATTAATATGGGAAATGTAAGTCAACATTTTCAGTCCCAGGGGAAACCTGAAAATATAAATGTACCTTTTATGGATAAAATAGATGCATATGTTAAAGATTATAAAAATATTTTAAAGGAAAATGTATTGACAGATGCACCTTTTACTATAACAGAAGTTAAAAAGTGTATAAACAAATTAAAAATGGGGAAAAGTGCAGGACCAGATAGAATTGCAAATGAAGTCATTAAATATTGCAGTTATGTTACATGTAAATCCATAACTAAACTTTTTAATTTAATTTTAGAAACAGGTAAATATCCGATTCAATGGAGAAAGTCATACACTATACTAATTTTTAAATCTGGAGACTGTACTGATCTTAATAATTATAGGGGTATATCTCTCCAAAATTGTATTGCAAAACTCTTTAGCTCTGCATTAAATAATAGACTAACATTACATTATGAAAACATTTTTGCAAATCAACAGTTTGGATTTAGAGTCAATCATAGAACCACAGATAGTTTGTTTATATTAAAATCTTTAATTTCAAAATATGTAAATAAAAAGAAAGAAAAGATATTTGCCTGCTTTGTTGATTTACGCAGAGCATTTGACACTTTGTGGCATAATGGGTTACGATACAAACTCATAAAAAATGGGCTAGGGAAAAAATTTTATGAGGTAATTAGTGATATGTATAACTTAACAGAATCTTCTATTAAAATTGATAATAAAATCTCTAAATCCTTCATATTGGAAAGAGGTGTTAAGCAAGGGGATAGTTTAAGCCCTACTATTTTTAATTGTTTTATTAATGATATACATCAGATTTTTGACAATACTTGTGAACCTTTAGTCCTTCAAAAATCTGAATTGTCCAGCTTAAGTTTTGCAGACGATTTGGTTATAATGTCAAGTTCACATATAGGACTCCAGAATGCAATAAATAAACTAGAGAAGTACTGCTATGACTGGCAATTAACAGTTAATACTAAAAAAACTAAAGTTATGACGTTTCAGAATAAATTTTCTCCCACCCCTGTGGTATGCTATAAAAACATCCAATTAAATGAAACTAAAGAATACAATTTTTTAGGAAACATTATTAACTATAAGGGTAATTTTAAAAATGCTATACAAGAACTATCAAAAAAGGGATTGAAGGTCCTATTTGCTTTAAAAAGTAGATTTTCTAACTTTCAATCCATCCCTGTTAATTTATCATGCAAACTTTTTGATGTCTTAATAAGACCTGTTTTATTATATAATAGTGAGGTATGGTTTATGGAAGATTACTTATCCATGTTTAAATCTTTGAAACGTTCAGAACAACATGGTTCTGTTTGTGATACTTTGTCGTTAGAAGATAAATTTTGCTATGAAATGATTCATAATAAATACTGTAAATCTGTCCTAGGACTTAGGAAAACTGCATGTAATATTTCAGCCAAAACAGAACTGGGCAGATTTTCTATGGCTTCATTTATTAAACCACAAGTTATGCTATATTTCTGTAGATTTCATACCCATGATATTAATCCTCTGTTAAAAGAAGCCTATGAATTAAATAAGTCCCTGCATAATGATGGTTTTCATAGTTGGTATACATTTGCTCTAAATATTTTTAAAGAGACTGGATTAAATGCTAAAGATTTTGAAACTTGTGATAAACCATACAATAAAATTAAATATTCCTTAAAGATGAAGTTTAAACAGGTATCACATGAATTTTATACAAAAAAAGTCTTGAATAAACTTTCTTCTATAACAGACAGTTCGAAATTATTTCTATATGGTCAAATAAAAACTGAGATAAAAATTGAAAATTATTTACTAAAAGAATCAAATTTTAAAACCAGACAATTAATTTCTAAATTAAGGGTTAGTGACCATAACCTAGAAGTTGAAATGGGAAGATATAAAAATGTACCCAGAGATCAAAGGTTATGTAAACTTTGTAATAAAATTGATGATGAATACCATTTTTTACTATACTGCAAATTAAACTCAACTTTAAGAGATTGCTTATTTTTAAAGATTTATAATTTAAATCCTGATTTTACAAATTATCAACCACTTTTAAAGCTAAAACAACTTTTAAATCCTAAATCTGAGCTTTTGACAGAAATTGGTGACTTTATAAAGCAATCATTAGAATTGCGAAAATGAGGTCCATGTCCATCAAAGGCTACATTAATTACCATTTATAACTATGTTTTTTTTATGTTTATATTTGTAATTCTTCACTGTCTGTATTAAATGTTGTATTTGTGTTTGCTTGACCCATATGGGTGTATTTTTGCAAATAAAATTATTATATATAGAGAGCCTAAAAAAAATGACGATTATAAGATATGTTTGTGTAAAAAATGATAAAATGGTGCACAGAAGACTAAGTTAATACCAGTCACTCAGTCTTTTCATATGACTTTAACGGAATAACTTACCAATATCCCAGAAAAAATCAACCTCAAGTACAAGCTAAAAAAAAATTAAAAAAATTACTTGTTGGAACATTAAGAAACTGTGTAATTTTATATTTTATCATAGTGGGTTAAAGAGCTAACCAGAGCTCATATTTTCTCTGTTATTATGTATATATGCCGACTCTAAATAAAATTTACTTACTTACTTACTTACTTACTTTAAATGCGTTATAATTATAACACACTTATGTTCTTTTTCACGGGTTCAATCATAACGCATTTCTTTTCTATACGAGACTTAATAACACAAAACTCAAATATACTATGGGATATAGGTTTGCAGCATCCAGTCTTTTAATGATACATTCGGAACATAATTATAACAACATGTGAACAAGAATTAATTATTTAGAATGGCAGGTGTACTGTTACGCAAAAAACAAGTCCTTATAACATTCTCTTCACTAGAAGTGTGATCAACAGCCTGAACAATCTACAAAATATAATTACAAAAATTAGAAACAATTCACAACTACAGGGGCGGATCCAGTCATTTTAAAAAGGGGGGTCCTAATCCAGGACAAAAGGTGGTTCCAATCACATGTCCCCATTCAAATGCATTGATTGTCCAAAAAAAAGGGGGTTCCGCCCCAGACCCCCCCCCCCCTGGATCCGCGCCTGAACTACATGTAAATGAACGAAAAAAAATTGAATAAATACTGTAACTTTGTGCATCTATTGATTTGTACAATTCTATAAGAATAATCTTATACGTGTGAAGGACAGTACCTTTAGAACAAAAAATGTTTGATTTTTTTTATTTTTTTTTATTTTTTTAAACAAAAACAAAATTAAAGGTTAGGCAGACCTTAACAGCAATTAAATTAAACGTGTAGACTGATTGAATGCAAACAGTAGAATTATTTAATTCCCGCTTAGGTGTGCACGGGTGAATCCACCCGTGCAAATTACTACGCATAACGGTATTCGTTAAGCCTTATAACGAAAAGAAATTTATTTGAGATATTGTTGCGATTTGAATGATGCCAATACTATACATGCTATATGAATTTGTCATTTTTACCTGTTTTGAAAATTGTATTATTTTTTCATAACAATTTTTTATTTCATTTATAACGTTGATGAGACGTTCAGTACACAGACCACAGTGAACGAAGCATGCTTTTAGAGCCTCTAGTTTCAGCTTTAATATCATTAAAATATCAAAGACGCCAAGAAAATGGGATAAGGCTTTGGCATATCATAGTTTTGATTTAGCTAAAAATATTAAGCATGCCCCTCTCAGTGATTTTCTGAAGAGACTGAAAAACTTAACTACGGTAAGTATGCAACATTATCTTATCAATTGGCATTACCTAATACAATCTTAGTTCCAATAACTGGAAAGATAGTTTTATCAGGACAGTGAAAGCAAAGAGGTTTTAGATAGATTTGTCTTGATAAACTTTATTTCCTACATGTACCAATATACTTATAAAAATTTGGAAACGTTTCAAGTGTGACATATTTATAGGTTCCATCAAATATGGTCGGACCGTACGCGCATGGTCGGGGTAATTAAGAGGTACATATATGCTTACCTCTTTATATATAACCCTTCTAGTTGTCACGTCATTAAAAAGACACTACCAAAGGTCATTTTTTCATTAAAAATTAGTTATAACTAGATTAATAAAATAAAATAAGCAGTTTCACACAGTAAATTTCATCATTTATAGGCAAAACTATAGTTAACACATTTTATTCATTACCGATATGTTATTACGAGTGAATGGCAAAATGTCGACCTGGGAAGATAACTTCCAAAAATATCTTGATGAACTGTTACACAAGAAGTCAACGGTTTTACTATAACCTGACATAAAAGTCGACAGGATAAACTGAAAGAGTCTAATAAATTGCTTACTTTTGAAACTTAATATAATTAGCATTAGCCGCGAGAACAATATTCATATTTTTTTTATACTTGTGCGTGTTTTGTTTTAAAAAAAATGAATGACGTCACCGGCAATGACACTAGTTTATTTTATGAAGTTGTCTGGTGATATGATGTACTTCAGTCATGTTACGATATTGGAGATCTAGAGCTTTTTCACCGTAGACACATCGGAATGACCCAGGACCAAAGAAAAGCTATGGTACCGTGTGGACGTAAATGTCACCCTACGCATCCATGCAAGAATACAATTAGAGATGAAAACAAACTTTAGCATCAATATTTAATGTTATTTGAATTGTAAATAATACAATTGCATGTAGCAATCATTGTTATTTTATAAAGTTTTCTCATGTTTATTATTAAAAAATATACCTACATGGTCCAAATACTCATATGGTCCGACCCGTTTATAACCAAACGAGCATATACTCATATGGTCCGACCATACGCGTACGGTCGGACCATACGCGTATGGTCGGACCATATGAGTATACGCATATGGTCATGACCATACGTGTATGGTCCAAATACTCATATGGTCGGGAACAAACATATTAACAAAATATTATAACTATATCTTTATTTGCAAAACATACAAAAAACAATTTTGGTTGTGGCAAATACATTGACAAACAAACATAATGAAACATAATGAATATATTATAAGAAATATGATAAAAACAGTTACTGTTCTCCTTTCCTCAGTTCTAATGACTCTTTAATAAAAGGAACAACTGCTTTTACATCATTTGGTGTTGATGGATTAAGTATTATAACGAGTTTATCAGTAAAATTAAGTGTATTAAAATTTACATATTTTTGTATACAATATTTTAGAAAGATTTCTCCTTTTTTTTTAATTTATTTTACAGTTGAAGAAAAAATGAAATTCATCGTCTAAGATATTACATATTTTACATTTTCTTTCATTTCGTGGTATTTTGGTATTATTGAAATTATGTATTGATGTTTTATTCAGCATGGTCATGGAGATCGACAAGCAGTATACTTAATTGTTTTGACTTAACTTTGGGACCTCACAATTTTACATTAGGACCCATCTAAAACGCAAGAAATGTTACCGGGACTGTTCCAAAATATGAGCGTAATTTCAGATAAAAAATGAAATACTACCAGCGGAGATTGCAATATATTTTTAAACATTCAAATGTAATCCCATTCAATGGAGACTATGCCCTCTGTGCCACTGAACCCACAACTTGCTAGTACGCCTCCAACAAATCTTTCCTACAATAACCAAGGTCGTATAAATTAACAGAAAAATGTATGCATCTTTTTATATAAATAAGGTCGTTAGTTTTCTCGTTTGAATTGTTTTACATTGTCTTATCGGGGCCTTTTATAGCTGACTATGCGGTATGGGCTTTGCTCATTGTTGAAGGCCGTACGATGACCTATAGTTGTTAATATTTGTGTCATTTTGGTCTTTTGTGGATAGTTGTCTCATTGGCAATCATACCACATCTCCTTTTTTTATATCCCCTCTTATATAATTCGGTTGTTATGGTCGGGTTGTTGTCTCTTTGACACATTCTCTATTTCCATTAATTTTTCAATTTTATTCGTATAACTATTGACCGATTTAAGATTCTTTTCACAACTATGGAAAACATAATCAATATTGTCTCTTATCTCTGCACCGGCACTTGTCTCAGAATTTTTTTTTCCTATATACCTTATTATAACACAATAAGTTATATAGGAATTTTTTTTTCTGAGAGAAGTGTCTGTGTATCTCTGTTCTATTTCCGTGCAGATAAAATAAAAGGGTCAAACTAATCAGAGACTCAGAGGCCCATAGATTATGTAATCAAACATAAAAATCTTGAGAATTGGAAATAGTAAAGAGACACATCGGGATTCGACATGAAATCTATATTTGTTACTCTATTTTTGGGATTGACTGTTGGTATGTATGGATATTTTAAGTAAAAATACCTGTAATATTTACCGTTTTCAAATCTGAACAGGATTTTTTTTTGTTAAATTTTATACCAATGTCAAATCGGTGGCAGAATGCGGCCATAAAAGAAAAAAAATATGTTGTTTCCTCAAGATACTATGTCGTTCGCTCAAGATGCTATGTCGTTCCCACAAGATAGTTATTTCGTTCCCACAAGATAGTTATCTCGATCCCTAAAGATGCTATGTCGTTCCCTCAAGATACTATGTCGTTCCCACATGATAGTTATCTCGTTCCCACAAGATACTATGTCTTGTCCACAAAATAGTTATCTCGTTCCCTCAAGATACATTGTCGTTCCCTCAAGATGATATGTCGTTCCCTCAAGATCTCATGTTGTTCCCTCAAGATATTACGTTGTTCCCTCAAGATACTATGTCGTTCCCTCAAGATGTTATGTTGTTCCCTCAAGATGATATGTCGTTTCCTCAAGATACTATGTAAAGAATATATTAATATAATTTTATTGATATGTTGATGGAACGAGATAACTATCTTGAGGGAACAACATAGCAGCTTGATGGAACAACATATCATCTTGAGGGAAAAACATAGTATTTTGAGGGAACGACATAATATCTTGAGGGAACGACATAATATCTTGAGGGAACGAGATAACTATCTTGTGGGAACGACATATTATATTGAGGGAAAGAGATAACTATCTTGTGGGAATGACATAACATCTTGTGGGAACGACTTAGTATCTTGAGGGAACAACATAATTTTTTTTCTTTCATGGCCGCATTCTGCCACCGTAGTACTACAAATCTGAACAGATTTATTTTCGAGGATAATTTTAAAAAGTGGAGCCACATGGGCAAATATTTCTTCTGATTGTTTAGGAAGAAGGTAAGAGGGACGCGAGTGTATACTTAAGTGATACAGCATTCCAATTGAAATGTTGAATCCGAAAGACAGTATGTCTTTTCAGCTCACCTGACCAAAAGCATTTAAAGCAAACCCGACATGAGTAAAATTGTTCATCAGGTCAAGAAATATCAGCCCTGAAATTTTCAGAAATCAGACAGTGCCATTGTTGGGTTGCTGCCCTTGTATTTGGGGTTTTAAATAGTATTATAAAAAGAGAGAGAGAGAGTTACTGTAAGCAGCAATAATATGCAGTAAGATCAACATATAGGTCAACATGACCAAAATGGTCAATTGGCACATTAAGGAGTTATTGCCCTTTAATGTCAATTTTTTTTATATTATTTAGTAAATTTTTGTAATCTTTTACAAAAATGTTCTCCTCTAAAAATACTACTGAGAAGTGTCCGATTAAATATTAAGGCTGTTCTATAGATTATCTTAGGTGTATTTAGCAAAACTTTTAAGAATTTATTCCTCAATGCTCTTCAACTTCGTACTTTATTTGGCCTCTTTAACGTTTTTTGATTCGAGCGTCACTGATAAGTCTATTGTGGGCGAAACGCGCGTCTTGTGAAAATATAAAATTTAATCCTGGCTTCTAAAATGAGTTTATTATGAACCGGCGTTCCAACCAGTATGCATAGTCTAAATTGCCTATTATCATAATAACCATGATATTTTGAGAGAAACATTTTTTTATATGATTTAAATCAATATAGATAAATGATCGCTGTAAATGACAAATTTATCTGCAGGACAAGATCTAGTAAGGTCAAATGTTGCCGATAAACATGTAGTTAGTACCCTTTTACTGTAGTAGGACTGCCGATGATATAACTTTCCATCAAAGTTCAAATGAAGTGGATGTAAGCAATTAAAGGTAACCATACGAACTCCTTCAACAACGAGAAAAAAACCTTACCGTTTAGTCGGCTATAATAGGCCCCGACATGAAAGATATGAAACAGATCAATTGAGAAAACCAACTGTCTAATTTATAACAAAACAATTTACGAAAAACAAATATAAAAGACACAAATTAACCGAGGACAACCCCTGAACTATAGGCTCCTGGCAGGTGCAAATAAGAAATTGGTCTAGAAAACATATGCATGGAGAACGCATTTAATAGTTTGTGGGCATTTGATATATAATGACCGACACCTTTAATTGTATCACTTTAATTTTTTTTTTACCATAGTGGGTTTTTTGTTGTTCAATAATTACTACATGTACAGGTGTTGTCTGTTTTCAGATTCCGTACACAGTATATGTCCATTCGGCTGGATTAGATTCAGTTCTTCGTGTTATTTGTTCCACAGGTCGCTGTCAACATGGATTGATTCTTCCGTGAGTTTCTTTCTTTCTATCTTTTTCCTTTAACTTTTATGATTTAGTTTCTTCTCTTGAAGCTTAATATTGGAGTTTTCATTAATCTATTTTTAATGAGTTTCTTTTAGTAAGGTTTTGGGCAGTTTCTTTGTATTTGTCTTCCGTGACAACTATCCACCAGAGAAAAAATGAGGTAGATATCAGCAACTATATTGACCATACGAGCTTCATTTCAACAACTCATACCGAATAGCAATCTAAACATGTTTGCAAACGCCTGTCCCACCCTCACCCTGGACAATGGTGTAACAGCACACCATAAGAACAAACTGTAAACATCAGTGACTCATCTGATCGACACAAAGCGCCAAACATCTAACACAAAGAATACTGAGAAACAAAGTATCTATGAAGTATGCATATATTAACAACATCCAAATTAAGGATTTAGTCCCTTGATTTATTTTTTATAGACCTATGCCATAGAAGATCCCTTTGGTTAATGATAGCCCCGAGCCAAATGAAGGGGATCTACGTATGTCCGCCCATATTTCTATCCGTGTTTTTTTTTTTTACAATAATCCATGTTTCTGTGAGTTCGTCAGTCAGTCCGTCCCACCAAAAAACAAATGTGCCGGGTTGCATTTTTCGCACGATCTACAAGGTTCCCGAAATTTGGAACACGCTTTAAGTGAGCTTACTGTACTGTGTGATGCTTTTGTGACGACATCAAAAGTTCAATGAAGGATAAAAAACTTAATTCACATACTTTTTTCACTGACCCACCCCCCCCCTCTTAGCTTAATTTGGGAAAAATTGATTGTCCAATATGGATACATGTAAAAATCAATGTAGGATAACGAAAATTTGCAGCAGTTCAACCCCCACCCCCAAACTATTTGATTTAAGTTTTTTTTATCCAACATCAATCTTTTGATTTTGTCCCTTTCAGACTCAATGCTCATCAATTTCAAGTTTTATGAATACTTGTGCTATATATAAAAATATATTTAGTGAGATGCTAATTTTGCTATTTTTATATCCTTCAGACTTATTGTCGATCTCATGGAGCACACCTAGCTACTGTTCAATCTGGTTCCGAAAAGGATTTCATTAATGGCATGATTCAGAATATGCCTGGTACGTTGGTTATCCTAAATATATGATAAATATTTATATAATATATAAGAATACATTCTGATGTATCAATGATGAGCTAACGTATGTTGACAAGAACCACTTAAATCTTCTACAACCCCACGTATTCCACGACAATCGTGCAATTCAATACAAGTAATATAGATTCTTACATTCATACCAGTGGATTATCGGATTTATCCAATCGAGATAGTTAAATTAACAATTTTAAAGTCCGAGCCGCCTTTTATAAATTTATAATTTAACTATCGAGATTGGATAAATTCGATAATCCACGAGTAACTATGTAAGAACCTGTTTCTCTAATGATTAAAATGCATGTTCTTTTTTTGTTAACCGAAAATCCCCTCGAGTGCCTTTCACATTGCACGAAGTTGTCAATTTCATTAACACCTGTTAGCATATTTTGATTCCTTCAGTTAGATTAAAAGGTCATGACCCTTAAAATCATCCAATGATCTTTTGAGATCACTAGCAACCACACGTTGATTAATTTTTTTTATACTATGTGTTCGGAAAGGGATAAATTTCCATAGAATTAGAGAAAAACATTTGCTAAATAGTATATATTACTGTAACGTGTAACCAGTAGAGCGTCTATATCTTACACGATTCGTTCCAGTAAATACTTGAATTAAAGCTGTCCTTAAACAATACAGCAATACCAATACTGTTTACTTTATTCCTATCTATGATACTTAGTATACACACCAAACTAACATATTCACACGGGTTCTTCGCTGACAACCAGGAACAACAAAGATCATATATACAGTGCTTGCTAGTGCAGCCTGTTCTCCGAGTGGGACAGTCTGTCACTTCCAGACAGTGCGGGCTGGTACAACGTGTATGTCCTTAGAGTGGGACAACCTAACACCCCAATGGCATTTTTTGTTCACATATATATATACCCGTGGTCGAATTCATTATTTCCTTTGGTGTTTTTTAAATGTTCCCCTTACGGAACAAAGAGAATCCTTAAAAACACCTCGGCCACTAACATTCCGGACAAACGTATAAAAGATATAAGAAGAAGTGATATGAGTGCCAATGAGACAACTCTCCATTCAAGTCACAATTAATCTGCCTAATTTTTTCTCAAGCGTTAATATAAAAAAGAAGATGTGGTATGATTGCCAATGAGACAACTATCCATAAAAGACCAAAATGACACAAACATTAACAATTATATGTCACCGTACGGCCTTCAACAATGAACAAAGCCCATACCGCATATAGTAAGCTATAAAAAGGCACCGATAAAACAATGTAAAACAATTCAAACGAGAAAACTAACGGCCTTAAACATGTATTGGTTACCGTACAATAAGGTTCTTCTTATTGGTAGCAATATCACATTATAACTCTTTTAACAGGACAGTACTGGTTAGATGGAGTAGATGATGCAGCTGAGGGTATATGGGAGTGGGCTTCTACAGGCCTAAAGATTTCCATCAACCTGTGGTATCCTGGTGAACCGAATCAAGCGACATCTTTAGAAGACTGTATGGAAACAAATACGCATTATAACGGACTGTGGAACGACGAAGAATGTTATGAAGATAACTTTTGTATATGCGAAAAACCACATGTGTAGAAAGTACTCTTTGTATATAACTTTTATATCTTTTTATAAAGTAATTTTCATTTTAGTCTTTTTGTATTTTGTACACTTCATTGTATTTACCCTGAATCTATATCAGTGCCATTTTGGTCACACAGCCAATATTATTGCGGTTGTTATTTTATGTCTTTGTTGCTACTGATGTTCGTTAGATGTTTAGTCATGCTTTTTTTTTTATAGAAATATATGAATTGTCCATACACTTTTGGGAAAATACATCCATTGATCACCACAACAGCCAACAATAGACATTGAGAGGATTTCTACAAGAATCCAAATTGTAACAGGAGCATATATATTTCAATCGAATCGATCATCATTCAATAAAAAATAAAGTCAGTTCAACATGTAAGCTTTTTAACAACAGTCCTGAAATGTTATCACATTTTCTACTAACATTTGAGTCACTTAAAACGGAAATTTAATAAAAACATTGATGGAGTTAATAATTTAAGGAGGTGGTGAACTTATAGCAAAATCATGCTTTGTAGAGGAAGCAGACTAAGTTCAACTAATAGTTATCCCTTTCTTCTATACTGTGGATAAACGCAATAATGAACTACATGTAAGTAAAAGGACAACTAGAGAGAGTGTGTAGATTAGCAACCGGCATACGAATAGGCGAGTGACATTTTCGAAAAAAACGCTCTTTTTTTAATTTAATGCATCCACCTAACACACAGCTGATTTTTTTAAATGGTAGTAGATGATGAATATCTGAACTTCCTTTTTTGCCCGGTCGTAAACAAATTTTGGTAGGGTGTATTTTTAGTAAATCTTGAATTAAAGTCGAAACTTATTTTCAAAATAAAAAATCACCCCCGTTGTTTTCACGTTAAGTACTAGCTTTTTACTTCCACTCCTTTTAGTATGTAATGTCTTAATTTTATAGGCGTATATAACAGATGTAACTCAACAATTAAAAAAAATATAAGTCATTTTTGTAACAATTATATATGTCATTATTTCATAAACCTACCTCTTGTTTTCAATTTATCTCTCTTTTTCTTTTTTTTTCTTTTTTTTGGATTTTAAAACAAAACCATAAATTCACCATTCCAAGATCATACCTAATGTATATACATATTGTTATAACTGTATTAAGTGTCAGACCACAATTTCACTCCATCTGATGTATAACAGGAAAGGTAGCCCTACTCTGACACAAAATAGTGCCTTTGTTGTCATTGTTTACTAGAACTAACCAATATTTGCATGAGATTGACAAGATTGAGAATGGAACATATGTTCCTCAGTGTATTTGTTCATCTCCTTGGAGGTTAACCTCATTTAAGAAGGGACAGACAAAGTTGACATTAAAATACTGAAACAATTGATGGCAAGGATACGTTCCCCTTAATGGCCAGGGCGTTCTCTCAGGTTCGGTCTTTATATCATACTAATGGAGCTGGAATGAAATGAAGAGCACACGTATCCAATTGTTATACTTCCAGTAACAGAGGCCACATCTGCTCTGAACATTTGTCTACAGTACAACAAACAAAAACATAAATATAGAACCTATACATCACAAAAATGCGGATACATCAGGCATGGTTTGGGTATTTTAGACTTCTCTCAAGACATGTTGTCTATTCTTTGGTCGGTTTGTTTTCTCTTTGACACATTCCCAATTTTCATTCGCATTTCCATTTGAGAACCATTTGCCTACTGGAGATAAACAATTCATTCCTTTTTGGACATGCTATCACCGTAAAACATCTGTGAACTGCAAATCTCTTCAGTATAGTATTATATGCAGCTATTGTTGTGGACTTCAAAATTGGCTATATGGTCTTCTCTTTATACTACCATGAAAAGATGTGTTAATATGTGTATGAAATTAGGTACCAGACTTATAATTTGAAACGCTTGACGCGCGTTTCGTCTACAGAAGACTCACCAGTAACGCTCAGATCAAAATACTAGTAGATTTAAAAAAACACACACAAACAAGTACACAGTTGAAGAGCATTGAGGACCCAAGATTTCAAACATTTTGTGCCAAATACGGCTAAGGTAATCTATGCCTGGGATCACGGTGTTTTGCAAAAAGCAATCGGCATTACCATCGGAACCAAATTGTTTTTTGCAAAAGTATACGCACAACTTTTAATCTTGAGCGCACAACTTTAAATCTTTTATTGTTCAATTGCACTTGACTGAGTTTTATTTGAAGAAGCAATGTTTGGTTAGGTAAAACCGGAAATAATGGATATCTTTTTAGTGCCGGACTTCATTTGAGAATGAAGCTTTGTTATGTGCTTTGAAAAACTTGCAGAGATCGAAAAAACAAACAATGCAGATTTTCTTGATAGTTACTCTTGTAAAAAGTGGGAAAAGCTGACAATTTCAACCTTTTTATCAGAAAGGAAATTCCACAGTAAGAACTAGTTCAGCAACAAAAGTACATTGTTCGGACTTGGGAACCATGATCAATTCAACGAAATAACAACAGCTTTACACGTTTTGGGACGCCTTATATTTCTTCAAAATCTTTTTTCTGCTGATAGAGATGCCATGCAGTAAGCGAACAATTGAAATTAAATATTTGTTTGAATCCTACTTTGCTACCACAAGGAACGTCATATGTTTTACATTGACATGTTTTGTTTACGCATGTTCCTTAACATAAGCATTTTTATGTGTAAAGTTCCTTAATATTCTCAAAAATAAATGTCTCCCAACATTAAGTTTACTTCCGATTACTTCAATTTCAGTAAGTTTAATTCAATTAATGTATTACTGACTTGCCAAATGCAGGTGGATAACAGATTAAATTCGCGATACTTTTTTCAACAGTTAAAAATATTAAGTTTCAAATATACAATTGAACTTTTTATATTAATTTGATATTAAAGTTATGTTTATCATTACTTTACATTTGTATCTAATAAACTTGACCAACTTCTTAGTATAAGCCAAATACTCATATATGGTCTGGAACATACAAAACATATGCTAAAGACTGAAATGAGTTTGTTTTGCCCTTTAATTTACTGGTAGCCAAGCTGGAATATAATAAAAAAAAAACTAAAATTTTCACATTTTATTAAATATTAATAAGTCTGTAGATGATATTAATTTCCTGGTTTGTCAATTACATCGTCTTTAAGGCAGAGGCATATGTGGTCTACACAGTGGTAATGGTTATCACGTTTGTGGCATTGTCCAGCGTTAGTACAGTCTGCTACGTCATCACAAGCTGAAAAAATAGTCAAAAAATTGAGAATGGAAATGGAGAAAAATTGGGAAGAGACAACAACCCGACCAAAGAGTAGATAACAGCCGTAGTTACTGTGTTTAAATGCGTACGAATCAAGTTAGTCAAGATATTGATAAACTTGTGAACCTGTATGACATCAGATTATATAATTAGGAAACAAATTGATAATACCAACTGGATTATATAACCTAATAGCTTATACTGAACTTGAATGCCAGATATAATAGGTAAATATTTCAAAATCTGAAGCCAATAAAAGCCACATTCAAAACGATCCGAAAGTTTTATAGATTGTCAATATCGAATATGCTATCATGATTCTTTAATCGATGAAAACGGTTTTAGTTTTCTATGTTGTGTCTTAATTGTGTACATGTACTATTATTTGTCTCTTTGTCTTTTTCATTTTTAGCTATGGCGTTGTCAGTTTATTTCGATCTGTGAGTGTGAATATAAACTCATCATAGATACCAGGAATAAAATTTTATATTATGCACATATCAATGATAAATCTTGTCAACACATAAATGTTCCTCTGGTATCTTTTGCAACTCTTTCACAGTCAAGATTCGTGCCATGAAGATGAAACAAACGACGTCTGAAGTACTAAATCATTATTCTGTACCATTGCTTTTTTATTTTTCATTAAAAAAGTCAGTTTATACAAATGCAGATTATAAGCAATGGTAGAGGAATAACATTTTTAACCATTGCTGCATGTGTCAAGTCTATATTAGTATACTCACACAGATGAGATATACATGTGCATGCGTCGTGTTCACACACAATATGACTGGTTCCATTTCCCATACACTGTGTGTTTGTGCAGTCAGAGTAGTGTTTGCATCTCTCAGATAACACCAATACCGCTCCTGAAATGGAAAAACAATATGCATCAGTCGGAAAACAGCATCTCCCCTGACAATAAAACACCAATCATTTAAACTTATATAAAAGTGGAAGTTTGTTTGACCCAAGTAGACCCCAGTCGGTATCGTTGGTCAATTGATGTCTACCATAAGTATATTCACTTTTAAACGTTTGCAAAACTGTATTTAGATAGTTATATTATTGTTAATGTGTACAAAATGATAACTTGTACACAACATATACATACATCTATAAGTTATATTTTTGTACACAGTATAACTGCCTTAATATTTGCAAGAGAGATAACCCTGGGTTCTTCCACCAATAAAACCAGACAGTCTAGAATAGCACAATAGTGCTGAAAGTTGCGTTAAACACCGCCAAATCAATCAATTCTATTTTAATCATGTATTAGCTGCCATATTTAGGTTTCTTATCTACCATCGGTTATTGACTTGACATTGATACTGAGATAAGGAGAGTTCCAATGCCTAATTTACTATCTATTATACCAATGTCCTTGACCGATCACTCTATTCAATAGTATGGATAACAAACGATCGTATAAATAAATACAAACAAGATGAATGAAAAAAGCTACACAGGACTATAATTAATGAACATAAGATTTAATAAAAAACACAACAAGAATGAAGTTAACGGTTGTTTGCACAAGGGGACTTTCGCGCATAAGTATTGGAACATCGAATTGTATCTTGGTCACATCAGCCCCTAACACTATGTGTAATCGTCACCGGATAAAGATACACTTGGCCTGGTTATCTGTTCATTGTCTAGAAAAACTACATCACTGTACAAATACCTGAGTACCTATATGTTAGTATATGTACAGTAATGTCCAATGGTGATGATAAACAATGTCGAAGTGTATACATACATACTCAAAACCAAAATAATTAGACATTTTTATATAAATTAGAACGCTGGTTTTCTCGTTTGAATGGCTTTACAATAGTATTTTTTGCTTGCTGTTCGGTGTGAGCCAAGGATCCGCGTTGAAGGCCACACGTTGACCTATAATTGCATGTTTACTTTTATAAATTGTTGCTAGGATGGAGAGTTGTCTCATTGGGCACTCATACTACATCTTCATATATATGTATCTGTCGACAAGTTTTTGTTTTTAGAAACTCCTAGAATTGTAAATGCCCCGGTTATAAGGGATCTTAGATGTTAAAGTTACAATCGAATTAATATATAGATCTCTGAGTTCGTTATATATCCATGATCATACTTGACACAATATACGGTATATGGATATTATAATTATAGATTGTTTTAAGTTACTGAATTAAAATTAGAATGGAAATGGGGAATGTGTCAAAGAGACAACAACCCGACCATAGAAAAAACAACAGCAGAAGGTCACCAACAGGTCTTCAATGTAGCGAGAAATTCGCGCACCCGTAGGCGTCCTTCAGCTGGCCCCTAAACAAGTATATTCTAGTTCAGTAATAATGAACGCCATACTTATTTCCAAATAGTAAACAAGAAACTGAAATTAAAATAATACAAGACTAACAAAGGCCAGAGGCACCTGACTTGGGACAGGCGCAAAAATGCGGCGGGGTTAAACATATTTATGAGATCTAAACCACATTTTAGAGACTAAATTGCACAACAGCACATTCGTTAATAATAGCTGAGTTTATGATATGTAACACAGTTGAGAGAAAGCTCTGAAAAAGTAGAAGAACACTGTTAAATATGCGAACTGTGACCTTGTGAACTAGCAAGTTATATCTTTACGTGTGTTGGTTTACTTCAAAGCAGCCCTGGTCAAATGACGTCCCTACCAAATCCAACATCAACAACATCGATGTTTACCTTAATTATCTGTTGTTTCTAAAAGGTTGCAAGCACATCCGATTTCTTAGTATCATGATTCATAAAGTCCAACTGAAAACTACACTTTTCCCTGTTATGAATATCAATTACTCACCCACAGACAGGACAACAGCGATGGCCAGAAATTTATTCATTTTGTGAGAGTCGTGATCAACAGGTTACTATGAAGGAACTGTGTCACGTATGTAGATTATTTACTTTATATATTCCATCCACGAATACCAGATAAGTTATCTGTAAATCTTTACCGCCATAATTTCAGAAGCGTCACGGAAAGTTGTGATTTCTGTCAGGAACGAATCCATGATTTGAGAACAGTCATTGTCTCAGAATTTTGTTTCCTATACACCTTAACATAAGATTTTTTTCAGAGACAAGTACCTGTGTATTTTAGAGGAGCCGGCGTATTTCGAGAAAGGTGAAGATATACCGCCGAGCGTTGCGAGACTAAATAAATAACGAAACATAAGTGTGAATTTCGTTCCAAAGAGCGAAAGTAATTAACATGCTTACGTTTTTTTTTACAAAAGCATGGTAATAAATTAATTTATGAGTTAACTACTTTAGCACCTGCATCATTCAAAGTCAAGAGCATATATAACGCAGAAATGATATTAATACTAGCATATAAAAAATGAAATCAACATTATTTTTTTTATATATAATCATACATATAGTTCCCTAGTTATATATCCTATAACCAACACCAAGTTGACTGCATGTTAAACATAGAAACCCTGGTTATACAACTGATCAACATCCCTCGGTCCGCTTTACTGATCTTTTTGTGGTGACGACATCTTTCATATATCGCCAATTATAAGTGGTTAAAATGATCTAAAATACTCAGAGGTACTCATTTCCCGAATCCTGTTTTTTGTATTTTTCTCTAACTCCCATCTACCCCCCCCCCCCCCCCAGATCCTGACTTTTTATTCCCTATATCCCCCATCTCCACCTTTTTACCCCCTAAATCCCACATCTCAAAGGCGTGTCATCTCCCTCTGTTTATTTTTATTAGTATGCTTCATGAGGGGTGGCAGAATCACAAAAATATGAATAAATAACTGATTGACGTTAAAAAGTTATTAAAACAAGTTTACTGTAGATAAATACGGCGGGTTACGGGGCGCCGAATGGGACTCTTGTGGTTTTGTACTCAAAATTCAATTTTGTACGGACAAAAGTGACTTTTGTTCAACAAAAATGAGTTCAGTTTAACAAAATTTGTATCATACTACAAATTTGAAATTTTGTCATACAAAATTATCTATCAGTGGACAAAAGTCACTTTTGTCATGACAAAATTCATTTTTGTTACACAGACTTGACTTTTGTTACCTAATTTGAAAATTGAGCGACAAAAGTCAATTTTGTATTTAAATTAGTTAAGTTTGGTTTCTGTGAACTAATTTGCATACAAAATCGACTTTTGTTACACAAAATTGACTTTTGTTACACAAAATTGACTTTTGTTACACAAAATTGACTTTTGTTACACAAAAATGACTTTTGTTACACAAAATTGACTTTTGTTACACAAAATTGACTTTTGTTACACAAAATTGACTTTTGTTACACAAAATTGACTTTTGTTACACAAAATTGACTTTTGTGAGACAAAATTGACAAAATTAACTTTTGTCTCAACAAAATTGACAAAATTGAATTTTGTCTCAACAAAATTGACAAAATTGACTTTTGTCTCAACAAAATTGACAAAATTGACTTTTGTCTCAACAAAATTGACAAAATTGACTTTTGTCTCAACAAAAATAACAAAATTGAATTTTGTCTCAACAAAATTAACAAAATTGAATTTTGTCTCAACAAAATTGAATTTTGTCTCAACAAAATTGAATTTTGTCTCAACAAAATTGAATTTTGTCTCAACAAAATTGAATTTTGTCTCACAAAAGTAAATTTTGTCTCACGAAAGTCAATTTTGTCTCATAAAAGTCAATTTTGTTGTTACAAAATTGAATTTTGTCATCACAAAAATGAATTTTGTCGTCACAAAATTGACTTTTGTCTCAACAAAATTGACAAAATTGACTTTTGTCTCAACAAAATTGACAAAATTGACTTTTGTCTCAACAAAATTAACAAAATTGACTTTTGTCTCAACAAAATTTACAAAATTGACTTTTGTCTCAACAAAATTGACTTTTGTCTCAACAAAATTGACAAAATTGACTTTTGTCTCAACAAAATTAACAAAATTTACAAAATTGACTTTTGTCTCAACAAAATTAACAAAATTGACTTTTGTCTCAACAAAATTAACAAAATTGACTTTTGTCTCAACAAAAATGACAAAATTGAATTTTGTCTCAACAAAAATGACAAAATTGAATTTTGTCTCACAAAAGTCAATTTTGTCTCACAAAAGTCAATTTTGTCTCACAAAAGTCAATTTTGTTTCACAAAAGTGAATTTTGTCTCACAAAATTGAATCTTACCGTACACAATTGACTTTTGTGATTTAATTTCCATATCAGGTAACAAAAGTCAATTTTGTATGCAAATATGTTTATATTTGCATACCTTTAAGACAAAATTGACTTTTGTCATGACAAATATGAATTTTGTCTACAAAAATGAATTTTGTCATGACAAAAATGAATTTTGTCTACACAAATGAATTTTGTCATCACAAAATTGAGGTTCTCACAAAACAAGTCTGTAGCACATAGTTTTGTAAGACAAAAATGATTTTGTTATGACAGAATTGAATTTTGTACAAAACCACAAGAGTCCCATTCGGCGCCCCGTAGGTAAAAGCGACATAATATGTTGAAGGACTGGTTTCAGCTGGACACGACACGTACTGTCTAGAATAACCTTCAGCAGACACGCTCGCGATAACAGATATATAATATAAAATTGAAACTAAATACATGACAAGTTTGAGCTTTATTGATAGTTATGGACTGCTTCGCTCCGTCCTACTTTAAGGTAATAAATGTGCATGTGGCTGTTGATTTAGTATTGAAGATGAGGTATGTTTAGATATTGATTGATATGAAATTGATGTCTTGGATTTGGATTATTAAGAAGTTCTAAGTTTGTCTATTAGGAAGTCGGCAAATGTTTAAATCCTTTCACTTTCGTTTCTTAATAAAGTATGTTTATTACGGTTGTATTACGGAAAACGATTTCCGAAGTTTTGGTACTGGTTCCGACCCTTTCTAGTTGAAAAGTAAGTGCTTGATATTAAATTACTATAGGCGTTATATTAAAATGTAACAGTAATACGGAATATATTTATTTCTGTTTAGATATTATATGCATTTTGGTTAGAGATTATTCTAGCATATATAAGTAGTTTCTCGCAACCTTAATCAGTTCGGTCGTCAGAGCTCCTAGAGTGAAGACTAAAGAAAAGGTAATTATAACTATTTCTGAATAAGAAGTAGCTTACCAAGGACCTGTGGTAAACCTATATAAGCAAGAGCCAAGTGTACTATCTGAATAAGGTGGTGACATATTGTCCTATGGTATATAATTAAGGTGACACCTTGGCCCTGAAAAGGACCAGGGGCGCACTGGAAACCATAATTCCATATTACCTTTGAATCAAATAACTTAAGTACTATAAGGCAAATAGGTTATAGTCATATATCAACTTTTGAAGTAAGGTTAAGTCATAGCTCCAATTAAGCGTCCCTTGTATTGTACTCCATTGTTAGGTTAAGGGTTCCATTTTGTATACTTACCGGAAGTAATCTTTTGTTAATTGCTATTATGCTTTTATATCTAAGGTTGAATTAGTTCAGGAAACACGTTACCGTTTCTAAGGGTTAGCCAACGATACACAACAAATCCAGGGAAGTAACCCTGGTACGGATCTACGGATACACAAAGTACCATATGGCGTGTAGGACCCCCCTGCACGTTACACAAATAAACACGTATTAATTATTGATATTTCAATATTAAAATTCAGTGTGCAATATATGCATATTAAATCGAACATGAATCTTACAGTTGATCGGAACGGAAATACACATACTAGTAGTTAATTTTCAGCATTTTATGTCTTATTCTTGAGACAAGAAAAGTCTGTTATTCTTTATCTCATTTAAGCCAATAGCTGTTGCTGAATCTCAGTCGCATCTTAAAGCAACTAATCAGAATATATATTTAATATAAAAGTAATAATTTCAAGATGTCGTGCATCACCGTGATGCGAAGCAATTAACATCGGTGTTAGATAAGTATAGGAAGATGTTGTATGAGTGCCAATGAGACAACTCTCCATCCAAATTACAATTTATAAAAGTAAACTATTATAGGTCAAGGTACGGCCTTCAACACGGAGCCTTGGCTCACACCGAACAGCAAGCTATAAAGGCCCCCAAAAATTACAAGTGCATAACAATTCAAACGGGAAAACCAACGGTATAATCAATATAAAAACTAGAAACATGGCATCAGAACAATTACTTTTTTCTCTCAAGCTAAGCTTATTTTCGGTAAATTTCGAAGAATCCAAAGTTCGAAGATACACTTTATGAACTTTTCCAGGGGAAATCAAGCAGTATTAGGTAAAAGTAAAGACTTTTCAAAGTATCAACTACGGTATTGATTGTTAATTTTGTTTTTTGTTTGTTTTTTTGTATGATACTGCATTTAAAACTAGTGATGTTTAACAACACTCAAGAGTAACCAAATGAGAGTGTTGGTAGTAGCGAGCCAGATAAAGTAAATTTTAAAACAATAAAATACTTTGACCTACTATGTTCTATAATGTTGGTAGCGAGCCAGATAAAGTCAATTTTAAACAATAAAATACTTTGACCTACAATGTTCTATATCAGATAGTTTTGATGTGATGATAAGGACACTGTTGGTTGACACACTAAACGATCAAATAACATAGGCCCAAGGTCAAAGCTTATTGAATACAATTGAGAATGGAAATGGGGAATGTGTCAAAGAGACAACAACCCGACCAAAATAAAAAACAACAGCAGAAGGTCACCAACAGCATTCCCATCAGCAATACTTGCTTCAAGGGGGATTAGTTTACGAGCAAAAATGCCTGAAATACTTAGTTCATGAACAAAAAGAGATGCAAGGTATACTGTTACCACAGGTATCCCCCCACAAAAAAAACAAAACAAAAAACAAAACAAAACAAAAAACTAACAATCAAAATAACAAACAAAAAAAGAAAACAGAAAAAACAATAATCCAATAAAAACAAACAAAAACAACCAGCTTCCTTAACTTTTTGTTCTCCAATACAAATGTATATAAAATTAAAATGCATGAAATACGGTTACTTATCATAATCGAATGTATTTCACACCAGTTTTTGTACTGTTGTAACAAATATAACTGCGAACTTGAAGAAGTCAGAATGATAAAAATATCCTCATATGCAGTCCTACCTAAACAAACTTATTCATTGCATGCCCAAAGTCACATTGTTTGGGGGTCTTGGTTGGGTATACACAATGGACTATACTATAAAAAAAATTGGCAAACATATTTTTTTAAAGAACCGATAAAAAGGCAAAAAAAAAGAAATACAGAAAAATGGGTGTGGATAAAACATAAAGAAATAGAGAATAATGAGCCAAACTTACAAAGAATAGAGAAAAATAGTTATACAGAAAACTCCATTCAGACCCTAACGTTCCTCTTAACAATTGTTAAATATCATTTAGACAGATAATATATTATAAGCATTTAAAATAGTTATCAAAGGTACCAGGATTATAGTTTAATACGCCAGACGCGCGTTTCGTCTACATAAGACTCATCAGTGACGCTCAGATCAAAACAGTTAAAAAGCCAAACAAATACAAAGTTGAAGAGCATTGAGGACCCAAAATTCCAAAAAACTTGTGCCAAATACGGCATAGGTAATCTACTCCTGGGCGTAAGAAAATCCTTAGTTTTTCGAAAAATTCAAAGTTTTGAAAACAGAAAATTTATAAAAATGACCATATAATTGATATACATTAAAAATATATTATTTAAACAATCGTACTATAAGGCAAAAAAAAATAAAATTGAATCAATAGGTTTTACTCCGTTCCTTTTTTTTTTTACCCTACACGTGTTTTATTGCCAGGAAAGTACAAGGTCATTCAGGCAAACCATTTGTCTTGACACTTTCTGTTTATCATTTGTGATCATGATTTGTTAAAAAAAAAATGAAATGAGAGAAAAAAATATATTACTAAATTTACATTTACAATTTAGTCTAAAACTCAATTCTATGGTCATGTGATCTGATGATATAAAACGTGCGTTGGCTATATAGCCAGTCAAGGTCGTTAAACACTTCCATCATCATTTTCATGATTTTGGACTGCTGACTACATGTACCTAAGCCATTTGGTAAGTATAGCGCTTTATAGTTTGTTATGCCATAAAGATGCTGTTTTTTTGGTGTTATAATTTAATTGGAGATAACATGGAAAAATACATTGTGCAGTGTTAAAATTTTGGACACTTAATAATGTTTTGGCACAATATTTGCTAAAATACATAATCTAGTATAAACACTTACTTTTTCAGGTTTTGTTACATAATTAAAGTAATTCGGTCTCTTGTGTCCCTCCTTTACTGCATTTAAATTTGAGGGATGTGAAGGATGACCTGGGTTATCAATGATGTTATATTTATAAATTACAAAAGCTAATTTTATTTGGCAAAACTTTTGGAAGTTTTGAGCCTTTAAATGCTCTTCAGCTTTCTATTTTGTTTGACCTATTGGCGTGAGATTGTTCAAGCCGTTGTAGAAAGTTTTGAGACTACTGACAATCTCAGATATGAATGGTAGCTGATGTGTAAAGTTTGGAGAACATTTTGAGAAGGTCCACGGACTTCATATTCGTTAAACTGGTCTGGAAAACTTGTCAAAGAAGCAATAGTAAAACACTATTAGAAGGAGGAATGTCTCAATCATAAATATCTTTTTATTATTTATTTTCAGATGATTTATTTTCTTTATCATTTAAATTATTTTATGTTGTTCCCTGAAAAATGAAAACAGAAAAAGTGAAAGTTATAAAATCTTTCGTATGTTTGGATCGACACAACACGTGTACCTGGGCACTGACTTGTTGGATAATTCCACAATATTTACATGTAGCCTGTAATTCAGTGATTGTCGTTTGTTTATGTGTTACATACTATTTGTTTTTCGTTCATTTTTTTTTGAATAAATAGGGCGTTAGTTTTCTCGTTTGAATTGTTTTACATTGTCATTTCGGGGCTTTTTATAGCTGATTATGAGGTATGGGCTTTGTTCATTGTTGAAGGCCGTACGATGACCTATAACTGTTAATTTCTGTGTCATTTTGGTTTCTTGTGGACAATTGTCTCATTGGCAACCCTACCACATCTTCCTTTTTTTTTTTTATATATATTAGACATGTTTGATCTATACAAATGTACCAATGCCGGTGTCAATGTTGTTTATAAGATGTGGTAAACAATAATATATATACAACATGCAATGCTTTTTACGAATGTCAGTGTTACGTAATACAGTATTGTTAAACTGGTTAAATTCAAATTATATGATTAATTGATTAAATAGCGGCAAGGTTTTATTGTAGGAGCTTTTATATTTTTAATGTTGATCAACGATCTTCTTGATATGTGGATCTGTTGATGTCAAGTTGCGCGAGGTAAAAACTGAAAAAATAATTACAAATGCACAAGACAAGATGAAAATGAATATTCTGCAACACAAAATGCATGAAATATCGGGCCTAAAATAAATAATACAAACACAAAAATGTAATTTTGCTCGGCAAAGTAGCAGAAAAACAATAAGCATGCGTAGCAACCGATAAAAAAATGGTCAGTCAGAACCCCCAACCTCTACAGTATCAAATGGTTGTACACCAACACAACATATACTCAAAACTGAAAATAGCTCATTAAGCTTAGAAATAAAAACAGACCATCATTTTTCACCTTTAATTATTAAAGAAGATGCTTTCAGGGATGTGGTGGATGTGGTGGATGTTCTGGATGGTCAATAAAGTCGTCTCTAAGACAGGCACACATGTGGTCTACGCAGTGATAATGGGTATCATGTTGATGGCATTGTCCAGCGTCGTTACAATCAGCTGCATCATCACAAGCTGTAAAAAAAATCACAAAAATACTGAACTCCGAGGAAAATTCAAAACGGAAAGTCTCTAATCACATGGCAAAATCAAATGATAAAACACATCAAACGAATGGACAACAGCTGTCATATTCCTGACTTAATACAGGCATAACTAAACGAACAAAATGGTGGATTGAAACTGGTCAGTTACTGTTATGAATATCCATGACATAAATTCAGAGTAAGGCATGCTATTGATAACACTGTGAAATTGTATGACATCAGATAACGACACGTTTTGATAATACCAACCAGGTTAAATAACATCTTCGATCATTATACTGAACTTGTAAGTCAGAGATTGAATACTAGTCTTTACATGTATGTGTAAGCCAAGGCTCCGTGTTGAGGGCCGTACATTGACCTAAACTGGTTTTCTTTTATAAATTGTTATTTGGGTGGAGAGTTGTCTCATTTGCACTCATACCACATCTTCCTATATCCATGTGAACACGTTTAAAGGAAAACAATTGTTTTGCTATTTCAACCGTCACACAAGTAAATTGATTATGCCAGAATAAAATCTGTAAAAGTACATTTTATAAATCGTAATTCAAACAAAATGAAAAGTAGCCTTATGTTTTTCAAGATTAAAAAAAATATAGAGAAATATGACAACTGTCGTGATACGAATTTATGAGTATAAGAAGTAGTCTTCTCATATCTTTAGTGTTGTCTACGAAGATATAACAGGACTATATCTGATTTATTACATAGACATATTTATTTAATTTTTCCTCTTTTTTTTCAATCCAAAAAAAATAGTTTTGATAAAACAGGAATAGTGTCATTATGTCAAATGTTCCGGATAAGGTCGTAACACTTTCAGACGTTGCATCTATTTTATGTGATCAAATTGATACTTTATCATTGCATTTGTATGTCAATATGAATGGCTGTTATACTATATCATCTTTTTTCTGGTTGAATTGCAAAAAACCGAATGTTTTGCTGATAAATGATAAGTTAAACACTTCTATGTACAATTATATTTTGGTTGTCAAACAAGATGCTCATCAATTATAGTTATCATACAACATCGTTATAGACATTATAAGCACTGGTAGTGAAATATGATATTGCTGCATGATACAAGTCTATAATGTTATACTCACAGATATGAGAGACACATGTACATGCGCCATGCTCACATACTACATGAGTGTTATTTCCAGTACATTGTGTGTCCATGCACTCATGGTAGTGGTGGCATCTCTCAGAAAACACCAATACGGCTCCTATACAAAAATGTAAAGAAAACGGTATCTATTAGAATATATCAACACCCTGCTAAAAAATAAAATAATAATTTAATTTTTGTTTGCTACAATTACCAACATTTTCAGGTTTCAATGATTAACCCGTACAGTTGAGGATGGTGTCATTTCAGGTTTAGGAATTATAGTCAGGTGTTTAGACTCCTTGGTTTTTTTTCTACGATACAGGGTAAAATATTTTGCCCTATAGCATTAAATTTATAGAAAACTTCAAAATATCATAAAAAAGCATTACCAAAATTAAAGCAGTCTTTTTTTCCCCTTATGATTTAAGACGCAAATAATGCCGATGCTCTTGTAATATAACGTAAAAGTCCGGGTTAGCCTTTTACACGATTTTTAAAAAATCAAATATTTCGAAACGGAGCCCCACAACTATCAATATTTTTAGCTTATTCTATTTAAATTCCGCAGACTTCATCCTTGAAAGATAAAGATTTTCGAAAACTGCTCCTGATTTCTTGACACTAAACCAGTTGTAGGTGCACTGGTTGACATGGTTTACTTATCATCTTATTAGTTCAAAATGTTGTCGATTGGGAATTGTCTATTTATTATTTTTGAACAGCATCGATCTGGGGAGTCCATATAGCACCAATATTCAATATCATCTTTCAAGAGTCATATGAATCTGGAGAATTACCAATACACTTAAAAATGGCCAACGCCTGTCCTATCTTTAAAAAAGGTCGAAAGTAAATTACGGTCCAGTATCGTTAACGTGTATAGCCTACAAAAGCATGAACCACGTAATTACCAGCTACATCATGGCTCACTCGGACTAACATATTACAATATCCTTCATCTTATGCAGCATGTGTTCCGCAAAAAAATATCATACTCAAATCATCGAGTTCATATATGATATCTCACAAACACAAGAGTGCACTAGCTGAAATGTGTGGTCTTCTTTACTAATCATTAATATTATGTTGATAGTCCTAATTATAAAGCTTTATTACAACTGTCACATAAATTTAAGATTAACCAATAAAACTAAACATTGACCAATGAACCTTATTGAAATTAGATTAAGGTGAGATGAACCATGCCAGGCAGACATATAAAGGTAACAATTCTTCCAAACAACAAATAAAGTTGACCTATAATTGCTTATAGTTTACACAAACACTTAGAACTGAGCAATAGACCGTGAAAATGAGGTCAAGGTCAAATAAAACCTGCAAGACTGACGTATAGATCATAAAATATTTCCACACATCAAATATAGTTGACATTTTGCATTTTTATTAGAAAAACAGTCCAAAACACAAAAAGTTTACACTGAGCAATAAACCGTGAAAATGAGGCCCAGATCAAATAAAACCTGCGTGTCTGACATATAGATCATAAAACATTTCCATACACCAAATACAATTGATCTATTGCATATGGTATTATAAAAAAAGACTAAAACTCGAAAAACTTAACTTTGACCACTGAACCATGAAAATGAGGTCAAGGTCAGATGGCACCTGCCAGCTAGACGTATACACCTTACAATCATTCCATACACCAAATATAGTAGACTTATTGCATACAGTATAAGAAAAACATACCAAAACACAAAAACGCAACTAAAACCACTGCACCATGAAAATGAGGTCCAGGTTAGATGACACCTGCCAGTTTAACATGTACTCTCACCAAACATTACGAAAAATCTTAACTTTTTTTTAAGTAATCACTGAACAATGTTATCTCGGACTACATGACCTTTTGAACTAGCAAGTTAAAAATCCAGCTTAGTGTGTGGGATTAATAAGAAACAGGGTAGTGTCACTTGAGATATAAAATACATCCAGCATTACTTAGTCCATCATGCATCAATAGTTACCCTTACTAATTAAGTTGTTCTAAAAACGGTGTATGCATATTATAATTAATCAGTAACTACATGTTTCTCTATTATGAAAAATGATTTACTCACCCACAGACAGAACAACAGCAAAGGCCAGAAGTTTATTCATTTTCCCAGAGTCGTGATCAACAGGTGACTTTGAAAGAACCGTCTCACTTTTTAGAATATTCAGTTTATATATTCACGAATACAAGATAAGCTATCTGTTATCTCTATCTATATAAGACTTTACAAGTACTTCTCGAGCGACACGATACAGTTTTGGTTTCACAAGTACTTCTAGTACGACACGAAACAATATTGATTTCAAATGGATCGTCAGAAAAAATTGTTTAACGATGACAGAGTGGATCCGCCACTGTATGATCCATGCAATCCTTATAGAGAGTGAAAATAACATGATTACCGTTTTGACAAAAACAAGGGTATAATGCATGCCTTTATTGCTCTAGCTTGCGGGAATTCAAAGCCAAGAGCATATTCAGCGCAGTCGAATATATAGGGAAAACGAAATTAATGTGTTTTTTTCATTTATAAGATGTGACGAACAATAATATATATAAAAATATACGAGGCTTTTTACGAATGTACGTGTTACGTAATACAGTATTATCAAAATAATATGATCAAATAAAACTAAGGTATAGCGGCAAGGTTTTATTGTAGGACCTTTTATATTTTTAGCGTTGATCAACCATCTTCTTGATATGTGGATCAGTTGATGTAATTGTTAACATACTTGCAGACAGCTGTAAAATTTTCATCAATTTAACACACATTGATGATTTTGCTTTATTTGTTTTATTTTCGATTTTATAGAAGACATGCTCATTCTTATTTGCATACCCCTTCTTTATATTAATAAATCGAGATAATGGCTATACTTCAAGTAAAAAGACTAAACAAATGACATAAATGCAAGGGGACGACCATTTGATTTTCCGGGGTCCAGGAGGATTTTGAAAATGAAACTTTGCACAAGACATGATGAAAATGAATATTCTGAAACACAAAATGCAGGAAAGATCGGGCCTAAAATAAATGTTACAAAAACGAAATAAAAATTTCTCGGCAAAGTCACACACAAACAATAAGCTTGCGTAGCAACCAATGAAAATAAATGGTCGATCAGAACCCCAACTCCCTCCCATATCAAATGGTTGCCCCATTAACACAACATTTACCCATTATTGAAACGAGCATATTAAGCCCTTTATTCTTTTATGTAACCAAATTGAAATAAAAAAAAAACAGACCCTCATTTTTCACCTTTAATCATTAATAAGAAGACAATATCAGTGATGTGGATGTAGTGGATGTTCGGGATGGTCAGTAAAATCGTCTTTAAGACAAGTACACATGTGGTCCACGCAGTGGTAATGGGTACCATCTTTATGGCAATGTCCAGCGTCGTGACAATCGGCTACATCGCCACAAGCTGGAAAAAGTAAAATAACAAAAATACTGAACTCCGAGGAAAATTTAAAACGGAAAGTCTCTAATCAAATGACAAAATCAAAGGATGAAACACATCAAACGAATGGACAACAACTGTCATATTCTTGACTTGGTACATATATTCTCAATATAGAATTTGATGGATTGAACGTCGGTTAACTGTAACTGTTATTAATATCCATTACATAAATGCAGAGTAAGACATGATATTAATAACACAGTAATCTTGTGTGACCTCAGATAACGACACGTTTTGATAATACCAAGGAGGCTATATAACATCTTTCATTATACTGAACTTGAATTTCAGAGATTGAATACTAGTAGTCTTTACATGTATGTGAGCACGTTTAAAGGTAAAAATGCGACCGTCACACAATTACAATAGAGCATCACAAATGAGTCTCATGTATATGAACCGAACCGCACTACGTCTGAAGTACCAAGAAAATATTATAAACCATTGATTTTATTTTTAATTACATCAAAATGCATTGAGTGCGTAGGTGAATGTAATATCTTATGGTAGTGAAATATGATGTTATACTCACAAATATGAGAGACACATGTACATGTGTCATGTTGACATATTATATGAGTGTTATTTCCAGTACATTGTGTGTCCATGCACTCATGGTAGTGGTGGCATCTCTCAGAAAACACCAAGACGGCTACTATAATAAAAAAAAGGCATTTCAGAAAAACATCAACAGCCTGCTAAAAAATAAAATAATAATTCAAACTTTGTTTGCTATAATCACCAACATTTTCAGGTTTCAATGATTAACCCGTACAGTTGAGGATGTGGGAATTTCCGGTTAAGGAGATTTTTACGATACAGGGTAAAATATTTTGCTCCATAGCACTCACTTTTATAGAAAACTTCAATAGATCATAAAAAGTCATTATCAAAATTGAAGCAGAGCCTTTTTTTCTTTTCTTACGATTTGAAACGAAAATAGCACTACTTGACCATGTTAAATACAAAGTAAAGTCAGGGTCAGCCTTTTCCCGATTAGTTTTTATAATCGAATACCTCGAAAAGGAATCCCATAACCTTTCAAAACCTTATGTTGTCCTTTACTAATGCTTTTCTGATTTAAAGTATCAATTTCGTGGTTTTTTTTAGTTCATCTGACTACATTTTTAAAAGATAAAGATTTTCTCGAACTATTCTTGACTAGTTGACACGTAAATCAGTTGTGGGTGTACTGGTTTACATTTTATTCTATGAGGAAATGGTTTACTTATTATCTTACTATTTCACATTGGGCTTTGGACAAGCTTTCAGTAATTGCAAGTTCTATTGTTGCCATTTGACAATTGCCTATATATCATTTGTGTTAAGCATTGATCTGGTGAGTCTATATAGCACCAGTATTCTGTAGCATCTTATAGACTGGAAATTTGCAAACGTCTGTCCTATCTTTAAAAAAGGTCGAAAGTACAAGGCAGAAAATTACCGCCCAGTAATTTTAGCGTGTATAGCCTGAAAAAGCATGGAACACATAACTACCAGCAACATCATGGCTCATTCGGACAAACATGATATCCTACATACTATGCAGCATGGGTTCCGAAAAAAGAATTCCATGCGAAACTCAATTCATCGAGTTTATAGATGATATCACACAAACAAAACCTAGATGAAGGAAAGCAAACATATTGCTTAATTGTGGACTTTTCCAAGACTTTTGACAAAGTAAGCCATTCACTACTGATCCATAAACTAAGGCAATACGGGAAAATAAAGGATATAGGCATATGAAACTTACATAAATGAAGAGATAAATGAAAAAATGAGCAAATTGATACCCGATTTATATAATTGCAAGGCTGTTAGTCGGCACCAGAAGCCACCAAGCAGCGCATCTATTTTGGACAGCCAAGTGTCCAATTTTGATATGGAGCGATCTCTGACGTCTCACGGCCCCAGCTTGTCTGCCAAAACAGCCGTTGGACGTCAGACAATCTCGGACTACATGACCTTATGAATTAGGAAGTTAACAATCCAGCTTAGTGTGTGGGATAAATAAGAAACAGGGTCACTTAAGATATGAAACATATCTAGCATCACTTACACAGCTACTTTTGCATATGTACTATTTCTGTACTTATACTATGTAGTACTGGAAATTTACTTTTGATATTTAGTACTATTTCTGTACTTTAGAATTATCGTACTATTTACGTACCTGTATTTTACAGTACTTGATTTGTACTTGAAATTATGGTACAGAAAAAATACCAAAAAAGCGACCACAATATTCCATGTTTGAAAATCATAATTTTAAGAGATTTGAAATAGAAATACTTTCAAAATGCTGAAAATATAACGTTGTAACCAAAATTGTGTAGTACTTGAATTTTCAAATACAAATCAAGTACTGAGAAATACAGGTACCTAAATATTACACATAATTTTGAAGTAACAAAATAGTACTGAATATTAAAAGTAGATTTCCAGTACTACAGATTTTTGGTACAAAAATAGTACCTTTGCAAAAGTAGCTGTGTAGTCCCTCATGCATCAATAGTTACATTAATTGATTCATCTAACATGTGTGTATGCATATTTAAGGAGTAGGTCCGGAAAGGACCGATTTTGGCCACAAATTTCAGTTTCATCTGACGAAAGATTTTTACCACTTTTTAAACACTTAAGTGTCTATTTAATTTTTAATCAATTAGTTTACGTGAAAGATTTTAACTGATTAAGACATTAAAAACGATCCGATTAAAGCTCAAATATGAAAAATCTACCAAATATGCCAAAAAATGTCACTTTTCAGATGTTTTTTTTGTCAAAAATGAAAGTGGCCGCATCCGTGTTCATCCTCAACCTTTATATATGTTATGTATTATCATAAAATACAACTTACATTTTAATATTAAGGATGAATACGAATGCGGCCACACTTTCGTTTTACACGAAAACCGTCTTAAATTTAACTAAAAAGCTAGAATTGTGTGGAATTCAGTAATTTAGCATGACTTCGTGGTGCTAGTACCTGATATATGTTCATTGTTATGTCAAAAACAGCCCATATTTATGTAGCAGAAGCATTCTACTGTACAATAAATAACTAAAAGTTTACATTTTAACAACTTTGTAAAACTGCTATATTTTGGGGCCAAAAAGGGGTCTTACTGAACCTACTCCTTTATCAGTAATTGCAATTCAATTCAATGTTTTATTATTAAAGTCTCATCTCTCAACAAGTACAATCAATCTTTATACATTGTAAAATAACACTAAATAAAATGAGAGCCATTCTTTACAGAATTATAAGAGACTATTAAAATGCATAGATATATAATACACAATATGAAATAAAATACTAATATATAAAATTTCTACGTCTTTTAAAAATCAAATGACAGGTTTTGGCACACACGTATCATATTTACATCTAAGAATAAAAGCACTAACTTTTGATTATCATCTAAAGTAATAAAATTATCATTAAAAGTTTCAGCAACATAGAATAAACGGTTTCTAATTCGTCATAAAGAGGACATCTTAATAAAACATGCGCTTCATCTTCAATAAACATGTCACATATATGGCACACTCTATTTTCTAAAACAATATTTTCATATCTCCCTGTTTCAATTCTTAGGGGAGCAACACCACAATTGAATTCCGCGAAAGCACTTCTGTGAATGAATGGTAAAGCTATTTTGCAGTATTCCTCCGGTTCAAAATTTTCCTTAAACGTTCTGTAAGTTCGTAGCATGTTTCTCTATTATGAAAAGGATTGACTCACCCACAGACAAAACAACAGCGATCGCCAGTAGTTTATTCATTTTCGAGATCCGTGATCAACAAGTGACTTTGAAATAACTGCCTCACTTTTTAGAATATGCAGTTTACATATTAAGGAATACAAGATAAGGTATATGTTATCTCTATAAGGCTAGACATGTACTATTAGTGCCAAGACTAGACATGTACTATTAGTGCGACACGAAACAGGTTGGATTCAAATAGATCGTGAGAAAAAAATGTTTTAGCCATCACAGGATGTACGCTTTCTAAGCTACTGTACATCATGTTGGATCCGTCAATATCTGATCCATGCGATCGTTATAAAGAGTGAAAATATAACATGGTTAGCGTTTCGACAAAAGCAAGGGTATAATGTATGAATTTATTGCTATAGCTTGTGGGAATTCAAAGCCAAGAGCATGTTCAACGCAGATAGAATTAATTTATAGAGAAAACGAAATTAATGTGTTTTTATTTATTTATAATTATAATTGAGTCATTGATTATTCGTCTCATCCTTTATCGGACTCCCTAGCTTTATACATAACGAAGATATTGTCTCTTGCAAATGTGGACATAGATCAATATGCGACCAGTACATGAATGAAATTGAGAAAGGAAATGGGGAATGTGTCAAAGCGACAAAAATATTTTCTGTGTTTTCTGACAAAAAAAAGGGTTCTGTGTTTCCCCCCGTTGTGTTTTGATGTACCCATATGTTGACTATTTTATTTATTGTGTCTGTTTATTTAACGCATCAATGTAAATATAACAGAATTTGATAAGACTGTCATTAAAGTAAGAGGGTTAGCGCTATAGAACCAGGTTTAATCCACCATTTTCTACATTTGAAAATGCCTGTACCAAGTCAGGAATATGACAGTTCTTGTCCATTCGTTTTTGATACGTTTTCTTATTTGAATTTGCCATGTGATTATGGACTTTCCGAATTGATTTTCCTCTTAGTTCAGTATTTTTGTGATTTTACTTTTTTCTTTGTTAAACTGTCTCGTTTATTCAATATTTAGTGTTATGTTAAAGATATTAGGTGCATTTCTACTTGATATGATTTTAAGTGACCCCTTACCAAGTCCAACCACTTGAGGCAAAGTTTGGTGTGGTGCTTCTTGGTCACGTGATTAAGAGCAATGACACAGACTGTTTTGCCTAGGGTCAGAATAATGAATTAATGTATAGTGATTGAGAAATTAAGACAAGTTGTTTCTTTTGCAGCAGCAGCATCAATGTTTAAGTATTTGATAAGTTCAGGTTCAGAATAATAGGAAACACTAGAGTTATGTTCTTGATATCCGGTATACAGTAATGTATTGGCATTGGCACATCTCATTTTCACTATTTTAAACTGCCCTAGCTACCCCCTGTTTTTCAACGTTATAGTTTTATTGTCTTTGAAACTGTTTGCATAGTTTACAAGTTGTTTTTGTTTAGGTCAATTGAAATGAAACAAATAATATTATCGTCAATGATATTTAGAATGTATTTGTACCTACATTGGCATATCTCGTTTCCACTGAGATTGTTTGGCTCTGGTTTATTTATCATGGTCTATTGACTGAATGTTTAAAGTAATTGGTTTAATCAAGGATTTGTATAGTAACTATACAAATCCTAGGTTTAATGTTTCAAAAGTATTTTTTATTAATGAAGAATATGCTCTATATTCTTCATTAATAAATAGCATCAGAAGAAAAAAAACATTTTTTTTTATTTTCCTGTAGCTTACTGATAAATGGACTTAATCGGAGACATATGTGTATATAGACAATAGATCATATTTATTTGCACAAGCACAATTACATTAAATGGTTACACAACTACATTAAAAAGTCAGGAATCTGATGTACAGTGGTTGTCGTTTGTTTATGTAATATATACGTGTTTCTCGTTTCTCGTTTTGTTTATATAGATTAGACCGTTGGTTTTCCCGTTTGAATGGTTTTACACTAGTAATTTTGGGGCCCTTTATAGCTAGTTGTTCGGTGTGAGCCAAGGCTCCGTGTTGAAGGCCGTACTTTGACCTATAATGGTTTACTTTTTAAATTGTTATTTGGATGGAGAGTTGTCTCATTGGCACTCAAACCACATCTTCCTATATCTAATGACATACTGTACAATATACAGCAATTTAAACAATAAGCTGACAATGATAAAATCAGAGTGACAGTGGCATTCAAACGGAAAGTAGACTTCAAATATTTGTGTATTGGCAGTTAAACAGTTTTTAATGTAAATGTTAAAAAAAGGATACATGTAAAAAACCAGATGTTCTAAATAAAAGACAATAATTTTAAAATATAGTTTGTGGTAATTTTGATAATGACTGGCAAATTGTTTTCAAAAGTGTGGTCATATGTCTCAGTGCTAAAGATACAATGTAGCTGATTGCAAGTTAATAAAACTGAAATTGAAAGTAGTTTTATTTTTTGTATATAGGTATCCTTCAATGGTATATAGCATGGACAGACTTAGAAGAAATGGTTTTCTTCCTCAATTTCGTTTATATTACAGGATAGGCAAATGCGTTGTTTTCTTTCATTATTGGTCTAACGCTCCTTTCAATTGCTAGGAAATGGACACCGAGTTTAAAACTGAATACTGATCTGTCGGTTTGGCATTTACGACTGAAACTTATATTTTATGACTGCAATTGAAAACATTTGATATCAAAACATGAACAAATTGGTCTTTTTCAATAGTTTGATTGCCAAACGGTTTCCTAAGCATAAATTAGACATGTATATATACATTGTGTATACACATGTCTCTGATGAAATTGTACCAGGTGACCTGTAAGCTGTCGTCCCTCCTCTGACTAAAACTGATTGCGTAAAAGTTGGTAACTTAGTAGATAGAGATAAACTGTAAACAGCATTTATGTTCAGCAAAGTAAGATTTGCAAATGAATCAACATGACGGAAATGGTCAATTGATCCCCTAAGGAGTTATTGTCCTTTACTGTCAATTTTTAACAATTTTCCACTGAAACTACTGGGCCAAGTTCATTATAGATAGAGATAATTGTAAGCAGCAAGAATGTTCAGTAAAGTAAGATGTACAAACACATCACCATCATCAAAACACAATTTTGTGATGAATCCATCTGCGTCCTTTGTTTAATATTCACATAGACCAAGGTGAGCGACACAGGCTCTTTAGAGCCTCTAGTTGGTATAAATATTGACTTTGTTATAAGTAGATTAAAAGCTAACTAAATATTACTAGTATGTTATATACATATACATTTTCATGGATCTACAATATGTCGTTACCTGTAACTTGGCATTGCACAAGGTCATGTTTTTCTCTGGCTGTTTATGACGTCTTTACACTAAATCCATTGTATGTTGGATGTGTACGGATTGATTGCTGTTTTAGAGGCATGACTTTTTTATTAGTTGTTACGGGCTTTGAACTAGCTGTCAGATAACTGCTAGTACTCTCAGATCTGTTCATTGTGTCTTTTTGTGTCGGGATATATAAGTACCCGGCCACGTCCACTTTTTATTTTTTGTCTATCTGATGAGTTAAGCCTTTTTCAACTAATTTTTATAGTTCCTTCTTATGTTGTACTGTTATACCACTGTCCCATGTTAGGGGGAGGGTTGGGATCCCGCTAACATGTTTAACCCCGCCACATTATTTATGTATGTGCCTGTCCCAAGTCAGGAGCCTGTAATTCAGTGGTTGTCGTTTGTTTATGTGTTACATATTTGTTTTTCGTTCATTTTTTTTACATAAACAAGGCGGTTAGTTTTCTCGCTTGAATTGTTTTACATTGTCTTATCGGGGCCTAGCTTTTATAGCTGACTATTTCGGTATGGGCTTTGCTCATTGTTGAAAGCCGTACGGTGACCTATAATTGTTAATGTTTGTGTCATTTTGGTCTTTTGTGGATAGTTGTCTCATTGGCAATCATACCACATCTTCTTTTTTATATTAATAACACTTCTCTACGAAATGTGTCATCGAAAGGTCCGAAATATTGTGAGCCTTAATCCATCAATTGGAAATACAACTTTAAAATTTTGATGGATTCAGTCGAGGATTATGTCAGGCAATAGGCTAAACGCGAGAAAGAAGACGTAGACACTCTATCCGAATGGATTAAGGCAGTGAGGTCGTTAATACAAATCAGAATTAAGAAACTGAATGGGTCCATCAATGCCCAAGCTACGTCAATCTTTAAAGACCCAAATGTTGCTAAACACCTATCCGACCTCCATGATAAATATGTTGTTGTCCGCGCAGACAAAGCCCCAAATAACATCGTTTTGGTCTGTAAAAGTCATTAAATTAATTGCTTGATAAACGAATTAGGCAGAGACAATTCACTTGGAAACTCAACATATACCCTCACGACACTTACCAAAGAGGAAATCCTGGATAATCATAGGTCTGTTCTTTGTTTCTTTTGTATTTCAACCAAAGATGAAGAACTGGATCTTCCATCACTGTATTGGATACCTAAACTACATAAGTGTCCTTACAAACAACGGTATATTGCTGGGTCTTCCAAGTGCTCCACGAAACCTCTTTCTAAATTATTAACATCTATGTTATCAGCAATCAAAGACGGGCCTCAAAGTTATTGTGAAACTGCCTATTCTAGAGGTGGCGTGAATCAGATATGGATACTTAAAAATCCAAAGATCTTTTAGAGTACATACAATCTAACTCTCTTTCATCTTGTAACAGTATTAAAACATTGACTTTTCTACTCTTTACACAAGTATTCCACATTCCAAACTAAAAGACAAATTGAAAGAGTTGGTATTACTTTGCTTCATAAAAAAGAATGGCCAACGTAGATAGGGAGGGATAGATCCTACTTTGTAAAGAATCACTCTGATTCAAACAAAAAATTCTCTGAAACCGATTTTATCAAGATGCTTGATTTCTTGATTGACAACATATTTGTTACGTTCGGAGGACGTGTTTTTCAACAGACTGTCCCAATGGAAACAAACTGTGCCCCTCTACTTGCCAACTTGTTTCTTTATTATTATGAGGCTGACTTCATGCAGGAACTTCTTAGGAAGAAAGATAAGAAGTTAGCAATATCATTTAACTCTACTTTCCGCTATATAGATGACGTTCTTTCACTAAACAATTCAAAATTTGGTGACTATGTGGAACGTATCTATCCCATCGAATTGGAGATAAAGGATACTACAGATACAGTTAAGTCGGCTTCATATCTTGACTTACATCTAGAAATTGACAATGAGGGTAGGTTGAAAACAAAACTTTACGACAAAAGAGATGATTTCAGCTTTACAATTGTGAACTTTCCATTTCTAAGTAGCAACATTCCAGCAGCACCTGCATACTCGGTATATATCTCCCAATTGATACGATAGTCCCGTGCTTGCATTTCCTATCATGATTTACTTGATAGAGGGTTACTGCTCACAAGGAAGCTATTAAACCAAGAATTCCAAATGGTGAAGTTGAATTCATCTCTTCGTAAATTTTTCCGGAAGCCATCACGAGTTGGTTGACCGTTATGGAATAACCGTTTCACAAATGATATCGGATATTTTCCTTACGTCGTAACTACAATCCCCTTCCCTTTCATGAATGTGACCTACCGAATTAGACTATTTACCGGATTTGTAATCACATAAGCAACACGACGGGTGCCACATGTGGAGCAGGATCTGCTTACCCTTCCGAAGCACCTGAGATCACCCCTAGTTTTTGGTGGGGTTCGTGTTGTTTATTCTTTAGTTTTCTATGTTATGTCATGTGTACTATTGTATCAGTTTGTTTTAGATTTATGAGTTTGACTGTCCCTTTGATATCTTTCGTCCCTCTTTTATACAATTATAGCAATATCAATAATACATTCTGAAGGTAAAACATTTATATAAACAATTGATTGGGGTTTATATTTTTGGGGATTTGAGTTATTTTGTCAAGAAGGGGTAGAAGTAATCCGAATTCTTCAGTTTCTCGAGAAAAACCAATGACAATATATCGTATCTGTATTTTCGGCAACCATCTTTAAATATATTTCAACCAGTCTTTGTAATGTTCAGAAAAAGTTAAATCATAAAAGTAATATAAAAGGAATAATGAAAATGTACTGATGATCATATGTTTTGTTCTGCCTGTGGTTTTATAGCCTTCATTGTTAGTATGTAGTCCGATGCCCATTCTGGTAGATTCCACATCGATCACATGTGTTGTTCTGCCTGTGGTTTTATAGCCTTCATTGTAAGTATGTAGTCCGATGCCCATTCTGGTAGATTCCACAGAAGTCTGAAGGTATATCTGGCATCATTGCCTACTATGTACCGATATTTTGGATATTTAGATGTCAGTGCGTGGACGTAAGCATCAACAACTAAATTGATCTTGGGTGATCCAATCCTTGATAAAAAGTCTTTTATTTCATCTTTAACTAAAAAAAATATGTTTATATGTACATATATAGAATGACTGTATAATGAAAGTTTAAGTTTAAATAATTTAAGACTAACAGTA
The DNA here is from genome assembly GCF_036588685.1 of Mytilus trossulus. Classification (NCBI taxonomy): domain Eukaryota; kingdom Metazoa; phylum Mollusca; class Bivalvia; order Mytilida; family Mytilidae; genus Mytilus; species Mytilus trossulus. The sequence goes on from NC_086384.1 coordinate 8,538,129, forward strand.
ATGGACAGGTTATTATAGGGTACAAACAATCGATCAGTCTGATAAAATAGAAAAATACAAACACTATTGCTAATGACAAACAACAAGAAGCACAGACAGTTTGACTTGGTACAAACTGAAAATGCGAAGTGGTAATAGTTGTCAAAGGTACCAGGATTATAATTTAGTACGCCAGACGTGCGTTTCGTCTACATAATCAGTGACGCTCATATCAAAATATTTATAAAGCCAAAAAAGTACAAAGTTAAAGAGCATTGAGGATCCAAAATTCCAAAAAGTTGTGCCAAATACGGCTAAAGTTATCTATGTCTGGGATAAGAAAATCCATCTGAACGCGAGCACTTCACCAATTGGCATATTTAAGTCAATGTTCTAACAACATCTCTTATTTTCTTGTTATCCCTTATACAAAGATGTAACAAGGTCTTCCATATTTTGATTTACAATTAGGGTCAGTTGAGAATTCACTATCATTTTATATCATAACAATAAGAGATGGTTTCAATTTGTCCCAATCTTATTACAAACCGATCTCTCTCTGCTCCCGTTTTCTGATATTCCATGCGACATATCAGAAAATATGAGCGTTGAGAGATTGTTTTTTAATTAGATTGAATTTGTCCAATGTAAACGTTCCCTTTTTATGTAGAATCATTTCAACAAAATGTCATAAGAAAATCCAAGTTGACACGATGTTTCAGGTTATTTTTTCGCTTATTGTAACGTTTATAAATGGTTAATTTTTATTTGCGAGGAGGTCAAATAATTGTAGTAGCAAATATGGAGTCTTAACATTTAACAATTTGATTCATTAAGGAAAATCTGTGTGACAAATGACTATTGGCCTAATAGCCACATTCATATCCACAATTCTACTTTGTTTGGGGTATTTTTCATTTTTTTAATTAAATGCTATTATACGGAAGAATATACTATTGAAACAACATAAGGAATGTTTAGTTATACATTGTATGAGGAAAGACTTTTGTTTGGTTTGAAAATAATGCAAAATTTGAAAAAAGAAGATGCGATATGATTACAAATGAAACAACATTCAAACAGTGTCCAAATTGCGCGAATGTAAGCACCCTTAAGGTCTTCGACAATGAGAAAAGCTCACATCGTATTGTCAGTTATAAAAGATCATGATATGACAAAATGTGAAACAGTTCAAACAGAAGAAAAACAACGAATATAATTTGTTTTTGACAATATCAAATGAAAAAAGGAATACGTACGAGTATTTAGATAGCTCTCTCCGTAATATCTTTGCATTTCACTGGATGTCTTTCTGAATGTTCCATCGACATTTTTACATGCAGTTTCAATATCCATTATATTTGTCCTAAAAAACCCTGGTTCTAAAATATGAACTGTAACACCTCTCTTATAAAGTTCACGTCTGCAATAACAATAGAAATGGTTCATAGTAATATCAACAAAAATACTAAACTCCAAGAAAAAATTCTAAACTGAAAGTCAGAAATCAAATGGCAAAATCGAAAGCTCAAACATATTAAATGAATGGATAACAACTGTCATATTCCTGAAAAACGATGGAAATATTATACTATTTTTTTTGTTTAGTTTTTTTCCTTTGTTAAGGTTAAGTGGACCTGTAGATTTAAGTGCTAGTCTCTATGTGTTTGTGATAGATTTTTTTATTCAATTGTCTTTTTAATAAACCACACATACTTTTGTTCATACTTGGATGCCTAAATTGCATCCTGAGAGTTAACCCTGGCAGCTCGTGATCATGACAGTCCATTTATTATACACATATTTAACAAAGAAAATCAAGCTTGTTTTATAAAAAAAGAAGATGTGGTATGATTGCCAATGAAACAACTCTCTACAAGAGACCACAAATGACATAGAAATTAACAACTATAGGTCACCGTACGGCCTTCAACAATGAACTAAGACCATACCGCACAGTCAGTTATAAAAGGCCCCGAAACGACAATGTTAAACAATTCAAACGAGAAAACAAACGACCTTATTTATGTACAAAAAAAGAACGAAAAACAAAAGGTAACACATAAACAAACGACAACCACTGGATACAGGCTCCTGACTTGGGACAGGCAGATACATATACCTACCTCAAAATGTCCGAATATCCCTCTGCTGCAAATTTGGACACGACATAAGTCGAGTTTATCGCTGCAATCCGACCCATCATGCTTGTGATATTTACTATTCTGCCCTTTTCTTTTAATACCAGAGGTAGAAATATTCGTGTAGTTTCAACAATTCCTAAAGTATTGATTTCAAACGTGGACCTATAGTCTTCCCTCGTCAACCATTGTACAGGTCCTATGGCACCAGCTATTCCGGCATTGTTAACAATAGCCCACAGACCTGAGAATCAGTTTGGATCATTAATTTGTTTGCTAACTAACCGATCATTATTATTACAAAAATTATTGTCATAATAACATGATCGGTACCAATTTTCCTGCACCAGATGCGAATTTTCGACAATACATGTCTCTTCAGTGATGCTCGTTGCCAAAATATTTGAAATCCAAAGCTTATTTAAAAGATGAAGAGCTATAATCCAAAAAGTATAGCCAAATCCGTGAAAGGAATCAGAGCTTTGCATGAGGGAGATAAATTCCTTAATTTATAATAATTTCTAACATTTTGTAACAGCAACTTTTAATAACACAAAAAAATCCGTAATTTCATGCCAGTAACGAGGTACTAGCTACTGTGAAGTATACAGCTAATGACAAACAATATACAAATAACGTCATTAAGAAAATTAAGTAAAAGTTTCATGGATATGAAACTTCTCTTCATTCCCTTTTTTGTTTAAGCCTATCTTAGGTTAATTTATGAGTATTAAGTTATCTAGTAGATGAATCGAATGGAAATCTTTAACTCAAAGCTGAGGGATGCCTTATGATAAATAACAAAGCGGTTAACATTCGGTATGTGCCTGTCCCAAAACAAAAGCCTGCTATTCAAACTGGCTTTTATTAGTTGCTGTCCATCACATATGGTTTAATGTTTTAGCATTGATCAGACCGTTGATTACCTTTTTTAACTACTATAAATCTGGGCATGTCGATGCCTTTATAGCTTACTATATGTAATAGGTTTTTGGAAGACGATGACCTATAATAGATGCTTCTGCATACACTCACCTTTTCTTCGTTTGATCTTCGATTAAGTATTATGCCATTGACAATCATACAACATCTCCCTTTTCATATATTTCTTTTATAACTCATTTTTTATTAACCATTTCATATTCTTATCACCAACACTTTCTATATCTCAAGTGTCAAATTCAAATTTCAAATATGTTTTCAAATAAACTCATCATAGATGCCAGGACTAAATTTAGTATTCAAAACAATTTTTTGCTGTCTATCTTTATGCAATAATGTTTTTAAATATTCCTAGTAATAATATAACGAACGCTCTTTTTTTGCGCATCGTCAAATTTTCGATATAAATATTATAGCACACAAATGTTTTATTGTATTTTTGAGAATTACCTGTATCACTGGGCAGTAACGATTTTACAGCACCAAATGCTTTCTGAATACTTTCAGTCTTGGACACATCGATTTGAATGCCTTTTACCTTGTCCGTTGTTTCACGTTTCAATTGTTCTATTCCAGATTGTGTTAAGCATCCTGCGAAAACATTAAATCCAAGTTCATCTAGTCTCTTTGCTAACATATTACCGAAACCGGAGTCACAACCAGTTATAAATATGTATCGATTATGGAAACTATCGATTTTCTGGGTATTTCGAAACCATCGATATGTCAACCAGACAACAATCAAGGATACAACAATGAGCAACATCATCTGAAATGAAATACACATATAATATTTAAGATTCTTGACCTTTTTAATTCAAAAACTGTATAAACACTGAGAAATCTCACGAGATAATTTTCTGTTATCGTAATTTTGTTTCCAATCGGTGTTGGTGATATTTGAACATAGGAACCAAAACAAAAATAATGATTTTAAACGTTTTCTTCAATATAAAATGACTGAATGTTTTGATTTAGTTTATGCAAGCAATTACAAAATTAACACAAAGAAAAACTATACATTATACCTTATCTTGCGTTGACCTAAATATAGGCAACAGTAGTATACCGCTGTTCGAAATTCATAAATCGATTGAGAAAAAAAAAAACATAAAATCAGGGTTACAAACTAAAATGAGGGAAACATACACAGAATCGAACCATAATATAACAATGGCCATTTTCCTGACATGGTACAGAACATTACAATACAAAATGGTTGGTTGAATCCGTTGGTTTTGTGGGTAGTCGAACCTCCCGCTTTTATGACAATGTTATATATGACATTTAAATAACATCATTTCATGACATGACATGACTACAATACAAATAAATTGGAGAACATACAGGACAGAGAAACACACAAATAATAGCTATCAAAAGGTTCCAGGCTTATAATTTAATACGCCAGACGCGCCTTTCGTCTACATAAGACTCATCAGTGACGCTCATATAAAAAAGGTTCAAAAGCCAAAACAAGTGCAAAGTTGCAGAGCATTGAGGACCAAAGGTTCCGAAAATCTTCCTAAATACGGATAAGATTATCAGTCCGGGATAAAAAAAAATATCCTTAGTATTTCGAATAATTCATACTTTTGCAAACAGTAAATTCATAAAAAAAAATGACTATTTATATATATAATAGATATACATGTTAACACCGAAGTAGTGACTAATTACAGAATAAATTAAAACGAATACGTAAACCTACATGTACCTTAATCAAATCAGCACATAAAAAAAGATGAAAATGAAAATTACAATACGTATTAATATAAAATAACAAGTCATGAATGTTTAGACAGGAAAGAAATTTTTTGAATGGTTCGAGTCAGCAACGAACAACATCCATACCACATAACAAGTTATTATAGTCAAAGAGAATACCCTTCACATGTGTGTGAGTGCTCACTTTTTCTCAAAGACGAATACGATTTGCATTCTAAACTATAATATATTGTCTTAGTCCTGATGAATAATTAAAGGTCAAATAAAAAATACAATATAGTCATTCACAAACTGACCCCGACTAGTTATTATATTCTATATAACATTTCAAATGCGAAAAAAATGCATCACTATATAGCCTCTTCCATTGAGGCTATAATTATTAAGTATCCTTACTAACATTTATACTGCACTCGTTCTTCGTGAGCAGTCAAAATGCGTTGACTGTATATTTCAATGCCATATTCAGTCACTGACCCGATATAACTTTTTCTCATGAATATTTTAATAGAAGTTGCCGAAATAATATTTAATTATTCATACAACCTCTCCAACCTGTCCTTGTTTCCAATGCATACAACGATGCGTGGAACCACTCAACCTTGTTTCTTTTGCAATTATTGGAAACACATATTTCATTTGTTAATATTTTTGTTTGCAACCTATAAATCATTGTTTTATGCTGATGGTTGATATTTTAGTCCATACTCAAACGATTTCGTTCACCGTCGAGTATGGGATTCAACAGGTAAATGTACATTCCATTGTGTTGTATATTTCTCCGCGAGCATGATATAAGGCCTTTTTAAAGGAGATTTCCCCCTAATGTTTAAATCAAATAAATAACCTTAACGCATTAAACAACAGTTAAAAATGAGTTTTTAGATTGCAGTATAAAGACAATAATAGTGCATTGACTTGGCACAGCCTCGCATTTCCCCATTTCTTAGCCTCATCCTTATATCGTTGATATGTCAAGTCAATGTACTATTATTGTCTATATATTAGGTGAAAGCGTGTAAAATAAGCTGCTTTAAGTACACTCGCACTTCAGTTAGTATGTGTATATTGTACGCGTAACGATCATCACTCATCGAGCATGTACACGCATCCTTCTGTCACACATTATTTTGGTACTAAATTTTGTATTTCAAACTATTTATTTATATTGATTTCTATGATGTACATTTCGTATACAGCATGCATATTTTATTTATTCAATACTAAGGATGATCTCGAAAGTCGCTTTGAATTTACATGTCCGAAATATTTGTTTACATCTGAAACATGTTAGATTATAAATTTATATTTGTCAATAACCTTTTAAACTCTTAGCTAATGCAAACATCTTACAAGTTCGTTATGCAACTTTTATACGGTCATATCATCGTCCATTATATGTATGCATGGTATTGTCCGTACGTGTTAGTATCGTGCGATTGGTCAGTTTGAAATAAAGAGATTACATTTAAACATTTATAATTGGGGATCAGGTTTCAAACGACTGACAAACAGATAAATATTACTAAATAAGGTATGGTTGTTGTCTGATCTACAAAATATTCTGAAGTCTTGGATTTTAATGCAAACTTTACACACAAGCTTATATATGTGTATATTATACATAATAACTTTAATTCAAGTGTTTCAATTCAGGTATATAAAATCCTCAATTCAATATAAATATATATCCTACCTTAGTTATTTACAAAAATACGGGTGTTTCTGATAAGATTATAAATACGAAGCGTACTAGTTTGTGACATTTAAAACAGATATCATATTGATCGTGTATATATACATTATCTCTTCTATTTTTGGCTTTCTCTTCTATATGTTCTATTTTTGGCAGTGATAAACGAGGCCATAATATTTGAAAGTACAAAACCGAATACAACGTTGTTGAATAGACAATGAAAAAAAGATCTAAAGCCGGGGTTTAAAGTATAGCAAACTCTTGATAAAAAATACATTTTTAGTTCACTTATTTTTATTATTATACAGCGATTACTTTTAATGTTTACTTTTTCTTGAGTGAGTCTCTAACAATTCAACGAATAATTACAGTTTAAGAAATAACAAAATACTAGATAAAACATTAATTTTGTAAATTTCCAAAAATAAAACTGTTAAAATCCATACCTGTAATATCACATGTAAACAAGGGTGTACATTTGCAATGCGGTCGCCGCCAACACATTAATGTATAAGATCAATTACAATGCAATCCGTTATATATGCAGTACATTCAAAAACTGTAATCACTCCTAGATGATACATGTCTTTAGAAATGCATCATAATGACATACTAGATCCTGTTCCGATATCTGACGAACGCTATGTTTACATATCATTTCGGATTTTCAATTTTATTTTCTAATGTGATGTAGAATTTGTGATTAAGTTATCAGTTCCATTCTAAAATTTGTTAAGTTGCTATACAAAACTTATACATTGTAAATTCCAATGCGAAGGGCATATCAATGTTACGCTTTTTTGCAAAAGGAGTAGGTTCAGTAACTTCAGTAAGACCCCTTTTTGGCTCCAAAATTTAGCAGTTTTACAAAATCGTTAAAATGTAAACTTTGAGTTATTAATTGGAAAGTAAAATGCTTCTGCTACATTAATATGGGCTGTTTTTGACAATACAATTATCAAATAGCGGGTACAAGATTACTGAAATCTTCACAATTTTAGAATTTTAGTTAAATTTTAGACGGTTTCCGTCTTAAATGAAAATGGCCGCATTTGTGTTCATTCTAAATATTGAAATGTAAGTTGTATTTGATGATAATACATAACATATGCACAGGTTGAGGATGAACACGGATGCGGTCACTTTCATTTTTGACAAAAACCATCTGAAAAGTGACATTTTTTTTATATTTGATAAATTCGGAGAGTTTTTAATGACTGAATCAGTTAAAATCTTTCCCATAAACTTATGGAATCAAATGAAATAGGCATTTGAGAGTAAAAAAGTGTCCAAAAATTTTTGTCAGATAAACCTGAAATTTGAGGCCAAAATCGCCCCATACCGGACCTACTCCTTTATTATATTTCAATTGCTATCCGGAACTTCTTTCAAGAAGACTTGAAATCGTCTTGTTTCACTTGTAGCGATAGAAGGTTTCTTTCTCTTTTTCACATATTGTTTGATCAATTTGTTAGGTTCATTTTTTTATGTTGATGTTGTTGCACATATTTTGTGTCTGAGTGTAGTTATGAACGTTGCATTGTCGACTTACAACATGTTCCTGTATATAAAGGCAGTGATGACTTGACAGTGTTAAATGCTTCTTCAATACTCTCAGTTTGGGAAACATCAATGTGAATTGTTTTTACTTTTTCAGAAGTTTCACATGTTAATCTTCCTTCACCATCCTGTGTTAAACAACCCGCAAACATATTGAATCCTATTCGGCAATCCTCGGTAGAATCCGCTACTCTCCTTCTATTAGATGAGGGAAGGGAATCGGACGAGTTGAGACGAATAATTGAATCCAAGACTATCAAGTATTTTTGTCAGCATATTCCCAAAGCTAGAGTCACATCCGGTTATAAACACTTATCGGCTATCGTAATTGTCGATAGTACTCTTATGGCGGAACTATCGATATGTCAACCAGAGGATAACAAGGGGTTATGTAATTGTCAGAGACAACAACATCTAAAACGAAATAAACATATAACCTACATATGTATACAGCTCTGGAGCTTTGATATAGGCTCAAAACGTTGTTATACATATGTTGGGGTTATATTTTAAAATGCAAGTATTTGTCCCTAATTTTTTTTCAAATTGTGAAATATTCCGCTGATGCTATAAACTTGCAAAAAAATGAATAAAAAATGCTTGATTTTTAAAAGAAACAATCTCTGAAAAGACCTTTGGGAAACATAGAAACAAAGTCTAGGTTTTTTACCAAGTCTTATTCTAAAATATTTTGATTTTGTTTTTATATTTTTTTCACAATTTATGGCTCCAGAGTATCAAGAGTTTATCTTTGTTTTAGACAGCGGACATTTAAATTGTTTTATTTTTGTATATAAAATAATGTAAACATCTTTTGAAAATGGTATCATGAATACTTCATTTGACCACTTAAATTTTCTTAAACCATATCGAATTTACCAAAAAAGTCATGTTTTATAATGTCACTATATATGCAACCATTATTTTTCCAACAATGATGCCACCATATTTAGTTTAACATCGTGTATTTATTATGCTTTACCATGCTTAAAAAGGTCAGAGATCCCCTATTTAAATTATTGAAATCTATCTAATGGCAACAATGAAATGCTTTCATAACAATCACTCGGGCTAACGTCTTCATATGGTTATATAAAGCAAAATAAATTGTAAGTTATTTATAATTGAAGTACTCGAATATGATACTTTAATATATAACATGTTTAAAGTACTTCCATATACACTGCGTGTAATGTATAGTCCCATCAAACCCCTGTTTACATTAGAGCGAACATTAATGTTTGTGGTTTTTACGACGTTTCAAATTTGCATTTTAGATAAAGAAATGTGAGAAATAAGATATCTTTTAAAATAAGTGAAAATATTTTGTAATCTTATTTTTATAACTTATAAATGTATCAGTTTTTATATTTAGCTGTACGATGTCTATTTTATTCGTTATTCGATGGGATAAAAAATTATGCCCATTTGTTGAAAATAGACATGAGTAAATCTAAATGATAATTTGAATATAAAGGTGGTACCTAACACTACAGGGAGATAACTCTGTGAAATCAGCTAAACGTTTCAATTACATTGTGTTAATAAGTGAATATTAAGCTTCTCAATGATCAAAATTAGTGTTTGTCAAACTGCTTTATAACCAGTGTAATTTTTCTGATAAAATGGTTGGTAAAATGTTTTGAATTTTTTATATTTTTGTCAAAGGGTCAAAGTAAATACTTTGTCAAAATTTTATGAAAATTAAACGAGCCAAATAAATTTTATTGAAGGTGTTGGGTACCACCTTAAACAACTATAAATGTTATAAGTATAAAGTGAATCTTATTTTACCGTATCTGTACAAGTTATATACCGGTGCAAACAGTAAACCATTTACTGAATAAAGGTGTGTGAATAAAAGAAGAGGATGATAACTGTATGACGCGTCATAAGTAACATAACATTAAATAAATATGTGACAAGAATATTGACTTACATCGTAACAACCAGTTAGTGGGTGTAAAATATTAAATAAGTTAACTACTATGTGGATTTTCACTCCCAAAAATAAAATGAAGTAGTAATTAGCAATTACAGATTACAGATAACGTATGGCCTTCAACAATGAGCAAAACCCATACCGCATAATAAGCTATAAAGGGGTCCGACATGACAAAATGATAATTAAAAACCCAATTCAAACGAATAAAATAAAACGAATCTGGGTTTTGTAAAATTCAGTTGTCTCTCTTCCAATGCAAACAAGAATGGCGTTTACTGCAAATCTGGAAATGTTAACTATGAGAGCTGGTCGTTTCTTTCAATCGCTTCAACTAACAGCCCTTGTGTACATTTACTCAAATAATTATGGTGTTGTCCTAATATCATAATTGATATTGCAAAATTCTTAATAGGAATTACAACTGATAAAGATATGGAAGGGAATTTACCTTTTTAAACTTGCCATTGGTGCTTTAATTTCCCAATTACCATCTCGAATAGCAAGTCATTTCAACACATTGAAACAGTCAACCCCTGACCCCGACTTTGCAGAAGATTGAATTTGAAGAAGAAAAAAATCTGAAAGGTGTTTCATTTCGATGAAACCCCTATCAATAATTACTAGTCTTTTATTCTTATACTTTCTTTTTATTGAAAATATGTCAATACATAAATTTAATTAATGGTGCATACGCTCAATGTATGATACTGTTTACTTGATTATAAGTGGTTCAGCTTCGATATCAGTTCAAAACATTGACTAAACTTGAGAATGGAAATGGGGAATGTGTCAAAGAGACAACAACCCGACCAAATAAAAAACAAACAACAGCAGAAGGTCACCAACAGGTCTTCAATGTAGCGAGAAATTCCTGCATCCGGAGGCGTCCTTTAGCTGGCCCCTAAACAAATATATACTAGTTCAGTGATAATGAACGCCATACTAATTTTCCAAATTGTACACAAGAAACTAAAATTAAAATAATACAAGACTAACAAAGGCCAGAGGCTCCTGACTTGGGACAGGCGCAAAAATGCGGCGGGGATAAACATGTTTGTGAGATCTCAACCCTCCCCCTATACCTCTAATCAATGTAGAAAAGTAAACGCATAACAATACGCACATTAAAATTCAGTTCAAGAGAAGTCCGAGTCTGATGTCAGAAGATGTAACCAAAGAAAATAAACAAAATGACAATAATACATAAATAACAACAGACTACTAGCAGTTAACTGACATGCCAGCTCCAGACTTCAATTAAACTGACTGAAAGATTATGATTTCATCATATGAACTGTATTTATTTAATATCAGTTTGACTGTAAACTTACAATATATGAATCAAAACTATTAAGAGTCGGCTCTAACTGTTAAGAAAAATCGTAAACTCTTTGCTAAAAGATTTCTCACAATCTTAGGTAAAAAGCTGGAAAACAAAGTAGATATTTAATATGCCCAACTTATTCCAGAGAAAGGAAAAGCTTTCTAATGTCTTTTTGCAGATTTCATTGATTTTTTTGTTTCATGATGTCGGTTAAAAGTTGATGTGTCTATTTGTTTTTGTACCAATACAAACTCTTTATATCTTATTCATCAGTATTCAATTGTTATATATCAGTTCATTGTACTGTCCTTATTGTGTATATATGTGAAACCAATTTGTTATGATATCTATATGATTCCCAATGTATTATTGTTAATTGAACATTGGTACTACGAATTCCTCAATGAATTACTACTCTGTTTGATGAACTTGATATGATTGATTAACTGGTATTGTGTGAAAATAAAAGCTAATCTTAATAATTAACTGAAACAAACAGGCAATTGATATTCCATACGTTTACTACATGCTGTCGAGTTTTCATCATATGTAGATATGTTATAGGAAAGAACAATCAGAACGTGTTAAGGGTTAAGACTGTCAAGAAATGTTCTTTGTAGAACAGCATCTGTAAAAAAAAACCCTGCTCTACACGTGTCCCGAGAACAGATCGAGAGACGGTAATCTAATGTTATTGGTCAGTTCTGACAATTCTCGACGGGACATATTGCATATCGTATCAAACACTGCAATATATTAGCAGAATTGGCGATGACTGCTGGCTGTTTTAAGTGCAGCGGCAATTAAGTTAAGGGCATATTCAGGACGAGAACTGTGCATCCAATTAAACAATTTCCGACAAAACTATTACCGTTTCGTGCGTGATAGCTTGAAGAAAGAAAAAATGTATTCTATATTTTTCATATCTAATAGTAATATGATAATTTCTAAATTCATGTTCGATTTCTTTCAAAAAATGAAAATGATAAAAATCAGAGTAATTAATTTGAGTATAATTGCTTACCTTAGTTAGTTCTATTGGTATCTATTTGGAAGCAGATTTCATTTGTATCTTTCAAAACCTTCAGTTTAACTTGTTCAAAATCTTTCTATGTTTAATATAATAAATTATTTAAAGAAGAACAGTTTAAGTAGAGTGTTCCCTATGATATTATTCAATTGCAGGTACAATGTAAGATGACATGAATGCGTAAATAAATACTTTTAAATTATAATAAGATTGAAAATAACATTAAAAGTAGATAGCATGCTATGTTGTACTCAGACTTGGGTCACGTTATTAGGTTTGAATTAACTTCACGATGTTGTAGAACATAGTACATATTAAATTCTAACTTTTAGAACCATGTGGAGGGTTGTATTTCGTGTAACGTAATTTGTTGTAGTAAAGATACATTTGTTTATTACTTTGTATAATGAAATGAGAATCAGCAATTATGTAGTAAATTTAAACGTTAAGATCAATATCACGAATCTGTCATGTGTACATTATTAGTAGTCTAATGCAGCTTAAATCTCAACTTGATTCACTGGATGAGATCATGCGGCAAATAACGGGAGTGGTGTGCAAAACAGGTTATGTCGATGCTCAAACTGCAGTCAAAGTAAATAAAATTATATATACTAAATTGTTCTGTCATATTACAAGTCAATGTCGCATTCCAATAACATCAACAATGAGCTGAACTCTTAGCGAGAAACCAAAGACGACATTTTTGTGTGGGATAGTTAGAAGTTATAGCAATATTTTTTTTCGACCCAGCGTCAAAGATATTTTCCCGTATTTTTCTGTTGTTCAACATTTTCCTAAGCCTGTTAATCTGGTATAAAGCAAAGAATAAATATTGTTTACATTAATATAGAGAATGGAAACGGAGAATGTATAAAAGGGACGTCAACACGGCCAAAGAGCAGAAAACAGTCAAAAGGCCACAAACGGTTTTTAAACGCAGCGAGAAAATAAATCGCCTGGAGGCGGTGTTCAACTGTCCATTTAACAATAATGTATACTAGTTCAGTGAAATAGACGCCACTCTCAACACTGAATATATACATAAGCATTGAAGATCCATTGGTGGCCTTCGGCAGTAGTCTGCTCTTTATTAGGATTGTTGTCTCTTTGACACATATTCCCCATTCCCCATTTCCATTTACCATTTTATTATTGAATTTAAAAACATAACGCACAAGACAAACAAAGGCTAGAGTTTTCTGAATTTTCGGAGGGGTTAAACATGATCTTCAGTCTAAGTTAAATTTAGTTCCCTGATGAAGTCTAAATTTTACTGACCTGCTAAACATTTGACCTTTATTACGGCTCCTAACTATTGTATTTATTTTTAACTTGTTATCGTCCTGAACTTGCATGTAATATTTGCCATTGAACGTTAAGCAACCAACAATCAATCAATATAGTGGCACTGACAGCTATCATAGTTGATAAACATAACGCATCCCAGTAGCCATAAATGTTCGCTAACCTCAACGTCGATAACGGTCATATGGACTTCTTCCTACAGGCAGTACTACTCTGATCATAAAAAGGAATACGTTTAGCTCGGCAAGATTTATTACCCATCCAAGTAGAATTGTAGCGTCAAAGAAGCCACGCAACAACTCTTTTGGTTTCATAGATGGCCATTTGTCAAGCTTCATTTCTACACCTATTTACCATATTCTTATTTCTAGTGACAGTCAAAATTTCCCACCCTTTGCCCTGGTCATTTTCAGATACTACCTGCAGTTAGATGTTAGATTTTTTCAATCTGAAAATCATGAATTAATCGACTCTGAATGGTTATCAAGCAACACTAAATGCTTAATCATAGTTCGACTCCGCTAGCTATTAATTAAAAGTAGATACAAAATGTACCTGTATTTAAGTAACCGACTTATTTTGTTATTATTTGAGCAAAACATCTTGCCAAAAAAAAATAAAAAATATCGAGACGGATAGATTTATTGGTGACAACTTTATAGAACAGATTTTTTTTATAATCAAAATCAATCCATAAGAAAATATAGAAAAGGTAACTATCTCATTGTAGTTTACGAGTTTGACTGTTCCTCTGGTATCTTTCGTCCTTCTTGTATCCTCTTTTACCTATATTAATTGATTTATTTGATTTATTTTTGTTTGAAAATAAGCCTTTTGGTTTCTAGATGCCAAACGACAATACATATTTATAAAAAGAATATCAAAAGACAAACAGTCGACGATGTTTTAATAAAAACAAAAACGAGAAAGGTTGAACTCAAAACAATCAGATAATTCTGAGAAGCAAGAAGTTAGTGATTCAGAAGTTTCTTGTCAAAAAGAATTCGTTGTCTATTAGAATTTCATAACAATTTAATAGTTTCATAACTTGATGAGCGTGTAAGACTAGACTGGAATATATCAAAATTGACAGTAGACTATAAAATTCTAGTCAACAAGCAACGAAAACACAAACATATTGTCTCCTAACTAGAAATGAGCAATTGTTGTAAATGTTTCACTAATTTGGTATTATATATAATTAACATATTATAAACAAATGATGAATAACATAATTTCAATTTCATATTAGGCAATATAAAATATTGCATTCAACTGAAACGAATACGATACAATGTACATGTACAAGTACTCTTCCGAAACGATTACAATCCAATATACAGATACTCTTTCCTGAAATAAATACAATTCAGTATGCAGACACTGTTTCGTAATAAATACAATACAATATACACGCACTCTTTTATAACATATACAATACAATATACACACGTTCTTTAAATTTATAACAAATACAATACAATATACACGCTCTCTTTTATAACAAATACAAAACAATTTACAGGCACTCTTTTATAACAAAAACAATACAATATACATGTTCCAGACCATATGAGTATTTGGACCGTACGCGTACGGTCCGGACCGTATACGTATACTCGTACGGTCCGACCATACGCGTATGGTCGGACCGTATGAGTATACGCGTATGGTCCAGTACGAGCCGACCATACTTGTATCATATGTGTTGAATTTAAACAAATATTTATCACAATCTTTATATTTAGTTTTATTAATTGTTATCATAACAATTAGATTGATAAAATGAACAAATGAACAATTGAAATTAAATATTTGTTTAATTGTACTATATTTGAATCCTATTTTGGTACTTTCGCCCTTGGTGATACTTGCTACCACAAGTAATGTAATATTTTTTACATTTACATGTTTGCAGTTCATTCATGTTCTTTTGCATTTGCATTTTTTTGTAAAGTTTCTAATATTCTAAAACAACTGTCCTCCCACATCATGTTTACTTCCGATATCGTCAATTTCAATGTTCATAATTCAAAAAATGTATGACTGATCGACATGCTACATTTTGTAAATACACGATATTAACAGATTTAATTAGCTTGAATTTTTTAAATAGTTAAAAAATAAAGTTTTTATTTCAATTACAATTGAATTTTTCCATATTATTTGAGAGTTAAGTTATGTTGATCTGTACATGTACTTTACATGCATTTGCAACTTATAGACTTAAGAAACTTCTTAAGGTGGCATGGGAGTCTAAAATAAAAATGATTGAATTTGTTCATACTTTGTTTAAATGTAGTATCTATTGATATATGTTCAAAAATATTATAAAAATGATAGGTCACCGCGCATTTTCTCAAGCTACAGGTTGTGACAAAATGACAAATTTTGTATGGATTATATAGGAAAAAGCAACATTTTGTGAATAGAAACTAAACAAAATGATAGAATTGTAAAATAAATTAGGAAAAGATTGCTTTCAGACAATGCTTTGAGAATATCAAAAGAAAAGATAGGGTCACCGTACGATTTTCCCGGCTAAAAGACAAAATAGGAAAATTTCATGTAGAGTCTTTCAGAAAATGCACTGTTTTAGAGTTACCTCCCCTTAAATTGCCAATTTGAAAATATCAAAAAAACAACCGAAAATAATCTACACTTGTAAAACTTTTAATATTTATAAGTTATATTTTTATAAATTGGTTCTTTTCAACGATAATTCACATTAAAAATCTGCATTCCTGCATCAAATTTTGCTAACTTCATAGAAAATATGGACCTTAGATTCTCTGTTTTTTGCAATCCAAGATGGCGAAAGACACCCATACCACCTTAATGTTATTAACCAGACCGTATGAGTATTTTGAAAAAGTACGCATACGGTCCAGACCGTACGCGTACAGTCCAAATACTCATACGGTCTGGAACATACACACGCTCTTCGGTTACAAATTCAATTATGCAGACATTCGTCTATAACAAATACAACATACAGATAATCTTCCGACACAGATACAAAACAACATACAAATACTCTTTTTCGGCAATAAAATACAATACACAGACACACTTTCGTCACAAATACAATACTACAGACACACTTTCGTCACAAATACAATACACAGACACACTTTCGTCACAAATACAATACATAGACACACTTTCGTCACAAATACAATACACAGACACACTTTCGTCACAAATACAATACTACAGACACACTTTCGTCACAAAACAATACACAGACACACTTTCGTCACACATACAATACACAGACACACTTTCGCCACAAATACAATACTACAGACACACTTTCGTCACAAATACAATATACAGACACACTTTCGTCACAAATACAATACACAGACACACTTTCGTCACAAATACAATACTACAGACAAGACTAATTTTTTTCCGCACTTCATACATTATTTATTTCAATTATTAAAGCTTTATTTCTATTATATCTAATTGCATTTTAATTCGTGTTAAAGTATCAATATGAAAGACGTTTTGGCAGAATATCATGGACTCCCACTTGAATTGTATACTTTCGGTCTAGTTTTCTTCGACAGAAGTTGTATTTCGGTCCTATCTTTTCTTAATACAAACTCCTGTTTTACCATGGTAGCGAGATCATTTCCTTGATTTCGCAACGGAATTCTTGCAAACCCGATGAATAATACGAAATTCGACACCAAAACTGGAATGAGAACTGCAAGTACAAATACACCCGTTACAGCACATACACAACCGATCATTTTACCAAGAAGACTTTTTGGTACAGCATCACCATATCCAACTGTTGTCATGGTTACGACTGACCACCAGATGGCGTCCGGTATCGATTTGAATGCTTCACGATCACTGTAGAATACAACAGCTGAAAAAATGAGCGCTGCAACAAACATAAGAAACACCATCAACACCATGTTTTTAAAGCTTGCTCTAACGGAATATATAAACACCCTAAATCCTATAAAGTTCCTGACTAATCGAAATAACCTAAAAACACGTGCTATTTGTATACATTCGATAAAATCTAACGATGAATATATTGCGTACTTTTCTTTTGGAAATAAATACTCGATGAAATTTATAATACATTCTGAGGTTAAAGCTATTATGTCCACAATATTCAGAAAAGAACAGAAAAATATTTTCTTATCAGGACAAAATATATATCTTATTACTAATTCTACAAGAAAAAATCCAACCGTGAAATAATCCATGATAGTCAGATAATCAAAGCGAGTGTGAGTGTCTAAGGTATCATCTGTATAGCCTTCAGTCTCATTGTTATTATCAAGCATTGAACTATTTGTATTGTTTGGGGTATTTGCATTTATTATTCTAACATTTGAAGTAACAATCTCAGGCTCTTCATTCAGTTCTTTTTCACAATGCTGATGGCTTTTTGGCATTTGTGTGCCATCGCCTAGAAATTCTCTTATCTCCTCACAATCAAGTTTTCGTTGGAAATCCGGATGTGTGCTAGCAACTAGTACAAATATAGACATAAGGATAACTATGGCTGAAGATGCAACATAAATCTGTAAAAGAAGAAAAGCGAGAATTATGGAAAATGTTTAGATTAAAAAATAAAAACGTATGATAATCAATTTCCATTTTTAAAACTTCGTATGCACACACTAGAATATTTAAAAAAAAATCCAGTAACACAATTTATAGATCGTGTAATACTAGTACGCCTGAAATCTCCATGACGTTCGGTAACTCATTTAGGTATATGAAAAGATATGAAAAAATAGAAATCATGATTCTTGTTTACGTTCACATCATTATAGGTATTCATTTGAATACCCTGTCAAGACTTATTAATATTCGCATAAGTTTAGCTTTTTTCTTCGGAAATAATATCCGTGTATGTAAACAGCTTTCATCGTTGTAAATTTCTACAAATGTATGACAATAATGATATCATGAGTAAAATTGAGAATGGTAATGGGGAAGTGTCAAAGAAACAACAACCCAACAAAAGAGTAAAAAAAGTATATAACAGATTATAGTTTTTAAATGCGAATGTCCACCATGCACACAAAGAGCAGACAGAATTTATACTTCAAAATAAAAAGGTCGGAGATAACAGACAAATAATAGTACACAAGACACACCAAAGAAAACTAAAGACTACTCAACACCAACCCCACCAAAAACTGGGAGTGAGATAATTTTTTTATATATGCACGGATCATCTCGGAAAATGAAATCATACAGCAAAATCAATTCAAAGTTTTTCTTCCTTATTCTCTTTTATGTTATTGATTTCCGGATGTAAAATTATTTGCCTGTGTAAACAAGCTTCATGATCATACTTAGATACCTCTTATTTAATGGACTAATTATAACAATACGATAACCAATCGAAGGTTTATTCTGACATTAATATCTTCATAACTTGTCTTATCATGAACCTATTAATGATTCTAAATCATCAAATCATCTTATTCTGTGATAAGCCAGACAATAATAAATATCCAATATTCAATCAATAATATCGAGATGGTATCAAACATAGTTCTACTCTGGTAACAAATTGATGATGCATTATTAACTGATGATAAATGTGTGGGTTCATGTTTTAGTAAATGTTGTTGTCTGGGAAATCAAAATAATTCAAAATATTGTCTTTAAGATCGTTAGCAAAATGAATCCTCTACATATTAGATCCTTAATGTTTTCTGAATGAAATGACCGTAAAATAAAATACCATGCACGATACATTACATTAAGAACAGAAAATAGGAGAAATAACTATTTTCCTTTTAAATTGGTGGCAATCTGTGGAACCGATTACCTGTTTTCCGATGATAATGTCGTAGACAGAAAACATAAAACTGGTACTTTTCTTTAAATTACACAGATTTTCAGCTTGATTTGCTAAATCTTACTTGTTTGGTTTTATAAATTTTAGATATGAGCGTCACTGATGAGTCTTATGTAGACGAAACGCGCGTCTGGCTTACTAAATTATTATCCTGGTACCGTTGATAACTATTTACTTGACCGAGCACTATATTGCACAGACACAGAGATAAAGCAACCTGCCGGAGTCAAAGGTTAATAATATGAATATATTCTGTTAGATGACGTTCAGTGAAACATACGCACAAACTGTTGATACATTACCAAGAGTTCGTGCACTACTTACTGTTTCAAATGTATTTTTCCTTGAAAATTTATAAATTGAATAATATATGTAGTAATCTTTATGTTAAGAAGATCAAGTAAGAAGATTGTTGCTATAAAAATCGCACACGCGTTTAATTATACTCTTTTCCTCGTTTCTTAGTTTCTTGGGTATATAGGATCATTAAAAAAGTTAGAAAACTTATTTGTAAATGATGTATCATGAGTTGTTATTTCTGTATGTCATGTACTATTTTATTCTCCTCTGTGATTCAGAATCCTAATAGTAAAGCATCAAACGGCTTGATTTCTACAGGTATAACATTTTGATTTACATCTGACTCCTTAAAGAACAAATCAGTATTAATGTATCACTTCGAACTGTAAAATAGAGAATGGAAATGAGGTATGTGTCAAAGAGACAACAACCCGACCATAGAAAAAACAACAGCATAAGGTCACCAACAGGTCTTCAATGTAGCGAGAAATTCCCGCACCCGGAGGCGTCCTTCAGCTGGCCTCTAAACAAATATATACTAGTTCAGTGATAATGAACGCCATACTAAACTCCAAATTGTACACAAGAAACTAAAATTAAAATAATACAAGACTAACAAAGGCTAGAGGCTCCTGACTTGTGACAGGCGCAAAAATGCGGCGGGGTTAAATATGTTTATGAGATCTCAACCCTCCCCCTATACCTCTTGTCAATGTAGAAAAGTATAAACGCATAACAATTCGCACATTTAACTTCAGTTCAAGAGAAGTCCGAGTCTGATGTCAGAAAGATGTAACCAAAGAAAATAAACAAAATAACAATAATACATTAATAACAACAGACTACTAGCAGTTTACTGACATGCCACTTCCAGACTTCAATTATACTATAAATCTGATTTACATCGAGAAAGTCCTGCATGATCCTATTCTCCCTTCTTATTTAGTTTAACATATTTATTTATAGTGGATTGGGAAACAAGTTGTTACAACTTATTTAAATTCCTCCACTTTGCGGGTGCGAGTTCTGCCCTTGTAGCGGCATGAGCCTACTCTTTTTCGAAATCTACAAGGGTGTCTTTTACGTGCAAGAGATATTGCTCTCTCTCACACGGGTCAGCCATTTATCGTCCCCATCCGACGGACTTGCATCGTTTCTCAAGACCATACTCGCAAATTGTGTCGAGGGAAGGCCGAAAATTCAGTCCCTGAAATTTTCTCCCCGGAACGAGGATAGAACCAGGAACCTTTGTTTAAGTAGTCCGATGCGCTAACCACTACACCACGGCCTTCCTATTATTTGTAACGGACATTTGTTGTTGTGTGTCATACCTATGCGCTGTCACGTTGTACAAGCATATTTACCCATTGAAAAGCATTGATTGTGAAAAAAAGGAGGAATCCCCGGAAGCTCCTGTCTGGATCCATCACTAAGAATTCATGAAAATGAGAAATTCGAATGGAAATAAATATTTACATATTCGTTAATTGAAATGAGATTATTGCCTTCTGTCGTACTATTTCGTTATTGTGATGTGATGTAAATGATGACTACATTACCATTACACAATATAGTATGCAGCTTTAAAAGGTCAACAAAATACATTCCAATTTTGTATCTCTACCCGATCAGTGATCTTTGTCTACCGTTAATTATAATTGTAAACAAAAGCACAAGGTAAATAGTTGATGAAGTAGTTTAGGGAGACGATCAGATAAAACTTAATTAGAAACAAGGAGCAGATGTAAAACAATTTTCATCTTTATGAATAAATAAATCATATATACCAGGTACGCCATATGGGGCATTTTGTCTGCAAAATTTTCAGCAATTACTAGTAATGACGCTCGAATCCATAAAAGTTTAAAACGGAAAGTAAAGAAGTACCCATGATTTTATTAAAGATCATATAAAAACCAAACTATATATCTTAATTTTTATATATAAATCCAAAGAATCACTGCCTAACAAATATTCTTTTCACTTTCTTCACTATACTTTCTAAACATAAGTAAAATTTCAAAAATACTAAACTCCGAGGAAATTAATCCCCAAATCAAAACGCCCTTAATCAAATGGCAAAATCAAACGCTCAAACACATCAAACGAATGAGTAACAACTGTCATATTCCTGACTTCGTACAGATATTTTTAAAAGTAGAAAATGGTGGGTTAAACCTGGTTGTTTTTGTACCTTACAACGAAACACAAAATGTTGTTTGTACATTATAATGAAACACAAATTAATTTTTTTATATGCTATGCGAACATGTCACACATATGCTACAAAAATAAGGTACATGTAACTTTTATCATGCAACTAACGCCTTGAACAGCGCCTTAGCAATTACGCACATCTCTAACAATAATCAGTGTATGGCTAAATATGGAACTTCTAAAAACTTTTACAGAGCGGTAATGCTACTATAGTATCACGGAATTAATTTGATTAATTCATCAGTTATAACAAGAACTACACACTTAAATACAAATTACACAAAGTTTCGATCAATCCAAGATTATTTGTCATTAGCATTATCTGCAGAATAATCTGTCATATTTGAACATATTAAATAGTTTAGAACCTGCAGTCTGCATATTTGTCACTTATTTATAACGTCTATTTAAATAATAATAGAAGTGCATATTATGCCAAGGAATATACGCGGACA
Organism: Mytilus trossulus; assembly: GCF_036588685.1. NCBI lineage: Eukaryota > Metazoa > Mollusca > Bivalvia > Mytilida > Mytilidae > Mytilus > Mytilus trossulus. The sequence continues at coordinate 8,560,605 of NC_086384.1, forward strand.
ATTTTACAACTCGCTAGAACCATTTGTTTTTATTGACCGAAAGGAATACAATTATTACATTGATTGATTATTTAATAGTGCGGGGCTCTCGAGTTCACTCCCGTTATTTGGTGGAGTCTGTGGTGCTATAAAATTAGATTTGTTTGTAGCGTTTTGTCTGTTCGTTGTTTAATTTCTGCCATGGTTTTATCTGTATTTATAATTCTTGATCGCTGCTCTGTACCTTCTCCTTTTATTATAAAACCGCCCTTTATTATAGTAATCAAGAAATGTATCCATGATGTCATTCTGTAACAAAAGTATTATTCATACACTATTTTTTGCCAAGAATTCTTAGATCATTATCTATTTACCCGATGCTGTCTAAATGCAGTGAAATAGTGGCATGTATTACATTATGTGTAAATAAGGTGTTCTGCAAACTAAGGCAATATTCACATACGCTGGAACGTGGATTCTAAAATACATATCATTACTTGCTCCAGTATGAGGTGATTGAAAGATAATTAAGGAGAATAACATTTGGGACATTTCAGAAATCTTGAAAATTTTACTATAAAGAGAAATCTAGATTTAAATGTGCTAATAAGTTGCATTTGTAATAAATTCAAATCAAATAAGTCTTATATAAAAGTAACGAGTTGTGGTTTTATATATAGTACAATATATTTTCAATGATAAGATAATCCACCAGAACCAAAGGATGAAACACTACAGAATTGCTATCAAAGTGCCTTAATAATATACATTCATGCTCAAATTGCACGAACAACCTGATCAATATCAAATCTCTATTTTTTCAGTTTGAGTCACGTGTTTTGCTGAACAATCCGAATATGTGTTCCTTGAGAATTGTACATACGTATATTTTGTGCTGACAAACTATAATTGATTACATCCTCATTCCTTCGGTCTCAGGTGGATAGTTGTCTTATTTGCAATCTTACAACATTTCCTTATATTCATAAGAAATCAAGTTTATTACCATTGCTTGTGAATTCACAGATCTTTGGGGTAAAGTGTATTCATCTCTTCTGATTCAATTAGTCATTTAAGGTTAGAATACTACTAAGAGTTCCTTACTGTAAGTTTGTTGTCTAGACAACACATACTTGTGCAGATTACATTGTCAGTAAATAACAGATTTTTCTGCATGAATTCAATAGAAAAAGACATAGCTGACAGAAAACTTATTTTCTTGGAACGATGATAAACCAAAGTGTTTATACATTCAATTCCGTTTTTTATTAAACTAATGTTGCAGTAAATACATTTTCATTGCACCACTACAAAACGAGGTTAATTACTAGGCTTATTTAATACCAGACTATGTTTCATTCCGAAAGTAGAAATGATAATTTATTTTTTTAATTTAATTTAATTTAATTTAAACATATTTATTTATAGTTGATTGGGAAGCAAGTTTTTCAACTTATATTAATCCCTTTCCACTTTGCAGGTGCGAGTGCTGTCTTGTAGCGGCATTAGCCTACTCTTTTTCGAAATCTGCAAGGGTGTCTTTAACGTGCAAGAGATATGACTCTCTCTTAACACGGGTCAGCCATTTATCGCCCCCTTCCGACTATCATCGTTTCCGCAAGACCATACTCGCAAATGGTGTCAAGGGAGAGCCGAAAATTGAGTCCCTGAAATTTTCATCCTAGAAATGATGTTGGACATAATAGATATAGAATAAGCAATACATTTAATTTCAAAAGAAATTTAAATTAAGTCATTTTCAATTAAAACATTAACTTAAACCTTTTACTTTGGAAGTCACATAATTATGATTTTAAAATAGTAACTATGTAGAATAACAACAATAGTATCAACACAAAATTATTAAAGTCTGAATTGTGCCATTTTGTACGACAAGAAAAGTTTTGAACGACCAAAACAAAGAAGAGTTTATTACCGATGATTAAATCTAATAATTTGACTAAGAAAACAAACCAAAATAACGAAAAATAATAATAATTAGGACATTGCATGAACCCAAAAAAGAACATATCCTTAAAAGTTTGCAGCTCTCTTCATGCAACACTTAGCGGTTAGAAAAAGAACTCTGATATAGATCACGAACACGATACCATTAATGAAATCACGAATTAACTTCCCATTAAAGATTACACTATCCCTGAATGTATATGCCTAGAAAACAAACCACATAAAGAATTGCTATTAATTCCAGATGTATCGATTATAGAGAAACTATTCTAGTTTTCACCCTGGATTAACATTTCAATGCACAACTAAAATACAGTGAGTTTAATCTAATATTTTTTTCAAAATGCTTTCATTAATTGAATCACATACACTATTCAAATCCATCGCATCATTTAAAACTAATATCAGGAAACGATGTCGTTCATGATATGATTCAAAATCCATTGAGTAACGAATTGCATTTACTAAATGATTTAGTACTCAATGGCAGTCATCGAGAAACGACATACGCTCAAAATAGATGTTTAATGGGTATATGTTTTAAAGTTATTTGATCACCTGTGATAAGAATAATCTATTCTATTCCACCGATTGTTGATCAACTTGTTGATAGAATAAATTTAACTGAGTCAATCAGAAACATGTGTGAAATCTTCTCTACGATACTTTTTAAGCTGAGTTTTTATTAAGAAAAGAGGACATATTAAAACATATTTAAATACCGAAAGGTTCATCTGCTGGCTTCTTCCATCCGGTAGTAAAACCCATGATGCGTATATAGGGGCGTCCGTTTAGATGTGTGGGATTTATGAACACTCAGCATCGTCTTGTCCAAAAGCGGGACCTTAAATTCGATGTTGCGTAAATGGAAAGTGCTACACACACTGTAAGTTATAATAAACCCTGCCATCAGCTCTTAGAGGGGCCCGTAAGTGACTTGTTGCAGAGCATGATTTCTTTCACTGTCCAATTTAACCTCTATTTTATATATATATATATGTCTATATTATAGAAACTAGTTCACAGGTCAGATACAAATAGTATGAAATTTTCTTCGGGCAGGGTTCAAATTGATATAGACACACGCGTAGATGGTAATGGACAATAGCCTTCATATCTGTCGAGTAGCTTATGACCGAAATACCCTACCTACAAACGACAATATATAACCTGTCTTTTGAATATATAGTTAATTTGTTTCCTTCCTAACAAAACATGAGGCATTTGCTGTGCGTTAATCAAACAGTAATGAATCAATGTTTAAAAACAAGCGATTCTGCACATTTAGTAGCATTCGTTTGAAAATATCTCAAAAAGTTTCGTTTGACATTTTCTATTTAATAGTTTCTACAACTTCAGAACAGTACCTGTATATCGCGAATAATGCGGAACAAAAATATGCGAATCTTATATTGAAAAAAAAGTGGTTGAATGAATAGTTTTGTTCTGAAAAACTGTCGAAAGACTGCAATATAGGGATATTATTTAGCCAACGACAACAACACAATAGAAGATAACAGAAGGACCCCTGAGTAACACAAAATATTAAATGTGCTAATTGTGTTTTATCTATACAACTCAAACATATCATCACTACATCATGATGCAGCACACGTGATATATCATAATACTGTACCTTTGCTAAAGCAGACGACATTGGGTCATCTAGCACTCGCCAAACTTTTCTTCTTGTATATTCCCATTTGCTATTCGATGGACGAAGAATATTTCCAGACCTTCCGGCTTTTGTTTCTTCGAGTTCAAATGTTTTTAGTAAAGCTTGATCCTCAAAAAATGACACATACTTCATATAACAACATCGCGACATTTTACGGTCGTCAATTTGCCAAAATTTCAATTCCCTGCAGAAGACAGACGGACAGACCGAAGATGGCATATGCAATTCTCCATTTGTATAAAACCAAACAATAGCTGTGAAACTTTCTGCATGTCTTTCAAGATAATATTCCTCACACGAGTCTTTTTCGTCCATTTTTAGTTGGTTAGAAACACAATTTTCAAAACAATGTGACGGCAGACGACAGAAGGTTTTCTTGTGCAGACGAAATATCGTTCCACTCACATTGAGTATAACGTAATCCATGTTATCACAGCAGACGATGAATTTAATGTAAAACAACAGAAAATCCAGTTTGAAAATAAAAATCGATGATAGAAAACATTAACCGTGTAGGCGAACTATTAATTCTGATGCTATTATAAACTTCTATGAAATATTAAGATTACTCCTGTTCTATCTGTTGACACTCACAGTTAGTACACATGTTTTATGTGAATGATTTTGATGGTAAAAATATCACAATAAATCAATTTTCAAATTTGCTGTGCAGTATTGATGCATTCTTCCTGTAACGGATAGCAAAATAAGTAAAACACGAAACCATTAGTACGTCTGCAAAAGGTTATTCTGATTAAATATATCAACTCTATTACAGTTTATGTTAACATATTGTCTATCATAGAGCTCATCACAACAGGACCGGAAGAACATTATTGACATCCACATTCTACAGAAACAAAGGGTACATCCCAATGCATACGCTAACTCCATAAAGATTGATATTTTTATCAATCATCGCTGAGAAGATTGACAATGTTATTATATAGTGAGATCGATAGGGCAGTTCCAATCCGTCGAAGATTAGACCACTAAGTATTATCAACGGTAAAAGTTAGTAACACATGGCTGTGTAAATAAAATGAATTATTGTCAGTTCCAGTAATACTAGGATATATTTGTAATGCAAACTTAAAACAAACAGTAGGTTGAACTCATGAATACAGATAGATCCGGAGCGACAACGTAGATTCGTAAAGCTTGGATTTAACATCTGTCAAAGAACTGTATTTAATCTAACTTCTAAAAAGAGATATATGAATTTCACTGTTGATTTCCACACACGACTAACAACGGCGGGATTTTTTGTAATACCCAAACAGTTTGAACAATCCGTTGTGAAAGTCTTTATCATTAATAAAGCACAGCATCGACTGTAGTTATTGTCGTCTATGGATCAGTGGTCCTGTCTATATACATTTGATTGGTTGATTGATTGATGGTGTTTAACACCACTTACATCACTTTCTTGACTATCCTTAGAGGATGTATTTAAAACAATGATAGGTGGTATAATTGCCATAGAGACAAACTCAGTCATAAAGAGCCTGACATAATTGATTAGCGTTTGGTTAACGTCAGGCGGCAAGTTTGCCATGCACGATCTGGACTATAAAAAATTAACAGTATACTAGTTAACAATTTGTAAGTTCTAGATTTGGGTAAATTGTACACTAGAAATAAGAATAAAGCGGATAGGGACAGGCAATTTAGCTCATACGGACCTTTCAAAGAGCTGTTGCAATATATCTAAACTAGATAATATCTATTTACGAAACATCTGATTCAACATATCTTGTCGTCGGGTTTATGTAAAACAAAACGGACGTCTAAAGGTAGCAAGGTTTGATCAGCAACTACACCGAATGAATGACATAGAATGACTGTTGCTTCCGCGTGTTTGCATTAAGATGTTTTCGAAGTTTATTTCTAAAATTACGTTTCTGTCCGTCGTCTTTTACACTGATGGTCTTAATACATTTATATTAATGAAAACTTCGTAAGCTATGATATTGATCATAAAAAAACACACGTGTCAAAAATAATGCTGATTACAAATATGTGTACGTATCATTAAGAGAAAACAAAAAGCTATAGACACCACAAAAACAAGGAAACAACAGTTGTGTCTTAAACAATAGATATGAGCCTAGATATTATCCAAAAAGTGGAAACGACCTGCATCCTTTTTTGAAATCTTGATATCCATCGTTATTGCGTTCTTTCCTACATTCATAAAATGGCATTTTCTACTATTTGTAAAACGTGTCTGGTTATTTATGCTGATTGTAAATCGCAAATGAAGCTTTTAAACTTTTAGCTGTTCAAGTTGAAATTAGCCAATCAAATGTAGAAAGGATGCAATTTAAAGTGAACAAGACGTACATTATACTAATATCATACTTAAGCGATGAGGGGGTGATGAGGATCACCATACAAACCATTAGAAAAATTGATAATATCAAGTAATCCATTTTCCATCCATCACGGTTATTAATTTCAGACAAATTTCATAAAGTAGATGGAACTATGATACACAAGTGTAATTCCCCTGATGTCCTGGCTATTTGTGGTTTCCAACGCAATTAAAATTGGATGCATGGTTGCGTAAATACATTCATTACGTAAATACAAAGAACCTATGAATTATTTGATGATGAAGCATATTACAAAATACCGTTCAAATAGTAATGTGGTAATAAAACGATGAAAGTGTAATCATATTTATAGTACAACTACAGTATAAACAGAATTTGATAAATTAAACAGAAAGACATACTAAAAGATAAATAAACACTCAATAGATTAATTTTAAAGATCATTAACATTTTACCGATGGTTAGATCATGTACTATATAAAAAATCATATACATACAGTATATACATTTATGTGCTGGTATTATGATGGATTTAATTATGATGGATTTTTAAGATTTTTTTGGTGTGTTTCACATAAACAACAAACTGTTTAGTCAAATTTATATGAAAGGACGAACAAAACTAGCTTGAGTTAGTGTCTGGTTGGAGTCTTATTTAATTTTGTAAGTCGTTTTAACGACTTAGCTTACTTTTTATAACGACTTCATTCACTAGAAGTATAGTGAGCTAGTGATACTTCTATGTATAAAATACATTAGAATACTAAGTCTAGTAGAAAACAAAATCGACATACTTATAGATCTGCAGAGCTAAGAATTTAGTCGTGTTTACTATCGATGGATTAAACATTTGTTATCGTCCAATAATGTTTATAATTGTCATGATAAATGTACTGTTATTTGTCAGTCTGTTACTAACCAAAGGCATGCACTTTCATATGCCAGCTTGTTATTTACCAGAGGCAATGTTTGTTAATGAAACACTTCGTATACACTCAGATTTAATATGATTCTGTGGGATGTGACACTTTCATCATTTTCATTAATTACAATAGTATCCATAAGATTAAATGTATTGGCAGTTGTTGCGTTATTATTTATAATTTTATTTTGTTTTGATAAGATGCATGCATTTTTAAAATTTGAATTAAATAAGACAATAAAATATTAAAAATGTTAAATAAAATGAGACAATAAAATATTTAAAATGATAAAAAAAAGCGGCTAAAGCCGGGCTCTAGGTGCTTGATTTTCTCGATGTTTCTAAGAACCATCAGTAAGCTTGGGTTGATGTCTGTTCTTCTTACAGGGTTGTTGTCTATGAAACATTCAATATTTCCATTCTCAGTTTCGTAGGTAAAAAGAAGAAACAATATTTACAAAAAATTTTTTTTATTTAGTATGACACATATGAAGTATCAATGATATACCACAGAACAAAGGTTAACCAAATATGCAATGTTGTAAACGACAAATTGTGATTAAAAGAGGATGGTTTGCTTTCAAAGTATTTGACAAATCAATCCGAACAAAGAACCACAAATTCTGCAATAAAAACCAAATTTATGTAAATGTCAAGATTCTATATTGAATTTAAATGTTTTGCAAATAAAAGATTGATTTATACTGTTATAGAATTGTGTGTCACTCAGAATACCACAATAATCACATTAAGAAATATCTGACAGTAAGTCAGAATTACGTAACAGTTATATGAGGTTTTATAAAGGTAAGTTATAGCAATTATATACCATTTTTTTTCCTCACACTTTTTCCGTAAAGAAATAACTATTGTCTTCAATTAACGAATAGTAACAAAAACAGTAAAATTGAGAATGGAAATGGAGATTGTGTCAAAGAGACAACAACCCGACCATAGAGCAGACAAAAGCCAAAGGCGTCCAGTGTGTCTTCAATGTAGCGAGAAACTCTCGCATCCGCAGGAGTCATTCAGTTGGCGTCTAAACAAATATGTTACTATATTAAAGCCAAAAGATGCAATCTTTAATGACCTGACAACAGTATCGTACCTATATCGAAAACGATTTAACAATTAAGGTAGATTCATGGTATTTACCGCCATTTTGAATTGTACTATCGCAGTACGCAATCAGTCTACTTTTTTGCCAAAATCTACAAATATGTAGACTGATGTACAATTTTATTGGTTAAACTGTTTATCAATATGAAGGAAACTTGCTAATTTATTGCATTATCCAAAATACTGAAACAAATACCAAACTTTTGTGTTTTTAGAATCAATTTTTCAACTAAACCATTAAAGAGGAAATAACTCTTTTATTATTTTTTTTTATACTGGACTGATATGGAAATACAAGTTTGGTGACCCTATTTTTTCTTTTTTTCTTCTTTAAAAATATTATCTCCTAACAATTTATTTCAAAGTTTATCTCATAGATTTTTTTCATTAAAAAAAATGTATTTTCATGAGCAAATTTAGGCAATTTTTTACGACCCATCGTTTTTATTATATTCTTGAAAAGAACACAGTAAAATCTTCCTTTTGGCTAAGTATAAGAAAATTTTATACACCTATGGTTTTCCTTAACTTGTCTCAAAGGAACAATATAAGTCAACCTTCTTACATATTTTAATACGTAAAACTTCATATTGTATACTAATCTAAGACTTAAATGGGGAGGGATTATAAGAATCGCTTTACAAACCATAAGCTAAATTGGTCTAGAAATTACAATCCGACATACATAAAGTTGATGGCATTGTTGCGTAGATCAATTCTTAGATTATAACAGCAATGTTCGGAATATTAAGTTGATAAAGCTCATTATTTAGTACGGTGATGAAATAGAGATATGGCAATTAAACGATGAAAGTAGGATTATAAGTATAGAGTAGCACAACAATGAAATAGAATTAAAAAAAAATGATTGAAGATAAATAATTCCTATATGATTTGCATTATTATAGTTGGCTATGATTGATTTGATAAACGATGTCACTGAAAAAACATGTGTGGATTTCCATAAGGAATATCCTAGCGTGATAAACATGCATCGAATATAGGGGTTCTAAGAAAATTGAAATTAAAAGAAAAAATAAGAAATGTTTGCTTTTTAGAATTTTCTTGATTGAACACAATTGAGTAACGGTCGTTGAAACAGTAGATGCATAGAATTTTTACTGTTAAATAAAATAAAACAATAAAAATACAAAATACATAAATAATTTTGGGCTTTAGAAATGCATTTTACAGCTGAAAAAAAAAAGATTTAACATTCATGTCATGCACACAATACATGTTATTCAGTTGGTTTGATTTTTTATATTTAATAAATCAATCATGATTTCTAATCGAATCATATGTAGATCTTACATTTAATTCTAGAAAGCTTGATTAATACTTTAATAAGAGTGGTGTGTCACACTGGGAATACTAAAGTAAGCACATTAAAAAATATATTAGAGTTACGTAATAATTCCAGAATCCGTCAATGGAAGTTTTAAGATTTTACAACCTTGACCCTTGTGTACTTAAAACCAGGAAACCTAGTTTGGAACGATATGGGGGGGGGGGGGGGGGGGGAGGAGAGTTGAATATTGCACTTTATATTTATTTAAATCAAGGCAGATGATGGATCTGCATCAATTAGACAGCAAACAAAATCACCCAAAGCCGAAAGACATATAGAAATTATCAGATGACTTTCAATAATCAAATGACAATCAAGTATTTCCTTAAACAGTTATCAAAGGTACCAGGATTATAATTTAAAACGTCAGGGGCGCGTTTCGTCTACATAAGTCTATTAGTGACGCTCAGATCAAAATAGGTATAAAGCCAAACAAGTACAAAGTCGAAGAGAATTGAGGACCCAAAACTAAAATATATCGAGCAAATTGCTTAAGTTCATAACAATTTGAAATAACTTAATTGTAGATATAACTGTCTTTTCATGGACTGACAGTGTTTTGTCTATCCGCTCATAAACATTATTTTGTCTTTTTGAAATAGCAAAAAAAGAAGTACTTCAAAATAACATACTACGGGGGTTATTCAGTGGTCACCACTTTGATATTATTTTTTAATAGACAGAAAATAAATTACAGTCATTCCTTAAATAGATTTCACAAACTATAAAAGATTTACCATCAATACTACCTTATTTAGCAAACAGATTATTAAGATGGATATATGTGCAACAGGGACGATTTTGCAGATTTGTTAAAGGCACATGCATATAAATGTGATAGAGTTAACCTGTTATTTGAGAGGAACCCGGTCATCATTTTTCTTCAGTTCGAAAGTACAGGGATGTCAGATGTTTATCCTTGTTCTGTTGGTTTTTTTTTTAAATTTTCGTTGCTACCTACCTAATCAGAATTATAAACTAATGTTTTGAGTACTAATAAAAACATTAAAACTCATCAATGACACCAGCCTTATAATTTAGTATTCCTGACACGTTTTTATACACAGGACTAATAAATACCAGTGTTGCTGGATTATTACACCTGGAAAGCTACTCAAATATGAAGTTAAAATGTAGATTCAATATGAAGTCATCTATGCCTAACTGTTTTCACTTACCCTGTACAAAGATAATCGTGTAAACCTTTTGACATTGTCCCCTCTAAATCTATATCTAACTGATTACACTAGTTATCTTTCGTAATTTCATCTCAATAAATTTTGCCGTGAGAAACCACTTTTACTAGATTGATATTTATTGTACCAGTTTATGTAACTTATTTTTCCTTACTAAAGAGTTAGTATCCACACTAATGCAACCCCAAAATATATTAATTTGTCTGTCCCAAGTCATTGAGAATCTAGTCAGTAGTTGTAATTTGATTTTTACAATGAGCTGTTTTATACCACCTCTTCGTTATTGAATGCACCAAGTAGCAAAGCTGCAAAAAGTGCGTGAGAGGAGTTCTATGCCTATTTCCAATTCAACAATATCTCTAAATATATCCTGGAGTACACAGGAATACTCTTTTTGATGAAAGCCATTTATTCATGTTGTTATTGTGTTTAGTTTTTAAATTTTATTTTCAGTCGGAAGAACTCAAATCCCCATGCGAACATTGTCATTACATTGTTCTTACAGAAACAGAATTTCATCTGTCCAATCTTAGTTTGCAGTATTTACGTGCACTTTTTTGTATTCAGTTAGAAAATATATCGTGAGGGTTATTCAATGAATTGAATAATAACACCTTTGGTACCAAATTTTTCTGGTTGTCGGAAGGGGCAATTTGCGGAAGATTAAACAATACTGTAAAGTGCATCAACAGTAAAGATGATAGTAGCTATGATTTAAAAAATATAGCATGATTTTGTCTATATTTAATCTGAATTTTAGTGATATAAAATATTTAAATTATTTTAAGGATATTCCTTTGTTTTTTAAAGAAGTGATAAAGCCCTGGAATGTGACTGGCGGGGGCCAAAAATCATACAAATCGTAAGGGCTCCCCGGAACCCAGTGTCTCGCCTACTTTTTCTGTTAGTCGCAGGCTCAACGAAAAACAAGAAAATTGATAAAAAAAAGTTTCTGTAGATACTATCTTTTGATTGTAAGCAGCTTTTGTCCAAATTTGGTAAAAGTCTAGGATAGTTTATGAAAAAAATGAACTGCCGATTGTATATCATGTTAACTGGAAGAAAAAAGTCCATCTATAAGAACAATACGGAAAAACAGGATTTATTTTTACAAATTTACTTCTGGATACTATCTAAAGATCATAAACAAGCTTCTGTCGAGGTTTGGAAGAAATCAATGATAGTTTAAGTTAGTTATTAAAATTTCAAACACTTTAACCACAGAGTGAATGTAATGTTTCCTTGCAGAAAAATACTAAGTCCATTTAGAAGTAAAATACGGAAAAACAGGATTTCTTTTTACAAATTTTACTTCTGGATACCATTTAATGATCATAAAAAAGCTTCTGTCCAAGTTTGGTAGCAATCCTGTATAGTTTAAGAAAGTTATCAAAATTTTAAAAACTTTAACCACAGATTGAATATTTGCTGACGCCGACGCCGCAAACGATGACATTTGATGTTGGCGCTCATAGGTAAATAATGATAGAGAAACTATATCAAACTAAATCATAGCAGACAACAAGTAACGGCAATGATGCAATGTCAGTAATAATACAGTGCACTCTATAAAGATAATTTTTTTCGAGACAAAACGTTTGATAAACTATGCAAATATATAACTGATATGGGTTAATTGTGGGACAACATCTGTGTATGTGTAGTGCGCACGATTTAGGTTGTTATTTTGTAATAATTATTTACACAGGTTCTGCTGAAGAGACTAGACCAAGTACGAATTCATTTAAATTATTCCTATTTTGTTTTTGTGCATGTTGTATTTGCTCGGCTTTTACAAAGAAGAAAATTGTTTATATAAGACGTTGAAACTCAATTGAACATATTTGCACTTCGAATAAGTAATGTTGCAGAGAGTTTTGTTCAATAACATGTTTGCATATGAGCGTCACTGATGAGTCTTATATAGACGAAACGCGCGTCTGGCGTACTAAATTATAATCCTGGTACCTTTGATAACTATTTACACCACTGGGTCGATGCCACTGCTGGTGGACGTTTCGTCCCCGAGGGTATCACCAGCCCAGTAGTCAACACTTCGGTGTTGACATGAATATCAATAATGTGGTCATTTTTATAAATTTCCTGTTTACTAAACTTTGAATTATTCGAAAAACTAAGGATTTTCTTATTCCAGGCATAGATTACCTTAGCCGTATTTGGCACAATTTTTTGGAATTTTGGATCCTCTATGCTCTTCAACTTTTTACTTGTTTGGCTTTATAAATATTTTGATATGAGCGTCACTGATGAGTCTTATATAGACGAAACGCGCGTCTGGCGTACTAAATTATAATCCTGGTACATTTGATAACTATTTACACCACTGGGTCGATGCCACTGCTGGTGGACGTTTCGTCCCCGAGGGTATCACCAGCCCAGTAGTCAACACTTCGGTGTTGACATGAATATCAATAATGTGGTCATTTTTATAAATTTCCTGTTTACTAAACTTTGAATTATTCGAAAAACCAAGGATTTTCTTATTTCAGGCATAGATTACCTTAGCCGTATTTGGCACATTTTTTTGGAATTTTGGATCCTCTATGCTCTTCAACTTTTTACTTGTTTGGCTTTATAAATATTTTGATATGAGCGTCACTGATGAGTCTTATATAGACGAAACGCGCGTCTGGCGTACTAAATTATAATCCTGGTACCTTTGATAACTATTTGCATCTGAATAGAAGGTCTGTGAGGAATCTTCCATCATCAATTTCTTTTGTATATGAGTTATTTGACGTATTTTGATCATAAGTTTCCCCGGTATTGTGGTGTTTCTTTGCCATTAGAGACCATTAGTTTGATATATTTTGGTGAACACCTAAACGTAGCATAATTTTTGCGCTTTCTATTAGATAATATTAATTTCTGATAAATCAGGACTTCAATGAAGGTACAAGTAAACCTCATAAATCACCAAACATTAACTGTAGAGTTATTATTATTTGTTGGACATCAATTGTCGTGGATTTCGTCGGAACAGTTGAACTACGAAATTGAATGTTTAACGAATGACACGTTTACTTTAGGCTTGTTTGCAGACTTCGGGAAAACACGAAATTAGGTATCCACGAAAACGTACCTACTTTAACTTCTACGAATATTGGAACCCACGAAAATAAATACATATGCATTGTAAATACAATCTTCTACTTCCAAACATGCATGATAAAATTATTTTTTTACAAACAGAATTCCAAAACCATCCCAGGAAAAATATTTCAAAGAAGCTGCTGATGAAAGCTACACAATCTATGGCAACTTGAATATGAGTTCATTCACCATTACAAATAGACAAACGACAAGATACCTAAAATGTTTAATGATATTGGCTCAACATTTAGGGTGTATAACAATATACTTCAATGACAGAAAATGTGATATATTATCACCGGATATTAATAGATGTATAAACTTAACTTCATTCTATGATTTTCTATGATATGGCTCTCTTTGGGACATACAAGACGGTAATATAATAAAGAAAGTTTATTGTTTATGATTAGAACTATTGTATGGTAAATTGTTTTTTTGAAAGAAAAGGCATTAAATATCATAGATACGTGGTTACAATCTTGATAATTTTCTAATATGTCTGGCATACTGATTTGCACTGTGATTTCAGGGCATGTTTAAAAAAGATAATTCAAATATATCTACACGCTTGTTTAATCTTTATGGAATTGTAAGATGTTCATTGCAAAAAAAAGGGGGAAAAATGAAACTCATCAGTGCTAATCATTGTTCAGGTCGGTACGACATTTCTCTAGTCAAGTTTTAGTGGGAAGAGGTTAATGTCGCCTTGAAACTTCAATCGAAATCTCTATTGTAATAGTTTTAAATCATATTTAATCGTGAAATACCCAGACCATATGGCTAAGTATTTGTTGCGTCTTATTTCGAAGATGTACATCAATTAAGTTACAACTTTACGTCACAAATAACAGAAAAAACATTCACTGTGGAATTATTATGTTTTGTAAGGCACCAATTGCCGTGGATTTCATGGGTACAGTTAAACCACGCAATTATGTTAAATGAATGATACATTTCCTTCAGGCTTGTATGCAGACTTCTAATAAAAAAACATGAAATTAAATATCAACGAACATGTTATTTCTCTAACATCTACAATGATTGGTACACAACGAAATTTGACTCATTAGTAGATGGCATTACACAGTATTTGTTAAAATTTTACCCATTTATTATCAGCCGTATGAAAATGGACCGCAAGTGGGAGTTCTTGGTGTTGGGGTACAGGAAAAAATCAAATCGTTGTATTATGGATGCAAATATTTGATGCAGGATCAAATGAAAATCTTAATAAATCTGAAGACAATTACATGCATTGAGAAGAGCCCATAAAATGTGCACCTTTGCTTACATACAAAACATCTCATTTTGACTTTGAACATGTCGAAAATCCTGGATAATTTAATCATAATATCTTAACTGGAGGAGAAGCAATTGGAGGCCAAAAGTCTATTGTAAGCACAATATGTCATTAATAACATGGACGATGCACTCTTTCATTAATTTCTGAAGACCGTTGAATTCGATAAAAACACCTGGTTATTGATTCACAAGAAGCAAGGATTTGCATTGGAAATACAATATTCTAATTCCAAACATGCATGGTAAAATTAATGCTTTTAAATAATTATTCCAAACCCATTCGAGGAAAATATGTGAAAGAGGCTGATAATGAACACTACACACACTAATGGTATTGAATTATAGTCCATTCACTTTTACAAATAGACAAAAGATAAGATATCTAAAACGTTTTCTGTTATTAACTCGACATATAGGGTGTGTAACAATAGACTCCAATTAAAGACATTGTGATATATTAACACAGTATATTAATAGATGTATAAACTTCACTTCAATTCTTTGATATTCTATGGGGTCTCACTTTGGGACATGCAAGACGGTATTCTAATGCAACAGCGTTTGTAACGTTCATTTTGATTGGATAACGTCACTTATTTACATGACATCAATTGACAATTGATGCCATGGGACGTACGCGCAAGCGCAGACGGCATATGACAGATTTTAAATAGATGTTTTAACGTTGTTTTCTATCAGTTTCATTAGAATGGAGATAACAATATTGAATTTTAAGCTCCGACGGCATCAATTGGGGATTTGATGGTCGCAAATACCCGTTTACTGTCTCCGCTAACGCATCGCCAGTAAACTTAATTTGCGACCATCAAATCCCCAATTGATGCCGTCGGAGCTTAAAATACAATACAGTTATCTCCTAAATATGATGAAGAAAGTTTATTGTTTCTAATTGGAACTATTGTATGGTAAATTTCGAATGAAAAGGCATTTAAAATATCTAAGAAACGTCATCAAAATCTTGATAATTTACTGATATATCTGGCATACTGATTTCCAAAATGCTTTTTTTTTTTTTTTTTTTTTTTTTTTTTTATCTTTATTGAATTTGAAGAGGTAAAATTAAATCGTGTCAGTGCTGAGCATCAATCAGGTCTGTAGACGAGATTTCCCTGAGCAGGATTTTGTGGAAAGAGGGATTGGTTCATGACGCCTTGAAACATCAGTCGCAGTTAAAGACTACAACAATGTATAAAGTGATATATTAAAGAGGCTCGAGGGTATACAAATTTCAGAAAAATATTAAACAGTTAGTTTCCATTAAATTTTTTATCTATTACCTTTATTATGTGTTACCTTATCATATGGTACTAAAATAACTTTAAAAAAAGTCAATTTGTGTTTGCCCAAGAAGACTTTTAAAATGTATATATCACTGAAAAAGCTCTAAATTGTTTCCCTTTGGTGCAAAAATGCCATTTTTTTTTTGCATTAATATTGAAATATCTTTTTAAACTCATCAGTGACCTATATTTTACCTATATTTTTTATTATTAATTTCAAAGAAGCTGCACGTAAACTTATCTTTTATAAAATTTGAGCGATTTCTGTAATTTAGTTCTTTTTTTCATTTCGATATTACATTTTTTCTCCTATTAGTTCAACAGAAACAAAAGTATGGTTCTATCGAGAAGGTGGATTGTGAGCGTGAATAAACGGTTACCCCATCTTTTTATTTTATTTTTATTCTAAGTATAAGATAAAGTTCATTTGACGAAAAATATAGCGAAATCCTATATTGAAATAAAATTTTGATTTAGATCCGCGAGCCACCTTAAGTGTGAGTCTTGTATACTGTCAAAGGCTTCCAAAAAAGTAAATCGGTTCAAATATATGAATGTATATTATTTAAAGATACTGACTAATCGAAAATGTAAAAGTTTAAAGATTTTTAACTAGTTGATATCCATATCAAACATATACCACACTATATTTCATATGCTATTTTGAGTATATGAATGAATGCCATCCGACCTCTTTACGGCTGTATGAAACTTATCCCATTGTTAATGATTGTTTGAGATTAATGATTTGGTCTTTTTTCATTTAATAAAAACCAAGAATATACACCGTGTATCAACACGTTGCTTTATCTTCAAAAGTTCTCAGACGAGTTCCTTGTGCATGTCATAAACGTATTTGAGACTATAAATATTTTATTGTTACCAATCTTAACTAAAGCTGAGCACCATATAACTTTTTTTGAATTTTGTAAAAGTTTGGGAAATAATCAGTCAGTGGTTATCGTTTGTTGGTATAATTTAAAGCACTTGAGATCACCCCTAGGTTTTGGTGGGGTTCGTGTTGTTTATTCTTTAGTTTTCTATGTTGTGTCATGTGTACTATTGTTTTTCTGTTTGTCTTTTTCATTTTTAGCCATGGCGTTGTCAGTTTGTTTTAGATTTATGAGTTTGACTGTCCCTTTGGTATCTTTCGTCCCTCTTTAAAGGTGTTTCTCGTTTCTCGTTTTTTGTTTTGTATATAAATCATACTATTGTTCTGACTGTTTAAAATTGTTTACACTAGTAGTGTTGTGGTCCTTTATAGCTCGCTGTGCTGTGTGAGTCTAGTCTGCGTGTCGAACACCGTACTTGTTAATTATTTATACATTGGCTGCAGAGCTGTCTCAATGGCACTTATATCACATCTTTTTATTTATACAGAACACTCTCTGATCAAACCTTCGTGGTGGCATTGTATTGGGTTGATTAGTATTTATCAGTTAAAAGTACTCGAAATTACTTGAGAAACTTTTTATTTACATCATGCACCAACAGGAACAACCCTTCATCGGTTAAATTTCCATATTCAGTGCTAGAACTTAGCTAACACAAACATTTTGATGTTTGTACCACTTAAAATATTCCAATTGAAATCAACAATGATTTGTATTCATAATTCGCTACTAGCGACTGTTCAGAAGATTGAACGATGCTGACAACTGTATGCAGACATAAGAATAATAGAACAATGATTAAGAAAATAAGACATGTCTCTTTTACGAAAACAATAATAGAAACCGAATTACAGATTAATAATAATGCATAAATTTATACATTTTGTTCTATTGTCAGCAGTCTGATTGGCAATTACACCAGATATTGTTATTAGTTGATTTGTTTGAATATTTGACATTGCATGACATTTTCATCGCGCTTGCCAAAACGACCTTTGTGAGACTTTACTTAAACTTCAATTGCAAAGCTCTGATTTCGTGCCCGGCTAAAGGTTTTGTCCTTCCTTTTTTCATTTATAAGCTCTTATTCTTTTAATACGTTTCGTATTTTAAAATATTTTGTTCTTGGGAATAACTGATGAGACATTTGTTGTCGTAATGCGCATCCGGTGATGAAATAGTTTCCGTTTATGTTTTTGCACGTTGAACACGATTTGATAGTCTCCTAGATCTCTGAACAGAAAATTTTGTACAAATTAAACATGTAAAACTTCATATTTTATTCTAATCTGACAATAAAGACTATATAGAGCATTAGGTAACATTGTCTAGGATTTACTCCCGACAAACATACAGTTGAATGCATGGTTGATCAATTCTTAGATTATAACAGAAATGTTCGGAATATTAATTTGATAGAGCTCATTATCTAAATCTTTCATGTGATGACATAGAGACATGGCAATCAAACGATGAAATATATAATAGCACAACAATGAAATAGAATAAATAAAAAAAAATGATTGAAAATAAATAGTTCTTTAATGATTTGCATTCTACTAGTAGGATGTGACTGATCTAATTTTAGGAATTTGTCCTTGATTTATTATCTTGATAAAGAGTATGTTAATGTAACAACCTTTATGGATTTCATTAAGGTATATGTCAGCGTGATAAACATATATGGAATAAAGGGGTTTCTTAGAAAGCTGAAATTGAAGAATGTTTGTTGTTAGAATTATCTTAATTGAACACAGCTATTGGCGTTTAGAGTTAGTGGTTGACTTACAAACGTCACTTTAAAGTCATTCGGACTTTTCTACAGCTGATGGTTTAATCTTCCATTTGAATTCTAAAACACAGTTGTTTGAGTACGTATGATCTGAATGAAACACATTTGCATCGGGGTTTTGATGCATAAAGTCAAATGTTTTGTTTTAATCAGTTTGTGGATTAATCGACAAGTAGACACTTTAATCGGATGCACCTTATTGATATGTGGTATATCAAGTTTTATCATATACTTAGCATTAATATGATAGCTTTTGCATATGTGTAACGAACGGAAGTACACAAGCCATAATTTCCCAACCAGGCTGATAACCCATATCAGCCCGGTCTGATAACCCATATCAGGGGCGTCTCGTGCAAAAACCCATAACAGTGCTTCTCGTGCAAGTTACTTCCGGTGTTTCCGGTATCGGTTGTTTATTTTTCCATTGTGACGTCAGATATTGATGACGTCAAAATTAACGGGAACTTTTGTGGGGATAGTTTAGTACTGGCTAACAAATGCCATTGGCAATTATGAATCATTTTATAGTGCAACAAACATGGAGTAATAATGATCATGAAACTCTTCCAAATATTCAATGTTTCAAACTGCCTCTATAGGAAATGTTATCATACAATGTACATATATATGGAGGTAGTGATGCTGTTAGTTGACAATTATAGTATATTGAATTTATAACTTAACTTCTTAATAAAGTTTTTGACTGTTTTAGTTGTTCCATTTGGGTTTTTTTCCTTATATAAAACTATTGTCGGAAGTATATGATAAAGCGATTAATACATGGCCTTTTCCATATCAGCCTGGGTATCATCCCTCGACCCATATCAGCGCCTCGACTCCGTCTCGGGCTGATATGGGGGTCTCGGGATGATACCCAGGCTGATATGGCAAAGTATTAATCTCTATATAAAGTTGTTCTTTCACTTGAAGAGTTCTCTGTATAACATAAATATAAATATAAATGATCAAAATATATGTTGACCAGTGTTAGGAACATTATCTGAATACGACCATATCTGCATTATACATCTAGTTTTTTTTTCTCGAAAAACTAAGGATTTCCTTATCCAAGGCATAGATTACCTTAGCTGTATTTGGCACAACTTTTTGGAAGTTTGATCCTCAATGCTTTTCATTGTTGTACATGTTTGGCTTTATAAATATTTTTATATGAGCGTCACTGATGAGTCTTATGTAGACGAAACGCACGTCTGGCGTACTAAATTACAATCTTGGTACCTTTGATAACTATTGTTTATGTGTTACATATTTGTTTTTCGTTCATTTTCTCATATAAATAAGGCCGTTAGTTTTCTCGTTTTAATTGTTTTACATGGTCTTATCGGGGCCTTTTAAAGCTGACTATGCTTCTCCTTGTTGAAGGCCGTACGGTGACCTATAGTTGTTAATGTCTGTGTCATTTTGGTCTCCTTGTGAACAGTTGTCTCATTGGCAATCATACCACATTTTTTTTATATACCCAATGAATGAATTTATTTGCTCATCTGAAATGTGGTTTGTCAGCCTGTTTCTAGTCGGAGGCGGTATTAGTACACCCGTTGTATACAATCATATTATTGGATTTGGAAGCTGAAAAAATACACATTTCTATAAGATTCGTCAAGTATGAAGAATTATCCATTTAGTCAATATTATAACAGTCGCATAACTGTGTTCTCATTTGTGCATTAAATTCTACCTACAATAAGATGAAATTTCTAATATTGAATAAAAATAAAACAATAAAAATATAGAAAATTTAATAATTTTATTTGACCTTAGGAATTCACATTACAGCTGATTCAAATAAAGAAAAAAAGTATTTAACATTCATATCTTGCACCGAATAACTGTCATTCGTTTGGTTTGCCTTTTATATTTGATCCATCATGATTTCTAATCAAATAAAAAAAAATCCAAAAAATTCTAGATCTTACATTTTATCTTGAAAGCTTGATTTATACTATTGTAAGAGCAGTGTGTCACACTGGGAATACCTAAGTAAGCACATTAAAGAGTTACGTAACAATTCAAGGATCTGTTACTGGAAGTAATAAAGTTTCAACCTTGGCCCTTTTGTGTTTTAAAAAAAACAGGAAAATTATTCAAAACGATGGTGAGAACAAAAGAGTCGAATATTGCTCTAAATATTTATTTAAATTAAGACAGATGATAAGTATGCAGCAAGTAGATAGCAAACAAAATTACCCAAAACCGAACATTGCCGAAAGACATATATAAGTCATCAGATGACTTTCAATATGCAAATAATAAAGAAACAAAAGCTGAACTCAAAAGTCTCTAAATATCCTCAGCAAAATCTCAGTTAAAAGCAATTTGGAATACATTAAATAAACTATCTCACAAAAAAAATGGTATCATCAATTTTACACAATACTAAGATGGATGTATGTGCATCAGATATGCTTTTGCAGTTTTGGTATTGAAACATTGATATGTATTTGATAGAATTATTTTTTTATGTGAAAAGAGCTTGTTGTTCGGTGTGAGCCAAGGCTCCGTGTTGAAGGCCGTACTTTAACCTATAATGGTTTAATTTTTAAATTGTTATTTGGATGGAGAGTTGTCTCATTGGCACTCACACCACATCTTCCTATATCTATTGGACATCCCTTTTCTTTAATTCGAAAGTATACGGACCGTCATAAGTTTGTCATTGTACTGTTTTTTCTTTAAATTGTTGTTCATACCTACATATAGCTAATTAGAATTAAAAACGAATGTTTTTGAGTACTAATAAAACATTTAAACTCATCAATGACACCAGGCTTATAATTGAGTATTCCTGAAACGTTTTTCTATAAAAGTCTAATAATTACCAGTGGTGTTCGAATATTACACGTGAAAAGATATACACATATGAAGTTAAAATGTAAAGATTGAAAATCTGAAGTCCTTTATACCTTAGTGTTTTCATTTACAATGTACAAAGATGATTGTCATTGGGAATCTAGTTATAGTGCCTAACAAGATTTTGTGAGGGAATTCGATGTTTGCTATACCAATGTTCATGTCAACACACTTTTTGATAATACTACTATACCAATCGAAATGAAATTTTTTGCAGTGTTTTGAGAAAGGATTTTACTTTGTAGTCACGTATTGTTTGTGAAACAGTTTATGTTTTAAAAGGACGAATTTTCTGTATGAAATCAATAAATATGCGGACTTTTGAGGCCCAAACTTTGTAGTGCCTTACATACATATATGAAAGATCCAAAAACTGTATCAATACAATACGACATGTTTATGAAATGGCAAAACTTTTGGTGAACAAATTTTTACTCGTTATTGCAAACAACTGAACTTTTAATATCTTACATTTTCTCCCTACCCAGTTTACCCCTATTACTTATGATAATGTGGACCGGTCATTGTTATTGAACATAACGCAATTTGATTGGATTAGGTTATTATTAGTTTACCTTAAAACTGTTTATGCTTTTCATTCTCGACTATTGATTAAATTAGAACGTGCATGAATGTAACAATAACTAAAATGACCTTCAAGGTGGGCACTGGATGAGTCCATATTATGTTTTATCAATGGAAGTGTAGGTATGAAAGGTAAGAATTGCTAATTTTCCTATTTTCACAAAATTTCCCTAATACACAGTAAATGGACCATTTTTAGATAGCCAATTGCGGAGAAAACAGACAAAGTTTACAAATAAGACATTATATTCCAATCAACAAGTTATATTTTGAAGAAAAATGCCGAAATAAATGTTACGCACGGCAACGCCAGGTAAAATTATTATTTATTTTATAAAAACATTAATTTACAGTCTCAAAGGAACATACTAATTACAATCAATCTCAAATTAAAGAAGTCATCAAATAAAGTCAAAATATGTCCGATCTACCTGTTTTTGGACCAAAAAAGTCAATACGATCGTTTTAAAGTCAATTTCGTCTACCTCACAAAATCTTGTTAGGCACTATAGTAGTTGTAATTTGTTTTTTTTAATATGAGCTGTTTTTATCCCACCTCCTCGTTATCTCATGCATCAAGTCACAAAGTTGTACATAGTGCGCGAGTGGAGTTCAATGCTTATTTCCAATTCATCAATATCTCTAAATATATCATGGAGTAAACAAGAATACTCCATTTGACCAAAGTCATTTATTCATGTTGTTATTGTGTTTAAATTTTAGCTTTTTTGTTCAGTTGAAAGAACCCAAATCCCAACGCGAACATTATCATTACATTGATCTTACAGAAACAAAATTTCATCTGTTCAATCTTAGTTTGCAGTATTTACGTGCACTTTGTTAAATACAGCTAAAAACTATCTCATGAGAGTTTATCAATGACTTGAATAATTACACCTTTGGTACCAAATTTGTCTGGTTGTTGGAATGGGCAATTTGCGGACGATTTAACGATACTGTAAAGTGCATCAGCAGTACAGTAAAATCACAAAAATACTGAACTCAGAGGAAAATCAATTTGGAAAGTCCATAATCACATGGCAAAATCAAAAAACAAAACGCATCAAAAACGAATGGACAAGAACTGTCATATTCCTGACTTGGTACAGGCATTTTCAAATGTAGAAAATGGTGGATTAAACCTGGTTCTATAGCGCTAACCCTCTCACTTTAATAACAGTCTACAGGCGATAGTAGATTTCAAAAATAAAACAGGATTAAATTTCAATAAAATGAAAAGAAACGTAACTAAAGAAAAAAAACAAAAAAAAAAACAATTACATATCTTATTTTGCTCTTTTCTGACACATGTATTTCGTACAGGGTTTTACATACTTGTTTGTGAATGGTTGCTTCGTATTGATCAGTCTTTTTCAGTGATAATGAACGCCATACTAATTTCCAAAATGTACACAAGAAACTTAAATTAAAATAATACAAGACTAACAAAGGCCAGAGGCTCCTGACTTGGGACAGGCGCAAAAATGCGGCGGGGTTAAACATGTTTGTGAGATCTCAACCCTCCCCCTATATGTTGTTTCTCATCGGAAAGTTATTGACACTTGAAAATCTCCCGATCATATATCCGATTTATTCTGGGCATTATCAAGATCGATATGGGGAAGCTTAAAAGTATCACCTATTTCCAATAACTCACCCATGACCATTTGATGTCAATAGGTTCTTCCTGGTTTTGCAATAATATTTAATTAATACTGATCTATATCTCTTACACTCGTTGATTAATCTAAATCTCTGTGTTCATGTGTATTAAAAAAAAACAAATTCTGCAAATGATTAATATCACAATGTGGTTATACGTACTGACATACTATGCTTTATATTGTTCGATACATTAATTTATAAAGCTTATCAATCGTAAAGTTGACAATATAAAAAGAAGATGTGGTGAGATTGTCAATGACAAGTATATATGTAGGACTCAAATCTATGGTGGGTTCCAAATCTATGGCAGATTCCTAATCTATGGCAAATGTGACGTCAAGCAATCCCAAATCTATGGCAGATTTTTTACAATCCTAATCTATGGCAAGTTTTGTAATTTCCTAACCTTTGGCGGATTTTTATTGTGTCCAAGTTTAAGGAAAATGAATTGCAAATGGAAAATAATGCAGTACACATACGACCATTAACTTGCATTACTTAATCAAGTGAACATGTACGACAACGGAAGCATGTCTATAAATATTTGTGAAATAAAGAGTAAATACTGGTCAACAAAATCATGGCGGCAAAAAAAACGTAAATGATGAATTCATAACAAAAATACAGACTTCAAGATTGAAATGATGTGCCTTGTAAAAATAAACATTTTCTAATCTGTGCATTTATTTAACCAACTAGTAATTAACGTTAAGGCCCTTAAAAAACAACAACGTGGATTTTTAATAAATAAAAAAAATGGGGATAAATGAAAATGAACAGTTTGAGAGTTCAAATAATATGTTATTCATCGTTATGGCATCTTTTTTATTTTATGACGATCTAAAAATATTGGTATCCGTTAATTTCATGTTTCACTTTATATGCTTTGCAGACAGTAGAATGTTTACTATAATAACTTCTTTTTTGAAATGTCCGTTACTGAAAAAAGCGGTGTTCTTGTTCATCGCGGACTTCAACCGGTACAGCACATTGTGTCCTTTTTCTGGATAATGGGTCACATCTTTATGTTATAAACCATCGTCAAATTGTTGTCATCTAGAACGGTGTTCAAATCTATTGGTTCCGCCATCGTTTGCGGCGGCGACGATGTAATATGGCGTTATTGAATTGTGACGTTATATGTTAGATAGATGCCATAGATTTGGAGAAAACAAAACTCTGCCATAGATTTGAGTTGTTTGGCGTTTGTAACGTCACACTTTCCATAGATTAGGAATCTGCCATAGATTTGGAACCCGCCATTGATTTGAGTCCTAAATATATAAGTGAGTCGAACGAGTACATAGTTTATTGATCTACATTTGCATCGAGGAGAGTCCTTTGATTAAATCAGCGTGGTAAAGACGGTCAGTGAAATTTTGAATGGTATTGAATGCATTTATCTACGGAACTAACAGTCTTTATGTTTTCAAACATTAAAAATTAGTGTTTCATCTATTTTTTCTTGAATGAAAGTAAATTATTTTTGGCAACTTAAAATTTGGTCATTCTGCATATTTTAGAAAGGATATCAAACTAAAGCATATAAAACAACAAGTAATGGCAACGATTCAAAGTCAATAATGATACAATTCGCACTATAAAGATATATCTATCTAGATATACCGTCATCAGTTATTTTGGAAACCACAATTTTGATCAACCAAATACATATCTTATATGGGTTCAACCAACCCAATAGTACGCACATCGGTGTTGACATGAATATTTATTATATGTTCCTTTTTTTAAACTAACCGAATTCGATAACCATAGGGGTCATTTTAGGGACACAATTGTGTACATGTAGTTCTCTTAATTAAGGTAGTTATAGATATTTACACATGTTCTTTAAATTTATGCTAAAATAACAAGTCCAAAGAAGAATTCATTAAGATCATTCCTTATTTAGTTTTGTGCATGTTGTATTTGCTCAGCTTTTACAAAAGAAATTTGTAGATATAAGACGTTGAAACTCAATAAAACATATTTACACTTCGAACTATAAATGTTGCAGAGAGTTTTGTACAATAACATGTTTGCATCTGAATAGAAGGTCAAGGTGCGGAAACATTCATTCAATCGAGATAGAAATTGAGTAAAAAGAAGTTTTCGATAAATTCTTACATTTACTACATACTGTACATGTTTAATATAAAAGCGAGTTCATTTTTATTTGTTTCAAATGTATCTTTCATCAGGCATTGTTTTTTTTTCTTTTCCATTATAAAACATTCGTTTGATATGTTTTGTTGAACACCTATGCATTATATAAAGTTTTGGTTTTCTATAAATATTTGATGAAATTATGAACAAAAGCAGATTAATAAATTAGTGAAGGTACAACTAAACGTCATAAATAACTTGAAAGACATTAACTGTGGAATTAATATTATTTGTTGGACACCAATGTTCATGGATTTCGTTGGTACAGTTGAAAAAAAGAATATAAATGTTCAACGAATGACATTTTTACTTCAGGCTTGTTTGTAGACTTCATAGAAAAAACGAAAGAAAATATCCGCTAACATGTAACTTCTCTTATATCTACGAAAATTGATACCCAAGAAAATAAATGAATCCACAGTCTTTTTGCTAATTTTGTTATCAGCCATATGGAAATTGATCATAACTTCTTGTCGTTGGGTTGAAGAAACTAGAGGCTCTCAAGAGCCTGTATCGCTCACCTGATTCTACATGGGTTTTTGAAATCATATAAAAAGATAAAATTTGGCTACAAAGTAACAACACTTGGCCAGCTCCTCAGTAAGAAAGGAAAAGTTATGCTATGTTTGCTTTCATTTAATTCAGTGATTCTCAAACAGAAGACAATTGCATGTCTTTCCCATAGGGTCCTATATTAAACCCAGTCCCCTGCTGGAAGCAACATTGGTTGATGGATTGGCTACAAAGTAACAACACTTGGTCAGTTTGTCATGAGAAACATTCATGCTATGTTTGACTTCATTTTATTCAGTGTTTCTCTAAAAGAAGACATTTGCATGTATTTCTCTTTGGGTCCTATGTTATTTTAAGTCCCCCGCTGGCAGCCATCTTGGATGATGGATCAGCTACAAAGTAACAACACGTGGTCAACACCTTACAAGGAACATTCATGCCATGTTTGGTTTCATGCCATTCAGTGGTTCTCTTAAAGAAGTCATTTGTATGCATTTACCATAGGTTCCAATGTTAAACTTAGTCCCCCGCTGGCGGCCATCTTTGATGATTGATCTGCTACAAAGTAACAACACTTGGTTAGCACCTCATAGGGAACATTAATGCCATGTTTGGTTTTTATTCCATTCAGTGTGTCTATAAAAAAGTCATTTGTATGCATTACCCCTAGGGTCCTATGTTAAACTAAGTACCCCGCTGGCGGCCATCTTGGATGATGGATCGGCTACAAAGTAACAACACTTG
This sequence comes from Mytilus trossulus, assembly GCF_036588685.1. Taxonomy (NCBI): domain Eukaryota; kingdom Metazoa; phylum Mollusca; class Bivalvia; order Mytilida; family Mytilidae; genus Mytilus; species Mytilus trossulus. The sequence goes on from NC_086384.1 coordinate 8,588,109, forward strand.
GTCAGCACCTTATAAGGAACATTCATGCCATGTTTAGTTTTATTCCATTCGGTGGTTCTCTAGAAGAAGTTCAAACTGTAAAATTTAACGACGACGACGACGGACGACGGACGCCAAGTGATTAGAAAAGCTAAAAAGTACTTGCATGTGATTATTTGATGCAGGATGTAATGAATTATATAGCAAATCTTAAGGAAATTACATGCATTGAGAAGATAAATTGTCAATAGAACTAAGGAATAGACCATAAAGCAGAAAACAGCCGAATGCCACCAAAGGTGTTCAGGGCTCATAAAGTATGCACTATTGTTTATATAGACGTCTCATTCGACATTTAAAATCCTGAATTATTTTATCGAAAAATTTCTTAAATGGTGTAGAAGCAACACTTTCATTATTTCTAAAGACCACTGGAGTAGATAACCCACCTGTTTATTGATTGACATGAAGCAGGAATTTGCATGGAACATAAAATCATTATATCACCGGATATTATTAAATTTACTTCAATTCTTTGATTTTCTATTACATGGCTCTCTTTGGGACATGCAAGACGGAAATAAGATAAAGAAAGTTTATTGTTTATGATTAGAACTATTGTGTTGCAAATTGTCTATCTTAAGGAAATGTATTAATATCATAGATACGTGATAAAAATCCTGATAGTTTCCCGATGTGATTGGCAAACTGATTTGCAATATGATTTCTGTGCGTGTTTGAAACAAATCAACCAAGTATATCTACACGCTTTATGGAATTGTAAGATGTTCAGAGCCAAAAAAGGGGGGAACAATGACCTCATCAGTGCTGATCGTTGTTCAGGTCTGTACGGGATTTCTTTGAGCAGGTTTTAGTGGGAAGAGATAAATGACGCCTTGAAACTTCAATCGAAAACTCTACTTTAATAGTTTTAAATGATATTTTAATCGAGAAACATCCAGCCCATATGGCTTAGTATTTGTTGCGTCTTATTTCGAAGCTGCACATCAAAGAAGGTACAACTTAACGTTACAAATAACAGAAAAGATATTCACTGTGGAATTATTATTATTTGTTAACCACCAATTTTTCTAGAATTTCGTAGGTACAGTTAAACCACGAAATTAATGTTCAACGAATGACACATTTACTTAAGGCTTGTATTCTGACTTCGGAAGAAAAAATCACGACATTAAATATCCACGAACATGTAGCTTATCTTACTTCTACGACAATTAGTACCGACGAAAATAAATAAATCAACCTTAAATAACATCACAAAGTCTATTTCAAATTCTAACCATTTGTTATCAGCCGTATGAAGATTGATCACAGCTTGAAGTTTTGTCGTTGGGGTGCAGAGAACAATTAAATCGTTGATTGTGAATATTTGATGGAGGATATAATGAAAATATGATAAATCTGAAAGAAATAACATGCATTGAGAAGATATAAGTGTGAAAGGAAATAGGAAATGTGTCGATTCGACAACAACCCGACCATAGAACAGAAAACAACAGAAGGCCACAAATGGGCTAAGCGCCAATTAAATGTACACTCTTGCTTATATAACGTCTCATTTGACATTGAAAATCCGGGATAATTTAATCGAAATATCTTAACTGGATGAGAAGCAATTGGAGGATACTTACTTATCGTCGGCCAAAGGTCTATTGTAAACGCAATATCTCATTAATAACATAGACGATGCACACTTTCCTTAATTTCTGAAGACCGCTCGATTAGATAAAAACACCTGGTTATTGATTCACAAGAAGCAATGATCTGCATTGGAAATACAATCTTCTAATTCCAAGCATGCATGGTAAAATTAATTCTGTACAAATAACCATTCGCGGAAAATATTTGAAAGAAGCTGCTAATGAACACTACAGATGGAAACTTGAATAAGAGTCAATTTACTTTTACAAATAGACAAACAATAAGATATTTAAAACGTTTATTGTTATTAACTCGACATATATAAGGTGTATTACAATATACTTCAATGAAAGAAAATGTGATATATTAACACCGGATATTAGTAGATGTATAAACTTTACTTCAATTCTTTGATTTTCTATGGCATGGCTCTCTTTGGGACATGCAAGACGGTAATAAGATAAAAAAAGTTTATTGTTTATGATTAGAACTATTGTTTTGAAAATTGTCTTTCGAAAGGAAAGGTATTAATATCATAGATACGTGATACAAATCCTGATAGTTTCACGATATGTTTGGCATACTGATTTGGATTATGATTTCAGTGCGTGTTTAAAATAAATCAATTAAGTATATCTGCCAGCTTGTTTCATCTTTAGGGAATTGGAAAATGTTTAGAGCAAATAAAAAAGGGGAAAATTAAAACTCAGTGCTGATCAATGTTCAGGTCTATAGATGGGATTTCTCTTAGCAGTTTTGGGTAGCATGGGGTTCATGACACCTTGAAACTTTCATCGCGATCTTGATTTTGAAGTTCAAAACCAAAAATCAGTAAAATGAAAAAACCAATAGGAAGTCGTCAAACAGTAAAAGGTAGAATTGATTAGTTAACTTTACGTTATGGTGGCACCATCTTGTATTTTTTTGGTAAAAAGGTTATTAAATAACTAACAGTGTGTGTATATGAAACAATTCATGACAAAGGCTTAAACATTGACTACAAGGACTTAAATTATCGTGGACAGTAATAGTGTGCAAAATTCTTTATTGATAACTTAAAGCAAAACGTACTGTCTTATCTGCGTCTGATATATGTTTCTTTGATTTGCTTTGATTAAAACGTATGCATATTACCACTAGGAAAAAGTCAAATAATACAAACATTGAACTCCAAAGAAAATTCAAAACGGAACGTCTCTTAGCAATTGGAAAAAATCAAACGGTCAAACACATAAAACGAACATAAAACAAACGTCTTATTCCTGACTTGATACATTGATCCATTCCCTTATGTAGAAAATAGTGGAATAAACCTTTTTGTAAAAACAAATACATGCATATTGTTTGTTGTATCTATTTGATAAATTAACGATGAAAGCAACTTGATGAATGAAATTAAAAGTGTGAGGCTTGTTAACTGGTTGGGCTTTAAAAAGTAAAAGTAAATTGTTTATAAGTTCTGAATGTATGACATTTAGGAATAGTGATTAATAGGATATGGAAAGCGTTATAGATATACTACCAGTTGGTATCCAATTAAGGCAACAGTAGTATACCGCTATTAAATATTCATAAATCGATTGAACGAAAACAAATCTGTGTTACAAACAAAAACTGAGTGAAATAATGTACGGCACTATCGTATGAAATGTTGTTTATATAAACGAATGCAGAACGACCCATTCATGGTTGAATGAATTGTATCCACTAGTTAATGTTAGTTTGATGATCTGTCTTCATGTCACAAAAACAAGATTATGAATATTTATCATCATTGTGTTTTATCTACAAATTTACCCAGACGACTTCCTTGTGTATGTCGTAAACGTATTTAAGAGTATAAATATTGTATTGTTACTGATCATCTTGTTATGGATTTTTCGATATTTCATGAACATTCAGTGCTGTAAAAACCGCTTAAATCCTATTCATGATATATATCAAATTAAGTATCCGTCCTCTATCATTTCAGTGTAGTTTTTGGTACAAATTCGGTCATTAGCTTGGCTAACATTTCATCATTTATTCTTTCTGCCTCTGTCATTTTCCCTAGAGCTACCAATCGAAGTTTTTCATCTTTCATTTCGTTAATTTCTTCAAGTTTCCGTTCATAAAACATTGTATTCTCTTCCCAGTTTTTATGCATTAGTTTTTTGTAAATCTCCTGTGCTTCAATCAGCTAGTACAAAAAAGAGAGAATATACATATGTAAAAAATTGTTTTGAAACAAATTTAATATTAACGTTAAATATTATAGAGGATTCCAATATAAAAACATATATTTTTGTATCTTAAGTGACTAAGAATAAGGTTATATCATATTACATTTCATTAGACGAATGATCAATTAAAACATCTTTGATCAATCAATTAACATTTGTGTTTGAGACCACTATCTTCATATAATATCTATCTTCTTTATATAAAGGAAGAAGTCAAGATGCTGTACGATTGGCACTAACCCGACACCAGAGACAAATGACGCAGAATATAAGCAACTATTGGTCGGCGTTTGGCATTCAACAATGGTTCGAAACCCAGTCTGTCTACCAAAAAAAAAGAGACTTCAAAATGTATATTTTAAAACAAATTCATAGGAGAAAAAACAATCCTATTCAATCAAGCTTAGAGTATGTCATGTACGGATTCGAGCTCTATCCTTCAAAGAGCTGTGGTTCTTAATTGTTAGAAGAGGGGGAAATGAAAAACGAACATTTCAAGGCATGTGACTTAACGACTTTCCCTTGTCGTACGGAAAATAAAAATTGTTTTTATATCAGTGTGATAAAAACAGAGAACGGCTACAACGCATTTACATAACTAGTGAACAGAATCCGAACATATTAGAGCAAATAAATTTAAAAACTATATGAAAGTAGTACATTCTTGTAAAATCTATTTAACAGCAAGGTAAAACGATCACTAGATCACTCAATATATTAACTATATGATTATATTTTGTCTTTTGTTTTAACAAATAAATTCAATCTAAAATATTTGACAGGTTATGGATTATAAAAAGTAAATTTGTAAATATTGATTACAAAGTAATATGTCATCTGCTGAAATTGTCTCATAAATCATTGACAAAAGGAAGCTTGAAAGGTCTACCACTGATCATATTTCCTTCAAGCTTTCTATTGATATGTAAACCTATAGGCATGTTCTCACAAATAATCAATTAGTAATATATATTTGCCAAAGAAACCATGAGGAAAAACACAATGTATTGCTCAATAAGGATTCATTTATTACGAAATTCATTCACTTGTACATAAAACATTAAACAACTTTGTTAAAAGAGTTACTTAACTTCTTTTCGACTAAATGAAATAAATCGTAGAGGGTAGTTACAAACAAGCATGAGAAGAATCTAAACACATTGTTGAGATGATGTATACAATATGTGATAAATCTTGGCTTATGGTATTGTACCAGAGGAATGATACTTGTTTTACATGCTATGATGTAATATAGTGGGATCCATTGATATCTTTCCATTAGTGATATGTCTGTTTCTAAAGTTTATCCGAACATAAAGATCATTTATTGGCTCTCATATTTAAAGTTGTAATAACCTACATTATCCACATATAACATATTGCATTAGTTAAGGCAATGAAACAGTGTTAATTATTGTAGAAAGCAATACAAACAATTATTTTCTTTGTATGTGTGTGTTTAATTCTGATAAGGTTTCCCTTAATGTTTAAGAATTTAATTTCTTTGAAATGTCGCGGGCGCGATTAGATGACTTGAGACGACAAGTATTTATGATTTTTATCGGTTAAAACAATTTGACATTACAGTACCTAGAGTTAAAGTCTTAACTAAGTAATATACAAATATAGTTGCATAACAAAAGATTTAACAAACAAAACCCACACCATCAGCCAAGTTTCTCCAAACCACTTTCGGAGGACATTAACCTTATGATAACAACAATAACAACAGCAAACAGAATTTGGGCAGATGGACGACAACTCAACAATCGAATTTCAAATATACACCAAGTGCAAATTGCGTTGATAATCTCCTAAAACTGATCACGGGCTGTAAGGGCCTTGAGACGAATAAACGTATAAACAAATAAATAAATAGAAACAAAAACTATCAAATATAGTCAAGAAACTCAAAGGTAAATGTATTTGAGCTTTAGATTTATCCATTTGATTATGGACTTTTAGTTTGAATTTCATCGGAGTTCAATATTTTTGTGATTTTAATTTTTGAAAGTGATTAATGGTATGATGCACCATATATAACCTACCTTTTCTGTAAGACCCATATCAGTTTTTTGGAGGGTAAAGATTTCATTGGCTCCTTTATTAACATCACCGATGCTGGTATCAACTGTATTGAGTCGATTCTCAATGTCGTCAAGTCGACCTTCAATTTTGGAAGCAACAAGCTCTATCAATCGTCTTAATTTGTCTTCTGTTGCGTCTACAATTGTAAATAGTAAATGGTGAAATCATACAAAAGCAAAAACAACATTCAAATACATGTAATTAGTCGGTAAAAAAACGGTTTGAAATTTGCATATTTCTTTTTGTGCAAGTCTTTAATTACAAATATTTCGTCGTTTCCAAAAACGTATAGTCATATACGGTAGTCAGCATTTACAATACTGCCGTAACGTTAAGTTAAGTTGTTTCACATGAATCCAGTAACTAAATAATAGTTTTGTCATTCAATTACAAATCAAGATGTCATTCAAAAAATAGTCATTTGTTTATATGGCAAGGCCTTGCGGTCATAAAACTTTCGAGCAAGAATTTTGTACTCAGACTCGGGAATCAACCAATCAAAATACTGGATTTGGTGTTTCCAGCATGATTTTTGTGCTCCAAGCACTGAGCAAAGTTTTATGACTTCAACCCCTGATGTCCATGGTCAGCTGAATTGCAATCATTTCTATGCAACAGACATCTACTTAAAATATGTCTATACAGAAAACATTAGCAATAATATGATATTATACAGAAAAGCAATTCCTTTTTCCAATTAAAGAAACTATGTAACTGATTTCCCAAATTAATATTACTTTTAGCTTTTTTGAAGAGAAGATTAGCCGATTTATGTCATCACATATAAAGGTCAACTCATCTCAAACAGTTTTGTGGAATTAATTATAATACCACCAAGTTAATAAGTACAAATACATGGTGATGTTTAGTTCAATCTTATTACAAATAATACCATCGTCGTCTTCAACCTTTTCCCGCTCTGCGTGTAGTATATATCTCCTTACTAACGAACATATCACAACCTACAATAAATGAACTAACTTCTTTATAATGATTAGACTATAAGTGTTTAATTACATTTGTATCAAGGCAAAACTAACAATATTTGTTTCTTATATTCAATACCAGTTATTAAGGGAACCGTTCTTAATATAAACGGTGAAAAATCAAACATTTCTGGATGATAAAGGGGATTAAAACTATTAGTGTTCATACAATGTGTTAGAAAAGACATACATAATTAGGATAAAGAAGGTTGGAAACACAATAAAATGTGAATATCATAAAAGGGTCTTAGTAAATGTAGTTTTCTATGACAGCAAAATTTATAAACTTCTGGATGTTATTTTATGAATAATATGTTTAAAGACTTCTGATATAATATTTATTTTTATTTCAAATAGTTTAGCAATTTACGTGTTGTCATATTTCTTTTTCGGTATATGACATGCAATCAATTTGATAAATCTGTCAAAAGCTTTTGAAATTGCACAAAAAAGTAGCTAAAGCTTTTACAGTTGGCATATGTATTTGAGGAATTTGTATTTGATTACTTGTAACTGAACTTGATATATAATATAACGATGTTAGAATCTCAAGTAAAACAATAAAAACTGCAGATTGTTGTAGCTATTCCATTATGTTCTCAAATTGGATTTTTTGGGGAAATCGTTACTGAGGAATTAAACTTGAGAACAGAAATAGGGACAGTGTCAAGGAGACAACAAGTCAATCATAGAGCAGATATCAGCCAATGGCAACCAATGGGTCTCCTCGTCCGGAATTAATCTTAAAAAATTCGTAAGGGTTCCGCGGAACCCAGTGTCTCGCCTACTTTTGCTGTTAATCACAGGCTCAACAAAAATGAGGAAAAAAATCAATAAAATTATTCCTGTTGATACTATCTTTTGATCGTAAAAAGCTTCTGTCCAGGTTTGGTAAAAATCCAAGATAGTTTATGAATCTAATAAATGTTTTTAAACTTTAACTGCAGACTGTATGTAATGTTAACTGGAAGAAAAACTAAGTCCATTTATAAGTAAAATACAGATACACAGGTACAAAATTTTAACAAAATTTCCTTCTTGATACTAGCTTTTGATCATAAAAAAGCTTCTGTCCAAGTTTGGTACAAATCCAAAATGGTATAGGAAAGAAGAAAGTTATTAAAAAAATTCAAACTTTAACGACAAAGTGCATGTGTTGTTTCCTGGCAGAAAATCTAAGTCCATTTAAAAGTAAAATACTGAAAAAATTGAAATTTATTTTTAAAAAATTTACTTCTGGATACTATCTTATGATCATAAACAAGCTTCTGTCCAAGTTTGGTAGAAATCAAGTATAGTTTAAGAAAGTTATTAAAATTTCAAAAACTTTAACCACAGAGTGAATGTAATGTTTACCTGCAGAAAAACTAAGTCCATTTATAAGTAAAATACTGAAAAAATGGAATTTTATTTTTACAAAATTCACTTCTGGATACTATCTTTTGATCATAATCAAGCTTCTGTCCAAGTTTGGTAGAAATCCAGTATAGTTTAAGAAAGTTATTAAAATTTTAAAAACTTTAACCACAGAGTGAATATTTGTGGACGCCGCCGACGACGACGCTGACGCCGACGGAAAGTAGGATCGCTATGTCTCGCTTTTTCGAAGGCTCGACAAAAATGGAAATATTCTCATCAACAATACTAGGAAATTTTATACCATTTATTTAATCGTGACCTCTAGTGGTTTCTTGTGCATTTTTCTTGATATTTTAAAAATTTTGGTCTACATATTATTATTAATTTTTACTTGTTTTCTTCATATTTGATATGGTCGCATTTTTAACTGTTGTGATGCTTTGGAAATAATCTTGCATAAATACTTTTTATGTTTAACTTTACTACAGACTTAGAGAATGTGTCGTATGGAAACATACGTAGTGCATTCTGTGCAAACCAGTTCTAGAAATAATGAAACAACAAACTATAGTCGGAATTTTCGAGTTAATAATGTACGAATATTTACCTTTCGGACGTTGCATGGATCATCTGTTTTCTGAAGATGAAAACAAATATAAGATATTTATATTAATTAATAACAGATATATGGATCTGTTAATATAAAAGCCGACACACACAAAATCATTTCCATGTTCAGATTAAGACAATTGCATACATTTATTTCATGCGACGATCATTGGAAGTGGATTGTTTAGCTAGCTATAAATCCATGTTGTATCCATCAATTTCAACATAAGAAAATGCCTGTACACGTCAGGAATATTTCATAAATGTTATGCATTTGTTTGATATTTTTGAGCTTTTAATTTTACCATTTGCTTAAGGACTTTCTGTTTATAATTTTCAACGGAGTTCGGTTGTAATGTTATTTTATTTTTAATTACGTCACTCCAAAAGGAAAAGAGAACATAGAAGTATGGGATACAAAGAATATTATATTATAGATTATTTATATAATTATATGGATTAATTCACCAAGACTTGAGTATCGAGCGTTACAGATGACGGTACTGGTACTATTGATAACTAATTTTTGGACCCCATGTTTGAGGTATACCAGAGGCGAATTTAGAGGGGGCCCGGGGGGAGGGGGAATTTGGTTGCTTATATAGGGAATCATTGAAGCGTGACTGGAGCGGGCACTCTCTTATGTCAGTCAATGGGCCCCCACTTATGAAAATTCCTGGATCCGCCACTGTATACCATCCTTTCCTCAAGTTTATTGTTTTTTTGTTTTGTATTAACATTGCGTTACATCTAGTGATCTGTTTATTTGGCAATCGCCATGGCAGTCATGAGGGTGTATGAACATCCTTTGTTCGACCTGCTATTCAAATGCGTTTTGTTAAAATATACTTTTTACTTTTGCGGTCTTTTAGGTAAATGTTGTTGGTGCTGTATTTCGATCCCTCTTTTAAGAAATTTGTATTGCATGCACACGTAAACAAAATGGGAGTTTATTCAACGCAATTATAAGTTTTAATGTTGTTTTCAATTTAGACTTGTTTTGTTTTTTGTTTGGGCTTGTATTATATTTCCCTTTAAGTTATATAAAACATTCATCCCATTTCGACTGTTCAACGTTCAAGGGTTTATCCTTATTAGATATAGGCAAATAATATGGCTTTCCAAAACCGTTTCGATTCCTGATTGATTGATTGTTGGTTGCTTTACGCCGCATTAGCACAAAAAAGGCTATTTTCGATTCCTAACATCACTGAAGAGACATCAATTGACTGAATCCGGATATAATGTACCACTTTTTACACCCCATGTTTGAGGTATACCATCTTTCCGCAAGTTTATTGTTTTCGGATTGGTATTGATTTGATAATTAAGATTCATTTCGTTACATCTGGTGATCTGTTTATTTGACAATCTCCATGACAGTCAGCAGGATTTCAGAAATTCCGTTATGCGACCTGTTAGTCAATTGCGTTATTTTTCACTTTTGTGGCCTTTGGAAAATTGTGTTGGTATATCGACCCCTCTACCATAAAAAGTATTTTGGCTGCACACGTTAAATTGAGGTTTGGCTTTATAAATATTTTGATATGAGCGTCACTGATGAGTCTTGTGTAGACAAAACGCGCGTCTGACGTACTATATTATAATCCTGGTACCTTTGATAACTATTTATCCAACGCAATCATATATTTGAACGTTATTTTCAATTTAGACTTGTATATACATATGTGAAACTATCAAGTTTGAGACAATAAAGGCATATATTATTGATGAATTATAGGTTATTACACGAGTAATTGAGATCAAGACACGTCTAGCTTAAATTGATTATGCATGAGCAAAACTACGGCAACGTCAATATAGAATATATCATATATTGACAGAGCTGATCTTGGATCGGCCAGATACACCTTATCACACTCCTCGAAACAAAGTAAAAGCTAAACGGTCAACTGAAACAGAACCAGACAATAGGTAGAAAGTCCGCAATATTCAGACAGGATAGTCGGACAGAGAAACCCACATATCATCATCATCATCATCATCATAATCATCTGATCAAAACGCATGTAAGTAAATTAAAAGTTTGGAACATCCCTAATCTGTTTTACCTATACCTTCACATCTTACATCATTCAATTATATGTCAGCTGTGAAATAAAGGGAGGGCCTTTGTTAATTGCATGCCAATGAAGTTTAACTGAGTGTAACGCAACTTTTATCATTATAGCTACTACATGTAGCAGATCATAGTGGTCATTGTTTATTAATGGGGGCAACCAAAGTTTCCGAAGTTAAACTCATGACTATCATTGCAGGACAAATGTTAATCCATCTCGATGAAGATTGGAGACAAATGCTACTGTCAAAGGCAATGTTAGAACTAACATCTTCACTGTTGAAAAAGTGATTATCTGTAGATATTCCAACCGACCAACGAAGCCCCCATTGATTTATTTAAGTTTAGAACATAGGAAATATACTGCCATCTATTATGTCACATTTTAAAATGAAAAAAATATGAACAAGAAGACGGACCTCGACAAAAATGAAATGTAAATTCAATAAATTATGTGAACGAAAAAGGTTAAATCACAAAAATACTGATTCCTGAGGAAAATTCAAAACGGAAAGTCCCTAATCAAATAGCAAAATAAAAAGCTCAAACACATCAAACGAATGGATAACAACTGTAATATCACTGACTTGGTACAGGCATTTTCTAATGACGAAAATGGTGAATTGAACCTGGTTCAATAGCTAGCTAAACCTTTCATTTGTAAGACAGTCGCATCAAATTCCATGGATGGACCATTATCAATAATACGGCCATGATACATTGGTACAAAATTAGTTCTCGGTCGAATGTATACACGTGTGACGTAAATACTTGCAACATAAACAACATTATATACTAACAAAAGGATGGAACATGAACAGCGTATATTCAACCCATACACAAGTTCAATAAAGCAAAAGTATATTTTCTATTCATTAAATACCTGTACCAAGTCAGAAATATGACAGTTGTTATTCATTCCTTTGAAATTTTTGAGCTTTTGATTTTGCCATCTGATTATAGGCACCTTCCGTTAAGAATTTATTTTGAAATAGTTGTTTTTGTTATTTTACTTGTTTCATAATGAGGAACACATATCGTACGATAAATAGTAGTCGTTAGTCATGAACATTTCAGTATAACTTACGATAAATGTAAGTTGAATGATTATTTTTATGAAAAGAGGCCATTGTAAAGTCAGGAAGTGGAGGACATAAATATGAATTTGTACATGTACAAGATTTGTGATATATAACCTTTTTGAACATACTGGTTCTTTTAAGCTCAGTTTTACATCCACATCTGCATATAAAACTCTTTATACAACAGACAAATTTCATAATTGTTTTTGGAGTTGGGATAATATTGAACGGTGGAGCCACTGGACATCCGGGTTCTATAAACGAAAGCCACAGCTCTGTTCTCATAAACTTCCATTCTACATCTCTTTTATCCTGTAAAATCAACATACAAGCATCAAGGCATTTTATTTAAGTTTATTAAAAGTATAAGCATAACTTAAGCAAGCAATGTATATTCCAAAATTCAATTGTACCAACAAAAATATTTTTTCTACAACCTAACTATAAACAAATCAAAAATTATTTTGCTTTTATTTCAAATAAAAAAACTCATGGCATTTACTCGAAGAAGAAAACGATCTGTGTATTTCAATATATCATAGTCTGGATCGGATTTACAGAATAAAAATAATGGATACAAAGTTCAGAATTAAGAGCCAAAAATACAAAACCTAGAGAAAAATAGGACAAAATATAAAAATTATGATCAAAAGAGAAAAATTGGCCAAAAAATAAAGAATAGACACAATTGACAGAACAAACAAAGAAAACAGAAAAAGGACCCCAACCAGACCCAAATATATTACACTCACTTGTACTTCTTCAAATGTAACTGACATCACAGCAATCAGCAGGTTCATTAATACAATCAGCGCAGCAAAGACATATGTACCGTATAGTAAGTATCCGAGGTTCTCTGTGTAGACGTTCCTTGAAGGGTTGTTCGTCAGAGAACTCATTGGTGCATCCTTGTTCAGCTCCGGTGCTTCTCCTGGTCCAAAGCCAAACAGAGACCATACCAACATAAATAAAGTCGCCCTGAAACTAATTTATAATTGTACATAATGAAATTATTTATTTGAATGAATACGGAATATGATATCAAAGTCATATGGACAGTTGTCATATTGGCAAATATACAACATCTCTTTTTTAGCTCACTGGGTCCCGAAGGGCCGCATGTGAACTTATTCCATCACTTGTCATTCGTCGTCGTCATCTGTCGTCATAAACTGTGCAAAATACCTTCAAACTTTAACTAACTGATCCACAGGCTATCTAATTTATAAATTGTATCCGAAATTTTGATTCATCGACAAACATGGCCGCCATTGCTAAAAACAAACATAAGGGTCAAATGCAGTTTTTGGCTTATATGTCAAAAACTAAACCAACTCTGACATGGGGTAAAATTGTTCAATTGGTCAAGATCTTTAAGCCCTGAAATATTAAGATTAATCGAACTAGGGTAAAATTGTTCAATTGGTCACGATATATAAGCCCTGAAATATTAAGACGAATCGAACTACCCATTGTTGGGTGGCTGCCACTAAATTGGAAGTTTAAAGGAAATTTGGCAGTTTTTTGTTATTATCTGGAATATAATAATAGATAGATATAAACTGTAAAAAGCAATAATGTTTAGCATAGTAAGATCTACAAAGAAGTTATATGAGCAAAAGTGTCAATTGACTCTTTAAGGAGTTAATGCCGTTTAAAGACAATTTTACGAAATTTGTTCATCAAGTCTGCTAAAATAAAAAAATCTTTCCCTCTGAAACTATTATGCCTTATTCTTCTTAACTTTAAATAAATGTTCCTTCAGAAATTTATTTTATAATATGTAACCAAATTTTTTATCCATCAACAATGATCATGGCCACCATGGTTAAAAATAGAACATAAGGATCAAATGCAGTTTTTGGCTTATATCTCAAAAACTAAAAGCATTTAGAGCAAATCTGACTAGGGTAAAAAAAAAGGTTCAAAAGGTCAAGATCTATCAGCCCTGAAATTTTCAGACAAACTAAACAACCCATTGTTGGGTTGCTGCCACTAAATTAGTTATTTTAAGGATATTTTGCAATTTTTGGTTATAAACTTGAATATTATTTAAGATGAAGATAAACTGTAAACAGCAAACATTTTCAGCAAAGTAAGATCAACAAAAATGTTTGATGTACAGATTTGCCAATTGACCCTTTAAGGAGTTATTGCCCTTTAAGGACAATTTTACACAAGTTGTTCATGATTTTTAACTTAAGAAATCTTCTGAAATGAATGTAGTACTAATTTTGTATTTTATTTCCTTGTACGTCAACAATCATAGACACTGGCTAAAATGAGACATATACAATGAACATTTAAATGGACTTTTAAGCAAGTCATTAATATATATTGAAAAGCAAAAATAATTATTATTGAAAGATTTTAGCAAAAAAGTAACAGGTGAGCGATTCAGGCTCTTGCGAGCTTTTTGTCTTATATGAAACATGTTGATGCTTTAAAAGAACAAAATGAGATGTGACTAACTTAAATGGAAATTAATTTCTTAACCAATTTTGAAAGATAAAAATCAATAATATTATTTTGTCGAATATAAAATAATTGTATATTGAAGGTCATGTGAAAGCGGACATACCACTTAAAACGGATTACACGGTATAAGTAGTAGTTGTGTTTTAGATAGTAAGCTTATTGTTAATATTTCGCAGGAAAACTATTTCCTGTAAATCGGTCGGGACATCAATGTACACTTATGTTAAAACATTTAGTTAAAATTGTTTGTAGGATATTTGAATAATAATTGAGTAAATATCATGACCACCCTTTCAGAATCAGGTAAGTAAACAAATGTTTGCACCTGTCCTAAGTCAGGAATCTGATGTACAGTAGTTGTCGTTTGTTTATGTAATATATACGTGTTTCTCGTTTCTCGTTTTGTTTATATAGATTAGACCGTTGGTTTTCCCGTTTGAATGGTTTTACACTAGTAATTTTGGGGCCCTTTATAGCTTGTTGTTCGGTGTGAGCCAAGGCTCCGTGTTGAAGGCCGTACTTTAACCTATAATGGTTTAATTTTTAAATTGTTATTTGGATGGAGAGTTGTCTCATTGGCACTCACACCACATCTTCCTATATCTAAATATTTGCCATAAAGGTATTTTGGTTTACAGGTACCTTTTTCCAGACCCTAATGGTCTACTTTATATAGATAACGTGTCACGTTAACTTCCAACTGACAATAGAACCAATATTAAAGTCCGTTTGGCTATGTGGGATGTATAAATACGCACTCATGAACAGCCGGGAAAACAAGTCAAATCAGACGCCTACCATATGCAAAGTTCTACGCTCTCATTCCACCGACGAGGCATTGCATCAACTTGCCCAATCTGCAAATATTTTACGCCGATTTCAACAGAAAAATTATAGGAGCATGGAAGTAATTTTCAACAATATTTTTTTTCATATCCTTTAACCTCCCCCTACCCCACCCCCTTTTTTTTATGGTGGTAGACCAACAAATTAACCACAAACAATATATCAAGTTTAAATTTTAAAATCAGCTGAATTATGTATAATGACTATAAAATATTTAAGTAAACATTTAACGAAAAAGTATCTAGATTGTTGCGTATTTTTTCAGAACAGGAAAAGCGTCAAAAGACCATGTTCATTGGCAGAGTACTGCGAGCTATACGTGTAAAGCTGCTCACGAAAAAGGTATGCATTTTTTAGTGGTGTTTTCAAAGACTTAGTGTGTTGCTTTTCCGCAATGAACGCGGCATATAGGGTTAGAGAAATGCTTGATAGGCTTTGCATCAGAATGATATGTCCGAGTAAGGTGACGCGTACAAAATGATTACCTGCGAACTGTAAACTAACGAACTGTTAAAAATTCGGATCTGGAGTAGGTTTCACAAAACAAATTATGACTACATTATTCAGCCATGTATTCATAAATAAGATTTTTATTTCCACGATAAATACATGATTAATATTTATTGTTTGAAAAAGCCATCGTAAAACTAATTTTTACATCGCGATGACCGTGGGGGCATTCCGATGCATTGCTGTCGCCTAGATTTCCATTACATAACATTTGTGTGGGTTTTTAACCGATCGATAAACACGATAAATACGCAGACATTAACGAGTACAAAATAACACTCCTTCTCGTTTGTTATAATACATTTCTTAAATGAATACTGATAAAAATATTTTTATTTAGAACATAAATTAATAACATAAAAATGTTTTGTTATTAGATACATATATTTATCGCTATTTTGTGCATTTTTCCTTTGATCTTTTTTTGTGATAATTTTCATATCATGCTTCTAGCTTGAGATGGAAAAAATTATCACTAGAAACTAAGGAGGCCACGTGGCGTTGCTAACGAAATTGACATGAAATTGTCGACGTCGTCATAGGTAAAATAGCGATAAACAGATTATCATTGATCATCTCAACTCGATTGCTTTTCTCACTTTCGCTGTACCAGCTCAAGCGAGAAAATCAATCTCGTTGAGATGATCAACGATAATCTATAATTATACGTAAAAGAAATCATTGATAATATATATGCACACGTATCAAAAAATGGTGTTAACGCATGCGGAAGATGTCCCAAGAACGTTTTGCAGCAATCCCCCATGCAGAGTTAGCGGTCCTTACTAACTCTGCATAGAAGATTGGTTTTGCGGGGAAATATGAATGCCTACTCAAATCCAATCTGTTCTAAAAATTTGTTCTTTTACTTTTTCTAGAATAGTGTCCACCATGCACTTACACAGTACTATTATTAGAATAGTAGAATAGAATGATATAACAATGGATGAAAATTGTATATACATGTAACTGTTATATTAATATAATATATAACAACAAACCAGTGTATATTTGTATCACTGCAATATAACAGTTATTACGGTGAGGTTGAATTGCCTGTCATTCACTCATCATCCACGCACGAACTTGTCTCAGAACAAAATATATTTCTGTACATTAAGATCAGTTTCAGGTATAGAGATATGTTTTTTGTTCTGAGACAAGTGCTTTTGACCATCCACAAGAACATGCTGTCATTCGATGTTCAGTACTTCAGTACTTTAATGAGTTCGGGTCATGAATAAGCAAATACAAAAGTTTATTTAGAATTTCACTTTTCTTTTGCAATAACAATACTATTTAAATATAAGAAGATGTGGTATGAGTGCCAATGAGACAACTCTCCATCTAAGTAACAATTTACAAAAGTAAACCATTATAGGTCAAAGTACGGTCTGCAACACAAAGCCTTGGCTCACCAGAACAGCAAGCTACAAAGGGCCTCAAAAAATGACTAATGTAAAACCATTCAAACGGGAAAACCAACGATATAATCTATATAAAAAAAAACGAGAAACGAGAAACATTTATGAACCACATCAGTCCACACGTATATTGTGTAACACTATATATATATACAACCAATCGGGCTAACTCATTCATGAATGTTTCTAAAACAAATATTGACAGATGGATACAGGGACAATATCGGCCTTGAGCAAAACAAACTGATATAATATTGATCTACACTATTAATTGTATTACGATCGCTTACTGTTTACTGTTGATAAATATAGATTATTACAAAGGAAAATAAACATTCTACAAATAAATGTAGATAACATTCTAAATGTAGATATGATGAAAACAGTGATGCCTTCGAGCACTTGATATACAAATAAGAAGATGTGGTATAATTGACAATGAGACATCTTTCCACCAGAGACCGCATGACGTGGATGTTAACATTTATATGTCACCGTGAGACCGCATGACGTATAGGTTAACATTTATATGTCAACGTGAGACCGCATGACGTATAGGTTAACATTTATATGTCACCGTGAGACCGCATGACGTATATGTTAACATTTATATGTCACCGTGAGACCGCATGACGTATAGGTTAACATTTATATGTCACCGTGAGACCGCATGACATATAGGTTAACATTTATATGTCACCGTGAGACCGCATGACGTATAGGTTAACATTTATATGTCACCGTGAGACCGCATGACGTAGAGGTTAACATTTATATATCACCGTGAGATTATTTCATAATCAAGGATGCAACTTGCAGCTCATCTAAATTTTATGATAGGCGTCTGTAACTGTATTCTATGGTTCTAATACTTTTTTTTACATAAACAAAAAGAAAAGACCTAGGCTTATTCAACTACTATTACTTGACGTGTAAAGTGGTTTAATATGCGGAATTTGATGTTCCCAATTTCTAGGTCCATATATATCTTGTTTGCGACGTTTCGTTTTCGCGTTTCCTAGTCCTGTTTCAAATAGAAAAAAAAATCAAAAAAAATCAGCGGATATTTTATTATCTCTATCTCAAAATAAGCAGAACTAAACTCGACAGTTTTCAACTGTACAGTCTCTTGAAGAGGAAGTCAGAAAAGTGAAGCAATGGAACTATTATGCACGACAAAGGGTAGTCCAAAGCACCAAGACAAATGCATGGGATATGCAAAAAAATATACAACTAGTTCACATGCTTATCAAAACTATAATGTTTTATCGGATTCTCAGAAAGGGCTTTATATTCTGCTTTGAATGCAAACTATCTTAACGTGGCGGGTAATCAATATGGTATAGGTAACACATGCATAGATAAAAGAGGGATGAAAGATACCAGAGGGACAGTCAAACTCATAAAACGAAAATAAACTGACAACGCCATGGCTAAAAATGAAAAAGACAAACAATAGTAAACATGACATAACAAAGAAAACTGAAGAATAAGCAACACGAACCCCACCAAAAACTAGGGGTGATCTCAGTTGCGCCGGAAGGGTGAGCAGATCCTGCTCTACATGTTGGACCCGTCGTGTTGCTTATATGATAACAAATCCGGTGAATAGTCTAAAGGAAGGACGGGAGATACCAGAGGGACAGCCAAACTCAAAGATTGAAAAAAAAACCTGACAACGACATGGCTAAAAAATTTAAAAAAAAAAAGAAGACAAAACGACAAATGATAGTACAGACTGAGTACAGAAGACACAAAATAGAAAACTAAAGACAAAGCAACACGAACCCCACCAAAAACTTGGGATAATCTCGGGTGCTCCGGAAGGATAGTCATGTGGCAACCGCTGTGTTACTTATGTTAACAAATCCAGTAAATAGTCTAATTCGGTAGAAAACGTGAACAACCATGGGAAATATGAGATAGATTAACAATCTGCTTATTCGTAAGATGTAAACGTACTACTACAAAGTACAAGTTTGGCTAAAACTAACAAAGAATGTATAGGAACGCAATATAAGGGCCTCTTCATAATAGCTGTTTTATATACGATATAATATTAAACAATTTTAACTAGAGGCTCCAAAGAGCCTGTGTCGCTCACCTTGGTCTATGTGAATATTAAACAAAGGAAGCAGATGGATTCATGACAAAATTGTGTTTTGGTGATGGTGATGTGTTTGTAAATCTTACTTTACTAGTCTTGCTGCTTACATTTATCTCTATCTATAATGAACTTGGCCCAGTAGTTTCAGTGGAAAATGTTAATAAAAATTTACAAATTTTATGAAAATTGTTAAAAATTGACTATAAAGGACAATAACTCCTTAGGGGGTCAATTGACAATTTCGGTCATGTTGACTTATTTGTAAATCTTACTTTGCTGAACATAATTGCTGTTTACAGTTTATCTCTATCTATAATAAAATTTAAGATAATAACCAAAAACAGCAAAATTTCCTTAAAATTACCGATTCAGGGGCAGCAACCCAACAATGGGTTGTCAGATTCATCTGAAAATTATAGGGCAGATAGATCTTGATCTGATTAATAATTTTACCCCGTGTTGGATTTGCTCTAAAAGCTTTGGTTTTTGAGTTATAAGCCAAAAACTGCATTTTACCCCTATGTTCTATTTTTAGCTGTGGCGGCCATCTTGATTTGATAGTCGGGTCACCGGACACATTTTTAAAACAAGATACCCCAAAGATGATGATTGCCAAGTCTGGATTAATTTGGCCCAGTAGTTTCAGAGGAGAAGATTTTTGTAAAAGATAACTAAGATTTACGAAAAATGGTTAAAAATTGACTATAAAGGGCAATTACTCCTAAACGGGTCAACTGACCATTTCGGTCATGTTGACTTATTTGTAAATCCTACTTTACTAAACATTATTGCTGTTTACAGTTTATCTCTATCTATAATAATATTCAAGATAATAACCAAAAACTGCAAAATTTCCACAAAATTACCAATTCAGGGGCAGCAACCCAACAACGGGTTGACCGATTCATCTGAAAATTTCAGGGCAGATAGATCTTGACCTGATAAACATTTTTACCCCGTGTCAGATTTCCTCTAAATGCTTTGGTTTTTGAGTTATAAGCCAAAAACTGCAGTTTATCCCTATGTTCTATTTTTAGCCGTGGCGGCCATCTTGGTTGGTTGACCGGGTCAGGCCACACATTTTTTAAACTAGATACCCCAATGATGATTGTGGCCAAGTTTGGTTCAATTTGGCCCAGTAGTTTCAGAGGAGAAGATTTTTGTAAAAGATAACTAAGATTTACGAAAAATGGTTAAAAATTGACTATAAAGGGCAATAACTCCTAAACGGGTCAACTGACCATTTCGGTCATGTTGACTTATTTGTAAATCCTACTTTACTAAACATTATTGCTGTTTACAGTTTATCTCTATCTATAATAATATTCAAGATAATAACCAAAAACTGCAAAATTTCCACAAAATTACCAATTCAGGGGCAGCAACCCAACAACGGGTTGACCGATTCATCTGAAAATTTCAGGGCAGATAGATCTTGACCTGATAAACACTTTTACCCCATGTCAGATTTCCTCTAAATGCTTTGGTTTTTGAGTTATAAGCCAAAAACTGCAGTTTACCCCTATGTTCTATTTTTAGCCGTGGCGGCCATCTTGGTTGGTTGACCGGGTCAGGCCACACATTTTTTAAACTAGATACCCCAATGATGATTGTGGCCAAGTTTGGTTCAATTTGGCCCAGCAGTTTCAGAGGAGAAGATTTTTGTAAAAGATAACTAAGATTTACGAAAAATGGTTAAAAATTGACTATAAAGGGCAATAACTCCTAAACGGGTCAACTGATCATTTCGGTCATGTTGACTTATTTGTAAATCCTACTTTACTAAACATTATTGCTGTTTACAGTTTATCTCTATCTATAATAATATTCAAGATAACAACCAAAAACTGCAAAATTTCCACAAAATTACCAATTCAGGGGCAGCAACCCAACAACGGGTTGACCGATTCATCTGAAAATTTCAGGGCAGATAGATCTTGACCTGATAAACATTTTTACCCTATGTCAGATTTCCTCTAAATGCTTTGGTTTTTGAGTTATAAGCCAAAAACTGCATTTTACCCCTATGTTCTATTTTTAGCCGTGGCGGCCATCTTGGTTGGTTGACCGGGTCACGCCACACATTTTTTAAACTAGATACCCCAATGATGATTGTGGCCAAGTTTGGTTCAATTTGGCCCAGTAGTTTCAGAGGAGAAGATTTTTGTAAAAGTTAACGACGACGGACGACGGACGCCGGACGCCGGACGCAAAGTGATGGGAAAAGCTCACTTGGCCCTTCGGGCCAGGTGAGCTAAAAATGTAGTAGTGCTAGATCTTGCTTTTAAGGAGACAGATTTGTAAAAGCAAATTGCTTGTTTCTGAATCCTGAATATTATTTCCTTTGTAAATATTGTATCATGATGAATTATCTGAATAAATATTGTTTAATCTAGATCTTGCTTCTTGAAAGTTTTTATGTATGTGTTGTATAACTTACGCATTGCGCAAAACTGTGTATGTATACCGAAGAAATGTTTACAAACACAAATATTCACAACAAATAACAATGTCTTTTCCATTTTAGGGAAAGGACATTTTGGAAACAGACTCTAGTTTGAAAAGCACGAAGAAAACAGGTAAGAATGGACCAAAAAGTGTCTTATTATTCAATAATTTCGTCTTTCGCTACATCTAAAAAAAAAAAAAAATGCCAAAAAATAATAATGATCGTACAATAATCTTGAACACTATCTATTCTGCTATAAAATTTGATTCTTTGGACATACAGTGTGAAGTTATTTCTCTCAGCGCAATATTGATATTGTGTGTGTAGCCACTAGGATATATATACGAGGGGGGCAAGGGGTTTAACTGTTATGCTGTTATGAGGCGTTTTGATCCGTTGATATCTGTTATTCTGAAAATATATTTACTGTTAGCTGTTATTGTCTTATTCTTTGTTAGCTGTTATAGGACTATTATCTATTTTGTTATCTGTTATTGTGAGAATCTATTTGCTGTTAACTGTTATTGCAAATTGGAATGTTAGCATTTTGACAGCCAATCTTCCGTAGAAATTGAAGATAATTGAAAATTGTTATTTGATTGGATAATAGTCTCATTGGCACGCTTACCACATCTTCTTACAATGTATATATATCTATTAAGGTCTTTCTACTGGTAATATCGGCTGGCCCTGTATTTGCAGATTAATTTCAGTAACATACATCACATAAACATATTAAAATCAATTGGACCCAGGACCATTCCAGTATATATTATCATCCTTTGTAATAAATTCCATTGTCTGTGAACATGTAGCATTTTGTACAAATTATAATATAAAAAAAGCATTTGTACACCCTATAGATTTTTTTCATTCAATGACCCCATAATAATCTTTATGTTGTACTAGTACACCATGGTCCCTGATTAGGGAAGGATTGGACACCAACTAGCATGCTAAAGTTGACGCAGTCACATTCTGTATGTGCCTATTTCCAAGTCAGGAGCCTGGATTCAGTGGTTATAGTTTGTTACTGAAATACTAAGTTTCTCGTTCACTATTTTGTGGATAAATTAGGCAGTTAGTTTTCTCCTTTGAATTGTTTTACATTAACTACATGGTAGTGGTTTGAATTATGGCTTTGGGAATTATACAACAACTTTTTCTTATAGCATTTATATTATAAGTGCTACTCCCTCTCTTTTCAAAAGCATGAAAGAGAATTCTAACCACCATATTTTTAAAAGCTTTTTGACTGCTTCACATGGCGAAAATTGAGTCTCAGAAACCATTGATGCAAATAATGTGTGTTCAGTTTAATTTTTTGACAAATACCCTTTTAAAATTCCAACAGCTTCTCCAATACTGTACCCAAATTTTCCATATTCTATAATTTCACATAAGATGCGTGATTGGTGTTTCACTTGGTGTCATCCAAATTTTCACTAGGTCCAATGTCTATTATACTATCAGAATTGTCACTCGACTCAATTTCTATTATCAGAATAACCATAACTGGCATGCGTGTGTCAGTTACATGTCCTGTCTCCACTGATCTTGGTATTTTTGAATTTTATAAGTAAGTTTTATCATGAGGTCATTATATACAAAAACTATCTTGTGCATTAATGGTTTTTTTATTACTTTTAAATTATATATATTGCTTTTCAGAAATAAAAAATCTAAAAATCAAATTGATAATAAAGTGTCAATGGCCGAAACGTCTTGTTTACACAAATGACAAATTTCTAGGTCCATACTACAAATTATATACTAAGATCTACGAGTCATCAACTGGATTGGTCCTGGACAGATTTATTTTCATATTTTATTTACTGTTATCTGTTATTGTCCCTTTTCAATTCCTTGTTATCTGTTTTTCACCAAATCAATTCACTGTTTTGCTATTATGGGGACCCCTTTGCCCCCCTCAAATACATATAGTTAAATAACCAATGAAGATAGTGTAAGGTATGTTGGAGGGGGCAAATGTGTTTACTGACGTTTATTTCATCAAGTCGAGTCTAGATATTGGATGTTAAGCTAGTCATCTGTTGTATATTTTCAGACCGAACAGACTCCTTATCATCAAAATTTGATTTTGACGAAGACTGTTCAGATATACTCGATTTGAGTGACGAAGATACGACTAGTTTATCTGGTGGTCAGTTAGTATTTATAGATGATGATGATGATGATGATGATGATGATGAAGAGGATACACACTATTTCGACGAATGTCCAAAAGAAGTAAACGATAAAGAGGAGGAGGAACAAACATGCAATTCGTGATGAAAAAATTCCATGATAAAGATGTGATACAAATGTCTTCCGAAGACAAATATAAGAGAGGTGAATGGCTGAAAATATAAATTTGATATGTGACTGCGATATGATATAATCTTGAATTGGGGCTTACCCTTTGAATGTAGTAGTCTGACATCGATGAGCGGCATACAAAGCTGCTAACCCACAAGAAAAAGCCAAAAGTATCAGCAAGAACATGCCACACAATTTCATTAAGTCTGTGAATGTTCGGTAAAATGATACTAAAATAGTTCCGAAAGTTTCATTGGCTGGCATAATAAAGGAAATTCTGGATATACTCAGGATTATTCCAAAGGAAAACAGTATATCAGAGATCAGCTCGGGATCAGGTATCCATGATGGTTCCCAAGATACTGTAAATATAAATAGCATTTAAACGGTTGTGTACATGAACATTTAATAGTGTCTGTTCGTTAACCTCGTTTTCTACTCTGAATTGTATTAGCAAAGTTTGTGTATGGTGGATAGTTACATTGTATCATAGTAACAATCATACCACATCTTTTTATCTTATTATTAATTCTTTCATTTGAATATTACGCTTCTAACTCATACCGTTGATAGATGTACTATTCAACTAGTCAATCGGCGTTAAGCGGCTAACTATTTTGTAAGATTTCAATAAAATAAATAAAATAATAAAATGATCAAAAGTCTATTAATTTGTCGTTTATTTTGTTTAATCATTTTAACAGGGATGGAACATGAATTTTAAGCGCAGTAGACTATGCAGCAATGTATTCCAGTAACTAGTAAATTACTGTGACATATACAAAAAAAGTAACAATCTCGACTATATTTGGGGACTGTAGGCGTATGAACACGTTAGTTTCGATCTCTGAATACATACCTCCTACGGAATACGAAACAGATGGACACACATCAACTTCGTCAACTTCAGCCGTTACGTAACAATGAAGGAGAGTAGACAGGTTAACTTGTTCTCCTGTTACATTCAGAGGAAGTGGGTTTGTAGTAAAGGCGTCCGCTACTTTGATTGGTACAACTATGTCTAAGGTGAAGGACGCAAGAAGAAACATCAGCATGAGCGAATCTATAATATTCCAAACTGACCCGGCGTAATCTTCTATGCCAGAAGACCATACTTGTTTCATTTCTTCCCAGATCCAGCCTACAATATATTAAATCCCTTTTTTTAAACTGGGTTCGTGTTGTTTATTCTTTGGTTTTCTATGTTGTGTCATGTGTAATATTGTGTGTCTGTTTGTCTTTTTTCATTTTTAGCCATGGCGTTGTCAGTTTGTTTTAGATTTACAAGTTTGACTGTCCCTTTGGTATCTTTCGTCCCTCTTCTATATGCTCATATATAAGTTTTCAAGATCCATTTTTACAAAGCTTAACTCATCTTTAAAGTTTTAGTTACTGAGTCCAAGCTCCTTCTGTAGTTGTCATTTATTTATGTATTATATTCAAATGAGGTGAACAAAAGGAATTTCAAAATTCCATACATTTATAAGTTACTAACCAACTTATAGCAATTTTGTCGAATGCATTAAAAAATATAAGCAAAATTAAAAAGACATTTTAGATATATTTGTTATGTTTGTCTTAAACTCGAAAGAAAAAACACACACATTTAAGTCACAGTAACAAGTATAAAATATAGTTTAACTTCAATTTTGCGGGGAAATAACAAATTTCCAGTATTTACAGGTAGGGAAACAGATATGCATAACTGGCCGAAACTACAATGTTATTGGAGTCTCTCAGAAACTCCAAGCCTAAATTAATATTGTTTTTTTATGTTTTGTATAGCTCTGAAAATACCTATTTTAAAAAAACTATTTTATTTAGACTTTTTGTTGGTTTCCACAATTTCCGATATTTACCCTGTAATTGAAACAAATGTAACAGACATTTTCTGTAACTCAAAAATAAATTTTAAAATATTACAGTGTATAAATAAAGGCAATAGTAGTATACCGCTGATCGAAATTCATAAATCGATTGAGAAGAAAAAAATCCGGATTACAAATTCAGAGCATGGTCTTACCAAGAATCCAAACAAATATCAGCGTTATCAGAATATATGCAGATGTTGGTGTGTTATCACATGCCAATGAAATCCACATGTCACTATAATGTAATTTGGCTACCACGGTCAGAAAGAGAAAAGATAAGTATGAGCATGTATAACTTAAGAATCTTGTAGATGGGGTATTTAGCAGGACTGTCACCTACAATATAAGAATGGTTACATTAATATATGAGTTTCTTCATTCTAACAGCGCAAAACTTTGTCTGATACTGATCGACCTGCTTATCTGAACTACATCCCTCTGTTTTATTTCATTGTCGCTAACCAGTAATCCATCACTAACGCGCGTAATAGCTATTTCCAAATTTAGCTTTCTAAGAATTTGAAAGTTCCTACAAACAAACTTTACCAAGCAATTCAAATGAAGAACACAATGTATATTTATTGCAAACCGATTGATATAAGCATTTTTATTATTTACTTACTTTACTCCAAGGCGCAACTATATACACGACTGATAAAATAGGCAGTAGAACCATACCAATCGGAATAGACAGTAACAGATACTGGAATCTATTCAGATACCTCATTGCCTGTAGACCTTTAAACCATTTCTCAGAAACTTGTGCTTGGCACTTCTCATGTGCTACAAACTAAACAAGGATAAATACATTATATATTTCGTTACGTACAAGTTTTTTCATGTGTGATAGCAAAACAGTATCACTCTTCATGTTTGTTCTTGTGGTGGCCATGATCTGCATTAAATGATCACACGCATCTAAAGAGTGTTACGCTAAGCCTAGTTTAAAAAAAGCCATACGATACATAATCAAAACTGATAACTTGTAAATAATTGTAATTTGCTGAGCATCATCAAGTGAACATTAGAAAAACATAATAACAAATAATTAAATCGTAAGATTTTGAATAAAATAAAGCGGAGTGCCTATAATATAGGACAGGAGATTAAGCCTGTCACTGGAAAAAAGAGATGTTGGAATGAGCCAACCATTTTGACTTGGGACAAGCCACTAACGAAAAGAGAATATGACACTCTCCCTACATGAGGACTCCGCTTAAAATTCGCAATTTCAATATTATATATACTTGTATTCAAAACTCCTCCATTTTGCATCAATTTTACTTGAAGATGGAAGAATTGCGTGTTTGCTATACTCGATGGATCATCGTTAAAACTCATTTCCCCCGGCGCTACATTTTATGTTTGCATATGTCAAGTCAAGATACAGTAGGTTGTCGTTTGTTTCTGTTTAAAATGACAACATTACATGATAGGACTACAATACAAATAAATGGGAGAACATATAGGACACAACTACGAGAAATCTCAGATCAGTAATTGGTGTATTTTTGCTGTTGGGATATACAAGTACCCGGCCGCGTACGCTTCCAATCTGTGTTTCTGTTAGACGTATTATTATGTGTATCCATCTAATGAGTTTAGCCTTTTTCAACTGATTTTTATAGTTCGTTCTTATGTTGCACTGTTACACCACTGTTCCAGGTTAGGGGAGGGTAACATGTTTAATTGCGCTACATTCTGTATGTATGTGTGTTCTAATCACAAGTAAGGAACCTGTCATTCAGTGGTTGTCGTTTGTTGATATGTTACATATTTGTTTTTCGTTTAATTTTTTGTACATACATTAGGCCGTTAGTTTTTCTCGTTTGAATTTTTTCATACATTTGTCATGTCGGGACCTTTCATAGCTGACTATGCAGTATGGGCTTAGCTCATTGTTTAAAGTCGTACCTATAATTCCTTAAAATACTTCTACACTAGTTTGTCTCTATTGGCAATCATACCACATCTCCTTGTTTCAAAATCGAAAATAGGCATGAATGACAGGAATCTGATGTACAGTAGTTGTCGTTTGTTTATGTAATATATACGTGTTTCTCGTTTCTCGTTTTGTTTATATAGATTAGACCGTTGGTTTTCCCGTTTGAATGGTTTTACACTAGTAATTTTGGGGCCCTTTATAGCTTGTTGTTCGGTGTGAGCCAAGGCTCCGTGTTGAAGGCCGTACTTTAACCTATAATGGTTTAATTTTTAAATTGTTATTTGGATGGAGAGTTGTCTCATTGGCACTCACACCACATCTTCCTATATCTAGATACTTACATCTTGCTGCTTGTTGACAAACGGCGAGAAATTATAAAAAAAAGTCAATACCGTAGATTATATCTACCTGTTTTTGTTCCATTTGCATTGCTGTTAAAAGTAAAGGAAACGATTCGCTGCTATAGGGTTTTTCTGTGTTTGTCTCTATTTTACTTTTGACAGAAGAAGACAGCAAAACTTTAACCTCCTCCGATGATCTGCATTCGTCTAGTAAGTCAAGAGTGAACTGCTCACATTGATTACCAAGCTCGTCGTAGATTTGCTATAGAAAAAAATATGAATTAACCATTGTTTTCGCAGTATCTCTACATATTGTTTGTTTTGAAGAAGTTATTAAATGTATACAATGTCATGGGTTGTGGTTTGTACTCGTTTCTTCGCAATATGTCCGGAGTCCAAAAAAGACTATTTAAGACCTTCCATCAGAGTAAAATTTCTTAAGATATCACAAAGCAAACATTTAATTATGGCAATGGTGAATCTTCAATCTGAATATAACCACATATGTGTCTAATAAATCTTCTTTTGTAGGTATTTCAACACGTCTTGAATCCAGCCAAAAAAATGATAGTATATAGCTATTCTACATCATTAGCAACTAGACTTGTAATGTATTTTCTCGTTTGTACAGAAAAGGGAGAATAAAAAGGATTAAAAAGATTATTCAAATACTTGAAATTGAGCGACAAAAAAAAAACTAAAACACATCATTATATTTTTATAAATGATATACTGAAGTTTTGCGTCATAAATACAATCGAAATCATTATTCGCGGAACACAAACTTGGAAAACATAAAGTGCAAAATTATGTAAACCTGAACATTTCAATTCATATTTAGATTTTTACCTGATATTCAGTTTCAATTTGCTTTTGATGTCGGAACTTTTTACTTAGCTGAAAACAAGCTAGCACAGGATCTTCTTCCGTAAGACTTATATAAGCAGGACTTGCTAAAGCTCTAAATGTATCTAACC
Source organism: Mytilus trossulus (assembly GCF_036588685.1). Classification (NCBI taxonomy): domain Eukaryota; kingdom Metazoa; phylum Mollusca; class Bivalvia; order Mytilida; family Mytilidae; genus Mytilus; species Mytilus trossulus. The sequence continues at coordinate 8,617,443 of NC_086384.1, forward strand.
GACGGTTACAAAATCCCAAGTAATCATTATGGCGGTCACCGATACAATGCTTGCAGGAACAAAAGTAGTCATGTGGTATTTCTAAGCAGATTCCTTTCAACATAATTATCTGTACGATTTGGAAATTGTTTTTAATCGATGCTCGCATCAGTGCTTCCTTTAGCATAATTCGTACTTTTGATTTAGTATTTTTTGGGTGCACGTTATTCGTCGTCCCATTTGTGATTGAGATTAAATTTAACTGTTCACTCGCCTGTCTTTCGCTCGACGTCAAATCGTAAATTGAATTTTTCAACAACAATTCACAAATTTGTGTCCTCTGTTGTTCCACTGCACAAAGCAGTCCTTGGTGAATTAACTTATCCGAAACTTTTCTAATCAGATACGAAGTGAGGCCTTCATCCTCAGCAATAATAGCTAAATCTAAGGCACTTCTTCCTTGAAAATCTAATACTTCAGCACTTGCTTCACTGCGGTCTATCAACTGTTTCACAATTTCCTCGTCTCCAAGTTCTGAAGCTGACAAAAGTTGTCGTTCATTCTCGTTCAGTCCTGGTTGAAGTCGTTCTGCTAAAACTTTCACCTTGTTTTTATCGTCTTTATTATATTTCTCCATCATATTTCCAGTGGCCTAGCTATGTTTTTACCCCTGTCATCATGACATTAACCTCATTGGGTTTAAACAATATTATTCTATCCTTCCATAAAATGTCATTTCACGTCATCTGTTAGAAGGCACAATTTTTATCTAATTTGCATCTTTACAATTTATTCAAAATTGGAATGATAGTAACAGATACATATTGTATCATATTCATAGTAATCTATTATACAACTCATTTATTATCGTATATGTATCTGTCGATTTTTGAACATGTGTTTTAAGGTTATTTAACTCGGAACAAAATAAAGAATTGATTTTGCATCTAATCTTTTGTTGAACGTATCGCACCTTTAAAATAAAATACGGATTAAATAAGATGAGTCGAATGTATATTTACATAAATCATTTAAATGTATATAAATGTTATATGATAATGGCATTTTCATATTAACAATTTGTTTCTTTTATCAAAACTTCTCTTTATTAACTTCTGAAAATATCTGCATGCAAGTTAAACATAATCATATTATATCCATACGAATTGCTGATTAACATTTACAACGTGGTGTGGTATATATGTATATATTCCGGACCATATGAGTATTTGGACCATACAGTAACACGTATTGTCATGACCATCTGTGTGTTAACTCAAATGCCTCAAACCAACGCGTATGGTCCGGGGAATTTACAAGCAGAACGTTAAAATGGTGTCACACAAATTAAAAGAAGAAGAATAAAAATTCAAAAGATAAATCGTTTAAAGTAAATGTTCCTCCATCTCCCTTTATAGTCACGGTAACTTTAAGAACAATTGGTAATTTTAAAAATGTGTAAGGGTTCCGCGGAACCCAGTGTCTCGCCTACTTTTGCTGTAAATCGCAGACTCAACAAAAATGAGGAAAAAAATCAATAAAAATTTTCCTCTTGATACAATCTTATGCTTGTAAGAAGCTTCTGTCTAAGCTTGGTAAAAATCTAGGATAGTTAATAAATCTAATGAATGTTTTGAAAACTTTAACTGCAAACTGTATGTAATGTTAACTTAAAGAAAATCTAAGTCCATTTAAAAATAAAATACAGAAAAAATGGAGTTATCTAATTACAAAATTTACTTCTGGATACTATTATGATCATAAATAAGCTTCTGTCCAAGTTTGGTACACACCCAGGATAGTTTAAGAAAGTTATTAAAATTTTAAAAACTTTAACCACAGAGTGAATGTGATGTTTCCCCGCAGAAAAACTAAGTCCATTTAAAAGTAAAATACGGAAAAAATGGATTTATATTTTTACAAAATTTACTCCTGGATACTATGTATCTTATGATCATAAACAAGCTTCTGTCCAAGTTTGGTACAAACCCAGGATAGTTAAAGAAAGTTATTAAAATTCTAAAAACTTTAACCACAGAGTGAATGTTATGTTTCCCTGCAGAAAAAAACTAAGTCTATTTATAAGTAAAATACAGAAAAAAATGGAATTTTATTTTTACAAAATTTACTTCTGGATACTATCTTATGATCATAAACAAGCTTCTGTCCAAGTTTGGTAGAAATCCAGTATAGTTTAAGAAAGTTATTAAAATTTCAAAAACTTTAACCACAGAGTGAATATTTGTTGACGCCGCCGACGACACCGACGACGACGGAATGTAGGATCGCTTAGTCTCGCTTTTTCGACTAAAGTCGAATGCTCGACAAAAAGACAAATGTCAGGCCCCGAGGTGCCAAACGTTCAGAATTGTAGTTTAAAAATAAGCATACAGACAGCGATATCAAATAAATCATAAATATGTTATCTCTCATATAGGATACGCTTTCACAAATTTTGAAAACTGCTGCGCAAAGGCAGATAACCATATAGTTTTTCTATAAATATCGGACTTGATCAAACGTATTCGAAAATTAAATGACATGTAATTTCTCAAATTCAAATTGCAGTCAAAATAGTGTATTTACTTACATGTTCAACATGTTCATGTTCAACTGAAACAAAAATCAACATTTCACCTTTGCATAAAAAGGATTTTTTTTTAGATTAATATTGAATTTATTATTGGCCTTCAAGTTAACCTACTTCGAATCATCTAGCTTTGATATTCAATGAAAAAGCTGCTGTGGTTATATATAAAATATGAGACTGTTATAATATTGTGTTATAGTAGTCTCCGATATAATCCCTTGTAAAGGTCGACCCTCAATGGGGGAAAATGATTATTTTTTCAATTTACCTTCATTTGATATAATCATTTTTATTTTCGTAAATATAAAGAGCCTATTATAGTTCAATATGTCATGTCATCTGAGTAAATCGATTTTTTTCACATGTCTCAACGATATCTTCATGCTGGGAACAGTATATCTATATATATGTTCCTGCTTCAAGATACAATATAATTTGCTTATTTTTGAGAAATAAAAATCCAGATTTATCAATGCTATATGATAATGTATGTTGCAGAAGCGGATCCTGCCATTTAAAAAAAAAGGGGGGGGTCCCAACCCAGGACAAAAGGGGGTCCCAACTATATGTCCCCATTCAAATGCATTGATCGGCCAAAAAAGGGGGGTTCCAACCCCCGGATCCGCCAATGTGTTGTACCATTGTTCCATATATTTCTTCAACATATGTCATCTATTGAAAACATATAGCAGCATTAAATTCAATGACAGTTCAAGTGACGACTTCAAACTAAACCCGATGTATGTTAGATGTTTGCTGATTAATACTTCAGTCTCAGATATTTGATATTTTTTTATGAATAAACTGTTGTTATTTCAGTTTGCGTGAACACATTGTCAGTAACTTCGAATACGACCAGACATTTAATGTCTGATCTTTGCAGGGATGTTATAATGCCATAGCACGTCCTGTCTGTGTTTTTAGTGACCAGATGACTTAACCCTTATCAACTGATCATATGTACAGGTTATTCATATGCTGTACTGTTACATCCCTGTTCCTAATTATGAGAGGGTTGGGCTACCGCTTACATGTTTAACCCTGCTACATTCTGTATGTGTTTGTACCAAGTCAGGATTCTGTAATTCAGTGGATGTTGTATATCATTTTTTTATTTTGTTTATTGTTTTTTTTATATCTATATCAGGCTTACAGTTTTCTTGTTTGATTTGAAGTACATTTTTTTTCTCTCAGATCCTTTCATTTATGGATATGGGGTACAGGTTTTGCTCATTGTTGAAGGCCAAACAGTGATTTGTTCTTGCTCTTGACTTTCAGCAATATAAATTCTGGAAGAGGCTTTTGCTTGAAAACTGACACACAGTTCATGTGTATAAAAACAATAGTGCACAGCTGAAATGTCACACCTGCTTTACTGACCATTTACTTTATGTTGAAAGTCTTAAAGATAAAAGTTTTACTAAAAGTATCACATACACTTAATATCTCTAAAGTTATATGACAATGAGGTCAAGGTCAGATAAATCTTATCACATAAACAATATTTTAAACAAGAAATACAGTTGACCTATTACTAATGGTACATTAAAAACGTAGAAACTAGACTCTTGGATTTTTAATCACGAGATAACAGTATGTTTCCTTCATTTAATCAATAACAAAAATATTTTCTCATTTCTGAACTACTTGTATTTTGGTCCATCTGATGAGTTAAGCCTTTTTCAACTGATTTTTATAGTTCATTCTTAAATATGTTGTACTGTTATACCACTGTCCCAGGTTAGGGAGAGGGTTGGGATCCCGCTAACATGTTTGACCCGCCACATTATTTATGTGTGTGTCTGTCCCAAGTCAGGAGTTTGTAATTCAGTGTAAGTGGTTTGTTTTTGTGTAACATATTTTTTTTTCGTTCCTTTTTTTTTATATAATTAAGGCCTTTTGTTTCTTTGTTTAAATTGTTTTACATTGTTTTATCAGGGCCTTTTATAGCTAACTATGCAGTATGGGCTGTGCTCATTGTTGAAGGCCGTACCGTGACCTATAGTTGTTAATGTCTGTGTCATTTTGGTCTTTTGTGGACAGTTGACTAATTGCCGATCATACCACATCTTTTTTTATTATAATTAATCAGGTGGTAAAACATATTTTTAGAGGGTTGTTAGTTTGGCATTGCGGGATGTATAAGTACATGGCCACATCATGTCAGAATTGGGACATTAACTACAAAGTCTTGTGTAGAGGGATTGCAAAGCACCTTTTGAGAAAATCTTTTTTATGTCCATAAGTGACCTTCTGCAAGCAAGATTTCAGTATGTTACATGTCCTCCTTTTAAAATTGCAGTCTAAATTTCGGTCCATTTCATTGGTAGACCAACTCTTAAGACATATATGTCTCTGGCCTTCTCTGCAAAATGTATATATTAACCATGGGTTACTATAATTTTGTTCACTCATTGGTATGTAGGGGTATTAAGTTATAGAGCAGACAAAATTAAGATGGACAAAGGACAAGCTGGTAACTATATAGCTCTTCCTACAGTAATTGGTGAGGCGGAAATAAATTAAACACAAATTAAAACAATAACCATTTATTGAAAACAGAAAGCACAGCGAACACAATTAAAGACATAATTTATCCTGCATTACAGGACATAGTTACAATAAATATCTCACTCACAAAAAACTCTCTTAATTACATATAAATCAATGCTTCTTGATATGATATCTATGAAATACTTTTACATATATTCTGAAGAAAAAAAATACTGCATAAATAATTAATTGTCAAATTGGTCTCCATGATGTAAAATTAACTTTCAAACATTTTCCAGCACTTAAAACAAAAATTTTCACACCTTAATGTGTATGTTACATCTTTTAAACATAAATAATAACAGTTTTATCAGGGGAAGAAGTCATTATTTATATTAAAAACAATTTTTAACATTTATTTTTTTAACATAAAACAATTTGTAATACAATGCCCAGTTACTCTAATTGGATAACATATATAAACACATTTGATCAATGCACAGACAAATGCATCATAACTCATTAAGTCTTATTTTGAGAAAAGTTGCTAAAAGTAAACTATGTGACAAATTTAAGATTAAATTTGTCACATAATTTTCAACTTACAGACATGATTTATATTAGCATATCTAAAATTTACCGAACATAATTCACAATATACAAGTGCTAAATTTGGTTTGTTTTTAGTGAATTAATCAATTCAAATGATAAAAAATATATTACGAAAACAAGAATGTGTCCAAAGTACACAGATGCCCCACTCACACTATCCTTTTCCATGTTCCATGGACAGTGAAATTTGGTAAAATCTAATTTGGCATTAAAATTAGAAAGATTATACTATAGGGAACATATATACTAAGTTTCAAGTTGATTGGACTTCAGCTTCCTTAAAAACTACCTTGACCAAAAACTTTACCCGGAACGGATGCACAGACGAATGGAGCCACAGACCAGAAAACATAATGCCCCTCTAATATTGTAGTGGGGCATGGACTAACGTAGGTGGGGCATAAAAACAAAACAAAAAGCTGAAATAACTTTACAACTGGCTATTCATTTAAAAATGATTTGCACATAAAATACAATCATACCACATCTCCTTATTTTTCATTATATAATGTTAACTGATGTCTTTACAAGAAAAATTAAAAACATTCACTTTAAAACTTTCTAGAACAAGAATGTGTCCACAGTACACGGATGCCCCACTCGCACTATCATTTTCTATGTTTACTGGACCGTGAAATTGGAATAAATTCTCTAATTTGGCATTACAATTAGAATGATCTTATCAAAGGGAACATGCATACTAAGTTTCAAGTTGATTGGACTTCACCTTAATCAAAAACTACCTTGACCAAAAACTTTAACCTGAAGTGTAACAGACGGACAGACGGACGAACGGACGCACAGACCAGAAAACAGAATGCCCCTCTACTATTGTAGGTGGGGCATAAAAACTCTTAACATACATAAAGGCTGTTTGGTCCCTAAGTTGTAATGATTAATAATATAAGTCACACATGGGAAATAGTTAACATAATGATCTTATCAAAATAGTGTTAAAAAAAACCACACACACATAAATACACATTAAATCATAATCTAAGCACCATAAGTTTTCGTTATGTTTTATTTCATTCAGTTTTGCATAGATGTTAATAATACTGTTAGATCTTCAATTGTCTGCTTCGTTAGTAAAACTAAAAAGCTTAAAAAAATATGGATGAAATTTAAAACTTTTATTCAAAGCATATGTTGTGTGCGGTGCCCTCAACTTCGTTGATGCTACGAGTATGAGCATAATCTTTCAGTAGTGAGATTTTGACAATCTTTGTTTGAAAAGGGACACCAACATTCAATATGACCGAAATTAGGTGAAAAAAATTCCGGATCCTTGGACTGAGGGCATGCATTTTTTCATTATTTGAGCTGGTGAACTTATTAGAAATTAAGGTGAGAGTGTAAGCTACATATTGGAACATATTCACTTTAGACATGTAGATACAAGCTAGGGTGAAGCGGAGATTTGAAACAATAAGGCATCAAATACAATAATATTCTACAAAAGATGAGTGTTATAAAGACATATCTATTTGCCAACAGTGCAAGACCCTCATGTGTAGTCAAGGTAGGTTGTCGTCTTTATCTGTCTATCTATCATCACTAAAATCTGTACTATAAATTAAAAGTATCTATTTATGTCTGTTTTGAAGCTGATGTAATGTCAAATAAAAAAAAAAAAAGTCGTTCAATAAAAACATTTCTTTTATAAATATTTAACTGATTTCCCAGCTATTAATCTTTATATATAATATAAAATGTCAAACTAAACAATTTCTACCATTTGGGAAAACAAATTATGCACCATAAAATCTTGATAACTACTTACAATACTTGAAAGACAAATCAGTTAAATATTTACAAACACACACACACGCACCTACATTTTTATTATTAAGAGGTATTGAAGGTAGAAATTTCACAAGTTAAAAAATGTAATTCAGTTACTGTAAACCATCTTATATTAGGGGATACTTAATTTAGTCCATTTCGCGGATATTTAATTTCGCAAATTCCTAATTTACTAGAGGTGTTTAGATAAGTTAAGATCCAAGTTATGCAGATTGGCGATGATTTAAATTTCGCGCCTTTTTTCTATTCGTAAAAGTCGCAAAAATAAATCGCTCGCAAAATTAAGTTGGTTAACAGTATACACCAAAACTGCTTTCAAAGAAAGACAACTGTACTCTTTAAGCCATTTAAAAGATAAATATATAAATGTTTAGCTTGACATTTGGAATTAAACAACATTTCTAAGTTCACTGAAATAGCAATGTTTTCAAGACATATATTCTCAGGAGGGTGGTGCATCATGCACAACAAAATCAGCAATATAAAAAATGTGTATATACCTTAATATCAGATTTGTTTGTCTTATTCTTGTGCGTTAATGTATTGAAAATGATACAACCAAAAATTCTATAGGATTGGATCCATAAACTACTGTTTCTTTAGAGATGTTTGTTAGAGGCAGAATTAGATTATACCATTTATGTAATAGTAAAAGTTCAATTATAAGTTAATATTGAAATTAAAAGACCTACGAACCAAAAGGGGTGTTAAGATCCACGAGCCCGAAGGGCGAGGGGATTTTAATGCCCCTTTTGGTTCGTAGGTCTTTTAATTTCAATATTAACTTATAATTGAACTTTTACTAACTTACAAACCATTTAAAAAAATCCCGAAATAGCTTATTTGTTAATAAATACAAACACCTTCTTTCCCTTTTGCGGGCGATTCTATAATTTAAGTAAAATTCATTTGTCAGTGCTTTCTATATATGGCAATTAAAAGTGTTCACAATACAATACATATGTGATTATGAAATAAAGAATAGATAAAAACGGACACCAACGTACAGAAATTATAATATTTTAAGCTTCTTCCTTAAGAAAATAATGTTGTTTTATGTTTATTAAAGAAATAATGAAAATACATGGTTTCACCTTTTTATTTTGAAAAAAAGCTACGTCCTTAAGATGTGAATATACTATTGAAGGTACTTTTTTTTATTTGCACCTAATATAAAAACCTATATCAGACCTCAATCCATACTAAGTCTTTGAAAATTCACGTGATTTAGCGTGTGAATTTATACCGTGCTAGAAAATGCATTTTTGGCATTTGTAATTATGGATCTCGGCGATGAGGATGTTTTTCTTACACAAAATAAATTCTCTCAGGCCTTTGAAAACGAGGAATTGGTTGATTATGGATTTTTTTCGCACCATGAAGGTCTTGACTTTCTTAATTTGTCTGAGGAGGAGACTACCGTAGAAAAGACAGATACAGATGCTTCCAACAATTCATCAATAACAGGTACATTTATTTGAATCTGAAGTCTTGCATTTTAGTATTAATATATATAATCGGAACAGTGGCTTCGAATTCTCATATCCTCGTATCGTCCTGAATATGCATGAAATATTTGCCACTGGACGTTCAGCAACCATCAACCAACCATATCCTCGTAAATCTTCAATATTAAGATAATCACAAATTAAGTTGATGCACATTCTTTGATATGCACGGTTGTTCAATATATAGACTTCCATTCAATCAATTTACTACTAGTATATTGGTAAAAGTTCTGTTCTCAATAACCGTGGTAGATTTCTTTTGGCGAATATAGGATTGTTTGATTGGTTTATTATTTTTACTTCCGTTCAAAATACGGGATCGAGAACACATCATGAGATTTTAAAAATTCCAGAATATATATAGAAACCCAGTCAATTTGCTTACTGTCCTTTCGTAAAGGGACAAAACTCGGAACCAGTGTATAAGTGAAGCAACCAAAATGCAAATTTATCATTGCTTCGTGGTAATAAGAATTTTGTATAAATTTCATAGCATATTTATACGGACGGACGGACGGACGAACGGACGAGCTTGAGGTAAAACTTCATGCCCCTCTTTGTAAACTTTCTATTTGTTCTCCGGAATAGGCAATATATATTTTTTATCTACTCTACACGTGGAGCATTTTGTGACAATAAATTAAGAGGAAGTTTATAACAATGTCATACCTTTAGTTTAATTGATAAAAAAAAGTGACACGGACTAGTCCAGTGGCCAGTTTCAATGGTATTAAAGAAACTGTACACATTCATGCATTTTTACATTGAGATGACCTTAAGGTCATTCCAATGTATTTTTGTTTACTACATGTATCGCATAAATTTGCTCACGTAACTCAGGGGCGGATCTAGACATTTTAAAAAGGGGGGTTTCTTACCCAGGAAAAAGGGGGGTCAACTATAGGTCCCAATTGAAATGCATTGATCGTCGAAAAAAAGGAGGGGTTCCAACTCCCGCGCCTGTAACTTTGGTTTTGGATTGTAACCTATCTATAAATATGATAAATACGCTAATAGTAATTTGTTCAAACTAACAATTCGTATCGTTTGTTATAAATACATATTTTCAATGAATACTGATAAAAATATTTTGGTTTAGAACATAAATTGATAATTTGAAAATGTTTTGTCGTTCGAGATATACATTTATTGTATAGCAATATCATATTCCCCACAGAAAGTAACCAAAAGTTAGCGTGCAATAAATTCTAATATAATTGCACTAGTGCAATAAATCTTCAAAATTCATGACGTCATCAACGACAAAATCTTAGTTTAAACGGAGTTTTACTTTCAAATATTATATTGCTATACAATGAAAGGGTTATTGCATGAATATTGGGGAATATTGTCCCTCGTAGAACATATATTGCACTCGCAAGTTCGTGCAATATAAAGTTCTACTCGGGACAATGATCCCCAATATTCATGCAATAACCCTATAACATAATTAAAAAAATCATTGATAATATCTATGCACACGTACCGAAAAAATGTGTTAATGCATGCAGAAGAATATCTCAAGAACGTTTTGCGACAATCCCGGCAAGGACCGGTAACTCTGTAATTGTTTTTGCGGGGAAATAGGACGCCTACTCATAGCCAATCTTTTAAGAAAATATTTTTTTACAGAAGAATGTCCACCATGCACTTGCACTGCAATTTTATCACAATAGCAGAATAGAATGATATATACAAATGGATGAAAATTATATATACAATGTACATATAACTGGTATATTACTATAAAACAAACCAGCCTATCATTTATTCATCATCCACACACGAACTTGTACCAGAAAAAAAAATTCTGTTAATTAACCTCAGTTTCAGGTATAGAGATTTGATTTTTTTTCTATGACAAGTGCTTTTGACCATCCACAAGAACTTGCGGCCATCCGATGTTCAGTACTTCAGTACTTTGATTTTTTTAATCAATACAAATACATGAAAAAATAATAAACAGTTTAAAGGTTAACTTATAATAAATCAAGCTGCGTAAGATTCAATAACAATGACTGGTCCTCATTATGAAAAGTAATAGGGGTTAACTGGCCTGGGTAGGGAGAAAACGATAGATATTTTTATAAAATTTTAACAATAACGAATGTATTCAATCTTGGATCCTTTGTACCTCTATGTGGTCCAATTTGATAACAAGTTGTGCTGAAATTAAACAAAGCTTTATTTTAGACCCAAATTTGTACGAACTTGAGAGCTTGACCCAAAAACAAAACTCTAAATACATCGCTGGATTTGCCATACCAATGAACCCCATGAAGTTTAGCTTTGGACCCTTTGGACGTTAACGTAAAAAACAGTCCTAAAGTAAAATAACACCTTAATATACGGTTGCATTCAGCCATTAAAGAACTCCTTAGATTCATTTTTTTCGAATTAGTCAAACTTTAGACACTTGTAATCTTAATGTTGACCAATTTGAAGACCCCGAAATTAAAAATCTGAAAGCACGGTTAGATTCGGTATTTCAAGAATAAAATAAATTTCAAAATTAATATTAGATGGTTCTCTGTAAACCTAATTCAACTGTTACAATGAACTTTGAACTAAAAACTAGTTAAAATGCGATTTTTCATGACATATGATATACAACATTTTTTTACGAACCTATAAAATTGTATTTTTTTTTTTATTTTAGAAACTGATTCAACCTCAAATCGTAGTGAGGCAAATGATGCAAATAGTGCAGGGTATAGACATAAACTACCCGTGACCCCTGAAGAAATTTCGAATTTAATAGAGTCAGCAATTCCTCAATCGACGCGATGTCATTATAAATGGGGATATAACGTTTTCAGTAATTGGCAAAAGGAGAGGAGGGCTCGCCCAGTTAGCGACAATTTACCAATCCCAGTCGAAGCACTTACACAGAGTATCACAGAAATGGAACCATGCATGAGGGACACAGCATTGCAGTATTTCCTAGCTGAAGCTAAGAAGACCGATGGAAATGACTACCCATCAGCGTCCTTGTACCAGTTGTTTGTGGCTATACAAGGACAAATCAGATTGAATGATCCGGCCGTAAATCTGCTTACACAACCTACTTATGTCAAGTGCCGCAAAGTACTGGACTCTATGATGAAAAAAAGATCCGCAGAGGGGTTAGGTGCCGCCAGTCGAAGAAGGGCAGAACCCATTTCAAGTCTTGAGGAAAACATTTTGTGGGAGAGAGCAGTCATAGGGTCGGATAATCCCCCAAAGCTGTTGGACACCATGGTTTATTTAAATGGTATACATTTTGCATTACGTGGCGGTAAAGAACATCGTAATTTGAGATTGAACAAAAATCCACAGATAACTGGGCCATTCATTGATTCAGATTTAAACAAAAGATATATTCTATACAAAGAAGACATATCCAAAACAAATTCTGGAGGCATGAAAGACAAAAAGTATATACCAAAGACTGTAAAGGCGTATGAAAATATAGAATACCCAGACCGATGTATTGTTAGTCTTTTTGAAAAGTACAAACGCTTATGGTATGTTACATGTAATACAATAGCACAATTAGTTTTTTTGTATATATCAAAACAAGAATCAACACTTTACTTTATCTGAGTCAACAAATCTGTGTTAAAGTTGTCCTTAAAATGCATGAAATATTTGCCACTGGACACGAAGCAACAGACAAATTATGTTTTTTAGGGAAAATAAGTACAGAATGAAGAGGGTGTCATTTAAATATTTCAATGTCTTAATCTTTTCAATTCGGATCTATTATTGCATCGAATGAGGCGTCCTGTTTTTGACGTCAGCCTTCGAGGCGCTTACCGTCTTTTATGTTTACGATTTTTCATGTTACACAAATGTAAGCGGATTTCCAGTGTATGAAAAGGGTGTCATGTCTGATTATTCAAATGTAAGACCAGAAATATCTCTATGCGAATAGTTTCCTTTGTTACATTCAAGTTATCTCTTATAGTTTCCGAAAAGTCCCACTTTAAAGATGTATGTTAATTGTTTTTATTTTTTTTCTACAAAAAAAAACTGATAACGTATAAACTATGTAACATGTGTAAGGCAAATTTTACTTTATCTCTAAAAAAAAGAAACAAAGAAATTGCCATGAACAAGTTTGTAACAAACGAAACATATCTCCGGCAAATTGGCCCTCCCTCTTTATTACAGTAAGACTAGTCGATTAATATATGAAATACTTTTACAAAAAGAATTCTTTATTTATTTAATTACTCATTGATCTGCCCCTCTTTACTATTGTATTATGTTTTTTTTAATTTACAGTCCTAAAGATGAAATCGATGCATTCTATTTTAAACCGCTTGTCAACTTTACAACAGACCAGTGGTTTTGTAAAGTCCCAGTAGGTCATAATACCTTGCAAAAAACTGTGAAAAGACTGTGTACAGCAGTTGGACTGGAAGGCAAGCGAACAAACCACAGCTTAAGGGCTTCGGCAGCAACACGACTATACCAGGCAGGAGTTGAGGAACAACTTATTTGTGAGACAACTGGTACGTACTAAGATACATACTTTTACGGAACTGACATATTCATACATCAAAAGAGAAACAGCTCGATATTATCGATTCAAAAAAAGAGAAGAACCGCTCACCATATTGCTAAGATTAACAGGGGTGGGGTTGAAATGAATGTTTTGGCCACAGTTTAACCGAACAACGAAAGCAGTAATAAAGGTAAAAGGCGAAAAAAATAGGTCGTACTAGCAAAAGTTGTTAATAACCATTCCGCCTGTGAAAAATAACAATTCCTCCCGGAATAACTAGATGCTGCTTTGAAAACGAAAAAATAGCCTGGACGGTCGAACCATTTTACCTCATAAACTAGATAAGGTTTTTCTCACGAAATTGTGGTCCTTGAAATTGTCCTGCAACTATTAATTATAATGTATACTTACAATTCGAACATCATACAAAACTATTAAAACTATTCAACTGTCAGACATTACATCAAATTCCGAACTGATGAGGATAACCAAACAGACTTTTTGAAAGGAGTCAATAGGTTAATTTTCGCGTGGAAGACATTAACAAAAACATTCTGTAGAATTCAAAAATAATCGATTAGATAAAGGCTCTTTTTACCTTTTTTCTAAATATGCAATCGTTACATATATATAGTGAACACTTTTTTTTTTCATATCAAGTTCTAACTAAAAAATAACACATTTTTTTCTAGGTCATCGTAGTAGTGCTGTTCGTAGTTACAAAAGGACAGCAAACTTCCAACAAAATGAGTCATCAGAGATCTTGTATGGCAAAAAGCAGAAAACTACCACGTGCACAGAGACGAAACTACAATCGCCAGAGGAAAACACTAGTCATGACACATCACACCAAGTTGTTAACATAGAGGCTGTCCGAAGACAATCCGTCGCTGAGCCAACAACACTTAGTTTCACATTCAATATAAAAATTTAAATATTTCATGTTAAATAACGCTATTTCAAAAATAAAATAATGAACGTTTTGTTAACGTTCATGAATTGGACAGTGTTTGTAGGTCTATTGTACTTTTTGTAGTGTATCATATTGTAAAATCTAAAGAGTTTCGATGTAAAGCAATTTCCTATGAAGAATTCAAAGTTGGCTGGTGGATTTTTCTCTCCTTTCGTGACCCCAATTGGTCATTTATTGGGCGTGTCTCATTAGTGAGAACATGAGTGAGTTTTTATAATTCAACCCCAACTTAAAGACCTGTACCGAGTCTTTAAGTTAAAAGGACAATACGTAAACAATAGTCATCCTTTGATAAATAGGATCGTCCAGGTATCTTAAAATATAATTCTTCTTTGAATAACAAAGAAATTGCCATGAACAGGTTTGTAAATATATATAAATACAAAATCATATCCTATTCTTGCTTAGGGACATAAAAAAAAAATCAATGAAGGATAAAAAACTTAATTCAAATAGTTTGGGGGTAGGGGGGTCAAATTGCTGCAAGTTTTGTATAAATTGACATCAATTTAACAATTTCTCCAAAATTAAGTTAAGAAGGGGGGGGGGGGGAGTCAGTGAAAACTATATGAATTAAGTTTTCTATCCTTGAACTTTTGATATTGTCCCTTACTGTAACATACTTTAATTGTTAACAAAGCAAACCCACACCTCAATTATTATCAAATTTTTAACATAGCATAAAACCTAAACTGCACCACATAAGATATAAGTTTTACTGTAAATTCAGAAAATTTTGTGTGCATTTGTAAGTGCCATTGATGGACAAAGGACACCAATAATAGATAAATATTATGCTTTAAGAAATGATGCATATATTAATATGTATATATAAATAATGCCATCAAAATTTAAAATGCACATTTTTATTTTGTGAAACCTATCCCTAGTTTTAGCAGTTATAAAATGATTGGAAAAGATTTCTGAATTTATAGTATTTAATTTAAGCAGATCATATACATGCAGCTGCAAATATATATATGAAAATAGCAAAGCATATATCCAACTCCATATATATACCGGTAATAGATTTGTCATACAAAATGTTTTTAAAACTTCATTCATTTCACAAGCAAAACCTTAAATAGTCTCTGCATTTCTATAATTTCTTTTATCTAAGTTATATATATATAAAAGAAGTTGAATTATCTTTCGCTAAGTATGATGACCCATTTATAAACATATATAATTCATTTTCAAAATTAAACAAAGTTTATATATAAAATACATACATATGACCTATTCCATATGTTTATTTATTGGACTACAGATGAATTATCATGTTGCGATTGGTTAAACACCGTTATGAGACCATATGGGGTTAGTAAGTTTCATATGGGGTTCATGACTCGTTAATGGCAACGTCATCTATTAATGTTGTTGTGTTTTATTGATTATTTTTCAACAAAACGCGTAGAAAAAGTGCAGCGTCCGATAAATTCGTTATACGGTTAACTTCTGACCCCTATGAATCCATAGAGGGTGAATAAAATTCATAGGGGATTCGGCCTCCGGCCTCACCCCCTTTGGATTTTACTAACCATCAATGGATCCATAGGGTGTCAGTAGCGAACTTTATAACTTATAATATACATACATATGGACCTATTCCATATGTTTATATAATTCATTTCTAATTTGGCTAATTTGTATTTCATGATTGGTAGTTTCTTGCTACATTGAAGACCTGTTGGTGACCTTCTGCTGTTTTTTTTTTATTTGGTCGGGTTGTTGTCTCTTTGACACATTCCCTATTTCCATTCTCAATTTTATAACAAGTTGATACGATGAAAAACTACATAACTTGCATTTATAATCCATAAAAGTTACAAACTGGTATTGTTTTCTGTATTGAATGGTATTAATTATTATACATATAATGAAAATGCATGTTTTAACATCAAAAACAAGAGTGCACACACACATGAAACAGTATCAATGTTCCATTAGAGACAGGAAAAAAGAAATGGCTAAGTTTTGGCACTGGAAATAATTATCAAAAATCATAAAAAAAAAAGTGATTTCTTCTTTTTCAGATTAAGTCCTGGTTTTAAACATTAATACTCTACTCCTGAGCTAAAATAAGATGGGAAAAGAATGAAAACTTTGGTCCAATGACTGAGAAAATTTTTATAATACTTCATTATATTGAGAAAATGAAATGAGACATTACTCCAGAAAACTTTTCTGATGGATAATATGAACAAAGAAAGGCATAAATTATAACGGTATAGCTTGTATGTGTCAAATTACAATGACACATGCCTTAACTTAGATGTTAAAACTAGTTTTTATGACTTTTTCATGATTTAAAGTAATTTTAAAACATATTTCAAAGACCATTATCTAAATTTTTTAAAATCTGTAACAGTGAAAATTATTTTCAGAGCTTAGCACTCAATTAAAAATACTGTGGATTCATTAATATTCGTTGGATACCAATTTTCATGGATTTCGTGGGAACAGGGGAACCAGGAATTTAAATGTTCAACGAAATACAAATTTTCCAAAGGAATGCATGCAAACTTTCCCAAAACAACGAATTTAAATATCCTCGAAATATGTGAGTTTTTGGCAATCAACGAAAATTGGTACCCACGAAAATAAATGAATCCACAGTGGAAACTTGCAGGAAAAAACTTTTAAACATTTTGGTCATTCTTCCTGATCTTAGATATGATTGTATAACTAATTGATGTGATGTGAAATGTATATCATGTTTCATCATTCAAATATCAAATGTAATTATAAATAATACAAAGGCAAATATATTTCAATTTTCTCAGAAGACCCAATCTGTATCTGTTCTGGAATGTCTAGTGACACCATTATGTTGTGATGACTAAAACATACACAAGTAAATAATTTATAAAAGTTCCAGAAAAAATGCAAAGGGGGATGCTTGGAAGACTATTCATTTCAGCCTCCATTAATCTCACATCTTTATAAAATGAATCAATCAGAGATCTACATCTTTTGAGCTGTTTTGATTATCATGATTATTTAAACATTACAAGAAAATGTTTTTACATTTCAATTTTAAATGCATATTTTATGCAATTTACCACTGGTTTATAGGCATGACTGTATTAACTGGTGGAAGACTTGACACAGCTATAGGTTAACCTTGATCTGTATGATTTCTGCAATAAGATTGTCCTCTAACAGAACTAAGTCTACATGGGGTCCCACCACGTGTCAGGCCATTACAACGAGAACTCACACTGCTGCTAGGTGTTGAACCCCTACAATCAAATTATTCATATATATATATGAGAACAAAGGCTATCATTACTATGCTTGTGGAAGTTATTTGTCTTACAGTGGCAATTAGTTAGCTAACATTTTGGAATACAATTTGATTTGCAAAAACGTTTACAGGACTACTTATATTTCTTCCAAAGTTCCTGAGATTACCCCTGGTGTTGCTCAGTCTTATGTCTTCTATGTTGTGTTTTGTGTACTATTGTTTGTCTTTTGGGCTTTTCACATTTTGCCATAACATTGTCAGTTTATTTTCAACTTATAAGATTACTATAAATGTCCATTTGATATCTTTAGCCTCCATTAAGAAATGGTGATTTTCAGTGTGGTTTCCCACTTAGAATCCCTGTTGATAAAAGCTATCTTTTACCTACATATACAATCATCGGTGAATTTGACACACTCTTAATCCTTTCCCCATATCTGCATTTATAAGAGACAAAAATATACTTTTAAGATCAATGAACCATTCAATATAACATTGTGAATATTCTTTGTAACTTGCCAAGTAAACATGTTGTTAACCCCACCACATTATTTATGTATGTGCCTGTCCCAAGTCAGGAGCCTGTAATTCAGTGGTTGTCGTTTGTTTATGTGTTACATATTTGTTTTTCGTTAATTTTTTTACATAAATAAGGTCTTAAGTTTTCTCGTTTGAATTGTTTTACATTGTCTTATCGGAGCCTTTTATAGCTGACTATGCGTTATGAGCAAAGGCTCATTGTTGAATGCCTATAATTGTTAATGTTTGTGTCATTTTGGTCTTTTGTGGATAGTTGTCTCAATGGCAATCAATACCACATCTTCTTTTTTATTTGTTGCCTTGTTTTTGAGACGTTATTGGTGAGTTGCTTGATTAGCAATAAATCACCCTTGGAGTTTCCTAATTTAATATTAAAAGAATATTAAGAAATTGATACAACTGTATATATCATGTATATGACTACCTGACATTTCTGTAGTTGATTGATGTTGAAGGCTGAGGTGTACTGGTCCTAGAGAATACAGGTGTACCCTCTCTGGAATGTGTAGAAAATCTTTCCATCGAACTATTCAATACAAATCTGTGTACTCTGTCGACGTCTTCAGGCTAAAATGAATTCAAATTAAACCAGATGCTCCGCAGGGCGTAGCTTTATACGACCGCAGAGGTTGAACCCTGAACGGTTGGGGCAAGTATGGACACAACATTCAAGCTGGATTCAGCTCTAAATTTGGATTGTGATTAAATAGTTGACACAGCATAGGTTTCTGACACAGAATGAATGTGTTCTAATGACCTTAAAATTTTTGTTTTCTCTTAGAGCAATTCACTATGCTGTTGAATATTAATCCTCTCAAAAAAATGTTTGAAGAAATTTTCTTTTTATTTATGAAATTTCAAATGAGAAAAATTAAACCCAATTTTTTAATCACATCCCCCTTTCCCTTATTCCAAAACTAATCTCAATTAAAATATTCTAATGGAGTTTGCAACAATAACTACTCATTTAAATACATCATAAAATATTAAGATGTAAACTAGAGGCTCCAAAGAGCCTGTGTCGCTCACCTTGGTCTATGTGAATATTAAACAAAGGATGCATTTGAATTCATGACAAAATTGTGTTTTGGTGATGGTGATGTGTTTGTACATCTTACTTTACTGAACATTCTTGCTGCTTACAAACATTCTATCTATATTGAACTTGGCCTAAGAAAATGTTAATTAAAATTTACAAATTTTATGAAAATTATTAAAAATTGACTTTAAAGGGCAATAACTCCTTATGGGGTCAATTGACCATTTAGGTCATGTTGACTTATTTTTAAGTCTTACTTTGCTGTACATTCTTGCTCTTTACAGTTTATCTCTATCTATTATAATAATATTCAGATATTCAAGATAATAACTAAAAACGGTGAAATTTCCTAAAAATGACTAATTCAGGGGCATCAAACAAACAGCGGTTTGTCCGATCCATCTGAAAATTTCATGGCAGATAGATCTTGACCTGATAAACAATTTTACTCCCTGTTAGATTTGCTCTAAATGCTTTGGTTTTTGAGTTATAAGCCAAAAACTGCATTTTACCCCTATGTTCTATTTTTAGCCGTGGCGGCCATCTTGGTTGGTTGGCTGGGTCACGCCACACATTTTTTAAACTATATACCCCAATGATGATTGCGGCCAAGTTTGTTTAAATTTGGCCTGGTAGTTTCAGAGAAGAAGATTTTTTTCATAGATTACTAAGATTTACGAAAAATGGTTAAAATGACTATAAAGGGCAATAACTCCTAAAGGGGTCAACTGACCACTTTGATTATGTTGACTTATTTGTAGATCTTACTTTGCTGAACATTATTGTTGATAAACAGTTTATCTCTATCTATAATAATATTCAAGATAATAACCAAAAACAGCAAAATTTCCCTAAAATTACCAATTCAGGGGCAGCAACCCAACAACAGGTTGTCTGATTCATCTGAAAATTTGAGGGAAGATAGATCTTGACCTGATGAACATTTTTACAGCAATCAGATTTGCTCTAAATGCTTTGGTTTTTGAGTTATAAGCCAAAAACTGCATTTTACCCCTATGTTCTATTTTTAGCCTTGGCGGCCATCTTGGTTGGTTGGCGGGGTCACACCACACAATTTTTAAACTAGATACCCCAATGATGATTATGGCCAAATTTAGATTAATTTGGCCCAGCAGTTTCAGAGGAGAAGATTTTTGTAAAAGTTAACGACGCCGGACGACGCCGGACGCCAAGTGATGAGAAAAGCTCACTTGGCCCTTCGGGCCAGGTGAGCTAAAAAACTGCTTGTTATCACTGAATGGTAAAGATCATTTTAATTTATCAGTTGGTAGTAAAAAGTGAATATACATTGTATATTGTATGTAACAAAGATTTAAGTTGATTCTGGACAAAGAAAGATAACTCCAATTAAAAAAAATTCTTGCAATAAGATATTTCTTGCTTACTATTCTGGACAAAGAAAGATAACTCTAATTAAAAAAAAAATTTGCTATTTCACAATATTGTGAAATTAGATATTTCTTGCCATTGCACAATACTGTGCAATTGAAAAGACTTGCTATTGCACAATACTTAATATAATAATTTTAGATCCTGATTTGGACCAACTTGAAAACTGGGCCCATAATCAAAAATCTAAGTACATGTTTAGATTCAGCATATCAAAGAGGCCCAAGAATTTAATTTTTGTTAAAATCAAACTTAGTTTAATTATGGACCCTTTGGACCTTAATGTAGGCCAATTTGAAAACGGGACCAAAAATGAAGAATCTACATACACAGTTAGATTTGGCATATCAACGAACCCCATTTATTCAATTTTTGATGAAATCAAATAAAGTTTAATTTTGGACCCAGATTTGGACCAACTTGAAAACTGGGCCAATAATCAAGAATCTAAGTACATTTTTAGATTCAACATATCAAAGAACCCAACCGATTCATTTTTTGTCAAAATCAAACTAAGTTTAATTTTGGACCCTTTGGACCTTAATGTAGACCAATTTGAAAACATGACTAAAAGTTAAGAATCTACATATCAAAGAACCCCAATTATCTCATTTTGATGAAATCAAACAAAGTTTAATTTTGGACCCTTTGGGCCCCTTTTTCCTAAACTGTTGGGACCAAAACTCCCAAAATCAATACCAACCTTCCTTTTATGGTCATAAACCTTGTGTTTAAATTTCATAGATTTCTATTTTCTTATATTAACGTTAGAGTGCGAAAACTAAAAGTATTCGGACGCCGACGATGACGACGCCAACGTGATAGCAATTTACGACGAAATTTTTTTTCAAAATTTGCGGTCGTATAAAAATGTGACTATATGATGAGCCAAAAAATTGCGTCATATTTGAAATCTCAACCCTGACGACAATTATCAAGTAATATAATTTTAAGTGTGTCACAATCACCTCAAATGTTGCAACTTATCTAAATTGTTTTCTTTCATATGTTCATTTCCCTTGATTTTGTTCATACAGGACAAATTTTCCAAGAAATACACTTTCCTAACCAACTGCTATATATAAGCCCTGGAAAATAATTTAATACACTCCTCAAAATTTGATCAAGGATGTCATTATCTTTGGAAGGGAATTTCAACAACTAAACAACCTTTGACTATTGTTGACATGAATCAATTCAAGCAATGGTGAAGATAGATGAAAAGATGTGACAATTCACTTTTTACCTGGTGAATTAACCATTTATTTGAGCAAATGTAAAACTTCAAAGGAAACCCATAAAATAAGTTTCAAAATATTTCAATAACATGTTACTTTGATCACCAATGAAATTGTCAAGATATGAGAGGTACACACAAAATTATATTATTAAAAAAGAGCTCCAAAACAATTATTGTTTATTTTCAATTCTTATGACATTACTTTTTTACAGCAACATGCTTTAAGGTGGTACATAACACTTTCACTAAAATAAATTTGGCTAGTTTAATTTTCATAAAATTTTGACAAAGTATATACTTTGACCCTTAGACAAAGATATAAAAATTTCAAAAAATTTGTATCAACCATTTTATCAGAAACAAGAGAGCACACACTGAAATGTCTCGCCTTCTTTACTAATCCTTGATACTATCTTGATAGACCTAAATATAAAGCTTTACTACAACTGTCACATAAACTCAACATTAACCAAGAAAATGAAACATTGATCAATGAACCATGAAAATGAGGTCAAGGTCTGATGAACCATGCCAGGCAGACATGTACAGCTAACAATTCTTCAATATTACAAATATAGTTGACTTATTGCTTATAAATAATGAAAAACAGACCAAAACACAAACACTTTAAACTTAGCAATGGACCCTGAAAATGAGGTCAAGGTCAAATGAAACCTGCGTAACCGACATATAGATCATAAAATATTTCCATATACCAAATATAGTTGACCTAATGCATAACGTATTAGAAAAATAGACCAAAACTAAAAAACTTAACTTTGACCACTGAACCATGAAAATGAGGTCAAGGTCAGATGACACCTGTCAGCTAGACATGTACACCTGACAATCATTCCATACACCAAATATAGTGGACCTATTGCATATAGTATAAGAAAAATTTGTAAGGGTTCCGCGGAACCCAGTGTCTCACCTACTTTTGCTGTAAATCGCAGGCTCAACAAAAATGAGGAAAAAAATCAATAAAAATATTCCTCTTAATACTATCTTTTGACTGTATAAAGAAGCTTCTGTCCAAGTTTGGTGAAAATCTAGGATTGTTAATGAATGTAATATATGTTTTGAAATTTTTAACTGCAGACTGTATGTAATGTTAACTGGAAGAAAATCTTAGTCCATTTAAAAGTAAAATACAGAAAAAATGGAGTTATCTTTTTAAAA
Organism: Mytilus trossulus; assembly: GCF_036588685.1. Taxonomy (NCBI): domain Eukaryota; kingdom Metazoa; phylum Mollusca; class Bivalvia; order Mytilida; family Mytilidae; genus Mytilus; species Mytilus trossulus. The sequence goes on from NC_086384.1 coordinate 8,640,557, forward strand.
AATTTACTTCTGGATACTATCTAATGATCATTAATAAGCTACTGTCCAAGTTTGGTACAAACCCAGGATAGTTTAAGAAAGTTATAAAAATTTTAAAAACTTTAATCACAGAGTGAATGCAATGTTTCCTCGCACAAAAACTAAGTCCTTTTAAAAGTAAAATACGGAAAAAATGGATTTTTTTTTATTAAATATACTTCTGGATACTATCTAATGATCATAAACAAGCTTCTGTCCAAGTTTGGTACAAACCAAGGATAGTTTAAGAAAGTTATAAAAATTCTAAAAAACTTTAAACACAGAGTGAATGTAATGTTTCCCCGTACAAAAAAAATAAGTCCATTTATAAGTAAAATACGGAAAAATGGAATTCTATTTTTACAAAATTTACTTCTGGATACTATCTTATGATCATAAACAAGCTTCTGTCCAAGTTTGGTAGAAATCCAGTATAGTTTAAGAAAGTTATTAAAATTCTAAAAACTTTAACCACACAGTGAATGTAATGTTTCCCAGCAGAAAAAAAACTAAGTCCATTTATAAGTAAAATACGGAAAAATGGAATTTTATTTTTACAAAATTTACTTCTGGATACTATCTTATGATCATAAACAAGCTTCTGTCCAAGTTTGGTAGAAATCCAGTATAGTTTAAGAAAGTTATTAAAATTTCAAAAACTTTAACCACAGAGTGAATATTTGTGGACGCCGCCGACGACCACACCGACGACGACGGAAAGTAGGATCGCTTAGTCTCGCTTTTTCGACTAAAGTCGAAGGCTCGACAAAAACCGACCAAAACACAAAAACTTAACTATAACCACTGAACCATGAAAATGAGGTCAAGGTCAGATGACACCTGCCAGTTGGACATGTAAACCTTATAGTCCTTCCATACACCTAATATACTAGACCTATTGCTTATAGTATCTGCGATATGGACTTGACCACGAAAACTTAACCTTGTTCACTGATCCATGAAATGAGGTTTAGGTCAAGTGAAAACTGTCTGACAGCTATGAGGACCTTGCAAGGTATGCACATACCAAATATAGTTATCCAATTACTTATAATAAGAGAGAATTTAACATTACAAAAAATCTTAACTTTTTTTTCAAGTATTCACTGAACCATGAAAATGAGGTCAAGGACATTGGACATGTGACTGACGGAAAGTTCGTAACATTAGGCATCTATATACAAAGTATGAAGCATCCAGGTCTTCTACCTTCTAAATTATAAAGCTTTTAAGAAGTGAGCTAACACCGCCGCCGCCTTAGCCGTAGCCACTGCCGGATCACTATCCCTATGTTGAGCTTTCTGCAACAAAAGTTGCAGGCTCGACAAAAATACACTGGTTATTTAGCAGTTTGACAAACACTACTTTTGATCATTGAGAACCTTAATTTTCTCTTAACAACACAACATAATTAAAACGTTCAGCTGATTTTACAGAGTTATCTCCCTGTAGTGTTAGGTACCACCTTAAATAACAATATGATATCTCACCATTGTGGAAGAATCTGGTCTAGCCTGTGTTTCTATCTGAGTAACATTAGGTATTGTTCTTATACTGGTATCATTACCTATACCACTCTCGTTCACTGTAAAACAAACCAAACAAACAATTAACACTTGTAAGTATGAAGTACAGCAAGCAAACAAGTTTCAATGAAGTCATTTTAAACATAATTGAGGAAGAATGTTAGAGTTTTGTCTACTATAAAACAAAAGCATCAACCAGTGTGAAAAAAAAGAAAAATTATTTTAATAACAGACACAATAGCCTTTTATGTCGACCATCATGTGATGAATGATTTGAAAAGACAGTTTTACTCCATGTTACACATTCTGTTTGTTAATTTTTTTTTTTTTTAGAAAGATTAATTTTGCATCACAATAAGTTTAACTGTGCTGTAGAATCTGTATGTTGATCAGTCAGGGGACTTACTTAAATGAGTGATTTTCTAAATCACTGGTTTAAGTAACATTATTTCCATAAAAGTTGGAAGTAAGAGTTGTCTTTCTTTAATAATCACCTATTTAAGTAGTACAAATTAATCACTAGCAGACTTGGGGTAATTGTAATTGTAATCGTTAATCAGCTGTAATTGATTACAATTTCTCAAGTAATCAGAGTAATCATTAATCAGCCAAAAATCTGATTACATGTAATTTAATTTAATCAATTACTTTTCAAAATACCCTGTAATCATGATTACTTTTTGATTACATTGTACATCCTGATTACAATGACAAAAATCTAAAATTGTGTTTTTGGTCATTAAATGAACCTCTTTGTTATTCATATTTGATAATTTTTTTACATGCTAAAATGGTTTGGTTTCTTTAAGCATGTCTACTTCAGTAAAAAATAAACTGTTACAGTATTGAAAAGTCATCATTACCCTAAGCAGAGACATCATCTAATACAATATACCTTTTATCTTAATAAAAGATATTGTACACACATGTATATTCATCGTTTTATAATAATCTTCATATTAATATTTGTTTATAACTGTTTTATATTCAAGTAATACTGTTCTTTTGTTAATTTTTGTGATTTTTGTCAACTTTGAATTGACAGGTAGGAGACTAATTAAGGTTTGTTTTTATTGCAATTACCAATTGAGTATAGCTGTAGGGAAAATATATATGATCAAGGATTTGTATAGTTTAACTATACAAATCCTTGATATGATAAAAGTTAAATCAGACATGAAAATTTATCTAATTAGCACAAACTAAATTAAAAGTTGGACAAATATGTTGTTTAAAATTTTTTTAAATGTATTTGGACTGGACATGTAAAATGCAATGATGTTTAGTACTTACATATATTGTTTACAATTTGATTAAACATTTCTAGTAAAATTTAACATACTTTTAACTCTTAACTTTATTTCATCCATATTTAAACTTCCATAAACTACACCTGGGAATACATATACATTATGAAAGAGGTCAGAAGACAAACATAAAAACTCTTTATGATATTTCTTAATTAAATTTAATTCAAAATAATTCAGAGATTATTTACAGGTGATTAAGTGTAATGTATATGTGTAGTGAAATTTGGTGTTTATTTAAATAGATGAAGTTTAATTTGAAGTTATCATTTTATAATTGAACCAAATAAAATACTTTCTCAAAAATGCTATTGTTATGATAGTTATATTGAACGTTTATTCATTCACATCATTCAAAATGTTTTGTTTTTAAATTCATTGTAATCATATGTAATCATGATTACTTTGCCAATGTAATCATTAATTTAATCAGATACTTTCAGAAATGATGTAATCATTAATTTAATTTAATTGTACAAATGACAAAGTAATTGTAATTTAATCAATTACATTGAAAGTAATCGGACCCATCTCTGATCACTAGAAGAAGTGATTTAATCTTATTGTAACTTTATATATAGAATACTAATGATCCAGGGACTAATTATGTTTCTAAACTTATCAGAACCAACATCTGTGTTGTCCTTGTATTGAATCTAGGATAATGACATTAAAATCACTTGTTTAAGTATCATACCTCAATTTCCTTCACAAAAATCACTTATTTAAGTATCATTATTTTAATAAACCCACTAATTTCAACACCCCCGAACAGTGAATAATTTATTGCGAACAGTAGAATTTTATTACATAATCTGAATGATGAAACCTTGAACTTTACAGGAAAATTACACCCAATGCTGGGAAAAATCTGTTTTAAAAGAAAGTATCAGTTCATTATGTAAGACCATTGTTATTGTAGCATTTTTTCAACTAAAATAGAATTTTCAGCTAAATGATATGGCATAAACCTTGCTACTTAAAAGAAGCAAAAAGTTCATTTCTTTTCAATTTTACTAATTACAAAGCTGGAATACAGCTTAAGAAGAATGTAATAAACTTTGTATTTATAAACGATATAAACTAGAATTTGGTTTTGAAAAATACTTAGATTTTCATTGTAATGTATCTATATTAACAAAACTACGTAGCGGCACACTTAGATTAAACAATGAAGTTGGTCGTTATCTAATGACTCAAAGAGAAAACAGAATTTGTATGTGTTGTAATATGAATGTTTTAGAGGACGAGTATCATTTTGTTTTATCATGTCCAGCGTATAGATCTGTGCGTATAGAATTTTTAACTTTATTCTACTGTTCTTGGCCAAATGGGCACAAGTTAGATAATTAATTACAAGCTCATTCTAAATCTCTGACAGTAAAACTATGTAACTATTTAAATGCAGCTTGGAAAATTAGATCACATATATTGTCATAATATTATTGTATACTCTGTAACTACTGTTCTCTGCTGTCTTTTGTTTGTCATATATTGTATATATTTTCGTTTGCCATAGCATGTATATGCTTCTTGCAAATAAAGTATTCATTCATTCAAATTAAAAGATATTATTTAAACATATGTGTTTAAAATTTTGAAAAAAATACATAATCCCTATTTGTGACAAAACTTTGAATTTGCTACTCAAATAATTGATTTAAAAATCACTTATTTCAGTAAGTCTCCTGACTGTTGATGATATATATTTCTAACTCACATGAAAACTGTAATCTGCCCACTATATTTGTCAAGTTCTGTAACTCTTCATGTGTGACAGGTTGACTGACATCATCTGTTCCTGTAAGTCTTAAAGGGGCCTTCGGTAAACAACCTTTGGATTTCCAAATATAGTATAACCCATTAGCTGTAAAAGTCAATGATAGTGTTACTCACTCTTTAGGAAAGAAGACAGAAATTTACTGTTTTCAATAAATATTTAATTTAAGGAATAACAGTACTGTAGTTGAAGAGTTGCCACCGTCAATTGTAGATTTGACGGTCGCAAATGCAGTTTTACTGGCGACGCGTAGCGGAGACAGTAAAACGGAGATTTGCGACCGTCAAATCAAAATTGACGGTGGCAACTCTTCAACTACAGTACTGTTATTCCGATTCTAATGCATTACAAAAAGAAAAAATACGATAAAACTTGAAAAAATGTCTAAATTTGTCAAATAAAAAAAAATCCGCGAAACTTCATGAATGATTTTGGCACAAAGACGTCCAGGCTAAACGTGACGTCATACAAATGAAAACTTACAAACTGGAGGTTATTACGTTACCTGTACGCTTCAAATTCGGATAAAATTACATTAAAATGGCGAATTTGAGGTAGGTGTTGTTTTATTTTCGATTATATAGTAGTAATCAAACATTTGTTGATTCATAAATTCAAAATGGCGGGTCCCTCCTTAGTTACGCCTGGTCAACTGTGGATTTGACGGCAACTTTTAGCCAATGAAAAAAATTGTTACATCCAAATTGCATTAGAATTACATGTTACTCACTCTTTAGGAAAGAAGACAGAAATTCACTGCTCTCAATGGATATTTAATTAACAAGTTACTCACTCTTTAGGAAAGAAGAAAGAAATTCACTGCTCTCAATGAATACTTCATCTAAAAGTATCTCAAATGAATTGTAATATGGATCAAGAATGAACAAGTATCTGTAAAACCAACTGAAAAGTTGATAATCTTATTTCACGGTGACCTATAGTTGTTAATGTTTGTGTCATGTTGGTCTTTGGTGGATAGTTGTCTCATTGGCAATCATACCACATCTTCTTTTTTATATTTTTATATTTTTTTTTTAAGTGTCAGGTTTTATTTTCAGAACTAATGTGTGTAATGACTGGAATGGCTAATTCCATTGGAGGCTATACAACACATGAACCATCTTCTTTATTAGGTAGATGGAAGGCTCTACAGTTATTTTTTCAATATATAATAATATCATCATCCCAAAAAGAAACCAAAAGAACCATTCTATTGCAGTTTTGATATAAAAATATAAGGTCCATTAATATTACATGGATTAGTCTTTTAGAAAAAGTAACCATGATAATGCTCAGATAAACTTCATCAACAAGGATGCTAAAATAGTATCTACTGTCATTGTGGCCTTACCCATGATTATAGAGAAGTCAACTCCTGCCATTCTGATAAATCCTGCTCCTTTGCCAGACTGGATCTCTATAGCTGAGTTAACAAAGGTAATAATGAGGATAAGAACACGAGACATAGGAGGAACCTGTAGGTAGGCTGTCAAGAACATTATCAGCATGAGGAATACTACATGTTGTCCAAACATCAATAATGTTGTAATCTTCTCCTCTGGAAAAAAAATTAAAACTGTTATCAGAGAGATATGTGTCATTTTTTTGTAATTTTGAGTAATTAAATTTTGAAATTTAATTGGCAATACATAACTAGTTAGGCTAATGTAAATGTAAATGAGATGTGACAATGCTAATACAACTGCATACCAAATTTCATTGTCTTATTATTAGTTGTTCCCTTTAAACTAACGTTAACACAAACATAATAAATTTGCATACCAAATATCATTGACTTGATCTAATCACCAACTAATACATGTTATCTAAGTCAAATTTTCAAAGTTGATAGACCATGACTGAGGGGACAGGGCCAAATATTCTCCAATGAAATGAGATGTGCTAATGCTTATACAACTGGATACCAATTAACATTGGCCTACAACTAATGGTTCCCCTTGAACTGACCTTATCACAAACAACAAGAGAAACTGCGAGCTACTGCTCACTGATGATACCCCCGCCGCAAGTGGATAATATAAATAGTGTAAAAATATGCAAGTGTTCGGTCAACAGGAAGTTGTCGAGTGATGAATCTGAAAACGCATCACATGGTATAGCTGACTTATATAAATCCTGAAACCAAATTTCAGAAATCCTTGTATTGTAGTTGCTGAAAAAAGTGTGACGAAAATTTTCAACTTGGCTATCATGTGTAAAATCATACAAGTGTTCGGTAAACAGGAAGTTGTCGAGTGATGAATCTGAAAACGCATCACACGGTATAGCTGACTTAGATAAACCCTGAAACCAAATTTCAGAAATCCTTGTATTGAAGTTCCTGAGAAAAATGCGACGAAAAAATAAATAGTGTAAAAATATGCAAGTGTTCGGTAAACAGGAAGTTGTCGAGTGATGAATCTGAAAACGCATCACACGGTATAGCTGACTTATAAAAATCCTGAAACCAAATTTCAGAAATCCTTGTATTGTAGTTCCTGAGAACAGTGTGACGAAAATTTTCAACTTGGCTATCATGTGTAAAATCATACAAGTGTTCGGTAAACAGGAAGTTGTCGAGTGATGAATCTGAAAACGCATCACACGGTTTAGCTGACTTAGATAAACCCTGAAACCAAATTTCAGAAATCCTTGTATTGAAGTTCCTGAGAAAAATGCGACGAAAAAATAAATAGTGTAAAAATATGCAAGTGTTCGGTAAACAGGAAGTTGTCGAGTGATGAATCTGAAAACGCATCACACGGTATAGCTGACTTATAAAAATCCTGAAACCAAATTTCAGAAATCCTTGTATTGTAGTTCCTGAGAACAGTGTGACGAAAATTTTCAACTTGGCTATCATGTGTAAAATCATACAAGTGTTCGGTAAACAGGAAGTTGTCGAGTGATGAATCTGAAAACGCATCACACGGTTTAGCTGACTTAGATAAACCCTGAAACCAAATTTCAGAAATCCTTGTATTGAAGTGCCTGAGAAAAATGCGACGAAAAAATAAATAGTGTAAAAATATGCAAGTGTTCGGTAAACAGGAAGTTGTCGAGTGATGAATCTGAAAACGCATCACACGGTATAGCTGACTTATAAAAATCCTGAAACCAAATTTCAGAAATCCTTGTATTGTAGTTCCTGAGAACAGTGTGACGAAAATTTTCAACTTGGCTATCATGTGTAAAATCATACAAGTGTTCGGTAAACAGGAAGTTGTCGAGTGATGAATCTGAAAACGCATCACACGGTATAGCTGACTTAGATAAACCCTGAAACCAAATTTCAGAAATCCTTGTATTGTAGTTCCTGAGAAAAATGCGACGAAAAATATTCATGGGACTGACTGACTGACGGATGGACTGACGGACAGACTGACGGACAGACAAAGGTAAAACAGTGTACCCCCCTTTTTTTTAAAGCGGGGGTATAAAAACATGTTAACTAATCAAAATTTTCAAATTCAATAGATCATGAGTAACGGGCCTGTGGCTGAGCCAAATAATCTCCATGGAAATGAGAAATGCCAATGCTAATAGAACTGTATACCGTATATCATTGACATACCACAAACTAGACCTAATCACAAACTATTACATTGTTGATGCCCCCAGCAGAAACAGCATACTCCGTTTAGCAAGACGAAAATGAATGTCTTTGGAATGGTAGTAGACAATGCAAGTTGCTGCATTGTGTAATCTAAAAGTATGATTGTTTTATCCCTACTTCTTTATTTTACAATTGTATAATATTATTCTTTATTGAAGGGGGGCTAGCTACTAGATATATAAAAAAATCTAAAGCATGATTTTTTTGGGGTTTCTATCATTAATGAATGTGAAATAGTGAAATAATTATTTGCTTTTAGCAGCCAGTATGGTCCAATTTTGGCAAATTAAGCTAAGAAATATTGATGATGAATTATTCACTTGCCCTTTCAACATGTTCAAATGTTGTTTTTTTTTAATTTTTGTTTACAATTTTTATAAATATTTTACATGGTCATGATGGTTATGAATCAAATATGAGAATTTGACTTAAATCAGAGAACATGAATTTGACAGCCAGAGCCCTTTTAAAACATAACTAGCTGTTTTTGGTGTACATGAATATCATACATTTGTTTTGCTTTCATTGTTTTTTAACATAAATCAGACCCTTAAGCTTTCTTGTTTGAATTATTTTACATATTTGTCATTTTGTCTATTTTGCTGACTATGCGGTGTGGGGTTTGCTCATTGTTAAAGACCCTTTGTCTATTTCTATTCTGTACATACAAATACATGTTTAATCAATGTGAAGGCTTGTGCCAGATATACACTGTTTGAAAAATTATCTATAAACAATTACAGATTAATCATAAGTTTTATGTATACATACAATATTTTCAAAACCTTTTGCATATACCATTTTAAGCTTTATCAAAGAATTTGACTTCTTGACCTAGGGATAAAGAAGACACTTACCTGTAGTTCCAAGTAAATGAGAAAACCAAGAAATCTTTTTGTCCAACTTTTCCTGCATACTATTTATAGATTTCATCAAATCAGTTACAGTTGAATTAATTTTAACCATCTTTTCATGCATGACTACATACTGTTTCTTCAAATCCTGGTGGTTTTGTAATAAGTGCTGAGTACTTTTGTCTGAAATACAAAAATCATATCAAAACCTTAAATAATCTTTAACAATGTCTACTTTGGATATCTAGAATTTCTGAATTTACATCAGCTGCAAAAAAAAAGCCAGCACTTTCAAGTACTCCTTTATAGTTGACCAGCTGAATACACTGTGGTTAAAGGGAGATAAATCAATCACAACCTGATCAGGGAAATCATAGTAAAAATTTGAGATAACATAACGAAAAAGGTCTACTTATCCAAATGTCTTTGTTTTAAAATATTTGAGTCTCATACCAAAATGGTCTTAACTTTTATCATAAACTTTCTTGATGTAACATCAAATAAAGAATAGATCTTACCAAGTTTATCTATTGTATCTTGAGCCTTCGTCTGTATGCTCATTAGATCTTGTATGATAATTTCATGGTTTGACTTTTGTTCTTGATTCTGACTCTGTAATGTTTTCATGGCCTCCTCTGAAAAAAGACAATTTTTTATCAATATTACCCTAATCTAGATACATTGAATTTTTTAAAAGCCACTGATTTTCACAAAAATCTGTAGTCAACTATTGTATGGCTTCAATTTGTTAAATATTCCAACTTAATCATAACAAGAACATTAATTGAAGTTATCACACAAATCACAAATTATCTCTAAAGAAAATTAAGTAATTCTCTTCTGGTGTTCATGTATCATGGCATATATCACACCAAATTTTAAAAAGTTGAAAAAAATCTCATTTAAAGTTCTTTTAGTGAGACTTGGAGGAAAAAATTACATTTCAAGTTGATGTTACTACAGTACCATAGTAAACTACCTGAAACCAGAATTTTAGCAGTAATTCACATTTTATCACTTATCTATAGTTATAGGAAACGGAGCCCAATAGCAAATTATGGTCCATATGCAAATCTACTAAATACCCCCCTCCCCCAGAAAACCTAACCCCCTTGTATCATATATGGAGCATAACAATAACCTAATTTGTTCTTTATATTGTGCGTCTGATCTGCCAGTTCTTTATTTCCAGCAGCAATCAAAGCTTTTTCTGTTTTAAGAGACGCCATATTGTCTGTTATCTGGGTCATCACTCCCTCTTGTGTAATCTGTAACTGTTGATGATGGCCTAGCATTTCCTGTTGACTCTCGTATAACTTTCTAATGGTGTCTGTAGCCATGTTGTGTAGTGCTTCCTGATTATTCTATAATTAGATAAATTATAATATAAATCATGTAGATACTGTTGAATTCATTATCCAGTCATATACAGTACCATCCAAAAATATCGATTCGATATCTTTTTTGTCCGATTTCCGTGTTTCTCGGAATCACACCGCGTACCGCGGATTTCACTCCTAAAATCCTCCAAAGATTCTCTCCCAACACCGCGTGGATGTTAATTGGTTTATTGCCCATCAGATGTACTTTAAATTAACGACGCGTGACAACATAATTGGATTACCCAGATAATTTACCTTTGAACATTTAATCGATCTTGGTTGCACAGGTGTGCTTTAAAATCACGGTATTATAAATTGAGCAAATGTTTTCCTTTCTTTTACAGATAAAGATGTGACAATATCATTTAGAATAAGATAATTATTATCTTATATGTTTTTGTCTTGTGCCATTATCTTTAAAATAAAACGTTCATACGAAAAAGTATGAAGAAAATACTTGTTATTTTGTGTTTCTATTACAGTCCAGTCAGGTCATACATTGTGTTCTTTCAACAAGGACGATTTTGCCACAATTAGTATCTTTTGTAACTTATTCAATAAGCAATATCGGCGCATTAACTGTTCATTATTTAAAAATCAACTGGCTAATAAAATCATGTTGTTTTTACGCTCGGATCATCAAGTAAACTTAGTTTACTGAGCAATGTGAAATATTATGTTTCACCACCTCTGTACATTTATACAGACTTGAATAATTTAAATTACGAACAGAAACTGTAAAATGACAACTCTGTTGAACAAAGGAAATAATTTCAAGTGATATTGATAGCGCTCGTCAATTTCGTATTTTACGGAACGGTTTTCAAATTTACGAAAGTATTTAAATCAATTTCGTCATTTATTTTGGAAAGTGTAAAAATATTTTCACATTAAAGTACTATAATTCTACCGGTCTCCATATGTTTGACAAGTTTATGACGCTCAATCATTTTACGTTTACAAAAGATGTTAAAAGTTGTGATGATAAGTAATCCGCGTATGCTATCCGATAGGTCACTAATCCTTTAATTATTAATAAAATTTATTAAACCTCATAATTGCCCATCATAATTATTATTCCAGTTATAGCAGTCATCATTTTATTTTTCAAACCCCCGCCTACAATTGGCAGTTCTTTATCGTATTATTGTCATTTGAAAACAATTTAAAATCACCCCGGACAATTTCCATCATAATTTCAATTAATACATCATCAACCGTGAATTTATATTATTAACCATGGACGTATAACTAATGTTCAGGTCTACTTTCTTTTTGAAAGATAAACATTAAGATTCATATAGTTAAAGATTTGTTCTCGTTTATTCGGATAAGAATTATATTATAGATTCTTATTAATCAATTGTAAAAGAACCTTCTGGAGCCTCAATACGATTGCACAAAAATGTCGTTCTACAACTTTAGAAACCTTGAATGGACTTTCCCAAGGTCGGCCAGAAAGGTCACCTGAGTTTACTAGTACGCGATATTTTTTCCCGCCCTTTAAAAAACTCGTGCTGTGGATAACATTGATGTTAACTATTTTTAGCATTTAACATTGTTAAGTAAGTAAAGTTCAAGTTCAACCCAAACTGTTGATAACTGAGATGGTATCGTGGAATATTGTCTTCGCACGGCAAATAATTGTTTTTAAAATCTTTTGTTGAAAATACACAAATTTACATTCATTGTGCGAAAGTTAATATTAAACAAAGACGAATTAATGCAGCTGGCAGTATTCCTGTTGTAACGGAAATGTATTATTATTCTGCTGTACTGCCAACAAATCGTAAAACGAAAATGCCGTAATTGTTAAGCATAACGAATGGTGAATAATATTTTCCTTTTTACTTGAATATACAAAACTTTCAAACACGTAATTTTATTTAACTGCTCAGATTAATTTAGCGAAAGTTTCCGGTTATTTTTACACAAGTATGCTCATTTCGTAAATAAAATATTAATTTACTGGTGAAGACATCGAGGTCAAAATTAAGTAGTTTTCATTTTTTATAAAACTTAAATACAATTGAAAGAATTAACAACAACATTTTGCTTTTAAATCTTTTATTCATTCCAGCAATTAGATAATCGTAAAAAGAAAATGCCGTAGATTTACACAATTAATACGGGACAATCATTTTGTCTAATGAATGGTGAATAAATTTTCCTTTTTACTTGCATATATAAAACTTTTAGACTTATAATTTTTAAATAAAGACTTTAACTTTGAAGTAGAATATTTTGTTTTTCACATATTCCGCTATATTTTATAATCTTTTTTTTTTTAAGCAAGTACATTAAGGTTAAGATATTTTTAGATGGGCTAACAAAAAATACGAAAATATTTTGACTTTAGTTTTTATTACCACAAATATAATTTAATTAGTATAAAAGACATTTAAAATTATACACCTGCTTGACACTTAAACTGGTACAGTAGACCGGAAATATAACTCTTTATTACTTCAACCTTTACCTGTCAGGTAATCCAATTTCCCATTCAGTCTTGTGCCGGTATAGATCAAAGTAGGATAAGGGCAATTAATTCCTCGGTGTAGAGAGTGAGCTCGTTATCACAATAAACATTTACCTGATTTTGGGAGAGATTACTCCCAAATTCCTCCCAACATTTTGGGAGAGATTACTCCCAAATTCCTCCCAACATTTTGGGAGGAATATCGGAGTTTGTCGGAGTGGCTCCGACATTTTCCTCGGTGTAGGGTGTGGGAGAGTTGGTACTCTTGAACTGTACTGTAACAAAGTGTACATGCAAAATCCAGAAACATCACATGCATCATGAACATGGGACATGTGCATGTAAACCAGTGTATTTGACTCATTATAATTATAAAACTTAAGAAATATTGTATACCGGTTCTTAATGTGTACCCTGAATAACCAAGATTTTTTTAGTAATGAAGATAATAATGTATTCTGCAGACATCAATATTATCAATAAGAGAGAAAATGATATGAAATATTAGAAAACTTATTCATCATGTATCATGTGTATAGAAAAATCAATTTGTAGCTTATGAAATAGGGAAAAACAAGAGTGTACACAATAAATGGATTCCCCATTTGCACTAAGCTTTTCAATGTTTAGTGGACTGTGAAATTGAGGTCAAAACTCTAATTTTAAATTGGCATTAAATTTGGAAAGATCTTATCATAGACATGTGTTCTAAGTTTCAAGTTGATCAGCTTCAAGTTCATCCAAAACTACCTCCACCAAAATCTTAAACCTGAAGTGGGACGAATGGACACAGACTGAAAAACATACATGTAGTGTCAATAAATGGGGCATAAAAAGAAGGAATATATTATAATTTTTATGTACTTTCAATCTTATAGCTGCTTTAGAACAGATAGAGCCTAATATTAGAGGTGGTCAGACCTTTATTAATTCCATACTGTCCAGCTGATCTGTAGCTGCTGTCACCAAATTACTGACGGTCATCTCGGTCATCCTTCTAAACTGTTCCTGTTGAGTGGCATAACACATTGCCCTAGCTCTGTTACCAACAATCTGATAGGCATTCCATGTCGGCCCATCCATCTCTCTTGTACAGTCAGCTAGAGTCTAGAAAAATAAATAAAACAACCCAATCATTTACACATGGCCCTAGCTCTGTTACCTACAATCTGATAGGCATTCCATGTTGGTCCATCCATCTCTCTTGTACATGTTGTACAGTCAGCTAAAGTCTAGAAAAATAAAACAACACAATCAATTCCATGAAGTATGTAATTTATCAGAATTTTACAATTCCTCTACAATTTCAATAACAAACATGGCAGTCTTAGACTATCAAATCAAATGTTAAATCTTACTTATAGTTCTGTAAATTCAGAAAAATTATTGTTTGCATTTATCAAGAACATTCATGTGTGTGATTAAAATGGAACTCCTGCACAAATGATTTGATTTGATTTTAGATTTATGGTGCTTTTAAGCTCCTCATTTAATCCATTTCATGGCGGCCAGTTTTTATTGGTGGTTGATGCCATAGTGCCAAGAGAAAACCACTATCCCTCGATAGTAAAAACTGATAATCCTAGTCAGTTAAGATTAGAGTTGAGTGCACCAGCACAAGCAAGGTTTGAACTTACAACCTCAGTGTTGACTAGCTAGTGATTACAGTTGTAACTACTTAGATAATGCAGCCAAGTGACAATACATTGTACATGTATATACCTTTAACCCTTTCAATGCTTCACAAAAAAATAGAAATATGGCTGCTGCTGCTGCATTTTTATGTGTTCATTCATTAGAACAGTATATTCCTATTCAGACTGCTGTATCTTTTTTATTATAAGAGATACAGAGAAAGTTATTGCATGAAAAATGCTCATGAGAGTATGAACTGTAATGTTAGGCAGTTATTTCATTAAAATTTTTATCAGGTTACCTGCATTTTCAGGTAATTAACAGATTGGTGTAATTTATTACATTTGTGTTGAATTTTGAATAAAAACTACTTTTAGTCTTCATCCATTTTGTTGTTTTATCTGCCATATAATAAAGAAGACATCAATTGCTCGATTCTGTAGCGTATAACTATTGCACCATACACAACATATTATGTAATCATGGTACAAATCAGTGGCTCCGTCCTCAAAATTTTCAGTCAACCTTTGTTTTCCCCTCTTTTTCTACGTCAAATCATATTTCCCATATATATTTTCATATTTATAGCTTCGTTTCCGATTTCCGCCATTTGCATTTGTCAAAATATTTGTTTCAATTTTCCTTCTAAAGTAATGCATGATTTTACAATAAAAATTGCCGGGATTTCAAGCGCAAATGAGACCTTGCATATCCTCGATTCATACAAGGAAAAATTAGAGAGGACCGAAATGAAAACTGAATGGTTAAAGAGTCCTGATGAAAAAGCCGTTGTCATCGCGGCATACATGGCATATGCCAGGAATAGCAGTGGCGGACGGTTTTTGTCATTGCGGCATATGCTGTGTATAGCGTTGAAAGGGTTAATCTCAGTTCTTACCATGTCAGTAGTACATTTAAATACCGGTCTCCCTTCTGCCTGTGATTGACAATTTAGTAGTTGTACTGCTAACTTGTTCAATTCCTCTTCAGTAAGCTCCCCACACCTTTTCTTTAGACTAAATACAACCTATAAATAAAAGATAAAATGTACATGTAGATCTTGAATTCAAAATTGCCAAGTTGTAAGTTCAAAATGTACACATGGTGTAGGCACACAAATATTTTATATATGCATGATATGTATTTGTTATCACTCTTGTAAAGAGATTCAATTTGAAATTGTTGTACTCATGTTATTTTGCATTAAATTTGATGTTCTATGTAATTCTAAGATAATGTGTTTGAAATAATAATAATAAAAAAATTCATACACTGAATGATACCAGACTTCCTTCCCTTCTCAAAGGTAATGCCTGTCTCATATTATGGGGACAAAGATCCCAATTATCATGATTATGGCAGAAAAAAGAAAAAAAAATCATTCTACAAACATGACTAATCATTGCTAATGAACCCATAATCGTTAACTTTTTTTTCAGACTTTTTTAATCCCTGCATTTGCGAAAAAATCGACTTCCTTTTCTGGTCTTGTTTGCATATATTTTTATCAGTGTCGTAAAATAAAGCATTCATTTTTAATAATTGTTTGATATGAAAATCATTGCCTGATGAGAGAGTTTCTTTGTTTACATTCAACAATGTTAAATATGACGTCATTACTTAAATAATGTCACAACTAAATCCCTAACAGAACCAAAATCAGAAACATTACAGTATTTCCATTTATTTTATCATTGTTTATTAGAGTGGGGCGCCCATATTCGCCAGGGACACAACTTTGCCGTTTTATGATTTTGAGGTGTAAAAACTTCAAAGGATGATTAAAATGGAAGACATATACCGATAAATTATATTATATAACAAATGTGATTATTTTTTAAAACTGAGACAAAATTGCGGCACATACTGAAAAGGACTGAAATACGGACAGCGATTTTCGGCCAATATCCTGAAGAAAAAACACGAAATTCAAAGAAGTATTTCTAAGTAATTCTTTGATTGAATGCCCTAAATTTCAGTTCTTATAACACCTTTGAAATGTCTGCTATTCATCTATAATGAATTTGATTTGATCAATGTTGTTTAAAGATGCAGTTTTTTGGTTTAAAACGGCGAATATGTGTCCCCCATTGACAAAAAATCAGGAAATTTCATACGCCCTTTAATCTAACTTTTTAGATGATAATATTCAATCAAACACGTTTTCAAGCCTAAGAATATTTTGCATTTGAAGTTATCTTCATATAGAAATATCAGAATACTTCAAAAACATTTAGACCTGAAAATATAAACTGTAGAAAACATGAAAAGATGTTGCGAAAATGAGCACCCCACTCTAACATGTTTGAATAAAAAAACAAACCAATCATAGACATGATAGACATGATAGACATGGTCCCCATTTACATTTAATGCCTGCCCCATATTATTTTATCCTTTGAGAAGGGGAATTTGTTTTGATAGCATTGGATATTAAATATTCTAACATGACGTCCTTCAAACGCTTTGGGTACACACCCGTGGTAAAATATGAATATATTAGTTGTGCTGTTCCGATTGTAGTTTGTACTCCCACGTGATATGATTGTTTATGAATGGAGTACACGACGTCATAGAATGATAACATAATAATTTAAGTATTTTACGGGAAAATACACGCTTCTGATACCGAAAATCATTACAAGCATGATAAGAAGAAAACGTAACCAAACGATGCTAAAATGTGGTATAAGCCCTTTTTTATATACATAGAAGATATATAAGTAGATTCTCATTAAAATTCATCCAAATCTATCTAAATATGTTATTGTAAATAGTTTTAGCATGTCACTTATTCTGTTTGCTCCGTTCTTTACCGCCAATCTAAAAGTGCGTTAATTTATGGGAACAGCAAATATTTGCCTCCACCTAGAGCGCTTGGATCCAAAAGAATTGCTGTAATCGTCTTATTAGAATCGAAATAATTCATGGGGGCTTGAATATATCTAGATTTTACCACGGGTTGTCCCTTTATGCCGATATTTTACCCCTCGCTATCGCTCAGGGTAAAATATTTGTCATAAAGGGCCAACCCATGGTAAAATCACAATATATTCAAGCCCCCATAAATTATTTCTTAATTATACTCATGTATAATTACACCTTATCGCTATTTGTCCAACATTACTGGATATCACACAAGTTCCCGTAAAATAAAACAAAATATCTGACGCCACAATGGAAAATTGATTGTTGTATGCATCAAAAGGTCAAGCGGCCGAGTAGGCTTATAACGATAAGGTGATTGAAGGTGTATAAAGTAAGTTCTCAAGTTATGGAACTTGTTTTATGCTAAAAAGTTCTTTGGAACAACTATTATGGGGGGACTTAATTATATTCTGTGACTATCAGTATGTATAAGTATAAACAGGAATATATATATACTGTTCACATGTATAATTACTATATGATAACAAGAATCCAAAGGGGACATCTCGTTCAGTTCACTGGCAAACTTCAGAAACTTTTTGTCTGTTGAAACCACTTCAAATTTCACATTTTTAGAAAATGATTTATCTATATCTGTGTCGGGGCCAAAAAGCCATCCTTTTATAGAGTCTAGGACCAAACTGTCAGTGTGGGTAAAGCAAACTATCAATATGAAAAAAGAATAACAAATGCGCTGCATTTCAACAAATTAACAACAGGAAGTGGATATTAATATTTTGAATGCCCCTCGCTGAATTTTTTAGTCTATTTTGATTGGTTATTATTTTTTGGTCTCACTAATTAGAGACAAGAAGCATTTGAGCGACAAGAAATGTCAAGAACTTATTCCAAATAAATATTAAAAGATTATGCAAGAGAACACAGTTTTAGCTACAAGAATTTGGGTTACAAACTTAAACTATCAAATACATGCCAGACATAAAATGGGAAATAGACGAAGATAACAACTTTCAAATAAAGAAACAAAACAACTATAGTATGGAAACCAATAACAAGTTTATAGAAACACTTGAAGAAAACTGTCTAACACAAATAGTAAAAGAACCAACACGTCAAGATAACATATTAGACCTTGTACTAACAACAAATCCAACAAGCATTGAAAATATATCAGTCCAAGATGGAATGAGTGACCATAGCATAATCATCACTGACATAAATCTAAAAGCAAAAACAACTTGAAAAAGCAAGTACCAAGGAAAGTATATATTTATAAAAAGGGAAACATGAACGGAATAAATGAACAACTAGATAAAGAGCTGAATAATTTTATACAAAAAGCAAATACAAGTACCATGATTCAAGAATGCTGGAATGAGTTTAAAGTTATATTGTCCCAGGCTATAATATCAAATATCCCAACTAAAATACTGTCAACCAGATGGAATGTACCTTGGATCAATCGAGAGATCAAAACAATGATCAGAAAAAAACAAAGGGTTTACAACAAGGCAAAACGTACCAATAATGAAAAACACTGGGAAGAATTTAAGCTCCTAAGAAAAACAGTAAAAACTAAATTAGAAGAAGCACATCAAAACTACATATCTAAACTCTTGGAAGTAGACGAAGAGGGTGAGAGAAAAACACCTGTAGTTGGAAAAACGTTTTGGCAATATGTTAAATCAAAGAAAAGAGACTCATGTGGAGTAGCACCACTTATTTCAAACGGAAAACTTATGGAAGACAGCAAAGGGAAAGCAGAAGCACTTAACCATCAATTTGTATCTGTTTTTACTGATGAAAATACATCAAGTCAACCAAAATTAAATGGCAGCCCATCGCCTGATATAAACCATCTAGAGATAACAGTAGAAAGAGTAAGAAAGCTACTTAGTAATGTCAATCCGAAAAAAGCAAATGGACCAGATAACATACCGAACAGAGTCCTAAAGGAATGTGCTACAAGTATCTCACCATACATAACAACATTATTCCAGAAAACATATGATGAAGGGGCTGTCCCAAACGATTGGATTACAGCTATCATCACAGCATGCACTTTTTAAAAAGGGAGACAAAAGCTTGCCAGTAAATTATAGACCTGTTTCATTGACGTCAGTTACATGCAAAATCATGGAACACATCATTTTCAAACACATAATGCAACATCTTGAAAAATATGACATATTAGTCGATTACCAACACGGCTTCAGACAGAAAAGATCATGCGAATCTCAATTAGTAACAACAATTGAAGATATCGCAAAACATCTAGATAAAAAAGAGCAAGTGGATATGCTAATATTAGATTTCAGCAAAGCATTTGATGTAGTGCCTCACATACGGCTTCTGCGGAAGCTAGAGCACTATGGAATAAATGGCAAAATAACAGAGTGGGTAAAGGCCTGGCTCACACAACGACAGCAGTGTGTAGCAGTTGAAGGCGAAACATCTACAAATGCCTTTGTTAAATCAGGAGTACCCCAAGGTACAGTTTTAGGTCCATTGATGTTTCTTTTGTACATCAATATTAATGATATTGGAGATGACATCAAGTCAAAGTTGCGTCTCTTTGCAGATGACAGCCTATTATACCTAGCAATAGACTGCAAAGATGACTGTAACCAACTACAAAAAGATCTAGATAAATTGATTGACTGGGCATCTAAATGGCAGATGAAATAATTTAATGCTTCAAAATGTCATGTTCTACGAATAACCAACAAGAAAAAAACTGTATTACATGACTATCATATGCATGGCCAAGTTTTAGAAAATGTAAGCCAAAACCCATATTTAGGAGTTCAGTTTACTAACAATCTGAAATGGGATATACACATCAATAACATCACGGCAAAAGCAAATAAATCTTATGCTTTCTGAGGAGAAACATCAGCAAATTCCCAGAAGAAATTAAGAAAAGAGCATATCAAGCCATTGTCAAACCAAACGTTGAATATGCAAGTAGTGCATGGGATCCATATCAAGAAAACCACATCAAACAGATAGAAATGGTGCAAAGAAGATCAGCACGTTTCATCAAACATCAATACAGCAGAGAACCTGGAACAGTTACTAGTCTACTGAACGAGCTAAAACTACCATCATTAGAAATAAGACGGAAAATAAAAAGGCTTTGCTTGTTTCACAAAGCTTTACATAGAAAGATAGCCATAAATATTCCAAATTATGTAGAACAACAAGGCAGGACAACACGGCAATACCACCGAAGCAAATTTAGAAACCTTCAAACTTCAACAAACACCTACAAATACAGCTTCTTTCCACGTACCACCAAAGACTGGAATACTCTACCAATAAGACTGTTAAATATAGAAGATGCAGAGGCATTTAAGAACAGCCTCACATCTTATTTAACAGAGTAGTCACGCAACAAACATTTGATTTTAATTTCACATGTAAATATGTTTTTAATGAGCACCATATTGAATGACCAAATTAGTACTTGCGTGATGGGTCTTAGACCCTTTGCATTTCAACGATATAGATGTAGATGTAGATAAGAGGAGAACTACGAAACAGCAGAAACACCAACTTTGAATGCAAAACACACAGACCCGAACTATAATATAACAATGGCCCTTTTCCTGACTTGATTGGTACAGGACATTTTAAGAAAAAATGGTGGGTTGAACCTGGTTTTGTGGCTTGCCAAAACTCCCGCTGTTATGGCAATGTCAAATACAACATGTAAATGTCAACCTTACATGACAGGACTACAATACAAATAAATGGAAGAACATACAGGACAGAGAAACACACAAATAAACAATACAACAGAACATTACGACAAGCTAATAGTTATTAACGATACCAGGCTTATAATTTAATACTGACGTCAGACGCGTTTTTCGTCTACAGCCAGACTCTTCAGTGCTCGGACGCTTAGGTCAACATAGCAAAGAAAGTCAAACAAACATGGAAGCATTGATGACCAAAAATTCCAAAAAGTAGGGTCAAATACGGTTAAGGTTATCTGCCTGGGATAAGAAAAGCCTTAGTATTTAGAATAATTCATACTTTAGCAAACAGTAAATTTATATAATGACTATTTAATAGATATATTCATGTTAACACCGAAGTGGTGACGTATTACAGAATAAAAAGGAATACGTAAAACAACCTTAAAAAAATCCCTCAAAATAGGATAAAGTTCCAGATAAGTTTTGTAATACTGATATTACAATACTTATTAATATAAAAATGTGGTAGCAACAGATAATTGTATTGTCTATAGCTATGTCGGTATTTCTTCTAAATCAAACTGCAAAACAAATACATCGTGTTAATTTAGTTTACCCAAACTAAAATCTTATAAATGAACTAGGTGATTTATTATCTTTACTCTAAATAAAGGCAACAGTAGTATACCGCTGTTCAAAACTCATAAATCCATGGACAAAAAACAAAATCGGGGCAACAAACCAAAACCGAGGGAAACGCATTAAATATAAGAGGAGAACAACGACACAACACCGAAACGGACCAAGCAACAGACAATACACCGCGAGAATAACAAATATAACATCAAAACCAAATACATGAATATGGGGTAACACACGAATAGAAAGGGAAAAATAAGATTTACAACTACAAACGATAAGACAGTTGACAATATCCGACGAGAATATCAAATATAACATCAACACTAAATACATGAATTTTGGATAGGATAATACCATGGCACGTCTTAAAGCAATGTAATTAACAGCTGTAAAACAGTCACAATCGGGAATTAGTCACGTTTGGACAAAATGGCAAACTACAATCTAAGCCGTGACGTAGTAAACATGTTCTTAGTTAGTTTGGACAAAGACACATCGTATGGATCAACCAATTCGTGATGGTGTTCATAAAATTTACGGAGTGTCATTTTTATCTGCCCTCCTGTCAAACAGAGTCAACAAAGATTTGTTTGAGCATCTATAATTAATTGGCTTCTGCGTAAAGTTAAGTAAGAGTATGTGGTATTCTCACTGATTGTGTTTTGTCCTTATTGGTTGATGTAATAAATCTCTATAGTCATCAGTATTTAAGGTTCCAATTTCATAAAAGAAAATGCGCATTTCGATATTGATATACACATAAAGACATGCGGTATAGGAACGTACAGTAAAAAAAGATGCATTCAAAATGATCGTTTTGTAAGCCTGGTAAAATGTATAAAGTAAATAACAAAAATATCACTTTCCGAGAAAAAATTAAAACGGAAAGTCCCTTATCAATTGTAAAAAAGATCAAACACATCAAACGAAGGAAAACAACTGTTCATGGCTAGCTTTTGTTTGATATATTAAAACGTCTAAGCGACTAAAGCTTTGATTCCAATTTGGCTGCATGACTGTTTATCACTCATTTAATAAAATTGAGAATAGAAATGTGGAATGTGTCAAAGCGACAACAATCCAACCATAGAGCAGACAACAGCCGAAGGCCACCAATGGGTCTTCAATGTAGCGGGAAACTCCCGCACCCGGAGGCGTCCTTCAGCTGGCCCCTAAACAAATATGCATACTAGTTCAGTGATAATGGACGTCATACTAAACTCCGAATTATACACCAGAAACTAAAATTAAAAATCATACAAGACTAACAAAGGCCAGAGGCCCCTGTCTTGGGACAGGCGCGAAATTGCGGCGGGTTTAAACATGGTTTTTTATATCTCACCCCCTTATACCTCTAGCCAAGAAGAAACGCACAACAATACGAACAGTAAAACTCAGTTCAAGAGAAGTCCGAGTCCGATGTCAGAATATGAAACCAAAGAAAATAAACAAATGGACAGACAATAATACATAAATAACAACAGACTACTAGCAGTTACTGACATGCCAGCTCCAGACCTCAGTTACACTGATTGAAAGATTATGTCTTCATCATATGAATATCAGGCACAATTCCTCCTGTAAGGGGTGTCTTATAATACCATCATGATATAAATAAGAAGAACATAACCCGTGTCATGCCAACAACTGGTTTTAGAATAATGTGTTTACTTCCGATGCAAAGACCCTTTAACTGTATCAATATTAAAGCCAAAATATGCAATCTTTAATGACCTGACAACAGTATCGTAACTATATCCCTTCTTGATAAGTTTGTTTAAATGTTTTGTTAGCTTTTGAGGTGAATATTGATATTTTTGTGGTTTGTAAAGAATATTTCCATAAAAAAATGGGATGTGAAATACCTGAACGTATAAGATGTCTGCATGTTGAGATATTTTGTACGAATTATTTCCTTGTACTGATGATAAAATTTAGTAAATGTCTTGACTAATTTGTGATATCGAAAACCCTAGTGTAATAATTTTTCCGTAATACATAAATTTCTCTTGCAAAAATCTAATACGTTGTTACATACACGAGCGAATCGCACAAGTTGAAAAATATAAACACCATAATATGGTGACAAGGGAACGTCACCATCTACAAATGGATAATTAACGATATAAAATGAAAAATAACCTCTTGTATCATAATTTTTGTTTAAAGTTTCCCGTTAATAATATAGATATTAAGATCAATGAAAGGATAGTGGTCATTGGTAATATTCGCTTTATTTAAAGTAAGTTCAACAGGATAAATTTCTTTAGTATACATACTGAAGTCGTCATAATTAATAACCAATATATCATCCAAATATATAAGTATTGTTAAATTTTTATATCAAATGTTGTTTCGATGGGTCTTTGCTGATTTTAGTCTTAAATTGTAACTCATAACAATACCAAAAACAGGTCCGCAATAAGTGGTGCATAGTTAGTCCCCATGGAATTCCAATAACTTGACGATATACAGAATCTCCAAAGTAACTCATAACAATTAAAAAAACTGGTCCGCAATAAGTGGTGCAAAGTGAGTATCATTTGGAATTCCAATAACTTGACGATATACGGAATTTCCAAAGACCATATATTTAGCATTTTCTTTTGAGTAACATAGAAGACATAAAATTTAAACACTTTATAAGTTTAATATGCTTCCGAAGCTCTTTTACAAGATCTACTTTTACCAGGAACGTATTCTCACTTTTAAATAAGTACCTTGTGAATAAATATTATCCTTCAAGTTTTACATTGTGAATATCATACACCTGCAAGTTTAACCTTCTGAATGAGTATTCTCATTTAACATTTAACCATGTTAATAAGTATTCTTCGTTCAATTTTACCTTGCGAATAACTGGATATTTTTTTATTTTCTGCGTGACATAATTTGTAGTTTTTATTCCTTTTTAGGAATATCAATAGAGCAGACTTGAAATAGTGAGAACAAATTCACTTTTGTGTCGACCAGCAGTATAGTTGGTATTCCGATTTTAATCATCGGACTGTCATCATAATGTTGTTTTAATTACGTTGTGAAGTAGTAAAACCTTCTCATTTATTTGAATACAGAACTATATTAAAGTTATCTTTGAACTGTTTAAATACTGAAATTATGTATTTTCTTAGGCCCTTCAATTTGGTGGCATTGCTCTCCGTATTAGGCATGATGCTTATATTGCCAATGCTACACTGCTGTGACTATGATGTTATGACGTTTGACAAACCACCATCATATGATTTAGATTCAAAGTACGTGATTACGGTAGATCGGTATGTGTATGTATGTATCAAAAACAAAGATACAAGATGCAATCTTAATATCAACACAATTTTAAACAGGTTTACATTTCCCGAAGAATTGTTTGTTATTGGTATGTTAAGCTTTCATTGCGACAGAAATGATAGATTATCAATCGATATTCAAATACAGCCGTTTTTGTCAACTTTTGTGATTAGTGATATAGAGTTGAGGCCCCTCATGGGGGGGGGGGGGGCTGGGCGGGGGGGTCCTAGTAATCTCATAATCACCATTTTTTTGCCAATATAATCACATAATCATTAAATATTTGCTTATCTTTAGTAATCAAATAATCATAAACTAAAAATACAGTCCTAGGTAATCAAATAATCATGAAATATTTGGCTTAATAATCAAATAATCATTAAAAAAACGGCCAAGTAATCACATAATCAAAAACCCCATGAGGGCCCTCAGAGTTTGATTCGTGTATTCTTAGTGTTACTGATCTAGATACATTGCTGTTAAAGTCGAAAGCACGGGTTCTGCTAATGAATGGCGTGCAGCTCGTTACCGATGCCCACGCTAATTGTTGTGAAGGTTTCAATAAACTTACATCTTTATCAATGATTGCTATGGTTGAGGATGACATGAACATCATAAAGAAAATATTTAAATCTTCGGATTCATTGAAAGAATTTTTTATTTTTGGATGCAAAGGAATCGTGAAACAATCAATCATACGAAAAAGATTTCCCAAACTACAATTATTACATTTATCACACTGTTCTGTAGATGGAACTTTAACATTCCCATGGACTTCCAGTATAGCTTATCTTCCTGAGAACCTTTCAGTGTCAGAATATTTTATAGAGGCGGATCCGATTCATCAACGTTTAAACATTCCAAAGACTATGTTTCTTAGAGTATTGGCATTAGTAAACAATGGAATAGAAATCCCTGAACAAATTCAAGTGAGCGGTAACTTACATTTCATTGAAATTTCTGATAATCTGATACACAAACTTTCATATCAGATGTTTATAAAGACGCATGGATTGCAGAGGTTAGTATTAAAACGAAATCATATACTAGTAATAGAGGTAGAGGAGTTGAGTTTTGCAGGTCAAACTGGGCTATTGTATTTAGATATGAGTTACAATGAAATTAGAACACTACCTCCTCATATATTTGATGATCTGCAAGACCTAATTGATTTAGATCTAAGTCATAACAAATTACATAGACTCCCAAATGAGATATTTATTCGTCTTAAATGTTTAGAAAGACTAAAAATCGATAATAACTCAGTTATAACATTAAACAACAATATTCTTCCAATACAAAGTGTAAAACTGAAATTTGTTAGTTTCAATAATAACCCACTTAAAGATTTTCCAGTTTCGATACTGTATATCAGAAGTTTGGAAAAGGCAGAAATACGATCCACTAATATTTCGTTTAGCAATTTGGACACAATTCTTAGACGTGTTGATCGCCTATTGCTGATTAGAAGTATTATTCGATCGTCCAGTCCTCTTTTTACTGACATTTACGAAACTACATATACACGAAGAAATTTAGATCTAACGAGCAGAAATATTTCTGGAATTATCATTCCCGGTGGTCTTGATTTGAATTCTAAAGAGATACTTTTGATTGTCTTCAAACATTTTAAATTCGTTCTTCATGGAAATAAGTTTATCTGTAATTCTGATATCATTCCCTCCAATCATTTAATGAAAGATTCAAACTAAGTCCCCCGCTGGCGTCCATCTTGGATGATGGATCGGCTACAAAGTAACAACACATGGTCAGCACCTCATAAGGAACATTAATGCCATGTTTGGTTTCATTCAATCCATATAATATTTTTTTAGATAATATAAAAACATACAGGAAAAAATTTACTGTCAAATTTTAGAAAGACACCTTATTATTACTAAACAAACAACCCAATAATTAACAAAAATAAAAAGTTGGCTAAATGAGAATGCTTTATCTTAAAAAGTTGGCTAAATGAGAATGCTTTATCTTAAAAAGTTGGCTAAATGAGAATGCTTTATCTTAAAAAGTTGGATAAATGAGAAGACACCATTCAAAGACCTTTCTTACTGGAGTTGGGAAGAATATTTCTATACAGATTAAACATGTAGTAACCCGGATGAGTTGAATGGAAAGAAAGTCTTAACAATTGAAGCAGAAGATGTTTATAGCAATATTGATAGTAACTATCCGTCTGATTGTAAATGTTTCAAATATGCACAAAGCAAAGTAACAATTATCGATTGTCGTAATAGAGGTCTTTCTCATATTCCTAAGAGTGTTCCATCAGGTATGGTTGACCTTTGGTTGGAGTTAAATAATATAACGATATTAAGTTTTCAAACATATTTCTTTCATGTGAGACAGCTTCGTATGTCTAACAATATTTTGTTTAAAATTGATGCTGATATTTTTAGCAAAATGCCTAATTTGAAAATTTTAAAGCTAGATAGAAATCTAATTTTTTCTTTACCTGAAAGTTTACAATCACTCACATTGGACCAATTAAGAGATAACTGTATTGTATTTGAAGCTTTAAGGACGTCCATCGGTAGTTTTACTGTCGCAAATTTAGTTTACCTGGCGACGCGGAGCGGAGACAGGTAAACGGGTATTTGCAACAGTAAAACTACCGATGGACGTCCGCAAAGCTTCAAATACAATACAGTTATCTTTATTCTAATGCAAAACAAGTTCATTATTAAATTTCAATCATTATTTCAGTGTAAAATCTTCATTAAAGAAAATTCCGCGAAAAAATGTTATCTTCTTTGGTCCCTACACTAGGTGACGTCATAGTTATGCTTCCGGCGTCAAACATAAACACCGGGCGTTTTATGGCTTCTGTGCCGCTTCAAAATGTAATAAAATTTGATAAAAAGGAGATTTTTAGGCGCAACAAGTGAGTTTTTTTGTTTATTATTGTAGAAATAGCATGTCAATACATTCCGAAATTCAAAATGTCGGCTTCCCTAGTTACAGACAAGGAGATAGAGAATTTTACGCTTGCTCTCATCCAATCAGAACAATGGTTACAAAATAATTGCATTAGAATTAAAATTAGACCACAACCCACTTAAATGCGACTGTAAAACGCTTTGGTTGAAGAAATGGATTATGAATAGTACTTCGTCGATTCAAAATTTAACTGAAGTCACATGTCAAAATGAAGATGGCAAAATTAATCAGTTAATTGCTGTTCCCGATGACGAGTTTTCCTGTTTGCAATGGTCATCGTATATACACATAGCTACCATCAGCACAGTTATAGCGTCAGTACTCTTTGCAATATTTATTTGTATATAAATGTAGATTTGTAGATTTGCATTTTTTATTTACAATTAAATCGAATAAATAAAAAAAATATGTTTTCATGCATTTGCGTCTAGAAATAAAATCACAAAAAGGAAAGTCCCTAATCAAATGGCAAAATTTAAAAAGCCCAAAAACATTTAACTAATGGATATCAACTGTCATATTTCTGACGTAGCACAGGCATTTTCGTAAGCAGAAAATGGTGGATTGAACCTGGCTTTATAGCTAGACAAACTTCTTACTTGTATGACAGTCACATTTTAATCTATTATATTGACAACGATGCGTGCACAAAACAAACAGACACAACAGGTAACAATGTCGAAAATAGGGTTCAAAACGAATGTACGACAACAAACACATAACATATCTTAGAGAAAAAGTAGTCAAAATAGAGGAGAAATAATACAAAAGGACATTCAAACTCATATAAGTCAAACAAGATATTTGACAGTGCCCTGGCAATAAAAAGAAGACCCTGAAAAAAAAGTATAGACAACACAACATAAAAAAAAGACGGATGAACACGAACACAACAAAAACAAAAGAAGTAAAAATACCCGAGCGTGATATCCGGAGCCCTATCTTTTTAGACACCCGTTGTATAGGCTAGATATGGCATAAAAACGCCTGACTAATGCCTCTCGAAATATTTGTTTTACCCAATTCCAATACATACGCAATCCATATATAATTCTCATTATAAACATAGAATTTGATAATTGTTTCTTGACTATTTTTCCGTCGCCTAACTAGATCATGCTTATACTTTTAGCATAACATGTTAATATTGTAAGAAATCTAGACTTCTATGATAAAAAAAAAATGACTCTGTTTATCAGTATTCAAATATGATGTTGCAAAATTGTAATGGTCATCCGATTCGGTTTGCTTTCACTAACTTAAGAAAATCTCAAATGTTACAATTATAAATGTATTTAAGGTATCAACCAATTAGTTGCACCAGACAAAACAGGTTGTTTAACCATCTTTTCAAAATAGTCGGTAGATCATATTCATAAAAGGGAAGAATATAGTAGTTTCGACAAATGGAATATATTCGATATCATCTGTGAAACGGTTATCATAACGTTCCACCAACTCGTGATGGTGTCCGTAAAATTAACAAAGGGATGATTTCAACTGCACCATTTGGAACTCTTGGTTTAATAGCTTTATTGTGAACAGCAATCCTCTATCAAGGAAATCATGATAAGAATTACAAGCCCTGGAATATCGTATCAATTGGGAGATAATACTCCATATACAGGCGCTGTTAGAATTTTTCTACATAGAAATGAAAAGATGCGGTGTAGTAATGTACATAACGAAAAAAAATCATTATGGTCGTTTTGTAAGCCTTATATAATTTAAAATAACAAAAATAACAATCTCCAAACTTAAAACGGAATATTCCTTATCAAATGTTAAAAACGCAAACACATCAAACGACGGGAAAACTACTGTCATTGCTTTTGTTGGATATAATATAATGACTAATCGACAATAGTTTTAACTCCGATTTGTCTGTTTTTCACTCATTTAAGTACATGTAAGTAGAAACTTAACTAGAAAATGTTGTGTGACTTTCAACACCTTTTTTTATGATGCGGTGTTCTCTTTTTGAATTTATAAGGCTGAAACATAAATTTTTTAAAGACGTCCTAGTCTTGAACTGTTATTCAGAATACATTTGGCCATATGTCCATTTTCCTTTGAGCTTTACCAATAGCTAATAATCATATAGTAATAGAGTGGGTGTTGTTCGATAAATAATCAAACTAGCCATCTAGGATTAAAATGATTCAATTTTATTGTAAAAGAATGAAGAAAAATGACACTAAATAGTGTCTTGTTTTCGAATCATATCCTTTGTTTGTTTATTTTATAGATTATTTTTACAGACGAATGGTTGTTTATAACCACAGTCAAAATCATCCCATTTATATGAGGAACTTTGCCATATTTGTACACAAATATAAGTTTTATGTCTCGGATACATCACTGGTTCGTTAGGAGCCCAGTTTGTAAAATTCATTCTGCCATATCCCGATGAAAGAATCCATTTATATTCATTTCTGACCTTTTTACCTCCGATCCATACATCCTTACCTAAAATCAAAATTCAATCACATAAATTATTTTTTTGCAATGTACTGTTTTGTTTAAATGTACAGAAACAAATAGTGCACTTGAAACAAATAGTTATTTCAAAATTATTTTTGAGAAATAATCATAAAATTTCCCAGAAATGCTTGTACCACAAGTTTTAATATGGTCTGTTAAATTAAATAAAGTAAATTAATCACTTTTCGCACCAATATGGTCAACGGGGAATGAATCTAACTACAATAAGTCGAGCTTGTATAAAACTGGCATAAAACCATTACCTTTTCAAACATTTAGTCCTTAACATAGCGTAAATAAATTTCAAAATGATTTAGCATTCAACAAAAAGGGTAATGTCATAGGATAGTACATAATTTTCAAATATACTTTCATAATGTGAAATGATTTACCTACCGATATCAGTACGTATTTTACGAGACAACCAGTCAGATTCAGCTTTAGAATATACTGATGATAGTGTGGCCTTCTGTTGTCTACAAAACGTCTGAAATATCAATAAATGGTAAATTGATTTGCCATTGCAATCAAATTGTAAAAAAATGAATTAAACAATATATCGTTGTATTCAAATTATATAAAAACAATAGTATTTTTTTATGCCATTTGGTCTCTGTGAATATTTATCTCATTGAAAGTCATACGTCTATTTATGTTGTTATAGTAAGACATAGTTCAACTATTTATCGTTGTATTTAAATTATATTTAGACACAGGAAAACAATTAATTAATGTATTCATTTACACAAGAAAACGCGTGTATCAATTCAAGAATATGACAGTTGTTATCCATTCGTTTGATGTATTTGAGCTTTGGATTAGGCCATTTCATTAGGGATTTCCTGTTTTGAATTTTCCACGAAGTTCATTGCTTTTGTGATTTTACTGTTTTCATATTATATTAAAGCACAGCAAAACTATATCGATAAATTCAAATTATAAAACAATCTGTTGTTGCAAACAAGCTATTTAAAGAATCCTAGCCATCTTTTTATGAATCCATCTTGGAAAATTACAAAATCTCACTGTCATAATAAAATAAGCAATCGCAATCGAAAGGTTGATTTAACTCTATCTGTATGTACTCATGGCTATAAGTTATGATATGAAAACTTACAACGACATATCGAAAAACGAAATGCTACGAAAATACAAACTAGCATATTTCAACGAATTGAATAAATGAAGTTCGAAAAATGCATGACCTTGTACATCGGTAAAATATAAAAGGCATTGCAAGAAAAGAACAAGCAGTGATTTACAACACTTTCAATAATGAGATACATTACATTTCTCTCAACATTTCGATGTGTATTTTCTGTGCAATGCTTACTATATTCATATGTATTACCCTTTTGTATCAACCATAGTCTTTACAATCCTTTTTACAGTTACAAAATTGCAACACATGCAGTTTATATTTACGTTTGTAATATGCACTTTCTTTAAAAAACAGGAAATTTAAAGCATTTCTTCATCTCGTCGAACAAAAATGGGAAAAAAAACAATGTTCAGTATTACATCATCGTATTAAAATGGTATCATCATACACTAAAAATGTTAGATATTGTCAGGATATTTGGTCACAGAAAACACACATTCACATAACAAAACCTGTTAAATTGTCACTAGAAGTTCCTTTGAGTAGTATACCTCTTTAAACAGTCGACAAATTACCTGAGCGTTATCCCATGAAGCATGTCTTTTACTGAAGCAATAGCATGCATTGAAATCATCATTCCGTATCCAACCATTTTCACATTGTAGATTGTCTGGTTTTGTTATTCCTGAAACCATAACCAAATCATAAAGGGCATTATCAAACTGTCGAATTGCAGGCTTCGTTTGATATATGATTTATTTTGAAGTTGATTCTGGTATCATACGTTCCCAATAGGGAATTAAGGGCTAATTAATAAGTCTTAATTGCAAAGCTTTTGTTTACACACCATGCACATGTATGTAATTCGATCAACCTGAAGTCGACAAACGACAAACAGTTTCAAAAATAAAATGAGATGTATTTTTTAAAGTTAAAGCTGTAGAGAAAGACAAACAGACAAATAATAGTACACAAGACACAACATACTATTAAACTATTAAAAGACAAAGCAACACAAAACCAAAACACTTGGGATGATCTCAGGTGGTCCGGAAGAGTAAGTGAATCCAGTTCCATTTGTGACACATGTGAAATTGTCATTTCAATTTTTGATAGCTTAGCACTGACTTAAAATCTTATCACAAACATTGTTCAGTGATGTTGTTTTTTTTTTCGAAATTAGCGAATTTCTTACCGGGGCAACATTCTTGTTCATTACATTCTGTTTGAATAGTTCTTTGACCCGTACAAGACTTTCCACCATTTTGAGGATATGGGTTGGAACACTCCCTGAACTTGCTCTGTGTGCCTTTACCACATGTAACACTGCAAGGTCCATCCACAATCCAAGCACTCCATTGTCCATCAACTGCAATGTAGGAATTTAGATATGCAGTCTTATCATCAGTTTTAAAACGATACGATAATACAACTTTGTTTATTTCAACAGTATCTCGTTATTTATTTGACATATATTTTTGCTGTCATTAAGGGATAGAACTAAGACAATTAGGTATGATTGCTAGTGACACAACTTCCCTTTATTTAGCAAAGCATGATGTTGTGAATGATGACAGTTTTAATCATGATTAAAGCCATAAACCGAATGTTCAGCCAAAGAAAAGCTTGATAAGCAACACATTACTATGTTTTTGTTATCAAAGGTACGAAGATTATAATTTAATACGCCAGACGCGCGTTTCGTTTACACAAGACTCATATGTGACGGTCAGATCGAAAAAGGATAAAAAGCCGAACAAATACAAAGTTGAAGAGCATTGAGGACCTAAAATTCCAAAAATTATGCAAAATACGGCGAGATTATATTTTCTTGCGATCAAAAAATCATTAGTATTTTGAAAAAATCAGAACTTTTGTTAACAGGAAATTTATAAAGACTGGCTTTATTTTTAACTAAACTTGTTTTTGTTTAGCAGTTTCCAATTTGTTAATAAATATAACAGGAAAAGTTTCCCAAAACATCATTGCAGAGTAAATGTGAAGAAACAGGAAGACATACGATTTGAATTAAAGGTCTTTAATATAACACGTCCTTATAGTATATCTGTATTACCTTTGCAGTGTCCAATAGAACAAGGTCTTGTCATACTTTCCGTTTCATTGCCTACACAATACTCTTCACTAAGACACGTTCTTGACTTTTCTCCATTTTGTATACCATGTCCACAGGTAACAGAACAAGGTTGCCACTTCCAGTCGCCATAACTACTCCATACATCACCATTTCCTGTTTAAACACAGAAAACAACATAATTAAGTTTACTGTTGACGTAAACATACACCGTGTGGAAAGATTAAAATAAAAAATAAAATGTTATGTTGCACACTAGTTATCGTCTTAATTCTATATCTTGTAACGGCTTATAAAAATACTTCTAACTGAATGTTAAGCCTTCACAAAATTTTGGTTTCAAATTGTTTGAAGAGTTTATGCATTATCCATGTCATCTTCATTCTTATACTATAATTGTGTTTTTTTAAGAATACGATTAAATTGAGAATGGAAATGGGGAATGTGTCAATTGATGTACGACTTCATAAAACATCCTGGTGGTGAAAAAATAGTTTATGAACGTAACTGGTTAATAGATGATGGACAATTTTTCCGCCTAAAGTCGATGATATGATTTTCTATTTTGTTCTATAATACATTGACCACGTGTTTGTCTGAGAAATAGCAAATGCACCTTGTTGATTTTGGGTCTGTTTGTGGTATTCTTATCAACGCTTGGTCTTACTCGACTTCACGGTACTATGAAAGAATATATGCGGTGAACATTGTCAGTTTCCAGAATACATATTGCATATTAATAATCTTTTAAGACTTGGAATCACCAAATTAACAACGTTCAAGTCTGACAAATACACCAATGAACTGTGTAGTTGATGAATATGAAAATAAAACAGTTCTATAAATATTTCGAATCTTTTTATTAAGTGACAACTCACCTTTTGATGAAGCCAATGTATTATGAAACTGCAAATATGGCGCTATAATAAGCATCAGAGACAGAGTCATAATAACTGTTACTACACATCCTGTAGCTAAACCAATTAAACACGATGTCCATTTTAAGGTATACAGCACTCTGATTATACTCCAATTATTGCCGTTATAAGAAGTACCGTGGTTATTTTGACGATCTACATTTAATAATTTGTGTCGGTCCATTTTGTGTAGTGCATAACAAAAGTAATAAAATAAACATTGACCTTCATGTAACCAATAAGCTGATGTACTTATGAAATCATTAACTCGTATCTTACATATCTTGTTACCATATTATTTCATACAATCAAATACAGGCGCCTTTTCAAGTACTTATTTAATATTTTCAAGTGGGATTAAAACTAATTATTAAGTGAAGCATTGCACATGTCAATTGTTGAGCATTTTGACTTTATAACATTTATTTACAAATATACACTGGAAAGAACCAAAAAACCTTTATTTTTTTCTAATCATGTACAATTTTGGAAGGTTGTCTGTAATAATGAGGATATATGCTATGACTATAATGGAGATCAAATATCCACCAGAAGAAGAGCCAAGCAGCAGTAAGCAATTATATACCACTGTACGAACTTCAGCGATGAGAAAAACTAACATCTTATAGTCGGCTAATAAGTTCAGATAATAACCTATTTGAAAGAAAGATACCAAAGGGACAGTCAAACTCGTAAATCTAAAATAAACTGACAACGCCATGGCTAAAAATGAAAAAGACAAACAGAAAAACAATAGTACACATGACACAACATAGAAAACTAAAGAATAAACAACACGAACCCCACCACAAACTAGGGGTGATCTCAGGTGCTCCGGAAGGGTAAGCAGATCCTGCTCCACATCCGGCACCCGTCGTGTTGCTTATGTGATTACAAATCCGGTAAATAGTCTAATTCGGTAGGTCAAATTCATGAAAGGGAAGGGGATTGTAGTTACGACGTAAGGAACATATCCGATATCATTTATGAAACGGTTATTCCATAACGGTCAACCAACTCGTGATGGCGTCCGTAAAATTTACGAAGGGATGATTTCAACTTCACCATTTGGAACTCTTGGTTTAGTAGCTTCCTTGTGAGCAGTAACCCTCTATCAAGAAAATCATGATAGGAAATGCAAGCACGGGAATATCGTATCAATTGGGAGATATATACCCCGTATGCAGGTGCTGCTGGAATGTTGCTTCTTAGAAATGGAAAGTTCACAATTGGAAAGCTGAAATCATCTCTTTTGTCGTAAAGTTTTGTCTTCAACCGACCCTCATTGTCAATTTCTAGATGT
This sequence comes from Mytilus trossulus, assembly GCF_036588685.1. Taxonomy (NCBI): domain Eukaryota; kingdom Metazoa; phylum Mollusca; class Bivalvia; order Mytilida; family Mytilidae; genus Mytilus; species Mytilus trossulus. The sequence continues at coordinate 8,676,536 of NC_086384.1, forward strand.
AAGTCAAGATATGAAGCCGACTTAACTGTATCTGTAGTATCCTTTATCTCCAATTCGATGGGATAGATGCGATCTACATAGTCACCAAATTTTGAATTGTTTAGTGAAAGAACGTCATCTATATAGCGGAAAGTAGAGTTAAAGAATATTGCTAACTTCTTATCTTTCTTCCTAAGAAGTTCCTGCATGAGGTCAGCCTCATAATAATAAAGAAACAAGTCAGCAAGTAGAGGGGCACTGTTTGTTCCCATTGGGATGCCGACAGTCTGTTGAAAAACACGTCCTCCGAACGTAACAAATATGTTGTCAATCAAGAAATCAAACATCTTGATAATATCGGTTTCAGAAAGGTAAGCTCAGGTGATTTTTTTAAAATGTCTTAGCAGATGCCTAACAGATAACACAAAGAAAAATAACTGTTAGCTTTTATTGTAGCAAAATCATTGTGCCTTCCTTGTATTACAGTTATTCTAGTTATCCTCGCAGAATTCTGAACTGGACATATTAATAAGAGATTGATTAACATTCAACTATTGTGTTATATTTTCCCCTTGGGTTTGCGTCATACATGTCATGAAGAACGGTATCAAAATACGTCGACAATTTCAATTGTCTTGTGAAGTATTGCTTTTGCTCAATGTAAAAGACCGTGCGTTGATATATTGTTTCACTCTTCTCCGTCATTTGGCCTCTTTTAGAGAGTTGTCTAATTGTCATTTATTCCACGTCTTATAATGTATATAAAGACAAGCATTAATAAGTTGTAAACCAGTTATATATCTCAAGCTGTAAAATGTAGAACACACAACATTTAGTGCAAAAATTGAAAACAAATATCCCTTAATATGTGCGTAACAGACACATTATATCTTATCTGTCTTAAATGAAGTTATCTATAAATATGGCGGATTTACTTATAGTGTACACCTTGTTCTTAATCTTTGCAAAAGGCTTAGCTGAAATAACGCAACCGACGGATGAATCATTCTTCGTTTCTAAAAAGGAATTAGATACGATAAAGGGTATGTGTATATTTCCTATGGATACAAATATATTGTCTTGATTGAAAATAACTTTTATATTCATCTGCCATGCCAATCCAGACAAAATTGACAAAGTCAGAAATTGGGCACGAACGGTTACTTATAGATCAGAAAACATTTCAACATTTTATCTGTATGAAAATGATGTCAACTATTCTAAAATGCACAATATTCGCCATTCAATAATCATCCTTTTTAGCTTTTGTTTATTTCCAAAATAAAACGAATCCTATCAAAAATAACTGATTTCCCTTTATTTAGGGGAGATGGTATTTCTTAGAGAAAAAATGGATACAGAAACATTGAAGTCGAAAGAACAAATCTCTGCTCATCAATTGGAATTGAACAATATGAAAGCTGAAATTGTATCTTTGAAAAATGATCTAGCTGGAAGAGGAAGATGTTCTTGTTACTGGAATGATAATTCTTCTGACACTGAGTTGAACAGAGCTGAAAGGTTGCTATTGCCAAGTGGTAGGCCTTTTAAACGTGTGAAGGAAGTTAAATGTAACGCAAGTGAACACCCCCGAGAATGATAATTGCAGTGTCATTAATGTTAATCTAAATGTAATGTTTACAGATGTTCAGATCTTTTAAATTAATTTCATGAAGATAAGTCAAGGTTATAAAAATAATTAGGAAATCACGTGAACTCATAAATGCGTGAAAACAAGCCTACCGATTTTTAGAGCTATGTGTAGGTCATGTGATTACGTCTGTGAAATTTTAACTTCATAAACTAGCGGCAAGGGGGTTAATGTACAACAATGATATTGTTATATACTTGTTACTATATAAATATCAATCAGAGACTACAAGTCGTCGATATAACCAATTAAAGGTGACCATATAGCCTATAGAAATAAGGAAAGCCCAAACAGCATAGTAAGCTGTACAATGCCTAGATTTACATACTAATGTAAATCGACACTGCTGCCCTCCTTTTTAAATTGTTTTACAACGTATTAAAAGGATAGGCAAGACGAAGGGGTAATAAAAGAAAACGAAAAACAAGGAAAAAAAACATAACCAAAGGGAACAAACAAATTTAAAAAAAGCAAAAAAGGAAAACACAGAAAATTAAATGCTGAGAATACGAATCCTAGTCAAATCTTCATCAAACTTGATTTTTAACATACTAGTTCACAAAATAACAATTCGGTAATTATATACCATTGTCGATCCTTGTTGATTCTGATGTGCCATGATTAACCTGATCGGAATGAGGAAGATTTGCACTTAACAATAACAAATATGATTCGATTGTAGGGAGCACATATCAACCGAGTACCAGTGTTGACGTGGCATTTACTGCTGTTCTTACACACTCAGTGAATCTTGGAGAGCTACAAGAAATTAAGTACGACAAAGTTCTTCTTAATATCGGAAGCGGATATGATGCTAGACACGGCCATTTTACTTCTCCAGTCAAAGGAGTATACCTTTTGTCTTTAAGTACCTTTAAAAATCACATTGTAGACGATTTAGCCGTAGAGATGGTGAAAAATGGTGTTCAGTTGGTAGCAAATAGGGCATATTCAACAGAATACAACGCGGGTTCTCACACCATTGTAGTAGAAATGAACAAGGGAGATATGGTTTGGGTTCGCCACTACAAGGCAACAAAATCAATACAAGTATATGGAACAGTTACAACACATTTTACTTCGTTCTCCGGAGTTTTGTTGTTTGGAATGTAAAATCTGTAATAAAATGTAAATTCATACATCCCATGTTATTGGTTGTAAATAAAGGCAACATTAGTATACCGCTGTTCAAAACAAACTACAACTGAGGGAAACACATCAAATATAAGAGGAGAACTACGACACAACAGAAACACAACTCTAAAATGTAACAAACACACAGAGACGAACTATAATATAAAAATGGGCATTTTCTTGGTACAGGACATTTAAAAAAATGTAATTAAAATGACAACATTACATGACAGGACTACAATACAAATAAACGGAAGAACATATATATGAGAAACACACGTATACTAGTTATCAAAAGGTATCAGGTTTATAATTTAGTATGTCAGAAGCCTGTTTTGTCCACGCAGGACTAAGCAGTTACGCTCAAATAAAAACAGGATACAGTTTTGAATACTATTTAAATGCACGTTGATATAAAAATATGGAATGGGTGCATATATATAATTCTTTCTATAATTCTTACTCGATTTATCCCTTTCATGACTGTTTATGATTTCTTTTTAATCAACGTGTGGTTCGTTTTATATCATTTTATCATGGTCAAAATTCGATCATGACGTCAACTTTTCTTGCTTTCCTCAGATATACATATTGTGCCGTCATGAAAAAATGCAACCATGCCTTATGGCGTAACGTAGAAAGAACACAGCTTTTTGCATGTCGTTCGAAAAGAGGGATTAAGACTTTCTGCATATCGTCTGAAATCATTAGAGAAACAGATTCCACAATCAATTCTCGTGTAATATGATATTTATATATCTTTATATGATATTTATCCATTCTCGACAATTAGATTTAAAATATTAAAAACATGCGACAAGCCTCACATTTTAAATTTGAAAATTAAATTGTCTCGAGTTGATAAAAATCGTATCACACTCGATGCAGTGGTAGAATCTTTATACAGGATATATATTTGTATACATTTCTAACAACGGTCTATCGTTACAGTCAAATACATTTCATTCCAATCTTTGTTCTTGTGATTATTTATCTTGTATTTAAAACAAGTGATAAATATCCAAAGCAGGTAACTGAATTAGAAAAAAAGATTTATGAAGAACTTGGAAAATAAAAATCCTGTTGCTCGTTACGCTCTTCACATCATTGTTTATCGTCCTGAACATTCATGAAAAATTTGCCACTAAACGTTAAGCAACCAACTATCAATCAACTTGTAATCCTTCGGTAACTGCTAATCAATGGCTTAGAAATACATGTATTAACTTTATGAGCTCCTGATCAACGCATATCAAGGAAAACGCTCTGGACGCATTAAATTTAGAATGTGTTATTTTTAATTTCTATTACCAATTCTGGTTTTGTCTGGTTTTTGAGATTGAGAGTCGCTTTTGAAACAGTGAAGAACTAACTTGAGAGTATAAAGCCCCATTGACAAATTAAAACATTCCAAGTTTAAGTTTATTTGTCTGTTTTTAAATTAGGTGCTGATAAAACACTCGTGTACATCTTCATAGATGTCACTCATTTGCTGACCTCTAAAGTGTCTTTTCTAAGTGTATATTTTAGAATGTTATCATATTGCGTCGTCTTTAAGATATCATAGGGTAATACGAAACCAAACGTAGCAATTCAATATTTTTTCATTTAATGTGATGTATTATCATAAAGTAAGCAGTACATTTAACATATATTTTATCTATACCTTATCAAAACACGTATGCACGTATTGCTTTGTATTTTTCTCTTTAAAAGACAATACATATTGTAAGATACTTTTTTGCCATATTTAACCGTTTATAATCAATGAATTGATAACATGTGTTTTCTTCTTAATTATCTTAGTGTAACAAGGTGACAACCATTTGTTATTAACATGATTTATTCTTTTAACATTTATAAAGTCACTTGTAGTATCCTAAAATTGAGAATGGAAATGGGGAATGTGTCAAAGAGATAATAACCCAACCATATAGTAGACAAAAGCAGAAGGTCACTCACAGGTCTCCAATGCAGCGAGAAATTCCCGCACCGGAGGCGTCCTTCAGCTGGCCCCTAAACAAATATATTGATAATGAACGCCATACTAAACTCCAAACTGTACACAAGAAACTAAAAGTTAAAATAGTATAAGACTAACAAAGACCAGAGGGTCCAGACTTGGGACAGGGGCGAAAATGCGGCGGGGTTAAACATGTTTGTGATATCTCAACCCTCCCCCTATACCTCTAGCCAGTGCAGAAAAGTAAACGCATAACAATACGCACATTAAATTCAGTTCAACAGAAGTCCGAGTCTGATGGCAGAAGATGTAATAAAAGAAAACAAACAAAATGACAATAATACATAAATAACTTCAGACTACTAGCAGTTAACTGACATGCCAGCTCCAGACTTCCATTAAACTGATTGAAGAATTATGTCTTCATCATAAGAATATTAGGCACAATCCGTCCCGTAAGGGGTGTAGTATCATACCATCATAACATATATGAGAAGAACATAACCCGTGTCATGCCAACAACTGGTTTTTAAATAAATGTGTTTAGTTCCGATGCATAGACCCTATGCGCATTCTTTGCAACCATGTATCATAAAGTTCTCTCACAACATACTTTTGCCAAATCTAGCATAACCACGAAGAATCATCCTAAAGCTGTTTTCAAGTGTTTAATTATTGTATTCAAACTGTCATTAATGACAACAACAACTGCTCCTGCATCGTATGAAATTGCAACATGTTATTTTGTATTTTTGATACAATATATGTATATAAGTATATTTTCTTTTTTGTTTTACATCTTAGACTTTAAGTTTCTGAGATTTTAATGTATATATTATGTGGTTGGGTCTTGTTATATCAAAAGTATAGTTTCGGGATCTGTTAAAAATACAATATATGGTGAACTTGGCAAAATAGATAAACATAACGGGGACATTAAAACAAATGCATCTATCTATTATTCTAGAGCTCGTGACCTGCTGAGGCCCAATGGACTTCTATGATCAAGATATATCAATTAGATTGAATGTAATGAATAAGTACAACGCTATGTGAGTTTAACTGTTTTTAATTAATGAATACAACAATTGGCTTGTGTGGAATGTGCTTCTAGTTTTTTACGTCTGATTTGCGGTTAATTGAGCTGTAACGAAATTCCTATTACGTGGGAGTTTGTCTGGTTAAAACCAGTTAAACTCATTACTTTCATGTACCATGTAAGTAGTTGCATTGGCGGCAAATTCTAAAATGTTACACATGAAGATAATTCCCTTAAATTAATTTTTATATAAATAAGGCCGTTAGTTTTCTCGTTTGAATTGTTTTACATTGTCATATCGGGACCTTGTATAGCCGACTATGCGGTATGGGCTTTGTTGAAGGCCGTTCGGTGACCTATAGTTGGTAATGTATGTGTAATTTTGGTCTCTTATGGACAGTTGTCTCATTGGCAATCATACCACATCTTCTTTTTTATGAACATTTTTCTATTTTTGAATTTGCCATAAAGTCAGACTTTGAAATACTTTGTTATGGATATTGTAAGGGCTATTCAATGTACAAATTAACAAAAATACACACTATTAAAATACATATAATTGAGATTTCTATTTTCATTTCATTTCCTGTCCAATTGAACTATATTTTTGATATTCATGTATAACTTCGTCCATTAGCTAAAACTTAAACACTTCCGTCTTTCATGTTCTCATTAATCAAAGAACATATGACATATACGCTAAAGAAAAGATAAAAACCACAAACAAAACAATATCGAGTAGAATATGTAACACCATATAAAATCAAAAAGACAAAAGACAAACAAAAGTACATAGACCAATGCACAGAAAACTTATTCAAACTATGTCATAAAATACATGTGCCAACTTTCTTCTGGCACACTTCTTGGTTGAGTGAAGCCGAAATATTTAAACAGTTATTCATTTTCCTCTGAAAAAATATAGCAAAAACATAGATACACGAACTGAAAAACGGAACTTAGTTAAATATACTGTTTTATATTATGATAACTCCTGCTAGAAAATCATTGCTGTATTTTTTTCTTTTTACATATTTTCATTGCAGGTCAAATAATGAAGATCATATTTCCATACGTATTGTTTGAATCTTTCTTGACTTGTATTTAAGAAATATATCATTGACAGCTCAGGGTAGGCGATTTTTTATACTTTCTTTTATGTTTGCATCGTACAAAAAATAAAGAAGTGTCAGTATCAACGTAGATTGAACATGTTCATGCATATATTTGTTATTTTTTGTGATAGATTTATGAAATTATTGATTGAATAAATTATAGTTTAGATAGACTTAAATGATTTCTTGGGACACATTTATTCTAGAGAGTGTTCAACAGTGAGATTATCAAAAATACACCGTTTAATTTTTTTTTCTTTAACTGTGTATTGGACATCTTACAACAAAAGCAAAGGTATGATTTAAATCTGTAGAAGAGAGAATGCTTGTATTGTAACAATACTTTTGATATGGTAAAACTTATAAATTAAATGTCTACAAATCTTAGAATTTTTCTAAACAGTACGAATTTTCCACTTCAGGAAAATAATACTTTAAATGCATTTGACAAATTATTTCGGAACTTTATGTTTGTAATGCACCTCAAATCGATTCGTTTTTTGATTATTTTGTTATTAACATTTTTTCTGATTTGATCGTCACTGGTGCGTCTTCAGTAGACAAAAAAAAACAGTTTTTCGTCTAAAAAACCCGTCATCTTTAATACTTTTCAAATTTTTGAAAGTATATATTTGCTTGATAAAGGAATTTGGTAATAAAAATATATGCTAAGCGGTGGTCAAGATACTTCAAGTCCAGTCGATTTGTGCAGATTTTGGACAAAATTGCTCAGATTGTGGTAAAAGCATGAAATTTGGAATAGTGGTAGTATATGTCATGGACAACATTTTAAGCTATGGATAAGTTGTTAAAATCTGAATCATTGTCTCTAATGTTTAAAAGTAATCAACATAGTCAAAACGCGACCACGAAGAAGATCATAAAATGAACTATTACTCTAAAAGCAATATTCGTGCCACCGCTTGTTATCAACATAGAATAACAGGAGAATTTTATTTTACAAGTATTATAGATAAAGCAAAAACAGATTTGTATACCTGTCATTTATAATAGTTGGCTGATTACAGGATCATTCGTTTTGTTGATATTGTTCATTTGAAACAACTTTCAAAAACCTTGATTGCAGACATAATGAATTTCATGTCATACAAGTAATTAATGTTATAGGTACATCAACTGCTCAAATGTTCTCAATTTGACGTAACCAATATAATAAGTACAACTTAATACTGCCATTACACATTTGCATTTCCTTAGAAACCGTGTTCACTTTGGCTTAAGTTGAGCGCTTGATGCAGGAAGTTATTATATAGTCAGATGGTATATTCATCACAGATGACAAAGACTGTCATCTGAGGACTTCATATGTATTGATTTTTGGTAGCCATTTTTAATGATGACCATTTTGAAAACATGAAATTCCAATATAAAATTATTCGCTAATCTTATTAATTCACTGTTTGCATTCACACTTTTTTTACTAATTTTTATCGGATATTTATGAAATGGTCAGATAAGGCTTGCACATGTTTACAAAATAAAGATATCAATGTAAGAATTTCTGACTGTTACTTAAACGTTTGCCTAAGTAACTTTATAAAACAGAAATTACGTATATATGATATAATTTATGACCGAAAGTTGTTGTTGGAAAAGATCAAAACTGAAGATTTCTAAAACACTGGAGCTAGATATCAGTAGAACATAATGGGCGTTTAGACTGGAAGGAATGTATAAAACGTCAAGAGAGGACATGTGAGAGTTTGCATGCAATGCCAAGCAAATACAAACAGAACGGACATAGTCATTTGAGCTGGCAATCACTCTTTTTGATGCAGGCATACGACGATGTTGGGTCTTGAATTGGTTTTCCTTTCGCTCAATATGAAACAGTTGAATGAGGGTTATGGAACTGCAAAAGCACTCCAGACGGCACAAATCCTGTCAAACAAATGTTCAGACCTCAAAATATTTCATCAGTAAAAGAGAAAACATACTTCTGATGTTGAGGATAGATTGCTAGTTGAAAAAAACCAATAAGTAACTTGACACTGTAAAGCGATACTGAATCAACACAAAGAATCACTGCAATGTATTTTTTTCTGTGGTTATGTATCTGAAGATCTCCATGATACATCGAAATTCAAAAATCGACAAAAATGGGACATGACTGTGCACTTGTACTACAAGACATATTTCCTTAGCCAAAATAAGAGCTGGAGATGTCAAATCACTAGTATCCTGCTTGATGATTGATAAAACTTGACAACATAGCAAATAGGCAGAATAAAAGACACAGAAAGAAACCCAAGAATATTTTATCCTTGGAGTTGTGCTTTCCAAAATAATAAAATAGATTGACGGCACACGGCAGATATATTGTACCAATCTCAAGCTTGCAGATCACGCTACATTGTACAATAAACGCCTGGAACAACTTGTAGTTATCATGGAAGGAAGAACTGATATAACGCATCTAACAAAATAGGAATGTAGCTAAGGATATCTGCAAGCATACAAGCAAGATAAATTAGTTCTCTTGATTTTCAACAAAGGTATACTTGAAGCTCTGAAACAGACCTCATAATTAAAGGGTATCACCGTAGCCCTAGCAGGCAAAATATATATTCTTGATACTTAGAAAAGCTTTACAGGGACACTCAATAACTGCTGTTAAGACGAATCAGTTCACCAGACATAAGTTTCCTTATAATGAATGATACAGGATGGCCAAACATTGAGACACAATCCAGTAATATCGATGAGTGGAACACAACACTCACCATTTCTCAGCTATAATAGTTCAATTGTGTAACTCGTCGTCGAAAGGATACAACTGCAACTTATCAGTCCTCCGATAGAGAGTAAGATGTCTCAAAGATTATGGAACGGATTCATTTTGAAAGCCTACAATGAATGTCCCTGTAAACATTTCTATAGTAGGAAGCCTAACTCTTCAAACTTTTCTAATTACTTTGACTATGAAGAGGCCTTCCCAATCTCGACTAAAACATTTTGTAAAAGACATGACATGTTTCAGAACTTTCCCAACATATTTATTGAAAATCCAGAGAGAGACGGAACTTTTTATGTGTGCTTGCATATCATCCATGGCAACTCATATTTATTAAGAACGTTTGCTGTACCATTTTTCCATATCATCAATTTCAAATATTAAAACAATATCTGTTCAAGACTGTGAGCCGTTATTGTTTTCAATAATTTTGGCAAGCCCAATTTCAATGGATAACAGATTCTTGACTTTCTTTCTGTGTGTCTCTTATTCTGTCTAATTGCCTTGTTGAGCAGTTTTAACATTTAGCATGAGATCGGCTCCTGAAACATTAATCTTCAGCACTGAGTCTGGCTAAAAGAACAATGGTTAGTAGTTCAAGTGACAGTCACATGGCTTTATTGTCAATCACAATTGTTGGTGCTTTATGATGATAGTCAGATACCTCATCACAAAGAAAGAAAGAAATCACTGCAATCATTGTTCTTGTTGATTCATCACAACTGTGGTTGGTTATTCTTCTGGTATTTTCAATCCGTGACTCATTTTGTTTTTCCTGACTAAATATATTAAGATTTGCTTTGATATGATTAGTACCTTTTGCCTTGTGATTCTCCCATTACAGGGCCTTTATAAACGTGGAACAGGTTTATGCTTACAAAAAATAACTGATTATCAGCTCAAATGTCTATGTCTGCTCTTTTTGTATTTGCTTGGTATTGTAAATCATCACTAGTCCTCAGTTCCCGTTACGGAATTCTTTCCAATCTATTTATTTATTAGATTTTTTTCAGCTCCAGCGATTTTGATACCTACGTATTTTTCCTTTTCAACATACAGTGCTCAAATTATACGTACGCATTTTTTGTTATGGTAAAAAAATAACTAAGCCCTACATGCTAAACTGCAATTAAAAGAATTTACGGATTTCTTTAAATACCTTTATTTGTTAACGTATGCATATCTTATTTGAGCATTTGGTGAATATATCTTATATGAAAAGCAACATTCATAAATAAATGATTAGCAAAACTAGTTGTAAATGCGAATAAAATTAAACTTACTATTAATTCAAAAAAAAATTTAGAATAGCGAATAATAATATATTGAAAATTTACGTTTCCAAAATGGCCACCATTCAAGATGACCACTAAATACTTCAATGGTCCTCAGTTTATATTCTTTGTCATAAAAAATATAAAATAAAATTGAGAATGGAAATGGGGAATGTGTCAAAGAGACAACAACCCGACCAAAATAAAAAAACAACAGCAGAAGGTTACCAACAAGTCTTCAATGTAGCGAGAAATTCCCGCACCCGGAGGCGTCCTTCAGCTGGCCCCTAAAAAAATATATACTAGTTCAGTGATAATGAACGCCATACTAATTTCCAAATTGTACACAAGAAACTAATATAAAAATAATACAAGACTAACAAAGGCCAGAGGCTCCTGACTTGGGACAGGCGCAAAAATGCGGCGGGGTTAAACATGTTTGTGAGATCTCAACCCTCCCCCTATACCTCTAACTAATGTAGAAAAATAAACGCATAACAATACGCACATTAAAATTCAGTTCAAGAGAAGTCCGAGTCTGATGTCAGAAGATGTAACCAAAGAAAATAAACAAAATGACAATAATACATAAATAACAACAGACTACTAGCAGTTAACTGACATGCCAGCTCCATCCTTCAATTAAACTGACTGAAAGATTATGATTTCATCATATGAACCTCAGTTGAAAGTTTATCAAAATTAGTTAAGTAACATATTTTTCATATTTTTTCTAATAATTTTTATTAACTTTTTGGACATGATTTCAAAATGGCCGCCCAGAGCCGCCATTTTGATTTTCTGAATTGGGTCCATAGCTATAAATGTTAGTTATGACCTCAACTAACACTCTTGCAAAGTTTGATGCTTTTACCACAATCTGAGCAATTGTTTCACATTTCAACTGGACTAAAAATGAAACATGACAAAAAACATTGGTAACAAAATATTTACTAAATATGTTTTCAAATAATTGAATGGATATCATTTTAATCATGCAATAATGATTTTTGGAATTAATGGTATTCAATTCTGAATGACTAGTTTTATATATTTTATATTTTTCTACATGCTTTGCATTATGTATTTATGGTTCAATTGAATTTATGAAACTACTTTTAACAACTATATTGTCTATCTTAAAATATAAAGACAAGTATTATTCCTGTCAATAAAATTATTTATACTTTTTTATTGTAGCTCAACTTTCAAAATTAGGACAGACATATTAATCACGTTGAACAATTCTTTAAAGGCAACTTAAAAAAGTTTAATTCTACAGTTTTATGGTTCATCATTTCTATTAAGTGCAACAAACACCATGGCAAAAAGATACCAGATAACATTGTTTATGTTGACAATAGTGATGACAATCCGTTGTTGTTCGATGTCCATATCTGCAGAGGACTTACTCGATTATGTAAGTTGATACATGTTTATTTTATCGTAACGTTAATTGATTTAACTTCTTTTAAAACCAACAATAAAAAAAAAAGATCAGCACAACCACAAATGTAAACAAAATAAAAACAAAAAAAACCCAACAACACCCGAATGGTTTTTTAGATTAACTGATTATTTACCATGTTCTCCTGACCACATATTTGATTTTATGTATAAATGAAAAGTTGAGTATGTACTGTATACTTACAAATTTGGACACTGTTAAATGTATATTTTCACTAGATCAAAAAATTATATAAACTGTACAATACAGTAAGTAATTTTATCATATACTTGTATAAAATATTACTAAAATTTTACAATTCAATAACATTTGAAAATATCAAAAGGCTATGAAAGGATTACTAGGTTTATTGACCAGATTCTTAAGAATTTCCATTGCGGGCTGATAAAGGTACCTTTATTGACTGCTTCCGGAATGTTATCACATGCCTTTTCGTTAATTTCCGTGACGTTTATCACATGCAACTTCGTGCGTTTACGGAAATTTGATTGAAAACGACAACAGAACGCGGAAAACGTCAATTTATAAGACTTTTCCCAAAAAAGTTAAGAAGCAAAACTGAATTAAGTTAAACTTGTTTTGGAAGACATAAATGAGGTGACAATGTTATTCAAGAACATGAACAAAACAACTAAAATGTTTCTTATATCAATAAAACAATTAAAGTAAAGAATTTGTTTTGGTTGTCTGTAAATATTTTCTGAAAGTAAAAAGACAAACAAAATTCAATTTTAATAGTTCTTGTCTGTATATCTTCTGCTGAAGAATATGATAAAACGATAATAACATGTAATTTTTCATATTAGACCCTTTATCGGCCCTCGTTCATGATATCAGCCCTCGAGCCTGCGGCTCTTGGGTTGATATCACAACCTTGGGCCGATAAAGGGTTTGATATGAAAAATGCCATGTAATAATCTATACATATCAACTAATCAAAATGACTTGAAACATTTAATACCAAAACAAATAAAGCATACATACTTAAGAATGTTATAATGTAATACAGTTGTTGAAGTTATAGCAAGATTTTACCGACCAATTAAAGTATATTGGCCTCGGAAGCAAGCACTACAACACTTCATGGTTTATCGACCCGATTAAGTATATTGGGTGATGACGAGGTTAAAGTTGTTTTTATTATAATATCTTAATATTCAAGAAAAAAAGGCTCTGAACAATGATCATTCACATTACTTACAATCTTTTTAATTCTAAATTACTGTTTTGTCTAAAATGGACTTATCTCCCTTTAAAACCTTTTGTTCTACATTTTTATTTTTCATTTAAAATAATCGTGTTATAATGAAACGCATAACGGTTTTACTAATACAAAACAATTCATATGATATTGTGCTCTTCTGTGGGTGGAATTGTCAGTTGAATTGAGTTGTCATTCCATCATTTTGGTATGAAATTCATATTTAATAACTCATTGCTTTAATATCGTATTTAATTATATGCATTTTGTTATTGTAAACTTTATTTCAAAACTGAATCGAAAAGTTTTTGATAATACAATCCCGTGTTGTGAGTTGACAAGTCTAACTTCTGAAGACAAAGAGTTTTTTCATCTGTTTACACTAAGATTAATAGAAAGATAAATTGATTTAACAATTATCTGATACATTTATAATTGTGGTTTTAACCACATCCTTGCATCTATCTTGTGTTAGACACTCATCATAAGCATATGTTTTCACTTGCATTTGATATAGTCATGCAACTGATAACCGTGACCTTTTGATATTATAATATTAATTTAGTAAAAGTAATTTGAAATAGTATCTCCTTTAGAAATTACAAATAAGCTTTGATATTTATCTTTAATAGAGAGAAGACATTCGAAAAAAATAAGGTCTTAGGTTATCAGTTGCAGGGAGATTACTCTAAATTCCTCTTAAAATTGTTGTATTACAGAAAAGAGTAATATTACAGATTTATGTTGTATTACATTAAAATGTTATATTAAAGTTTTCAGTAATTGCCTAGACTGTATATGTTGTGTGTAAATTAGTTTCTTGGTAGGTATATTTAGACATGATGCTTTAATAGGATTGAATCGACAGGAAGACAGTCTGTCGTGACAGGGAGTTGTCTTCGTTTTCCAATCAATTCTGAATTTTTAAAACAATGTAAAATGGACAATTTTATATATAACTATTTGTAAAGCAAATATTCTAGCATACAATGTTTAAAGTTTCTTTTTTGATTATCAGAATAAAGGGGACAAAGAGGATATGTACCGACCTATTGCTGTAGTTATAGGAAAGATGAGCCACAGTTACGAAAACTTTAAGAAGATGAGTGAAATGCGTGTATGTTTAATCACTTGTATCATTATTAAGAGAATAGTTCATATACATTAATGGTAACCCTTGTCTTGTTATATCTATATTTAATATTATATTTACATTTGTTATAAGAAGGCGTTTTTGAACCTGGTTAGTAAAAACGGGGGATCGACTAATCAAAACACAAACAAGACAGATTAATCGAGAGGTCACTGTAAAATGAAACAAGTGTCCTTAAAACGAAACAGGTGTCCGAAAAACCAACAAAAAAGTTTTTTCACAAGCTTACAGTAAATGGGCTTTGTCACAGATTTTTATACATCTTTGGGTCGTTAACTGTATCTAAAAATCGCAAAAAAACTGTACGTTGTTGATACAAAAAAAAATGATGTAAATTATTTATAAGCTCACCGTTTTTACAGGATACATTAAGTAAAGTGGTATACTTGATTAAAAAACAAACACGTCGAAATAATCGCAACATTATCTCGCTGTAGAACCTTAAACGTAAATTTTAACGTTTTAAACTGCAGACAAGGTAATGGAATTGTTATATCACAAACAATGTCGTCGGTGATCATATCATTATTTTATATCATTAAAACGGAAATTTATGTATCACCAACAAATATTTTTTTCTTCAAGAAAATAAAATTGAGAATGGAAATGGGGAATGTGTCAAAGAGACAACAACCCTACCAAATAAAAAAAACAACAGCAGAAGGTCACCAACAGGTCTTCAATGTAGCGAGAAATTTCCGCACCCGGAGGCGTAAAAACCTGTGGGGTTAATTTATGAACGGTTTTCGTCGATTTCATGTGCTTTTTATACAAATATTCACCTATTTAGAAAAAATTCAATCAGTAATATTTCTGAAGATAAACGAGATAAATGTACTATGTTTACGATTTTCAGATATAATTCAACAAGCACAACTGATATGTAAAATTTTACCAACCTATTTGACATAGCCTATTTATACGGGGCGCCGAATGGAACTCTTGTGGTTTTGTACTCAACATTCAATTTTGTACGGACAAAAGTGACTTTTGTTCAACAAAAATTAGTTCAGTTTAACAAAATTTGTATCATACTACAAATTTAAATTTTGTCATACAAAATTATCTATCAGCGGACAAAAGTCACTTTTGTCATGACAAAATTCATTTTTGTTACACAGACTTGACTTTTGTTACCTAATTTGAAAATTGGGCGACAAAAGTCAATTTTGTATTGAAATTAGTTTAGTTTGGTTTCTGTGAACTCCTTTGCATACAAAATCGACTTTTGTTACACAAAATTGACTTTTGTTACACAAAATTGACTTTTGTTACATAAAATTGACTTTTGTTACACAAAATTGACTTTTGTTACACAAAATTGACTTTTGTTACACAAAATTGACAAAATTGACAAAATTGACTTTTGACTCAACAAAATTGACAAAATTGACAAAATTGACTTTTGTGAGACAAAATTGACCAATGTGAGACAAAATTGACTTTAGTCTCAACAAAATTGACAAAATTGACTTTTGGCTCAACAAAATTGACAAAATTGACTTTTGTCTCAACAAAATTGACAAAATTGAATTTTGTCTCAACAAAATTGATTTTTGTCTCACGAAAGTCAATTTTGTCTCACCAAAGTCAATTTTGTCGTCACAAAAATGAATTTTGTGGTCACAAAATTGACTTTTGTCTCAACAAAATTGACAAAATTGACTTTTGTCTCAACAAAATTGACAAAATTGACTTTTTTCTCAACAAAATTAACAAAATTGACTTTTGTCTCAACAAAATTGACAAAATTGATTTTTGTCTCAACAAAATTGACTAAATTGATTTTTGTCTCAACAAAATTGACAAAATTGACTTTTGTCTCGACAAAATTAACAAAATTGATTTTTGTCTCAACAAAATTGACAAAATTGACTTTTGTCTCAACAAAATTAACAAAATTGACTTTTGTCTCAACAAAATTGACAAAATTGACTTTTGTCTCACAAAAGTCAATTTTGTCTCACAAAAGTCAATTTTGTCTCATAAAAGTTAATTTTGTCTCACAAAAGTTAATTTTGTCTCACAAAAGTCAATTTTGTCTGACAAAACTGAATCTTACCTCACACAATTGACTTTTGTGATTTAATTTCCAAATCAGGTAACAAAAGTCAATTTTGTATGCAAATATGTTTATATTTGCATACCTTTTAGACAAAATTGACTTTTGTCATGACAAATATGAATTTTGTCTAAAAAAATTAATTTTGCCATGACAAAAATGAATTTTGTCTACACAAATAAATTTTGTCATCACAAAATTGAAGTTCTCACAAAACAAGTCTGCAGCACATAGTTTTGTAAGACAAAAATGATTTTGTTATGACAGAATTGAATTTTGTACAAAACCACAAGAGTCCCATTCGGCGCCCCGTAATTTACTGTTCTATGACATAAATTTATCTATTTTAATCTATTTTATTATTTATACACAATATACAATTGAGTACATATGGTATTATTACAATTGAGGCAATAGAAAGCGAGAAACTGAATGACGTAGATAAAGGCAATGAAAACTCACCATACGGCCTTTACCAATGAGCTAAGCCAAATTACAGTAATGTTGGTGTTAAAAAAGTAAACAATTCAAACGAGACTTTCGAATATTTAGTTTATTTTAAATTTAAAACAAATATGAACTATCGAAGGCAAAAGAAAAGTACCCGTTTCTTGCTCTGGACGGAAACAAAGGATATTATGATGAGTTTAAACATGTTTTTTGAGTGCTCAACCCTTTCCTTAACCATGGACAGCACAATATAAACAAGTTAATTCAGTTGTAATCTGATCTGCACGAAAATAACACGTAACACAATACCTTATGGACTCTCCAACATAAGTTTTGCATGATAATTTCGCCCCTGATAAATAAAGAAACTATTAAAAAAAATCTGGTGTCAACTACCTCAAGCAAAGTTTACTTGGATAAAATGGTGTTTTTGTTAGTAAGATACAAATACATACTATTGTCTCGAAGTTTTACATTGCTTTCCTAATATTTATATAGTGATGATTTGTAAAATAATGAACAAAATATTTAATAATTCACATAATTTTCTGATTGAAGGAAGAGAAATTAGAGGAAATGAAATCAGGGTTTACGGAGCAAACAATTGAGGAGGAAGAAATTGAGTTAGAGGATGTAGAGTATCGAGAGAAAATAGCAGAAAAGAGAGGACAAGATCCGGATAAAATATGGAAATCAGAGAAACTTAAAAAGTTCATAGTAGGTGTTAAACAAGCATTAAAACTGAACTAACGGCCTTATTTATGTAAAAAAATGAACGAAAAACAAATATGTAACACATAAACAAACGACAACCACTGAATTTACAGGCTCCTGACTTGGGACAGACACACACATAAATAATGTGGCGGGGTTAAACATGTTAGCGGGATCCCAACCCTCCCCTAACCTGGGACAGTGGTATAACAGTACAACTTAAGAACGAACTATACAAATTAGTTGAAAAAGGCCTAACTCATCAGATGGAAATAATATAGTTCTTTTTATGGGCGTATAAAACTTACAAATTATGCAGGCTACGTGTGACCAAAAAGCTTCTCTCTTTTTTTATTGCACTTCGCTTGGACCTAGAAAGTTACAAGTTCTCATAACTTTGCACTTTGGAATAGTTTATTCTATAAAGTCCAAAATATTAAAGGATTAATTCTAGACAAGTTCAAAAAGACATTATATCGATATAAACATGTAACGCTCAGAAGAATGGACATGCCTGTACAAAAATAAAACATCAATTATACAGCAAAAACACAGTCTAACCAAACATATAAATTAACTAAGAAAAACACGAAAATTATCAGAGTTGAAATCAATAATATAATATGAGGATTACCAAGACTGTTTTTTTAGGAAAAATATCCAAATGTGCATGCGTCCGGTAAGAAAAATAAAGAAGACGAAAAGAAAAATAAAGAAAATGAGAAGAAGAAGAAACGAAAAGAGAAAAAGAAAATTAAAATAAATGAAAAGATTGATAAGGAAGGTGAAAAGAATAACAAGGGAGATAAAATAAATAATGAAGGACAAGTTATACATATTGAAGGAGATGAAATTAATATAGAACGAAATAAAATGAATAAAGAAGAACATAAAATGAATAATGAAGAACATGAAATGAATAATGAAGAACATGAAATGAATAATGAAGAACATGAAATGAGTAATGAAGAACATGAAATGAATAATAAACAAGGAGAAGACAATAATCATATGGGAGGTGCGAAGAAAAGGCGAAAACGATTGGCTATTGCAAATGTGGAACGTTACTGGCCAAAGGCAATCATACCTTATGTGTGGACTCAATACTACGAGGGTATGTATGAACGGACTGTTATACAGGTGTGGTCACGGTTCTATAACATTAAATAATTAGATAGTGTTTTTTTATAATATATTTTTGATTATATGTGTGTGCATTGTCATTCACACTAATGTTTCTTCATTAGATAATTACATGTAGTTTATTCGACACATTTAATGACATCACACCTATGATTTTTATGATAATATATGACAATAAGGAGAGTTTGTGTAACAACTCATAACCATGTCCAAAGGACATGTATGGTGACAACAATATATCACCGTACGATCATGGCCATTGACCAAACTCATACCGTACAGTAAGGTATAAAAGACCCCTACATGAAAAAAAAAATCAATGACCTAATTTTTTCAAAATTTTAAATGACAAATAAATATGGCAGAGAGTTAACAACGAAATTTCTTAAATATAGCAACTTTGAATAGAAATATTTGTAAGTGTATTTTCCTCTCATGCATTAACTTTACTCATACAAAAGAAAAGAAAAAGAAACAGGTCTACATCATTTAAATTATGTTTACTCTGAATGGAAACACATTGTGTAAGCATGTAATTCTTTACTTCTGATTAAAATACAAATATTGCAGATTGCTTTTGTTACTAAATCTTCAGATTCTATAATTATTACTTCTTAAAACTAATTTTATAACCTCTAGGAGATAATGCAATCAGAAAAAGAGGCGTTTACAGAGCTTTCCGTCATATTGAATACTGGACTTGTGTACGTTTTGTTGAGTGGACAAACAGTACCCGTGCTGACTATGGACTGAACCATGACAGTAGATTAAAGTTTATAAGAACAGGAGGGTTTGTAATAATTGACATTGTTTTTTTCTTTCGTTTCTTTGTCACTGTATTTCATTTTATTTGTGGTCTCTGATTTGATTTTCAAAAGTAAGGATATGTGATATGATTGATAATGAGACAACTATTCAACAGAGATAAAACGAGATGTTTCTAGACAATTAAAGTTCACGAAGCAGCCATCAACAATGAACAAACCTCATACCGTACAGTCAGCCAAAAAAGTCAGTACACATCCAACATCTAATGTATTTAGTGTAAAGACGTCATAAGCACTGAGAGGAAAACATTCAGCAATGCCAAGATACAGATATCGACATATTATAGATCCATGAAATGTGTATATGTATATTAATATTAGTTTGCTTTTGATGTAATATGCCAATTAAAATATTTAATAGGTGCAATAGCCTAATCGGAAGATCACCAGTTGCTCTAAATGGTCAGAAAATCAACTGCTGTGACGATGTGAGTTTTAGTTATTGTTTATATGTCGATTGACACTCAATGTACTGTAATACTAGTAAATATACAATATTTAAAATTTTTTATCAATATCAAATTCGTATAAATCTGAAGCATCAATATAATCTCGGGAGCTCTGCCTGAGAAAACATATTAATAAGGGCTTGATGCAGTATGTGATATTAAAAAACGAGTTAGTATGGTATGTGACATGATAAACAAAACAATATTAATATATATGTATATAGATATAGATTCTACCACTGCATCGAGTGTAATACGATATTTATCCACTCGAGACAGTTAGATTTTAAAATTGAAAACGCGAGGCTTGCCCGAGCGTTTTTAATATACAAAATTTAACTGTCGAGAGTGGATACATATCGTATGACATGAGGTTTGGTGGTGGAATCTGTTTCTCTAATGATTTTCTAACATAATGCAGGCAAATTTATTCCTTTCGAATGATCTGCAAAAAGATGTGCTCTTATGTGACGTCATCAGACATGGTCGTCTTTATTCATGCCGTCACAATAGGAAATTCAGAGGAAAGCAAAAAAAAAATCGACGTCATAATCGGATTTAAACCAATGAAATACTGATATCAAAATAACCACACGTTGAATTTTTTTATATATTGGGTGCTGAAAGGGATAAATTTACGAAGAATTAGAGAAACTTTATTATGCATCTTACGTGTAACTTGATGTAACTGTCTTTTAAAATACACATTTGAAATGATTATCTATAGACGTTATACAAATATACACATATGTGTAGCCCTTTTATGATGTCGATATGATAAGAGAAACATATTGACTAAGGAAAAAGTTTGAGGTCGATATGTCTTATATAATATCGTCTTGACCGCAACCAAAGGCTACAAATGTTATATTATTTATAAACAACTTTTGCATGAACATTGGGGGATTTTTAGAATGTAGTTTTAAAATCTGCGTATACCCTATACAAAATGCTGTTTTAGACCAACGAAAAGCTTTTCAAAGAAATAATATGCCGTGCAAACTAAGTAAATACAGATGTACATGCGATCAAGTTTTAAGGAATCACACATCCTTGAAAATATATGATTTACTTTTAATCAATTATGGATATTTGACGTGGTCAATACGTCATACATTGACCGATAACGAATGGTTATAATTAAATAGTTGTTCTTATTAATTACTGATACTATTTATAACTGAAAAATTGTATTAAAAGAGTGGCGAAATATACCAGAAGGACATTCAAACTCATAAGTCTAAAATAAACCGACAACGTATAACCACTACTTAACAAAACATAAATACAAATAGACAAACAAAAGTAAATAATGTCTGATTCAATGGATGTTTTAATCATAGTATAATTCTATTTCTATTTAAAAACTGATATTCATCATCTTACCGTCTCATTAATTATCAAATAATAATATTTTAATTGACACATTGTATTTATTTTTCAGAGAACATGTGTTCATGAATTAGGTCATTCAATTGGACTATTCCATGAACAAAGAAGTCCCTTTGGCAGAGATTATGTACGGGTTTCTTACGACAATATTAATACTGAAGGTTTGGACTTTCTTTCTAATGATTTGATTTGATTTTTTATGTGTTAACACCACTTTTAAGCACCGCATTAAGGCTATTTCATGGCGGCCAGTTTTTTTTTATTGGCGGAGGAAGCCGGAGTGCCCCGAGAAAACCGCCGATCTTTAATATAGCAAAGTTGACAATCCTAGTCAATTAAGTTTGGAGTCGAGGTAAACACCCATGAGAGGAGTTTGAACTCACACCCACAGTGTTGACTGGTTAGTGATTACAGTAGAAACTACTTAGGCTACTCGGCCAACGAGGTCCCCTATTTTTTTTTATTTTTTTTTTAAATGCTATGTATCAATAACGGCGACAGTAATACACCGCTGTTCGAAAGTCATGAATCGATTAAGAGAAAACGAAACCGGGTTATAAACCAAAACCGGAGGAAACTTATCAACTATTAGAGGAAAACAACAGAAAAATTTAAGTCCCATCAAAACACCAAACAACAATGTAACAAAAACAAAAACGAACTATAAGACTAAATTTCTAATCATATATTAGACGTAAATTAATCTGGTTAGGTTTAAATCTGCAACAATAACACACACATACACTCACATTTATATTTTACTTTTCAACCTTTTCTTTGTTTAACAAATTATTGTTTTGGTCAATTACGTATTCAACGGATAATCATTTATATTTTGTTGAATATTTTCTATTGCTTGACAAGTCTCAATCTTATCTTTTGCATAATGAAAAAACCTTAGTCAAGATTGCTTAGAAGTTTTTCCAGTGGTGATTTTTGTAAAAAACTATTTAAGCGTAAAAGCCACACGACAATTTGACAAAAATATAACTTCTGATTTGTATATTTTCCTTATCTCCATTAAATCATATACACAACACTCGCACTATGTTAATTCTATTCGATATTCAAGCATAATTTTTTTATAATGTTCTCTATATACCAAGTCATGAATATGACAGTTGTTATCAAATAGTCATTTTCTATGTATGCTAGAGTTTGTTTTTTGTTGCACCTACATGTTTCTGATGTTCCGTTGTTTTTCTATTAAATTGTTGATTTGTTTCCCTCGGTGTTAGTTTGTATCCCAGAGTTGTTTTATGACTTATGAACAGCGGTATACAACTGTTGCCTTTATTTATTATAAAAAAAACAATTGTGTGTTCTTGTGAGCAACAGTAGAATGTTTGCCATAATAAACAATAATAATATGGGGTTTGCGAATATCTATTGTGGACACAAATAAACAAATTGTTGACGTTTCGTCCCCGAGGATATCACCAGCCCAGTCGTCAGCACTTTGTTGTTGACACGAATATCAATAATGTGGTCATTTAGATTTTTTTTCGAAAAACTAAGGATTTTCTTATTTCAGGAATAGATAAAACCTAAGCCGTATTTGCACAACTTTTTGGAATTTAAGATCCTCAATGCTCTTCAATTTTGTACTTTATAACTATTTTGATATGAGCGTCACTGATGACTCTTATGTAAACGAAACGCGCGTCTGGCGTACTGAATTATAATCCTGGTATCTTTGATAACTTTCTGAAGAATTGCCAAATGATCATGCAGAAATGTCTTAACTGTAGTACGCTTTACACAAGTATATTTAAGTGTATAACATAAGCCTGTCTTATGTATATATATTGTTTTATCAGATTTATTTCGTTAATTTTAATATCAATTATATGGTCATTTTTATAAATTTTCTGTTTACAAAACTTTGATTTTTCAACAACTAAGGGTTTTCTTACGCCCAGGAGTAGATTACCTTAGCCGTATTTGGCACAACTTTTTGGAATTTTGGGTCTTCAATGCTCTTCAACTTTGTATTTGTTTGGCTTTTTAACTTTTTTGATCTGAGCGTCACTGATGAGTCTTATGTGGACGAAACGCGCGTCTGGCGTATTAAATTATAATCCTGGTACCTTTGATAACTGTTTACACCACCGGGTCGATGCCACTGCTGGTGGACGTTTCGTCCCCGAGGGTATCACCAGCCCAGTAGTCAGCACTTCGGTGTTGACATGAATATCAATTATATGGTCATTTTTATAAATTTTCTGTTTACAAAACTTTGATTTTTCAAAAACTAAGGGTTTTCTTACGCCCAGGAGTAGATTACCTTAGCCGTATTTGGCACAACTTTTTGGAATTTTGGGTCTTCAATGCTCTTCAACTTTGTATTTGTTTGGCTTTTTAACTTTTTTGATCTGAGCGTCACTGATGAGTCTTATGTGGACGAAACGCGCGTCTGGCGTATTAAATTATAATCCTGGTACCTTTGATAACTGTTTTCATTAATATCAGGATAAATGCACTTACATAATTTTTGTTTTATATATCTGTCCTTATTACACGTCAAGAAGCGCTATAATCCTACACGACCAAAGCAAAGTTTTTTTTAAAACAAATCTCAGGGAATGACTAAGCTTGAATAGTAAAAAACGTACTCAGTAAAAGAATTAATTTTACAAAGTTTAACGTAACCATCGTTATAAAATTTCATTTTATTTTGTGAAGATAGATATTTGAATATATAGTATACCCGTGTAAAGAAATGTTATGAGTTTAGCGGCTCAGAAGGTCACTCTTTCCTGAAGTTGATCTATTTGTCTAGAATTAAGCACTAAGGGTGCACATGTGAATAAGGAACGGCCAGACCTCTCTTAGATCATTCCCGGGTTTGATGGGGTTCATGTTGCGCAGACATAAGTTTTCTATGTTGGTTTTTTTATTGTACCATTTGTTTTCCTTGAATAACTTAGTATGTCTTTTTGGTATCTTTCGACTCTTTTAACAAACATCATTTAATATATGTTAAGTATATACAATGTTTTTCAACGCTTAATTTTTCAATAACTTATGTATGATTGTAGCTACCAATGTACAGAACTTTAACAAAATAGCCTCAAATATAATCCGATTCTATGGAAGATACGATTTGTCCTCATTGATGCATTATGGAGCATTTGTAAGTAGGACATAGTCATTAGTTATAGTTTTTTGTTTGTTTATAGGATGAAGCAAAAGGTTTCAGACTATAAGTATCCATGAAGAACAAACAGTTGTACTGATAGAATAGATCTAGACAAACATCAAATTATTGTTTTTCTTTGGGATGATTTGTTTTGTCAAAATCAACTATGTTTTAATAAGACTTTATGAAACGATTGAAGTGCAGTTTTGTTATAATATCACCACCATCCCCAAAAACATAATGATGCAACACTTTTGTCTATTACTTTTGATAATTTATCAACAGAGGAACATAACACTATGTGATCAAGCTTTGCCGAATACAAAACACTATTCAAGAATATTTGAATTTTAATCGAACATGCCAATTTTCAGATATATGGTGTTTTCCTAGATTTTGAATGTTATATAAAGAAACAATAGTATAATCAACAAATCAAGAATATCAACATACAACAAACATGAAAATGCTACATTTGCAATATAAAATCTTCACAATTGATAATTTATTTACCTCACTTCTAGATGTGTACGACACGCTGACGTGAGTGACGTACACAAGGTCAGGTAAAATTTATTTAAACCATTATATGTGCTTCTTCTAATAACAAATTTACTGAGAAATTTTTTATCCAATCGACAAACACATGATTTATGAAGTTGTAGTATAGCATACTGAATATTTGTTTCATTGCATGTGATACACTCAGCATGGACACATTGACTACCAAGATACTCTGAAAGTACTAGATTCTGACCACGAGTTAATTTTACTGAATGGCGACCCCACTGACTATTATATGTTTGAAGTTATCAACGACATAAATAATTGTAAAGGTAATATCTACTGGAAATCATTTAATATTGCATAGATATGTGACGTTTTAGTTTGCAAATTAATGATTTTGAATATATAAAAGTCTGTTAAATCATTTAGGCATTTTAATATTCTAATTTCATTTAGTTTCTTCGACCATAGTGAATGAATCATATGATGTTTTACTAAGCAATATAACGAATAAGACTTATAATATTATATGAACAGTGAAAAAAAAATATGTGACTAGTAAAACAGGAAAGTCTTACTCGTCTGGTGCATCTGAGTTCAGACACCCTCAGAAGTGGGTTATGTTTGTCTCGATTTTAGTTGTCTATGTATTGTGGCTGTCTTCACACAGTCATCTTTTCATGTCATGGTATAATCAGTTTCTTTTCGACTCATTCTTTATTTTAAATTGATACTTTCATTGACGATTTGCATTATCCTGAATTCTTAATAATGTTCACTGGATTTCAGTCGCCAACAAGATGCGTATCTTATGCTATTTAGATGTTGTTTCAATTCAGCATGCACCTTTATTTAAATAAATTATACATTATAGTGAGAAAACCCTAATTCATTTTTTATTCAACTCCAATTTCTTACATACACTGAAAACTTGAGATATCAAACACCACTTGTACCATAAGAACAAGGGTGATAAAAAGTAATGAAGAAAACATGTTTGATAACAACTTCATTTGAGAGTAACACACCACCAGAAGTTTAGCAAGCATCACCATACAGGTAGAAGCACCAATTATTGATATAAATGTAGATGTTTTTAACCGTTGTAGCTTTACATTGTGGGGACTTTCCTTTACAATGTGATAATTGGGGATACCAAACAGTAATACGAGATCGATGCCAGTGTCGGTGTATAGAAGGTTTAGATCCGCACTCGGGATGTACTTCATTATACTATTCAGGTGACTTGTATATTCAATTTAGTTATGTATCATGACGATTTTAGAAATGTTTTCTACGCACATGAATAACATTCTTTTAAAACCAAATGTCTACAGTTATGATTTAAATTTTATAAATGTACATGCATAACGTTAACCGCCTTACTAGGACGTTGTCGTTTAAGATTTTTGTCTGTTTCAATCTGTTATGCTTATAATATGCATTTTCAACCACAGCAGACATATGCCAATCTTAAGATATAAAGGAAAACATACTTTCATAATGGTATTTGTTATTTATCTTTTCGATTTGTTTTCGCGGGAAACCTGAGATAGTCTGTAGCTGTGCGACAAGGATCTCAAAGGTACTGACATCGACAATGACAATACTAGCAGTAAGAACAGATAAAATAAAGACAGTAGTGTACTTGTCCTAAAGTCACTTTAGGATAGCGGTTAACAAAATGCAAATATCATAAATAAAAAGGGAACAAATCAAACCGTATAACAGCCAGTCATAAACTATTCAAACTAAAATACAGCTGTAAACCTCTTAACAACATGACTTGTCTAAACAAAGAAAGATCTAAAATAACGACTGAAAAGTAACAGCTATTGACTGACAGATAAGTAATACTTTCAATATTTTATATGTTCATGTATTAAATGATACTCATTTTTGGCTTGTAGATTTAACAGCTGTAGAAAATTGGCCCTCGGAAGGCTTCTCTCTTCTTAAACCCAAGACAGGTTGTCCTATTGGATTTATCGAGGGAAATATAAAATATACAACACTTCGAAACAGCCAATCGATTAATCATGGGGCATTTATAACAATGGATGGCCAAACTTTGACACAGTCTTTTTGTACCAGGAAATCATCAGTTGGTGGTGAAAGTGTCCGATGGGGACCTGGAAAATACTGTATATATCAACATGGTAATTCATGTCCGTCAGGTAAGATATATACACTGTTATCACAATTAATTGTTAAATAAATAAAAAATTAAAATGTAAATGGTATCTATGATGAGTTTATTTAAAACAGTTTGAATTCGTATATCCAATACAATTGTTACAGCAAACTTTTTAAATAAATTCAAATAAAAAAAATCTCGATGCTAAAATATCTTAAATTAGTATAACAATTATTTTTTTTTCTACTTTTTGTCTTGATCAATACAATTTAGTTTCAAAAACAATTTGAACACTATATTATCTTTATAAATAGCGATGTTATTATCTTGAATGTTATGACAGCATTGTGAAGAGATACATTTTTCTCCAAATAATAGGTGAAATATTAAATGTTAAAAAGCTTGTTGTTTCCTATTCCTTTATGATTACTGGAATAATTAATTGAACGCAATTAATTATGTTGCATGATAAACATGTCTACCTCTAGTTGCTTGTTTTATAAACCAAACACAGAAACGTTTGTTAAGCAATATAAATTTAACTACCGATCATTTATAATGACAGGATTTACCATTGGAGCTGCAAGGATAGATACAATAGATATCCCAGTTACAGATGGGTTTCAACCTGACGGAGAGTACGATAAAGATGTTCTATGGCAGTTTTGTTGTCGGTCAGATGATAGACTAACTAAACCTCTCTATTTACCAAACAAGGAACCGTTTATACTTTTCCAGAAAACTTTCTATGGATGTCAAGCCGTACATGGTAGGTCAACTTATATTTGCTTTTTATATAACTAATCCGTATTTTGCACAACTTTTTGGAATTTATGGTTCTCATTGCTCTTAAACTTGGTACTCGCTTTGTCTTTTTAACTATTTTGATCTGAACGTCACTGATGTGTCTTATGTAGACCAAACGCGCGTCTGACGTATCAAACTATAATTGGGTACATTTGATAACTATTTACACATTAGTTAGATTTCACAGCTGGTTGACGTTTCGTCCCCGAGGATATCATTAGCCCAATAGAAAACACTTTGTTGTTGGCACGAACATAAACTATATGGTCATTTTTATGAATTTAACTGTTTGCAATAGTATGATTTATAAAAAAAAATATGGGCTTTCGAATCCCAGGCTAAGATTTCCTAAGACGAAATTTAGCACAATGTTTTGGAATGTTAGACCTCAACGCTCTTCAACTTTTAATCTTGTTTTGGCTTTATAACATTATTGATCAGGGCGAAACTGATAAGTCACACGTAGACGGAACGCGCGTCTAGAGTATCAAATAATAAGCCTGGTACCTTTGATAGCTATTCGATCAGCTTCCAATATATTTATAAAAAATATAAGTGATTATTAGATAAAACAAAAACATTATTCAATTATTTATCACATTATAATGAGTTTTGTTATACTGTTGGTCGTCTTATTTGGCGGTGACTTTGCCAGTTTAACTTCGACTTATGTACTTGGAAGAACCTTTGGTATCTTTAGCCTCTCTCCTATGTGTGTGACAGTAAACGATACTTTTCCTGTTTTGCTAATATCTAGTATTCAATTTGTCAACTAGGTATTCATATAATCATGAACATATTTATCAAATTAAATGTCTTATTGTCATTTCGGATATAGCAGTACTTTTTAAATAGTTAAATAAGCTTTAAAGCTTCTATATTTCTAGGATGGCCATACAAATTGGCGTTCACATTTGCATCTAGTTATTTATCGGTAAAAAGACACCTTTTTGTAGTACTATAAAAAAAGTAAAATCACAAAAATACTAGGAAAATTCAAAACGATAAGTCCTGAATCAAATGGCAAAACCAAAAGCTAAAACACATCAAACGAATGATTAATAACAAACTTTTTAAAAAGTCAAATCACAAAAATACTATAGAGGAAAAAATCGATTCGGAAAGTCCATAATCACATGGCAAAATCAAATAACAAAACGCATCAAAAACGAATAGACAAGAACTATCATATTCCTGACTAGGTACAGGCATTTTTAAATGTAGAAAATGGTGGATTAAACCTTGTTTTATAGCAGTAACCCGCTAACTTTGATGGCAGTCTCATCTAATTCCGTTATATTTACATTGATGCGTTAACTAAACAGACACAATAAATGAAATAGTCAAAATATGGGTACATCAGTCATCGTAGTATAACAATTTTAAAAGAAACAATTTAGCAGAACACAAAAACATCTACTCTCTACAAACACATCCATTGATTTGTGTGTCTGACGTCAGAAAATTTTATACGTCACATCGATTTGTCGTTCAATGTACAAACAAACTATTATGACTAAAAGACTATTATGTATTGATAGTATACAAACAAAGAAACTGAAAAAAGAAGAACATATTGAGGGTCTGTGTGCTTGTTTTCGAGAAATAAGCCCTTGAAAATTTGGCGGGAAATAATTATCTCTAGATTTTTCATCTATTTAACATTGACATCTAATTTGTTTCAAATACAATGAAAAAGTAACAAGAATCTTATAAAATTTTGAAATATGTCTTTTTAAATTTTATGTTATATAATTATGAAAAGAAAAGTAGGGGTTTGTGGGCAATTTTTTACAATACGTTACGTTAACAACTAGTAAGTGTTTCTGTATTGCGGTTAATTCGTAACACACTTGTACAACAGCCGCATTATACCCAACTACATCGACACCTATGTGTGAACAAAGCAATCAGACATAATGGGTAAAATGGCAAAATTAGGGGTACATCAGTCAACATTGAGTTATAATCGTAATTCCAACGAAAACAAACATGTATTTAACAAATAAGCATTATTATAGGTATATCCTTGAAGGATGTTAATTAGAAGTTTACTTTGTCCATGTTGCCTTCTTGTCGCTTGTCTATATGCTTATTTTGTTTTTCTTAGCCAGGTCATTATGTATCAAATAGGCATCAGGAGCCTCTGGCCTTTGTTAGTCTTGTATTTTTTTAATTTTAGTTTCTTGTGTACAATTTGGGAATTAGTATGGCGTTCATTATCAATGAACTAGTATATATTTGTTTAGGGGCCTGCTGAATGATGCCTCCGGGTGCGGGAATTTCTCGCTACATTGAAGACCTGTTGGTGACCTTCTGATGTTGGTTTTTTTATTTGGTCGGGTTGTTGTCTCTTTGACACATTCCCCATTTCCATTCTCAATTTTATATTGACAAAGCATAGCATATATTAAAGACAAGAATACAAAAACTATGATAGAACAATAACACAAAGACGGAATGTGTTAGTACAGAGCCACGTCAAATGTAACAAAGAAACACCAAAAAATCACACGAACAAAGCATATAAGCAAACACGAAAAAAAATTTAAACAGCACAATGACGGGATGTATATGTCACCAAAAAAACAAAACAAACTGTAAAGGTAATATTATTAAAGAAAAATAAAAGAATACTATAACACGTTACTAAGATGATCAACAACGTCAGTACGCCGAATATATACTACATGACCATTGCGTATTATTTGTGAAGTTAATACTGAAAATTTATCATCAAAGTCTTTGTACCGTCCGATGAATTGTTTTTAGGAAAAGGACGAGACGTTCTAAATCGAGGTATAAGTCTAATTGATACGGACGAAGTCATGTCTGGAAATTATACCAACATAACATTATCACAATCTAAACTTATCAACGATTTGTTATAAATATGCTACTTGTATGTTTTTTTTTTATATTTTTAGGTATGAAATCTACAGTACAGTATTTCAAAGTGAAAAATCTTGACATGAAAGTCGCCTACAGGGGTGGCTATCATCCGCGTATCAAGGCGGCCTTTCGTCACTTTAAATTTTTCTACTGTTATTATACACCAGAAAACTTCGGTAAGTATATATTTTGATGTAGAATATTATCAATAAGATGCAACTCTAATATACGTACTCTTTAATTTAAGTTTTGAAACGATATATTAAAAGTAAATTAAAAAAAATAATCTTAGATCTAGCAAACATTTCACTGTGTTGATAGCAACTAGTCTTACATTGTTGCCTATCATTGATAAACATGTTTACGTTTAACCTGCACATCAATCTGCATTTGATATCCTAAGCCTTGGTGAATTTTCCCTAAATACGAAGCGCATTATCCACATTGATCAAAGTGAATTGTTTTTCTTCTATATGGCTATGATAATAAAAAATATTTAAAGAAATGATTTTTTTATTGATTTTTTCACAGAAAGTCAAGTGTTTTATAATCGTTGGCCTGTCGAATCGTTTTCAATGCTGAAATCTCAAGACGGGTGTCCAGAGGGATTTTCTGAAAGTTCTCTTCAGCAGTTTACAGAACCATTGCCTATTATGTCTGACACGATGTATTCAGCTGTGACGGTGGGATCAAACAACATTACGTATAAGTTTTGCTCAAAACCTAAAAGTGAGCCTTTAGGACCAACAAGCTACTGGCAGAAAGGATCGTATTGCATTCTTAGCTATACAGGAATATGTCCTACAGGTAAAGAAGGCTATTGATATGATTTTTTGCATAACATAAATAATATGAATGATTTCATCAAATGGGAAATCCTCTTAATTTTTTTTCTTACGCTTATGTATAAGTTAACAAACATAGGAAAAAACAATTAGGAAAATATGATATCCGAAATAGGGGACAGTTAATAAAAAGGTCTTATAAATAGTTATCAAAGGTACCAGGATTATATATAAGTACGCCAGACGCGCGTTTCGTCTACATGAGACTCATCAGTGACGCTAATATCAAAATATTTATAAAGCCAAAGAAGTACAAAGTTGAAGAGCATTGAGGATCCAAAATTCCAAAAAGTTGTGCCGAATACAACTTATGTAATCTATGCCTGGGATAAGAAAATCCTTAGTTTTTCGAAAAATAAACGTTTTGTAAACAGGAAATTTATAAAAATGACCACATTATTGATATTCATGTCAACACCGAAGTATTGACTACTGGGCTGGTGATACCCTCGGGGACGAAACGTCCACCAGCAGTGGCATCGACCCAGTGGTGTAAATAGTTATCAAAGGTACATTTGTTATTCAAATGCTATACAAAAAGTAAAATCACAAAAATACTAAACTTAGAAGAAAATCAATTCGGAAAGTCCATAATCACATGGCAAAATCAAAAAACAAAACACATCAAAAACGAATGGACAAGAACTGTCATATTCCTGACTTGGTACAGGCATTTTCAAATGTAGAAAATGGTAGATTAAACCTTGTTTTATGGCGTTAACCCTCTCACTTAGATGACAGTATCATTAAATTCCGTTATATTTACAATGATGCGTTAACTAAACAGACACAATAAATAAAATAGTCAAAATATGTAATATACCTCGTTCACAAAAAAAAACCAATTTAGACATCAAACGCGTTAAAATTTTCGTATGGACATAGACAATATTAATGAACTATGCTGTTTTGTCATTTTCTTGTTGCGTGAATCTGTAATTGTCTGTCATATTCATATACGGAATAAGCTATTTAAAAAAATAGTATAAACTGTTAATTTGGCGTTTGAGAGAAACATAATTGAATGATATACATTTTGTAATTATATCCGAGGTAATTGTGTCAATGTTTAAATATATGTCAATGCTTTATTAATAGGATTTGAAGACGGATACATCAAGTTTGATGACATACAACCACCCAAAAAGTTTGAAGACCAGTATTTACCTAATGGAGATTTTAGTTCAGATGTTAAAATCCATTTTTGTTGTCGGGATGACGGTACTTGGTCAGATCCTATTACACTTCCGACACATGATTCTTTTGTTTTGTTTCGTCATAGCAAATTCCCTTGCCAGAAGGTTGTAGGTAAATATGTTACAAAATAAATGATATTTTCTTCTTATTTTCTCAATTTATAATTTAAAATAAAATAAAGTCAAGGAAAATGTTGACGGTTATCTGTGGCAGATAAATACTAAGTAGCTGAAAGCATTCTTGAAGACTTGCACGGCAATATGATGTTTTGATATTGATCTGATTAAAGAAAATGAAAAGATCCCTTTGAAAATTTCTTACGTCATGGACGCTGTTCTGGACTTATCTTAATAAGAAAAGCTCAGATCAATACATTTAAAAGCTAAGAATGTATTGCATGGCTTTAAATAGTAAGCACTGATGTGGAATATGAAAGAGGGACGAAAGATACCAAAGGGACCGTAAAACTCACAAATCTAAAACAAACTGACAACGCCATGGCTTAAAATGAAAAAGACAAACAGAAAAACAATAGTACACATGACACAACATAGAAAACTAAAGAATAAACAACAAGAACCCCGCTAAAAACAAGAGGTGATCTCAGGTGCTCCGGAAGGGTAAGCAGATCCTGTTCGACATGTGGCACCCGTCGTGTTCCTTGTTTATCACCTCACCTAAAATAGTTGTTAGTGTAAACTACATCGAGACAACATTCACAAAAATCACACAAAGCATAAACCGCAATTTAAATCATCATTCTGTCAAAATCTTTAACTTTGTAGTTGTTTTGGCTTTCGAACTTTTTTCATCAGAGCGAGCCTGGTTAATCTTGTGTGGACGAAACGCGTGTCTGGCGTATTATATTTTGAAACTGGTACCTTTTGTTAGCTATTGTTCGTGTGTTTCTCTGTCCTATTTGTTCTCCCATTTATTTGTATTGTTGTCCTGCCATGTAATGTTGTCATTTTAATGTTATATTTAACATTGTCATAAATGAAGGAGGTTTTTCAACCCTTTTCGTTTTATCAAAATGTCCTGTACCAAGTCAGGAAACTGGCCATAGCTATATTAAAGTTCGTTTCTGTATGTTACATTTTAATGTTGTGTTTCTGTTGTGTCGTAGTTCTCTTCTTATATTTGATCTGTTACCCTCAGTTTTAGTTTGTTCCCCGGATTTGTTTTTTTTTCTCAATCTATTGATGAATTTCAACAGCAATTAACTACTGTTGTCTTTATAAGAGGAGACAAACAATAAATATCAAGATAATCGGCTTCTGTCTTTGTTCTAAAAAAAAAAATAAAACCATACAAAAAAACATGTCGCTGGTGAGTTGGACACGGATAGATCATGTTCATCGTAAGAAAAATAATAAACACGATAATAAACATACAACCTATGCAATTTTTCATTTAACTGTTGTGCAGCAGTTTTTGTATCAGAGTCATCCATCTGTTATTGAAGTCAATAAAGTGTTAGATACACATGCGTAAAAGTAGAAGCAACTGTAATGAAATCCAGAAGTTCAATAATCCGGAACATTTATACTATTACATTGTAACAAATCTAGTAAACATAACTTTATGCTCATTATAAAGTATGAATGAAATGCTTTTTTTTCTACAGATATGATAGACAAAGAGGAATATTTAACGATTAGAAACGATGTATCCAATACCCAGGCCTTGTATGGGTTTGTTCCTAAAGTGAGTGGAATTGGGAGAGTTTACCAAGTTCACTTTTGCCACTACCACCATGCTGTTACAAGTGAGTATACTTCAAATAAATTATTGTAACTTTGTATTTAAACATGGTGTATGTCCATTATCAATTTTTTATCAATCTAGTTGTATTCAACTGCGACACCAACTATCTAAATATAAAAACAAAACAAAAGGATGATTATTGAATTTTTCAGACGACGTCAAAATCAAAAGACTAATTTTACATTTGAAATTATGTTATTAAACTATCAAATTTAGTAAATCTTCTAATCACAGAACATTGTCTCTAGACAAAAAAAAACTATCTCTAATAAATGAACCAAGAATATCATGTCGTGATCTATCCTATCAATGGAACAGAGCTATCAAATTTAGATTTAGAGAAAGAACAAAAGAGTTATCTTTACTACTATATGTAGAATTTCAC
Source organism: Mytilus trossulus (assembly GCF_036588685.1). Taxonomy (NCBI): domain Eukaryota; kingdom Metazoa; phylum Mollusca; class Bivalvia; order Mytilida; family Mytilidae; genus Mytilus; species Mytilus trossulus. Next base: position 8,711,984 of record NC_086384.1, read on the forward strand.
AAATGGTCACCCGAAGCGTCACTTATATTTGTGTGTACTGTCATATGTTTAATTTCTTCTTTAAACGATATGCTGTTACGTTCGATAAATAACATATACAAGTTGACTTTTCCAAAAATGTAATTATTCGTTCCTCAATAAAGAACTCCACCATAGGTGTCAACTACAAACAAACAGATACATAAATAATATGTATGCTTTAAATGATGTTTGAGTTGTTTTATTGAAATTTATAGAATAATATATATTTGTGGGATTCACATTGAAAGGTGAGCATATGACAATTTGAGTTGGTTGACCGTTATGGAATAACCCTTTCACATATGATATCGGATATGTTCCTTACGTCTTAACTACAATCCCCTTCCCTCTCATGAATGTGACCTACCGAATTCGACTATTTAACTTATTTGTAATCACATAAGCAACACGACGGGGTCCACATGTGGAGCAGGATCTGCTTACCCTTCCGGAGCACCTGAGATCACCCCTAGTCTTAGGTGGGGTTCGTATTGTTTAGTCTTTAGTTTTCCATGTTGTGTCATGTGTACTATTGTCTTTTTTCATTTTTAGCCATGGCGTTGTCAGTTTGTTTTAGATTTATGAGTTTTACGGTCCCTTTGGTAAATTTCGTCCCTTCAAGTCACCTGAGATCGACCCAAGTTTTGCTGGGGTTCGTGTTGCTCAGTCTTTAGTTTTTTCTATGTTGTGTGTTTTGTATACTATTGTTTGTCTGTTTGTCTGTTTGTCTTTTTCTTTTTGAGCTAGTTTATTTACGACTTCAGAGTTTGAATGTCCCTCTTGTATGTTTCGCATCACTTTTACAATTCTCCCTTTCAATCAAATTCTATTCAAGTTTTATCAAACCATTTCTTATATTCTATCAGGAAATCTCAATTTGATAATATAATTTGCTTCCTGTTTTGTCACTCCAGATTGTGGTGGTGTTTATCAACTGAATTCGTCAAATCCAGTAGTGCACATAGCGACTCCTAACTTCCCGGGACCATATGTTGCAAGACAAAGATGTAATTTTATATTCAAGGTAAGCTAGTTTTATGGGTTTTTTTTTCAATGTTATACTTGCGTAGAGTGGTGTTGAAAGTATGTGTTTGAACGAAAACTTTTGTTTTAATTTCTACAAATATTCAAAATTGAAAAGAACAAAATATGAACAGAAATGTCTGAATACCAAAACATGGTTTTTATTACAATATTCGATTTTAATCAAAATGCTGTCTAACAAAATAACATATTTTCTTTTATTCTTCCTGAACACATACGATTTTACATTTGACAATGTACATGCATGAAACTTAAGGTAAACAAACGAGTAATATTTAGGAGCTAGTACTATCATATCACACTATTTCTGATTTTAACAGGGTCCTGAAGATTCCAAACTGATTATGAATTTCCATACATTTAACGTTGAAGTCGGTGATAGTGGAGAATGTGTTTCTACAGTTGGAATCAGAAGTGCTCTACCAGGTCAACCGGATATCAAGTAATGTATTAATATTTAGAGTTGGCTTGGAATAAGGTTGATTCCTAAGAAGTTCATGTTCAAGTAAGACTGGAAGTTGAAATTATGTAACGTTCATCCGAAAAAGGTCAACACAAAATATTTAAAAAAAAACAAAAGAATTATTTCAATAAAATTATATTTAATTTCAAATTTATGTCAAACCAATATTTTTAAGCGCTCTTTGTGAAAATGCTTTTGTCAATTCACACATTTGAATCACGAATTACCTGAATTACAAAAACCTTTTACTTTTATTACATATTCATGAATTTGATGAAGCACATAAACGAAAAAAGTAAATCCGTATCACAGGAATCACTCAAAAAAGTAACAGAAAAACAAACCACAAATACCTAGCAACTACCAAAAAGACACACATATAAAGGCAAACGACACGTGGCTCCGATAAACAAAGGTACATGTTAGGATCTGGTCAATTAAGGTTTAACTGCGCATGTAACTTAGCATTTCCCTATCTATGCTGAAGAAATTAAACACACAATAAAAAGAACCTGCAGAGTACCGCTAACAAAAGGATAATCACAAATATAACCAAGAAATAAACTAAACAAAAACATCATGTAATATTTTGTTATTTAATGAATTCTGCATCGAGAATCATCAAAGATTGTGTCAATAAAGTTAATATTATAATTATCTAAGTGAGAGGAAAGGTTTAATTATACTAAATATATTTATTACACTTCAGACAAACGAAAAAAATTCCGAACACCAAAAAAGAAATTCAAAACGGAAAGTCCTATTGCAAGAGTCAAAATCAGAGTCTAAAACACATGAAACAAATGGTATTTAGTGTTCTCTATGGCTTTCTATATCATTGTTTTTAATTCATAAAATAAATCATATCTTTAATCAATGTTACAGTAGTAACCCTATTTTATAATTATAGATACTGTGGCGATGGCTTCAAGAGATCTGTGGTGACAGATATGAATTTCCTAGGAGTAACATTTACAAGTGGAAACAACAATCAGCTACTGTCAGGGTTTAATGCTACAATATCACTGATAAGAGGTTTGTACGAAAATGTTTTGTAAGCATAACTTATTATTCCTGAAAGTTGGTTACCATGTTAATATTCATCTGACAACTCGTTGACACAAAAATGACAGACGACAAACAGACTAAAAGACTGAAAGGCATATAAGATTGCACCAGCTATGTAAATAACAATTTAAAGTAGAACATATATGGTACTCATTCTGACGCGTACCATCGTCTAGATTATATTTCTAGTAAACTGTTTAACTTTTGGTTTGATCAGCCTTTCAACGTTTGTTTTTTATTATAAATAGTTTGGCCTCGAACATCATTGAAGAGGAACTAATTGTCGAAATGCTCATCTTGGTCAGTTAATTGGTAGCGTTTCTTCTCTAATACAGAAACGAACTTGTGTGGAAGTTTTAATTTGAGAAATTTATGGGTGAATGTTTTTTAACCTCAGTTGTTGAATTTATCACAAACGTTTACTTTCAACCAAATTTGATTCATATTCACAAGTATTGCAAATGTGTGTAGTTTAGTTGTATTTTCAAGGTTCAGATTGAAAATGAATGAATAGATGAAAAGCAGCGCTATGAATAAAGGCAACAGTAGTATACCGTTGTTCAAAATTCATAAATTGATAGAAAAAAAACAAATCCGGGCAACGAACTAAAACTGAGGGAAACGTATCAAATATAAACGAACCACGACACAACAGAGACACAACACTGAAATGTAACACACACAGAAACGAACTACAATGTAACAATGGCCATTTACTTATATATCCCGTCAATGTTTTTTATTGTCTTTCATTTTTTGGTGGTGTGTTTTATATAAGCGACTTTTTGTTTTTCTTTGGTTCTTATACCGTGACCAAGTACTTCAAAAGATCCCGTCAGTATGATAGTGTTCTATTTTATGTCATTATGGTATATTTCTATTATGAATTACAAAATACGTTGAACCTCAAACGTCAAAATCATTCAATCGCGTAGTGGAATTAACTATTTGGACTATTTAAAATCTAGGTCTTTTTATGAAATTTATTCTTTTATACTTTTGATATTTTAACCCTCTATGCTAACATTGCCTATGTGAAATTTAAAAATTGTTTGTATGTACATTGAACGACAAATGTGACGTATAAAATTTTCTGACGTCTGACACGCAAATCAATGAATGTGTTTGTAGATAGATGTTTTTGTGTTCTGTTAAATTGTTCCTTTTAAAATTGTTACACGATGATGACTGCTGTACAAATATTTTGACTATTTTATTTATTGTGTCTGTTTAGTAAACGCATCATTGTAGATGTAACGGAATTTGAAAACCAGGTTTAATCCAATATTTTCTACATTTGAAAATGCCTGTACCAAGTCAGGAATATGACATTTCTTGTTCATTCGTTTTTTATGCGTTTTGTTATTTGATTTTGCCATGTGTTAATGGACTTTCCGAATTGATTTTCTTCTAAGTTCAGTATTTTTTAGATTTTACTTTTTACCTGACTTGGTACAGGGCATTTTATGAAAATATTTTGGGATCAGCCTGGTTTTGTACCATGCTAAACCTCCCGCTTTAATGACAGTGTTAATTATAACATTAAAATGACAACATTACTGAAACAGTTAATCAACTTCAAATCATGCCGACTATACCATTTATTGTTGCTAGAGATGTTATGCATTTTTATCTTCCAAAGAAAAATCTTTGAAATGTTTTAAAATTCAAATTATCTTAACAGACCGAGATATGTGTTATAACGGAAATGGAACTACTTACAATGGAAACGTCAACGTTACAAAAAAGTTCCAGACATGTCTACATTGGAGTAAAATTACACATTGTGTGAATAATCTATATGAAAGAAGGTATTATGAAACATCCATTAAAATATGTATTTTATGTTCGTTAATATGTAAGATGAAAATTAAAGGGGTACTTTAAAAGAATTGAGATACAATTACACAACAGATAAGATAGTGTGATATCCAAACACATGTGCAAGTCAATTTCGAAAATGATACTAAGATAAGGAGATACAAAAGGGGTAAAATTAAGAATCATATTTGAAAATCCAGCAACATAATTGCCAACAGATGAAAGTATAAAAGATAAACATAAGTTAAAATTCAGGTACATACTTGAATAATACTAGCACTTACTCACATAAAAAGAATGGTGAACTAAACTGCTCCACACGGTTACGCCTTTCATTTTCAAAAAGTCGAATGGTCATATTACTCAAAACAGACTCTAAATAAGGAGTGTGTACTTAAACTATTACACGATGTTCGTTCGACAGTCCTTCCATTACATGTATATTATACACTGGAAGGTTTATATTTCTAGCGCATTGTATGAAAGTAAATTAAAAAAATAAATGTCGTGTGGCCTGTGTTTAACGAATCTGTATTATTCTTAGCATCATTTATATTATGTTTTGTCATCATTGTAGTGAATCTGCATCATTTTTAAAAGAAAACTTCTGTAGGCGTGCAGGCGATGGTTTAGCACCATGGTGTTATACTGATGTAGACCAGTGTTCACGTGACTATTGTGATGTTTGTAATCTTGGTAGGTATATGTTTAATTAATACCAAACCCATTGACCTGTGCATGTTTATTCCAAATTGTATTTTACCCACATATTTGTTTACAAGTTACCCAACAGAGTACAGAAAAATGTATATTCTACTATACCGTCACTGCTTTGACATAATGTAAAAACACCTTTCTAGGTAAGAACAATGTAAAGATACACAGACTAAGTAATATATCCCTCGTGCAAAGCTGGTAATAGATAGTATTGCGTGTATTGTTAATTCGAATTTTCATTGTGCCCTGATCACTCATATAAAATAATTTGAATAAAGTATTTTCAGAATATGCCTTTTTACGATAAAAACAATGAAATTTTTTAGGACACATTGATACATACCATTAGACCATAACCAGTTTAAAAAATGAAAACTCCGTTTCGCAGGTTTCATAAATTAAATAATAACTCGTTAATTAACTTAAAAGTTTAAATTTCAAACTAGATAGAATATGGCAGTCTTTCATTGAAATGTTATTGTTAAAATTAAAATTAAAAATAACATATATCAAAAATTAAAATATTAAAAATTAAAAAATTTAATTTAAAATGAATATGTTTCATCATATTATATTTGTTTTCTAAGTTTATATTTTTTGGTGTAGTGTCACAAATTATTTATTTTTTCTGTTGCAGAGGAATGTTATGACATCTTCGATGACTGTAATGATCTAATGACAGAAGATAAGGAGTTTTGTTCTGTGGATATAGAGGCATCACGTGGTTGTAGAAAAAGTTGTAAATTATGTAATCTTGAGAAGCCTTTACCAGGTACTGTTTGTGAGAATAATTGTATTAAAGAGGTTCGCTACTCAGTTTAAAAAAAACAAGCTTTTCAAAACACTAGTTTATATTGATAGGGGGTTATTAATGGAACCGAAGGAGTAAAAAAAAATATAGGTCAATGTGCTTGTTTTCGAGATAATAGCCATTCAAAATTTGGCTGGAAAATGTTCTCTCTTGGTTTTTCATAGCTTTATCATTGACAAGTTTAAGTGCTTAAATACTATTAAAAATATAACAAGGATTTTATAAGACTTTTACAGATGGCTTGTAATTATACATATAAATAATCTATAAAAAGAAAAATGGGGGTCAATCGGCAATTTTTATTAGGGCATTCAAATGGATAAAACCAGAGGTTTCTGACTAACAAAAACTCCAAAACATGACAAGAGGACATTTAATGATAAAATATGTTTAAAAAAATTTGATTTCCCATACAGAAAATAAAAAACATAACAAATATATAATTGTTGTAGATATAAATACAATTGTAGTGATGAAAATTATATTGTAGTGAAACGGGTATCTTGTTCAAGCCCACTAATACCCTTTGACGGGATTCCAAAAATACCCGTGAAAACAAGCTATGCAGTTGGAGAAACTGTTTTATTCATGTGTATAAACGGTGTGGAAACAGATAGCCATGTATGTTTGGCTGATGGTACATGGTCAGGAGGGAACTTTGTCTGTGGAAGTACGTATTAATCTATTGTTAAGAGGATGCAAATTATAATTTTAACATTATAGTGAACAATGTAATTGCTTATACGCTTTGGTTGTAGCAGCATATATTTCCCGTCGTTGTTATCACATAGTGATATAGATGTTGAATTTTCGTTTCTCTTCTATTCTCATACTATTTTTTTTTATTTTTTCAATGACTTCTGCTTAATTTGTTGAGTTTACTAGAACATCAACTTTCATAAAATTTTATGCAAAAAGATAGCATAAACTAAAAAAAAAAAACATTGAAGAAAAGCTTTCTTATAGTTACCAGTAGCACAAAATGATAGAAAGATAAGACAAATACATGTATCAATAACTTTGTGCGATACATTATGTACATAGTGAATTTCCTCCCGCTTTATACAACGAACGAGTCAGATGCAATTTTGGCCTTCTTTAAAACAATTATCCTAGTGGTAAGACCAATCTTCATAAAGACTTTTGTCATAATTAAATTATTTGAAGGATGTTTTTAAGATCTTAAACTATATACTCATTTGGCATAATAACTGTGCAGTTGCTAAGATCCATACATATTTTGTTCATTTTCATTCATAAACCATGTTTAATCCTTAACACACACAGTAGCATAAGCTACACAATATTAAAGCGACTCTGGCATTTTTCCATTTTACAATATTTGCATTGTCTTTCCCACATTTACATCACAGGGGTTAAGGCTTTCAAAATCTTTTCTTTTTGTTTCAACTTGTAGGAGCTGTAGGTAAGTGTATCTTTTGCAAAATGAAAATATTTAAAAACAATTTGAACTTGAAACTCGTGAGTGTACGAGATAATGAGTTTGCAGTCATTGCCTGAAATGGTTCGTTTTGTCTGGCTTTTTGTTTTTCTATGAAATGCCACAAAGAGTCACACATTTACACATTTTACAATTATTTCTGCAAATATGCGAATGTTATCAATTAATAATATAAGCGAATCAGATAAAAAGTTTATTAACAAAAACAAAATGTAAATCGAGATTTTGATATCTTTAATTTAGCATTCAAAGATGTTCTCAAAGGTGTAGATATAAACGTTTGATAACACGATTTCAATTCTGCCTAGTATACTATCTAAAAGGAAATATGACAGTTTGTGACATTGCGAGTATGAATATTAATAATAAAACAGTACGAAACAAACTAAGACAATCATACAATATCTTCTTATCTTTATGATATACAATCTTTGGCAACACCACTAAAGTAATGAAAATACAATAGTTTTTCCATTGATAAATTGATAAACCCGAAAAACAGTGAACCCACAATTTTATTTTTGTATTTTGTAGAATGCCCGCCAGGCTGGATAACTTTTTCTGAAAGATGTTACAAATGGTTCGATGTTTATATGACAGTGTATGAAGGGAGAGAATTATGTGCCAACATGAGCGCCTCTATGTCGTCTGCTAAGGATCCAAAGGAAAACGATTTTTTGTTGACGTTAAGGTAAATTTCATCAAGCAACTGAATGATTAAAATGAGTTGCTAAGAATTTGTTTTTTAAGCTAACCTGCTCAGCAAAGCCCATATCAGTTACAAATAGTTTTGATTAAAACTACTGTTTTATTGTGAAAATTAGGCCCCAAAACTCTCAACCAATAAGATATGACAGGGCAACATTTTATACAATTTAAATGTCAATATATTAGTAAAATGTTCTTAGTTGCACACATGTTAGATACTAGTATTTTATTTTTAATCTCGTTAAAACTTAAGTGATAGTATGCAGTGTTAATTTTTTAAAAGTCTTTTGTTAATGTTGGTTCAATTGGTCATTTACAATACAGGGAAGAATCTTAGTGCCGTTGTTGTAAAATTAAAGAGCATTGTTAACAACTATAAAGTAAAAAAAGTATCAGAAGTTGGGAAAACAGTTAATGGTGGTTTAAATCTGAACTCAGTGCATGAACATTATTTGATGTAGTACAACGCAACTTTCTCCAGAAATTGTCTCTCGCAAACTATGATATATACCATATGGTATTAAACTATTCATAAATGTGAATCATTCATCATACTTTTTTTTTTATAAATTGTTATTTGGATGGAGAGTTGTCACATTGGCACTCACACCACATCTTCCTATATCTATCATAGTTTTACCAAAGACGATGGACTTGGTGCACCTGTAGCTGAATTAATCTTTACTAGGAACACGTACAAAATAAAAGACAAACTTAAAAAGTTACTAAATACATTTTGGAGCTAATTTATCACATTATCACATGTAATTGGATACGAAACATCTAATGTTTATTTTCCATGAGAAAGCTTGAACATTTACGTTAGGCGTATTTTGAACAACTTCCATTATGTTCGCTAATTCATGCTCTTAAAGTTCGATTTCTTTAATTTGACTTTGTAATTGTTGATATGAGCTGATGGGTTTTACAAAGACGAAATGCATATATGCTTAATTGTAAGTCGGGTATATTTTATGAGATATTTTTTAAGAAAACATCATTGTCTGATGTTTTACGTAAATTCCCGTAGCTGTATATACTGCAATCGACCCTTGTTCAATTTAAGCTACTTTTGGATTCTTACATGTCGTTACAACGGCCCATTGAGACGAAGACACGTCCATTTTATAAGTTACAATTGTATAAGATGCTTTAATAAATAATGTTGATATTGAAAGAAAATTTTGGCAAATCATTTTATGTTCGTTTAGAAAACAATGAAAATGAGAAGAACCATCAACACAAAAAAAAATTAGAATATCATTATTCTAAACTAACTACTTATCTGAGATGTAAATGTAGGACAATCCATATGCATTTCTTTGACTATTTGCAAGACAACTAGTAAGAAGACAGATTAAATTATTTATTTAGGTTTTTTGGGTACTATTTTGAATATAAATATTTCCCATTTATTTTCTTTAACAGCGACAACAGTCGTTCCTTCTGGCTTGGTATAGAAAAAGATGAAAATGATGAGTATATATGGAAAGAAGATGGTTCAATTGTTACGTGGACAAATTGGGGACGAGGTAAAATTCATTATTACATGTCAGTTGTGTTTATGCTTTAATATGATGTGGAATTCTTTCGTAATTATTTCTTTGCAACATATTACATGTCGAACTAGATTTAATGCATATTATATTCCGTTCATTTGTATATTCTCGTATTAAAATATAAACTGCTTAGCAGTAAAACGAACAGTTATTGAAATATTTTCCAGATTGAACGAAAAAACCTTCGATTAATTTGTTTTCGTCTGCTAGATAAATAGATAAACATAGTGTAGAATCAAAATCTTACGAAAGCCTATTAGGGTCGCACACAAAAAAATAAATTATCTCGTAAATACAAGATATGTATATCGTAATTACAAGAAAACTATCTTCTTGTAATTTGATTATCTTGTAATTACGAGATCAAAAAAATCTGATCTCGTAATTACGCGATAGTTTGGTCTTAATTACGCGATGATTATTTCTTAATTACGAGATTAAAATCTTAACTCGTAATTACGAGATAGTTTTCCCGTAATTACGCGACAATCATCTCGTAATTACGCGATAGTTGTCTCGTTATTTATTACGAGATATATTTATCTCGTAATTACGAGATCAATAAAAAAAATTGTGACAATAATAGGCTTTTGTAAAATCTAAGTATAATTAGGCCGCAAAATAAGCAAATGATACATACAGTTTTAGGCAAGAGTATGTTTTTAACAAAAATGATTTTTGTTGGTAAATTATCAAAGTTTTAACCTTTTGTTTTGTAGGAAATGATACATCAAATGCATGTGCAAATGTAAACGATGAGGGAAAGTGGAATCGTTGGGGTTGTGATTGGGATTATTTATCTATTATCTGTAAATTAACTCCATCTAGTAAGTAATGTACTTGTTCGTTTCAATTTTGAGAGAGACTGTAAGCTAAGTCCAATAAAAAAAGGGACGAAAGATACCAGATGGACATTCATCTCATCGATCGATAATAAAACTGTCAAAGCTATTTCTAAAAAGGAAAGAGATAAGCAATCAATCACAAATATACAAGACACAACATATTGAACTAAAAACTAAGCAACACGAATTCAACCAAAACTGGAAATGATAAAAGGTACTTCTGAGAGTACGCAGATTATCTTCAACATGTGGCATCCGTTCGCGTTGTTCACGGTAAAAGGGTTCCTTTGTTAGGGCACATTGACTTCAAAAACTAAACATAGTACACAAATCCATCCATAACGTCATGTAGATGCTTACAAGTTATTGTTTATTTGAACAATCCTTTTTTTAGATTTAAAATGTTTGTCTTGCATATTTCATTAAGGGCTTCAAAATGTACGTGTTTAATATCATAAAAACTGCAAAACTCATCTCTTCGATGTTGAGATATTAACCAACAGCACTACTCCAAAGTATTTATTGTGCTATCTAACTTGTACAAAATTTTAATATATATAACTCATTCAGCAATAGATTGGATTGTCTCACTTTGTCAACAATTTGAGATCTAATCTAAATTATTAGTAATTAAGGTTTTCATCAGTCATTACAAAGTATGACAATGTTTAGTATATTGGAAATTCAATAGTCTTTTAATCATATTCAATTTCTCAAAAAGTGAATGACAAGAAGCCGAATTATGTGATATTTTGCAACTTTTAAATATGTTGATTGTCTGTAATACATGATGCATTCATTCCAGAGAAAAGCGCGTTTGGCTAGTTTGCTTATTGATTTTATTTTGAAGGTTCCTATCACTAACGCAATTTGATGAGAATGTAAACACAGTAAGAGGTTTAGCGCTATAAAACCAGGTTTGATCCACCATTTTCTACATTTGAAAATGCCTGAACCAAGTCAGGAATTAATATGACAGTTCTTGTCCATTTGTTTTTTATGTGTTTTTTTATTTGATTTTGCCATGTGATTATGGACTTTCCGATTAGATTTTCCTCTGAGTTCAGTATTTTTGTTATTTTACTTTTTACTAAAAAATGATAGCCTCAAATAGTTAACCTAACCTAATTTAAGTTGTATTTGTATCATGTAGTACATAAAATCTCAGGATATAGCGAGATGCAACTTGTAACATTAACACACCAATATTTTTTTAGCTGAGAAAGTGATTTCGGATTTTTTTTTAATCATATAAACATCCATAAGTCCATTGAAGGATAAAGCAAGCACTATTCCAAATATGTCTTTTATGTGAAATAAATGGATCTCAAACAAAACCTCTAGTTTTACCTTAACAAAAAAAGAGGGGGAAAATCAATCATCAAAACCAAAATTAATATATATTTGATACAAACAAAATGTAATATGTACAAATCATGAAAAACAAATTCTCAGGCTGCAAGAACTGATATAAAAGAGCCAATACACATATATGATAAATAGAAGTAAATCTTACAACATGGTCTTTAACGAAGCACTTGGGACATGCAATCACGAATATTCCCACCAATTGTGTTTATACATCCTTACATATAACCGTACATATATGTTCTTTGATGTGAAATGCACAATGTAAATTACCTTTTCTCGTGGATTCAATCTAGTGCCAATGTTGTAAATTTTCTAGGAACAAACCCGAGAGTTTAAAACATTGCACTGTTATTAAAATAGTATTTACAATATGTAAAATGAAGATAATTTGCGCATGTACATAAAATGAAACCAATCATGTTTCATGTATTGTCACTGATTGGGACGACAAAGAAAAGCATAATCAGAACGCTTTTTGTTTGCCTAACATTGGCCACGTTTTTCATGAATTGCAAAAGACTTAACAGACGATCTGACATGTACCAATGGTGCTGCAATAACTTTAGTTCGAATCCCCTTCACGAAACGGTAAACACACAATTATAATAATGAAATATAGTTTAAAACAAAATCAATTGATAAAATGTATCATTTCTTTCTGCTGATGTTGTCGTTTTGTTTTTATTTCTTATCATATTACATATCTTCCTATTTCGTCATTGCGTAGGTTAATTAATGACTTTCAAACTTTTTTTAAATCTTGACTTTTTACATAAAATTTCAGTTTCAAATATATATAAATAGACAGATTGATAGAATTTTAATAAATGTCAGATGTTAACAGTCCTTTTATTAGCTTGCCTAGACTAGCAAGTCGTCACCCTTTTATTGCAAAAAAAACAACAAAACTCGTATTAAGTACAGCACTAAATTTTATATTAACAATTTTACAACACAATTGTGATGTTTTCTTTCTGATTTATTCTGACAATATTGGTTCATAGAGGTAAAGTGAATTTAACTCTAAATGAATAGTAGAAGCAGGAACACGTACGTCAGACACTAACACATAAAAGATATCAATATATTAGAAAATATTTGTTGCTTATGGAATTTAACGAGGCCGAGCATCAGTTGTTGTCATTTAAGAACAAAAAAGAAAACAAATATCCGTCATATACATGTGCATCAGACAAAAATAAGTTTTGATGATACTAGATATTTTAGAAATTACAGGGACAGTAAAAAAGGACGAGAGAAAACTTTAAAAGTGGTTGTGTTTTCTTTCCAACATTTTTTTAAAGTGTCTAAATAGTAAGCTAAAACATCTTTGGTGTTTTATTGAATTGCAAGTCAATCATTCAACCCATTTGATGACCTATTGAACCATAAACAAACTTACGAATAGTCTTTTCAAAGATGCAAGGCAAGAATTGGTTTGGTTTCACACGAACATAGAGTATTTATTGTTGCCTTTAATTGCGTTTAATTTTTTTTTATCTATTTGGGTAAAGACCTTTTGATAATGGTCCGATTTTAATGAAACTCGACATTTTTAACCAGAACTTGGATGTTATCTTCCTTTATTGAATACGTTTTCTCTTCAAGCTTCCCTCTAGAAAGCGTGAAAGCAATATTTAAAAAAATTAAATTATAAAAAACACAAAATTTTGACTTTATTGTCAAAGTGTGATGTTTGAAGACCAACAATTATTTGTTGAACAATTGTTTTCTATCAATCTCTATGAATTATTGTAGTATTTTTAAACGCTTTTAATTCTTAGATAAAAAGAAAATATCCACCGTTTAATCAAGTTGTCTCATTGGCAACCAAACTCAGAATCAATATTGATACACATATGTGCCATCTTTAATGGCCTGACAACAGTATCGTAACTACATTCCTTCTAAATAAGTTTGTTTAAAGGTTTGATTAGCCTTTAAAGTGAATGCTTACATTTTTGTGTCCCTGTAGAATTCCCCCCCCCCCTCTTTTGTGTTTTGTAAAGAATATTACCATGCCAGTTTTATATAATAACTTTTCGAAGAATCCAAATGTAGAAATTATAATTAACGAGTAATTGAAGAGCACATTAATTCATAATGAGTGAATTCGCAGGAGTTAGTAATACATTTAACTTGGTAACATTTTAATGTTTAAATGGTATGTGTGTAGTTATAAACGTTTGTATAGATGACGTACCCATATTGCTTATAATCAATACTTTCTGTTCTAGATCGTGTTGAATGTCTCGACTACAGACTTGATTGCTTAGATCTGTTAAAAGACGATCCTGGGATGTGTATAGATTTTGAAGAGTTTTCTAGGGACAATTGTCCATGGACATGTGGCTTCTGTGGAACTGGTAAGATGATTATGAATGATATTCGAAATTAAACTACAAAACTGTAAATCGTTGGAGCCCAAAATAGATATCATTTTTATATGCATAAAGGATTTCTTTATTAAGTTTTTAAAAAATCAGTAAATCTTGCGCAGTTCCTTTTCAGTAATCAATTTTAAGCGCTTTGTTTAGAGTTATCGTATTTTCAATATATACTATCATTTTGTCGTTTATCATCTTGCAACATTCAGGAATGTGAAGTGATCAAGTAAAAGAACTGTTTGGTTTTGGTATTCTCCCCCTCTCTCTCTCTCTCTCTCTCTCTCTCAGAGTTATTACAGGTGATATAGATAGATTAAGAAAATAAATTGTCTTGTTCACTAAACGAATTGCAAACTTGATGTGGTCTTCGGATTATGTTTTTCCTATATTCGGCAGTAAAACTCTTGCTCAACTGATGTGTTAAGGGGTGTTTATTCAGTTGTACATGTGCGGGATGTATAATATATAGTCACATCCAGTTTGGTTTTCTATGCGCTTAAGGACCCTGTTGACAAGTTTTCAATGGATTTTCCCCAAGACACTCTCCTTTTCTAATTGCTTTCCACGCAATTGACAAAGGACGTAAATGTAGATAATTTAGCAATATAAAATTGCTTTTATACCTATTAAATGTTTATATTTTAGCAACCATTTGTGCAATTCCAACACTGCAACCAAAAACCATTATTAAAGCAGGAAGTGCTTTACGAACTCGTGTGGGAGGAATATTTTCATATATTTGTGCTGACGGCTATGAGCTAGATAGTGGTAATGATAAAAGAGCTTGTCTCAGAGATGGAAGTTTAACGGGCGATCCACCAGTATGCATAGGTAATTCATGTATCTGCCTTTCCTACCAACTGGAAAGATCGCTCATATCAAAAACCAAATATGTAGGCATTTGACAACAATAAACATATAATAAAGGGAGCATGTTCATGACTTCAAAGATTTGACATTAGTATAATCAATTGCTGAAATTTTATTTACGTTTATTTAGATCTGTCAATTATCTGGAACACTCACATTTTACTGTTATGCCAATCAAATGTTTTGCATTTGCAAATCATATTTTTATGCCCACCTACGATAGTAGAGGGGCATTATGTTTTCTGGTATGTGGGTTCGTTCCTCCGTCTGTTCGTTCGTCCCGCTACAGGTTAAAGTTTTTGGTTTAGGTAGTTTTTAATGAAGTTAAAATCCAATCAACTTGAAACTTAGTACACATGTTCCCCATGATATGATCTTTCTAATTTCAATTCCAAATTAAAGTTTTGACCCCCAATTTCACGGTCCATTGAACATGGAAAATGATAGTGTGAGTGGGGCATCCGTGTACTATGGACACATTCTTGTTTTCAAATATTTTTTTCAAATTTTATTTGTGACATGCTGTCCCGCATTTGCCTTTATTTGTCTTATTAAGATCTGTTCAAAGAATAAAAGTTAATTATTTATTAATAACTTTGTTTTTGAAATATGGATTTATTGGATATCTGTTTCAAAAGGATGCATTAAAAATATATATATAGCCCTGCAATAGGAGAATGTATGTGTTTAGAATGGTTTTGTGTTTGTTACTTTTTCATTGACATGTTACATCATCTTTACTTCATATCTTAATTATTTTTCAGAGAGCCACTTAGTGCAATCAAGAAACAATGATGTGTCTCTTCGCTCACGACGCATGCTCGCCAATGAAAGAAAAATGTATATAGGAAACAACACATTAATGCGTATTCATAAATCCGGGAGAGTTGTTGCCTGGACTTTCTATTCAATGGTTGACTGTGAGGTTACCTTCAGTATTTGGAGACCTGTAGATAAAGGACGGTGTGTATAGTTAATGATATACTTCTTTAATGTCAGAGTAACGTATCGTGTTATATTGCATGGCATAATATGGGTAATATCACTTAGCGCTCAAGAAAAAAACATACCAAAAGAATACTGCTTTTTCGTAGAAACGGTGAGGTCACTTTCTTGGAGAAAACCTTACGGTCTTATTATCACATCAGAATGACTACGGGAAACCATTATAAGATATGAACGTAATTAACTGCTAGATATCTATCCCTTAACATTAGGTTTATATGTAAACTAAAAAAAAAGTTATCCAGGAAATTCCGAACTGCAAGTTAAATTCAATAATTGAAAAGACCATATAGTCTGACACTATCAACGCGTGAATATTTCTAACAATTTGGTATTATCAATTTATTATATTAATCCTTCCAATATTCCTTCCTCAGGTTTACTCTAATTGGACGGAATACAATCGACAAAAGTCGACACGATAGGAAGCGAAAAGTTTACATTCCTTTTGCTGAACAAATAAGTGCACTTAAAGGTGATATAATGGGTGTATTTTTTGCCTACGGAAAAGGATCTTGCATTCCATACGATCTTTGTAATCTTAATATGGACAAATACGGGAATCAGATGGAATCAATGAACATGAAAGGAAAGGCTGTGGTCTGGAATATAAAAGAGACTTATCAGTTCAAAACTCTAACAGACAGTTCGCGGTGTAAAATTTGGTCATTCTCAGCTGTTGTTCAATAAATATGCTTTGGGATGACATGTGTGAATAGAGTCAATATGGGGAATATTTCAATTGAACAGTAAAAAAAACAATGGGAATTCATGTTAAGGTCTACAATTGCATGTTTACAGTGTTAAAAAAATTGTTGCTGTTTCCAATTTTTATACTCTAGAGTATAAAGTAGTTGTAAATTTACAAGTCCTGCAAAAACCAACCATTTTTTAGTCAATTCTCTACAGAACAAGAGAGACACTTAATCATAACGAACGATAATCAGCAAAAGGTTCCTGATAAGGGTTCTTACACAATATTTTACTTTCTAATATTCGTTTCTGGCGGTTCCTGAAAAAGGTAAATCCAGATAAACCCATATAACGCATGAAATAAATAAAGTGTTATCTTCAATATTTTTGAAAAAGTCTATTTGAAAAAAACTTATTTGACTTAGTTTTTGTATTTTAAAATTTTGGTTGCTTGATTTAAAAAAAACATGCTACAACAGCTACATAGAAAAACAGACAATTAATGATTTGTCTCTTTTATGCAATGGTCTACACTCTTTAGTGCATCAATATCACGATGGTTACATCTACTATTTGATACTAAGACTAATAAATATTGGGTGAAGGTTTATAATACCCGAGGGTATCACCAGCCCAGTAGTCAGCACTTCGGTGTTGACATGAATATCAATTATATGGTCATTTTTATAAATTTTCTGTTTACAAAACTTTGAATTTTTCGAAAATCTAAGGATTTTCTTACGCCCAGGAGTAGATTACCTTAGCCGTATTTGGCACAACTTTTTTGAATTTTGGGTCCTCAATGCTCTTCAACTTTGTATTTGTTTGGCTTTTTAATTGTTTTGATATGAGTGTCACTGATGAGTCTTGTGTAGACGAAACGCGCGTCTGGCGTATTAAATTATAATTCTGGTACTTTTGATAACTATTATAATACAGCGATCAAAACAATAAAAGACATGTTTAATATAAAAAAAAGAAGATGTGGTCTGATTTCCAATTAGACAACTCTCCACAAGAGAACAAATGGCCTAGAAATTACTATACAGCTTCAATAAAACGAAAAGCCCATAAAGCATAGAAAGCCAATTTATATCTTTAAAAATGTCTGTGCAAAAAAGATACAGAGGTGTAAATTGCACCGAGTCCGGAAAAATGAAAAGATTTATCATAAAATATCAAAGATACCCTGAATGAAAACAAACATATTATATATAACGTGTGGTACACACCGATGAGGATTACGACTTCGCACGTGCTCGAATGAACTGATATATGAGTCAAATTAATTTTCTTTACGGTTGAACCCGCTACCTTTAATCTCAATGTTTTGGAATAAGAAAAACGTACAGTATGTTTATACGAGCAAACTTCGTTGCGGGAGGATAGAAGGGGTCCTGGTCCCAAAATCAAGAGCTTAAAAACACGAAATCCCGAAATCCCCGGCTTAAACAAAAGAGAATCCTGGGGTTCCGAAATTCGAACAAAGAAATTCCCGGATCCCGAAAGGGTCAATCCCGAAATCCCGAGCTTGAAAACACCCGATCCCGGAATCCCGATAAAGGTCCAATCTCCCATCTTCGTTATACCGGGTAGAGTAAAGTTATACTTTTTTTTTCACTTTTTATTGACCATGACACATTATAAAAAGATTATGTCACCTTCAGTACTTGACTGGTGTATATATGTGTCAGTGGTTAGGAACATCACCAATGCGAAATTAAAGATTTAATTCACACCTAGAATTCGTGCGATATTCAGTGCAATTCTCATTACAATCAAACTACTTTTGTTTGCCTTATACTAGTTTTGATGGAGATTTTCACGTATATAAATGGGATTATTTAGTTTTAAACAAAATACTCCAAAATGATCAAATATAGGACAACATTAAAAAAATCATGTTTATATGGGATTACCATTTTATACTGCATATTTATTTCTTAAAATTTTAAAATATATTCTAATCTCTTAATAAGATCATGTAAGGGAAGTTAACCATTTGCAACATTTACTACATGTATTTCCAATATTAACACCTTCTTACGTTTCTTTTACGACCTAGATATTGAATACTTCAAATTTGCAAGATTTATGTCTATCAATAAAAAAAAAACACTCGCATCACAGAAGTTCAGAAATTGGCATCAAAATAGTTAAATCTGAACACAAAAATGCTTCTTCTTGAAAAAAAACTATATTGTATGAATTATTCATCCCAAACAAAAAAACATGTAGAAGCATTACAGCTGTTTTTTCGTCATCTTGACTTAATTTCCTTTAAATTAGAAA
The DNA here is from genome assembly GCF_036588685.1 of Mytilus trossulus. Lineage (NCBI taxonomy): Eukaryota > Metazoa > Mollusca > Bivalvia > Mytilida > Mytilidae > Mytilus > Mytilus trossulus. The sequence continues at coordinate 8,731,121 of NC_086384.1, forward strand.
TAAAATACATCTGTTAAAGTAAAATAACAAAAATATCAGACTCCGAGGAAAGTAAAAATGAAACGTCATTATCAAATTTCAAAATCAAATCTCAAAAACAACAAACGAATGGAAAATAACTATTATATGCTTGACATAGTACAGGCATTTCCTTATGCAGGACATTGTTGATTGAACCTGATTGGATAAATAGATAGAACTCGCACTAGACAACAATAAGAGAGCAACACAAACAGACATAATTGTTAAAAATTTCAGAATTTAAGGTATGTCAATCCATGTTTGGATTGTTGATGGAAAGACCATCATTAATATTTCTGAATATGAAATTAAGTGAAAGATAAATGTAACAGTAGTATACCGCTGTTCAATCTCATAAATCCATTGACAAAAAACAACATCGGTGTTACCGACTAAAACCGAGGGAAACGCAATAAATATAAGAGGAGAACAACGACACAACACTAAGATGTAACACACACAGAAACAGATCAAGCATCAGACAAAATCCCACAACAATAACAAATATAACATCAAAACCAAATACATGAATTTGGAAAAGACAAGTACCGTGACACGTCTTATCGCAATGTGAATTTACACTAAAAATAAGAGAAAACAAACGACGCATCGTTAAAATGTAACACACACAGAAACGAACAATAATATAACAATGGTCATATTCCTGACTTGGAACAGGACAATTTTAAAAGGAAAAAATGGTGGGTTGAACCTGGTTTTGTGGCATGCCAAACCGCGCACGTTAATGGCAATGTTAAATATAACATCGAAATGACAACATAATATTACAGGACTACAATACAAATAAATAGGAGAACGTAACATTGAAATGACAACATTATATTACAGGACTACAATATGGTTTCCTTAATCTTTTATGTTTGACTAGTGTTTCCAGGAATTGAGACTCATACCAAAACAAAAGATCTACCTCCAAATTCAACAAATATGTCATTAATAAGAAATTTCAGCGTACTGATCAATAGTTCCTCTTTGAAGCATGTACATGTTTTGTTCACTTTTATCAAAGTTTGTCTTACGGTATCAGAAAGTAATAAACTTATATCGTGTACTACCATTTCTATATTGAAAAGCATTGTGGACTGGATTTTTTTCAGACGATTTTTCAATTTCACAAGAGTAATGGTTGGATATAGGGTTGAAAAGTCAAAAGTTTGATGCAACAAAGGAGTAGGTCCGGTAAGGACCAGTTTTGGCCTCAAATTTCAGGTTCATCTGAGGATAGATTTTGACCACTTTTTAAACAATTAAGTTTCTATTTTATTAGAATCAATTAGTTTATGTGAAAAATTTTAACTGATTTAGTCATCAAAAACGATCCGATTCAAGCATAAATATGAAAATTCTACCAAACATCCCGAAAAATGTCACTTTTCAGATGGTTTTTGTCAAAAATGAAAGTGGCCGCATCCGTGTTCATCCGCAACCTTTATATAGGTTATATATTTTCATAAAATACAACTTCCATTTTAATATTAAGGATGAACACGAATGCGACCACTTTTTTTTTGCACGAAAACCGTCTAAAATTTAACTCAAATGCTGGAATTGTGAATATTTCAGTAATTTAGCCTGACTTGATTGTGCTAGTACCCGATATATGGGCATTGTATTGTCAAAAACGGCCTATATTTATGTAGCAGAAGCATTCTACTGTCCTATAAATAACTACTAGTAAAAGTTTATATTTTAGAAATTTGTAAAACTGCTATATTTTGAGGCCAAAAAGGGGTCTTACTGGACCTACTCCTTTTAGGCAATGATCTGAAATTAACTAGAAGTTGTTTACAGTATTTTAGAATCCACATAACAATGTTACACTTTTCTTAATATCAGTTTCACATACGATAACGGATATATTCCTGTTGTCGTTATTGCAATCCCGTACCCTTTTTATGAATATGACCTACCAAATTATACTTATTATCGGGTTTGTAATAACATTAGAAACAAGACGGTGTCACGTGTGGAGCAGGATTTGCTCCCCTTTCGATCAGGAGCAACTGCAATCAACAGGTGTTTGGTGGGATGCAACTCAGTCATTTTTTTCTATGTTGTGCTTTGTGTACGGTTGCTTGTATGTTTATCTCTATCTTTCTTATTATTATTAGCCTAACGTTTTCCTTATCAGCCATGACGTTGTGATAAATTTGCAACATATGAGTTTGAATATCCCTCGTGTGTCTTTTGCCGCTCTTTTATTGACTTATATCAATTTGAATTTTTTTCAGATGATTTAATTTCACCTACCTTAATCCTGAAACTATATTCCGTTGACTCTTTTAAAATAGAAAAATTTAATTTTAATAGGTCTGACATATGATAAAAATAGATGTACATAGTTGAATAACCACATCAATATCCAATATCATTTGAAATTAGCCGTCATTTATAAAAGATGGGCAGATTTTAATACATTTTTAAATTGTGTGTTAAGCACAAACAACTAATATAGCACTGCTGTTTAATTTCAATCTGGTCGTAGGCAATATTAATAAAAAGGAAAAATGGGATGTTAGTCAATTTGAAAGCAAAAAAATTAACAAACATTACCTTAAGACATTTAGAATGCAAGATTTTATCTTCCAAAAAATATGTAAATATCGAAACCATAAAATCTGTAAATCATGTATCGAAAAAATCGAAATTCTCAAAATTGTCAGTTAACATATGACATACGACGTAATTCAGCAATATATAAATCAGTTAATGTGGTATGATTGCCATTGAGACAACTAACCATCAAAATTTCAAATGAATTGGATGTAAGCATTTATAGGTAACCGTACGGAATTCATCAATGAGGAAAAAAACAAAATATATGGTTGGCTATAAAAAGTACCGTAAAATATGAAACAAGTGAATTGACAAAACTAACCAAATTTTTACCAAAAACATTAACGGAAAACAAGCATGACCGACATAAATTGCCCTCAACAGCAGAGCTAGCGTGGTGGAGGATACACGTTTTTCAATCCTCCTCTTACATGAGACAGTGGTGCAACGGTACAACATTATAACAACTATAAAAAGTCTGTTAATGTCTGTGTCACTTTGGTCTTTTGTGGATAGTTGTCTCATTGGCAATCATAACACATCTTCTTTTTATATCAATTAATCAGAAGAATTCAAGTAGAAATGCCTTCAACAAAAAAGAGAGCGGTTGCTAACATTTGACTGAACTTTTTTTTTATCCCTATATGTTTTATATCCGATTTTGTTTTCATTTGTAAATATCCTCTCATGTATCAGTGAGAAGGATAGGTGGAAGTCTCGACAATGAAGTATCCTGGCATATGTTTCAGTACAAAGTCCGATACTGAAAAAGCAATTGCTTTAACGTTTGAAGCACCTAATTTCACTACGGGTTTAGTGAGAACCTTGATTCTTGCTACACATCACATGCTATATGCTATATTGTAACGCCGCCTCCCTGGTGTTAGAGTCGGCCACCAGAGAACACAGGGTCACAAAGAAAAAGGGATTTAAAGGATCTATAAAGTGAAAGGTTCGACGTCCACTTTTAACCGTCGGACCAAACACGTTACAGAATGGGAAAACGTATACTTGTATTTATATATAGTTATGAAATAAAATATCTTAATAAATAAAGTTTCATATTTTATTAGTACGAAAATAAATAATCTGCGTTGAAACCTGGGTCTTGCAGGCTCTGTCACTGGTCTGGTCGAGTTCCCGGTCTTACTTCGACATACAACACTAGTATATTTCTCAACAGTCAAGTCTCAAAGTTGTCACTTATTTGGACTATTTGTATAATCTCTCTATATAAAGTTTTTACTACCAAATTTCACCTTATACCACACCAACTTAATATAATAAAAACATCGAAAATATTAATTAAGTACCGAGATTAACAATTCTAGCACCGTCAGCCACCACTTTAGTACCGTCACGGCAACCCTACTTAGCACTAGCACCGACAACCTTAGCACCGTCACCTGCAACCCGACTTGGAACCAGCACCGGCAACCTTAGCACCGTCACCGACAACCTGATTAAGCACCAGCAGCCACAACCTTAGCACCGTCACCGGCACCCTTAATTAGCACCAGCACCGAGAACCTTAAATTAAAACAAAGGCAACGTTCAATAAGCTACATATTCCAGCTTTTATTAAAGTTTGTTACTACCCATTCTTTGTCAACCCAACACTCCGTCGTTTCTGTTGTTGTTTTGGTATTTATACTTTCGACTGACCAATGACAGAGCTTGTTACATATTGTTTACCAATCGGCAACCATGGATCATATTAGGGAAACTCCCGTAATGTTGATGCTGTTTGTAAACAATGATTGATCTTCATCAATAAAGATGGGTTTCGACTTTAAATTCATTAGTAGATCATTAGAACAGTTTGATTTGAGTTTATAGTATAATAAGGTAACTACCGCGAAAATACGGAATCAGTACGTGAACTAAAACTTCTTAACAAACTAACATACACAAATCTGTCGTATCATGAAAACAACAGCCAAAATAACAAATGACAAGTCTTACACTAATTGTAACATTAGACATTTCACTAACATCTATCGTTTATTCTCAATAATTTCAAGAAACTACACAGACATAGATTTACTATCAAATGCGGGGAATGTCGGCATTACATTGCCCCAACCTTTAAGGAGAAGATTTAATTAAAGTACAACCAATTCATTATCATTATTTTTCTTAAGCTGACGAACATACAAAAAGAATTACACGAATAAAGTCATTCATGTCAACAACCTACACTAAAAGAACTTTTGTACTTTGATTTCTGTCCACTTGTTTCAGGTTTAATTTTATTTCCTTCTGATATTTTGGCTTGCAAACATTATAAAATCTTTCACTAGCAACCCTATTTAATCATTCTTTGCTCCATAAACACTGACCAGAAGTTAGGTCACTCATGTACCTATCTCTATTGAACAAATCTGTCGTTTCTATCTATTTCCTAAATAATTATTACTTTCTTTTTCTCTTAGTTTCCTATACAGCCCTATTTTGTATTACATATATCTATTTCACTTTATATTATACATTCTGGCTTGCAAATATTGTAAAGATATTTAAGCAAACTCGCTTTTACTGATCTTTACTCCAAAAACATCGACCAATAATCTGGTCACTCGTGTTTATCTCTATTGAGCAAATTTCTCTTTCTATCAATTTATTATTCTTTACTATTTATTCTTCCAGTTTTGACAACATTATTAAAATTTCCTGTTAGAAAAACTTTGAATTTTTCGAAAAACTAAGGATTTTCTTATCCCAGGCATAGATTACCTTAGCCGTATTTGGCACAACTTTTTGGAATTTTGGATCCTCAATGCTCTTCAACTTTATACTTGTTTGGCTTTATTAATATTTTGATTTGAGCGTCACTGATGAGTCTTATGTAGACGAAACGCGCGTCTGGCTTACTAAATTATAATCCTGGTACCATTGATAACTATTTACACCACTGGGTCGATGCCACTGCTGGTGGACGTTTCGTCCCCGAGGGTATCATCAGTCTAGTAGTCAACACTTCGGTGTTGACAAGAAAATCTATAATGTGGTCATTTTTATAAATTTCCTGTTAGTAAAACTTTGAATTTTTCGAAAAACTAAGGATTTTCTTATCCCAGGCATAGATAACCTTAGCCGTATTTGGCACAAATTTTTGGAATTTTGGATCCTCAATGCTCTTCAACTTTATACTTGTTTGGCTTTATTGATATTTTGATTTGAGCGTCACTGATGAGTCTTATGTAGACGAAACGCGCGTCTGGCGTACTAAATTATAATCCTGGTACCATTGATAACTATTTACACCACTGGGTCGATGCCACTGCTGGTGGACGTTTCGTCCCCGAGGGTATCACCAGCCCAGTAGTCAACACTTCGGTGTTGACAAGAATATCAGTAATGTGGTCATTTTTATAAATTTCCTGTTAGTAAAACTTTGAATTTTTCGAAAAAACTAAGGATTTTCTTATCCCAGGCATAGATTACCTTAGCCGTATTTGGCACAACTTTTTGGAATTTTGGATCCTCAATGCTCTTCAACTTTATACTTGTTTGGCTTTATTAATATTTTGATTTGAGCGTCACTGATGAGTCTTATGTAGACGAAACGCGCGTCTGGCGTACTAAATTATAATCCTGGTACCTTTGATAACTATTTGACATTGACTAGACTATTTCTCTCTTTTATACATGTACTAATATTCGGGGTTGCAAACATTGTAAAAATGCTTCTCTAGCAAGCCCGTTCTTGTCAAGCTTTGCTCCATAGACACTGACCAGAAATTAGGTCGAACCTGTGTCTATCTCTTTTGAGCAATCAATTACACCTTTACTATCTGATCTGGGAAATATGACATGTACACGCAGCCTTTCTTTCGTAAGGTGCCTCGTTGTGTACCTCTCGTTATCTTCTGATCAAATGTCTACTACATTCTTACTGCTCAAGTCTCAAGAATCATACCTTCAAGATATACATTTGACTGACCAAGCCAAAATATCTGCATATCAGTATTTAACTGAGACATTCTTGTCGTGTATTGAGCTTTTATCATCTAGCTCAACTCTACATACTCTTCTATTATTATTTTTCACATTTTACTCATAATCCGAGTTTTGAGTCCAGATAAACTACTGGCCAAAAGTAAGGCCTTAGTTTTAGGGTCCCAATCATTTAGTTCAGCCAATAAATTAAATTGGGTCAAATACTCCTCCAAATCATCCGAGCCGTCATATATTTGTGGTTTTATTTTGCAAGAAATATCAGATTTTGACCGTCGGATATTTGGAATGTGACTGTTATTTTCATCAGTTCTGTCTTGCCGGGTTATGTGTTCCAGGCTACTTGCTGGAGTTTCTACTCCCCTTCCTAAAATTAGAGTGGACCTACTTTCCATAGCTTGCCCTTCAAATTTTGCAAACAACTGATTCATTTCATTTGAAAAATCGGACAAACATTTGTCCATCCGAAGTTTCATTTCTGAACGTGCCTCTGCCAGCATTCTCTCTGTTGTTCTATGAATTTCAGAACTTTGTTTCTCTTATAAATTGTCATGCATAGTTGCATCAGCTTCATCACCAATCTCATGGAGATGTGGGCCAAAAGTAACGACGTTTGAATCATCCATTTTATATAATTAATTGGCTTAAAGTACAAACACTAACAGACTCTATAAATCAATCCCATCGCTGTCACCAAATTGTAATGCCGCCTCCCTGGTGTTAGAGTCGGCCACCAGAGAACACAGGGTCACAAAGAAAAAGGGATTCAAAGGATCTATAAAGTGAAAGGTTCGACGTCCACTTTTAACCGTCGGACCAAACACGTTACAGAATGGGAAAACGTATACTTGTATTTATATATAGTTATGAAATAAAATATCTAAATAAATAAAGTTTCATATTTTATTAGTACGAAAATAAATAATCTCCGTTGAGAGACTGGGTCTTGCAGGCTCTGTCACTGGTCTGGTCGAGTTCCCGGTAATGATTGGTCTTACTTCGGCATACAACACTAGTATATTTCTCAACAGTCAAGTCTCAAAGTTGTCACTTATTTGGACTATTTGTATAATCTCTCTATATAAAGATTTTACTACCATATTTCACCTTATACCACACCAACTTGGTATAATAAAAACATCGAAAATATTAATTAAGTACCGAGACCAACAATTTTAGCACCGTCAGCCACCACTTTAGTACCGTCACGTCAACCCTACTTAGCACTAACACCGATAACCTTAGCACCGTCACCTGCAACCCGACTTGAAACCAGCACCGGCAACCTTAGCACCGTAACCGACAACCTGATTAAGCATCAGCACCCACAACCTTAGCACCGTCACCGGCACCCGTAGCACCAGCACCCACAACCTTAGCACCGTCACCGGCACCCTTAGCACCAGCACCGAGAACCTTAAATTAAAACAAAGGCAACGTTCAATAAGCTACATATTCCAGCTTTTATTGAAGTTTGTCACTACCCATTCTTTGACAACCCAACACTCCGTCGTTTCTGTTGTTGTTTTGGTATTTATACTTTCGACTGACCAATGACAGAGCTTGTTACATATTGTTTACCAATCGGCAACCATGGATCATATTGGGGAAACTCCCGTAATTTTGATACTGTTTGTAAACAATGATTGATCTTCATCAATAAAGATGGGTTTCGACTTTAAATTCATTAGTAGATCATTTGAACAGTTTGATTTGAGTTTATAGTATAATAAGGTAACTACCGCGAAAATACGGAATCAGTACGTGAACTAAAACTTCTTAACAAACTAACATACACAAATCTGTCGTATCATGAAAACAACAGCCAAAATAACAAATGACAAGTCTTACACTAATTGTAACATTAGACATTTCACTATCATCTATCGTTTATTCTCAATAATTTCAAGAAATTACACAGACATAGATTAACTATAAAATGGGGGGGGGGGAATGTCGGCATTACATTATCTTAGGGAATATGTTTACTGTTGTCATCTTTGTATGTTTTGTTTTGCAGTTGTTTTTCTGTTCGACCAGAGAATAGAAAACTCACTATGGCCACCAAACGGGTCTGCAACACAACAAGAAAATCCCCTCACGGAGGCAGAGTTCAGCAGGTCGTTATAAAAAAAAAAGTGCAATAATTAAGATTTTTAATACACAGATAACAAAGGTCGTGATTCCTGAATAGGTGTAATTAGTGCAGTAATTTACGAGTTACTTCTCTTTGTTGTCCTTTCAAACTCATATGTACTATTTTCATTTGTGAAACATGTGAACATATTTGAAATTAGTAATTACCTGCTAACTGAACATAATTGATTGATTTTTACTACTGATATATGTTAAAATGTAAAAAAAAAATCATCTCTTCATTACCAAAAGCAGTTTTAAAAAAAGATGTTAGATATTTGTCGATAAGGATGAATGATTAAAATATGGATAAAAGGAATACAGAGGGTGGGTCGGAGGTGATTAAAATAAATGCAAATGTCGGAATCCCTAAATTCGTTGAAAAGAATACCGGATCTCGAAAGGATTAATTCCAAAATTTCGAGCTTAAAAACAGCCAATCCCGGAATACAGATAAAGGCCCACTCACCCCCCCCCCCCTTTTCCCCCTTCAAAATACATAATGCAAACAAAAAAAAAGATATCAATATGAATTACATCTTATTCAAATTGAAGATTAGAACACATGTTAGAATACATGTGATTAAGTAGTTATATAAGTAATTAAAACTGTCAAGGACAAAATTGATATGCATTTTCGGAAGAAGTGGACAAGGATTTATCAGACATAGGCTTTTAAAAATAATAAGTTACGGAGTGTGAAAAAATAACATATGAATTTGGTTGATTATCAGAGTAAGCGTTATATAAGGACCAAGTCGTTCAAACGAACGATATCAAGACTGAAAAATAGAAAAAATCATCTCAAAGTGTGTTTGTACAAGCCGATTAAAAAGCAAATCAAGGTTGCATTTGATCTATAATAACTCTTCGTTTTATCTATGCATCATTTATGTGTCTTTTGTAGACAAAACACTTGTCTGACGTACTACATTATACACCTATTTTCTTTGAAAAGTTGTTTTTAGAACTACTTCTATATCGAAATACTGAGGATTCATGTAATTCAATAGATACTAATCTTTGAAGATTGGAGACGAATTATTATTTGAGAATATTTGATTTCGTTTCCATCTATAATCAAATACAAGCCTATAAAAATTTGCATTTTATTCAAAATTTCAATTCGTAATTAACTTACATTCACGAATAATAATGGTAACACCGTTTTCAAAGATGAAATGGCAAATTCCAGCGCTTATTCTTATTACAGAACAACAGATAGAGTAACGAAGGAGCTAAACACAGTTTTGTTACCATAATTATTTTTCCTTTAAGGGCTTGACTTTGTTAGTTTTATATCTGCGCTCAATACATGTTAAAAGACACAAAAAGTCACATATTTTTTTTATTGATGCTCTTTTGACTTCATATTAAAGAATTCATTTTCAAATTTAGTTACAAAGTTTAGTACATCAAATTTGTATTGTTATACAAATAAGGAGTTTTTGAACGATTCTAACGATTGTAAATGAGACAAATGAACTATTTCAAGATTTCTTCCGTTTTATATAAGCCTTGTTCCATAGAGGATTGATTTATCTACGTCAACATTTTTATTTTCTATTCATTCTATATGACACCACTTTAAATGTGGTCCAATAAAAAAGACATTTCCCATTTATGGAAAAACACAGTTTTTTGTGTGTCTTTTAAGATTAAAGAGAGGCAAAAAATACAAGGGACTCATTATTTGAAAATTAACAAACAACGCAATGGCTAAAAAAGAAAAGACAAACAAAAGTACACTAAACACAACATAGGAAACTAGAGACTATGACACCGAACCCAAGCAAAAAATTAGGGTGATCTCATGTGCTCCAGAAGGGAAATCGGATCCTATTCCACGTATTGAAACCGTGTTATTACATTGTACGATTGTGCTAGATGAATAGATAAACAAATACACTACTTTGGCATGCAGAAATACCACTAAAGCAATCAGTTTCTTTTCATTGGTAGCATTGAGATGAGTGTTGTCCTATTGAGATTTTGTGATGTTTAGTTGCTGTCTCGTCAACGTATTATTCATATAGTATAACCATCTTCTTTAAACAAATACTAATGAGTAAACTCTTTTACACTAAAAGGTGTCGAAGTGGAAGTAAGCTTGCCGCCGGGGAAATGCATAGGAGGGAAAAGAGTAAATATGTTCAGTGTAATGATTCAGGATTTTTGTTGACTTTTAAAAAGATCATAAAAAAATCATCTGCAAAAACAAACTTCCATTTCATGATTTTACTTCTTTTAAGCATGTCTAGAGAAAATTTGAATAAAATATAATTTTCACAACCTCCATATTTTATGTTTTGCCTCCTTGGATATTCATAGCGCAGACAGCAACCAAATGTCTACCCCAGTATGAGGAATAGTACATCTCTGTTCTGGCATCTTTGTCTCGCTGACTATTGTCTCACATCACTTTGATATACGTATGATTTTCAAATTTTAACCGAAATAAAACATAAAGACTTATCACAAACAGTCTGAAGGTTTTGTTTTAATCATTTGAAATTCTTACAGTTTTTAAACATCTGGCCGTTTTTACACCACAAAATCTACCTTGAGTACAGACACACTTGTGCACATAGAAAAGTTTGAAAGTTTGGCAGGACCTAGATATATAAAAATTATATATAATTTATATTTCAGCAAATCAAAAACGTACCTGATATTTGATGTGCTTTTTTCTAGTTTGTTAAAGATAGCAAAATAACAAATACATGAGTTTCATTTGAAACGGTTCACTCAGTTACACAGTTTTAATCATCACTGCAGATGTCTGTTGTCTATCTATTGTCCATTTAAATCAATACTACTCACAACATTATTTAAAGGGTAGCTTCTCAAAATTTCCCCCAACTTAAAATTGAGAAAGGAAATGAAAAATGTGTCAAAGCGACAACAACCCGACCATAAAGCAGACCACAGCCTTAGTTTATTTTGAACCTGATGCAGGAATAAAAAAAGGGAATAGCTAATTCCCGAAAAGATTATCAATTTCTGTAACATTGAAATGCATTTAAAATTTAATTATATAGGTCCTGTCATTTCTTAAAACTTCTCCAGATGCACAGGTTTGTCGGTATTCAGAGTTGAATTGGTGCTGTAAATACGTCCGTATAAACAATGGTTATGATGAACCTTAACTATTTTCCAGTAAGGATTCGTTAGTATACATATGAAGACGCTTTATAATAACTTTTGTGGGTTTTTTCATGTTTATACTTGTGTGAGTCTGAATAAACATGAATAAGAAGATATGACATAATGACCAATGGAAAATACCAATTCAGTTATTAATCAAAGAACAAAGAACAAAGATAACTTTTCAGCCTTTATCAAAATATTTGACTATAGACCTCACCGAACCATATACCTGATTACTCAGAACATGCAGAAACAGATGCATAAAACATAAAGAAATAAACACGTATGGCACAGTTCCGATTGTCTCGATCTGACATCAATATATATCATTATCATCTGCTTTATTGTTGATTCCTTTGTCGTAGAGTTTTGTGCAAAACTAGACTCGCATGTTGAAATTATGAAGAAACTAAGGTTTCAGCACCCTCAGACAAAGTTGACCTTAGATAAATTTGGCTTTTTGTTTTATGTATTTTTGTCATATAGCTCTTCAACTGTTTCTGTTCTTATACATTTTTAAAAAGCGATAAATTTTGATAACTTACCATTTTCAGAAACCTGACCTGTTGTCTCATTGGCACTCACACCACATCTTCCTATATCTATCTACTGACCATGGCGAGGAATATTCATTTTTTTAAAAATTAATTTTTACCGTTCAATCAACACAAAAAACAGCAATGGCGTCATTAATTATATTAGATGTTTATCATTCATGCGAATTTTCGCGGACTTAAAACTTTTTATTAGACCACAAAAATTCCCGCAAAAGTTATTTTGCGAATAATTTGTAACGTCGGACACGCATATTTTTGACGTTTTGGTAATATTTGTATCATTATTTGAAACTATTATGAAAAGTAAAAGAATATTTTTAATATTTTTGGAAACAGTAATACCTGCCTAATATATGGATATAAATTTCATAAAGCTGAACTAATTATTTTTCATAGAAGTGCTATTTATCAAATTGCTTTGTCGCATTTCACGGCACTGACGCAATAACGTGCTTAACGTCCCAAGCTTTGTTCCATAGAGGATTGATTTATCTACGTCAACATTGTTTTGTTCTCTTCATTCTATATGACACTTTAAATGTGGTCCAATAAAAAAGACGTACCTGATATTTGATGTGCTTTCCCTAGTTTGTCAAAGATAGCAAAATAACAAATACATGAGTTTCATTTGAAATGGTTCACTCATTTACACAGTTTTAATCATCACTGTCTGCAGATGTCTGTTGTCTATCTATTGTCCATTTAAATCAATACTACTAACAACATTGATTAAATGAGGGTAGCTTCTCAAAATTTCCCCCAACTTAAAATTGAGAAAGGAAAATTGGAATGTGTCATAGCGACAACAACCCGACCATAAAGCAGACAACAGACTTAGTTTATTTTGCAACTGCTGCAGGAATGAAAAAAGTGAATATCAAATTCCAGAAAAGATTATCAATTTCTGTAAAATAAAATGCATTTTAATTATATAGGTCCTGTCATGTTTTAAAACTTCTACAGATGCACAGGTTTGTTGGTACTCAGAGTTGAATTGGTGGTGTAAATACGTCCGTATTAGCAATGGTTATGATGAACTTTAAGTATTTTTCAGGAAGGATTCGTTTGTATATATATAAAGACGCTTTATAATAACTTTTGTGGTTTTTTTCGTGTTTATACTTGTGTGAGTCTGAATAAACATGAATAAGAAGATATGACATAATGACCAATGGAAAATACCAATTCAGTTATTAATCAAAGAACAAAGAACAAAGATCACTTTTCAGCCTTTATCATAATATTTGACTATAGACCTCACCGAACCATATACCTGATTACTCAGAACTTGCAGAAACAGATGCATAAAAACATAAAGAAATAAACACGTATGGCACAGTTCCGATTGTCTCGATCTGACATCAATATATATCATTATCATCTGCTGTATTGTTGATTCCTTTGTCGTAGAGTTTTGTGCAAAACTAGACTCGCATGTTGAAATTATGAAGAAACTAAGGTTTCAGCTCCTTCAGGCAAAGTTGACCTTAGATGAATTTGGCTATTTGTTTTATGTGTTTTTGTCATAAAGCTCTTCAACTGTTTCGGTTCTTATACATCTCTCAGATTTCATATGTTTGGATTTAAGCGTTCCTGATGAATGTTAAACCAGAAAAGCGCGTCAGACGCATGAAATTAATTAACGTGTTGTTTTCCATTTTTTACTACAGAACTAAGTCGCGTCGCAGTTTCAATGTTGTCAAGATATGACAAGAGATTGATACAATTCAAAAGTAAAAAATCGACATCATCTTTTTTTTATTTTGTTCGTTTCATTTTCTAAAATTCGACAAATATCCAACCCAAATTTTTTATATCCTTTTGTATTGCAATTTTTAGGATACAACTTCCGTCCCATTTAATAAAGCGTAATATACCTGCAAAATTTGTGGTTACCAAACAGTATTATTTCTATAAGATTGACACACCTTTACTATCATATAACCCTCAACCACAGACCTTTAAAGGGATATGTCATTCAAATAAGGTTCTAGTAAACCTGTAGCTTTATTGGAATATTCTTAAGTATGTAAGGCCTTTCGGATGCTTATGGTTGCTGACATTCAATTCATTTGGACTTTGGTGTCTCATTGGCAACCATGCCACATCTCCTTATTTAAAAAATAATCCACATCAATTACTAATCCACTTCTGTATATACAATGGTAACATTATATTTAGGAATTTGATAATGAATAAAAGAAAAGAACCTGATGACATGCTGCATTGTTATACTTTTGACTATTCTGAAGGGTGAGCATTCAACCACAATACATAAAACAAAATATATAAAGATAATATAGAAGGTTTTGCTTATTATTATGTATTGTACTTGCAAAAGAGAAATACGACCATTACATTCACCTAAATGTCTTGTGTTATACATTTTTAGCAATCCAGACACGAAATTTAACTAATTATTTTGAAATGCAATTATTTATTAAAGTGGTCTGTGAATTCAACCTCTAGAACAAAGGCATGCCACCGTAATATTAATTTCTTTCAATCTCCAATCAGACGCTAAAATATTAGGAAGATTTCTATCTAAACATCGCTCTCTGAATTGTCTGTAGATAACTTCCATTTTGTATACGACAGACTGACAAAAGTAGTGTCCATACCAACATGCACCAGAATTACAGATTCCATCTTGGATAAAACGCGGGAAATGGTTTTCGCCCAAGTCCTTCCAGAATGTTTCAAATGTACATGTCCATGGCAAATGAACATTTGGTGAAAATTGTTCATTCACACTGTAAATTGTTGGTTGCAATCGTGAACGTTTAGAACCAAATAGTCCGTCAATGGTATTCCTAGGTGTAACTAATGAATGAGGATCTACACAGTTTGGTAGATTGTCAGGTTCAGTGAAAAATTCAAACCCAGCTGGAAGGACCACCTGTATGAAGAAAAAAAATCTATTTATTTATCATTTTTTTTAATCACATTATATCTGAGCGTTATATGTGAGTCTTATGAAGACGAAACGCGCGTCTGCCGTATTAAATTATAATCCTGGTACCTTTGATAACTAATTATATTGATGAACGTATGAAATGGTATGACCTTAATCTTAGTCAAACTCTACTTAATGATTGCTAAGATAAATAAATTATCGTTGTCTAAAAAAAGGTGCATGCTGCCGGAATGCCGTCTCATTTTCGTATACAAATATATCCTATTGTTCATTTTTAGTACAAACATTATTTATAAATAATTTTTACTCGGCAGAGCAGTATATATTTCGAGGGCATGAAATCTAGCAAAAACTAAACATTATAACCAAAATATCATAAATATACTCTACCTGAGCGAGTTACACAGGCAATTACATCACTATTTTATTGAATTATAAAGCACATCATAATTTTAAAAGATTACCAAAGATTTGCGATTAACCACAAATCTTGAATTGTGACAAGACATAGTTTTTATTGATATATTACTATTCAATCGAAACTGTTCTTTTTTTTTGCTTTTATAGTTGCGGAATTAAAAAAAATCAGTAAAATTTGACCTGAAAATTATAATTAGACAAATCTTCCGGACCAGATGGGTATTTGGACCATAAGCATGACCACATTTGTATACAAAACAAAAGCGTAAACTCTTCAAACGAATGGTTAACATTTGTCATATTTCTGCCATGATACAGGTATTTTCTTATGTAGCAAATGCTGAATTGAACCAGGTTTTATAGATAGCTAAACCCCTCACTTGTATGACAGTAACATATGATCACATATGATGTACGATGAGTGAACAAACCAAATACACATAATAGGTGAAAATGTCAAAAATTGCGAAGGCAAGTTTAAGGACATACGATACAGTTACAGGGGAGGTAGTGACGTTGCTAACGTAAATTGTTGATTTCGTGATGTCAAACGGTGAGTTATCGGAAAAGGATGCTGATGTTTACCATTCAAACTGATTTAACTTGAAAACAAGTTCATGGACACCTTTTTTTTAAAGTGCCACTTGGTTTAATTACGTTTGAAGAATATGTGTAACAATTTTCATCAAAACGTTAATAGTGCATTTTTTTTTCAATTTGATTAATATACAGCAAAGAAAACTTTCTTTAATTTTTAGTTATTTGTAAAAATAAAATGTACAAATTTATGCAATATTTATATATAACATAAATGTATTTATGTATTTATATCGAAAGGAAACATACGTCCACAAACCCGTATTATGAGGAAATATCTAATATTTGAACCTCAATTAACTCAAAAAGTAGCACATGAAGATATACTTTTTATTACATATTTGATTTAATCAGGTAAAAAATAGCCTACATGCAAATTTTCATCAAAACTTAAATCCGGGATCAGAACTTTATCGAATGCCTTAAGTCAGCACGTCATGACCATATGCGTATTGTCCAAATATTTATATGGTTCGGACACAAAATATGGCACTTTTTTCATTTGAGGCGCTTATGGTGAAAGAAATTATATGATGTGCATGTAATCAATATTGCCATAGAAGACATAAGTAAAACAAATCAGTTACCGAACTAGTGTCATGCGTAAATTAATAGAGTGTACGTAAAGAAACGAATTATATATCATATACTTAATATACGTAAACCAGTCGTGTGATGAAAAATTAATTACTGAGCAATTATTACAAATCTTGTTGATAGCCGTATTGACTAACCAGAGAATACTAAACCACACAAACTGAATTGCAGCATGTTTTGCACTTTCTGATAAATAAAGGAACTTTTTTGTTACATGTCTGAAACTATACGCAAAAATAATCGAAAGACATTGACAAAGCTTCTCCTTTTGAATAAAATCTAAAGGATTGTATTTAATTTGTTAGTCAGTATGACCTTCAACACGGAGGCTTGGTTATAAAGGGACCTACAAATGCATAGTGTTAAACCATTCTAAAAGGAAAATCAACGGTCTAATCTGTATAACAAACGAGAAACACTTATGAACCACTTTAATAAAAGACAACCACTGAACATCAGGTTCAAGGTTGGAACAAATGCAGAGAGTTTTAATGTTTTAATAGGCGCCAACCATCACCTAACCTGAAACAAAAGGGTAACATCACAATATAGAAAGGCCCACTATAAACTATTAATTACAATGTCTTCCTCAATCAAAAGACACATTAAACACTAAACGAATAAATTTCATTATTAACTTGTTTATATGTGTACTTATATACCAAGAATTTAAACATTCATTCGTACTATTCCTTAATATGATCCACTGCAGCACGCAAAAGAGACACTTATTGATGTAATGAGTTGTCAGATTACGATTATATTTCAGATGATAAAATATTTTTATTGAAGAATCATCTGGGTTCTTCAATGGTTTCATTAGCAGAAAGCTAACAATAGTCTTAGTAGTGAATAATAATAAAAAAAATCGGCCAAAAACACTAAATTTGTTTCCGATCTTTGAGTTGTTGATCTTGAAAATTGAAACCATGCATAACTTATAATCAGCTGTTTTATATCCGTTTGAAAAAGTCTAGATACGTATGTTTTGAACAGTCTGGATGTATTTCGAAGTCAGAAATATATTATAACCAATCATCGACACTTAATTACCTCTGTTTCTTTTTATATGAATAATGAATAATCTTTTGTATAAGCTTTGGATTTCAAATATTTTGGCCACGAGCATCACTGAAGAGACATGTATTGTCGAAATGCGCATCTGGTGCAAGAAAATTGATACCGTTAATTTTATTATTAGTATTCACAATCATAGAACAAATAAATATTTTAGAAAGAAATCAGCTGAAACATGTGAATTTGTTGGTGGACAGTTGTGAACAATAAAAATAAACCTTATCTCCATTCTTTTTTTTCTTCTTAGCCTTAACCTTGTCAAATAATGGTTTGCCATTTACAGCTTATTTTCTTGAATCGACTTTCTATTCTTTAGTTCTATCATTAATATCATATTTTTGTCTCTCGTTTTTGCTAATGAGATTTGTCTATATGCGTTTAGGTTTTTTCTTTAATATATATGACGTGGCTCTGTACTTATTCATCCCGTTATTGTGCTATTGTAAGACATATTTGTATTCTTGTCTTTCATTTTTGCTAATGTGCTTTGTCTTTTTCATGTTTCTTTGTTACATATATGACGTGGCTCTGTACTTATACATCCCGTCATTTTGTATTGAACTATGGTAAATTTGTGTATTCTTGTCTTTTATTTTTGCTTATATGCTCAATCATTAGTCCATTTTATGCTTTTGTCTTACGTTGTCTGTCTGTTTTTATAGTGAGTAAGGTTAAAACACAATGTTGACTGATGTACCTCTATTTTTGACATGTTTACTTACTTTGTCTGTTTGTTTTTATAGTGAGTTAGGTTAAAACACAATGTTGACTGATGCACCTCTATTTCTGACATATTTACTAACTTTGTCTGGGTTTTTTTTATAGTGAGTGAGGTTAAAACACAATGTTGACTGATGTACCTCTATTTTTGACATGTTTACTAACTTTGTCTGTTTTTTTTTATAGTGAGTTAGGTTAAAACACAATGTTGACTGATGCACCTCTATTTCTGACATATTTACTAACTTTGTCTGGTTTTTTTTTTATAGTGAGTGAGGTTAAAACACAATGTTGACTGATGTACCTCTATTTTTGACAT
Organism: Mytilus trossulus; assembly: GCF_036588685.1. Taxonomy (NCBI): domain Eukaryota; kingdom Metazoa; phylum Mollusca; class Bivalvia; order Mytilida; family Mytilidae; genus Mytilus; species Mytilus trossulus. The sequence continues at coordinate 8,750,169 of NC_086384.1, forward strand.
GTTTACTAACTTTGTCTGTTTTTTTTTTATAGTGAGTTAGGTTAAAACACAATGTTGACTGATGTACCTCTATTTTTGACATGTTAACTTACTTTGTCTGTTTGTTTTTACAGTGAGTAAGGTCAAAACAAAATGTTGACTGATGTACCTCTATTTTTAACATGTTTACTTACTTTGTCTGTATGTTTTGTTCACACATCGATCGTTGTCAATATAATTGAATTTGCTGCGACTGTCATACAAGTGAGAGGTTTAGGAATATTACAGTTGTTATCCATTCGGTTGATGTGTTTAAGCTTTTGATTTTGCCATTTGATTAGGGACTTTCATTTTTGAATCTTCCTCGGAGTTCAGTATTTTGTGAGTTAATGTATTAACAAAGGTTGGTTAAAATTTTTGAAGTAATTAGGTTTTTTTTAATCGTCGTATAACATTTCTATTCGTCACTTTTATGTGTATGTTTTATGTTTTACTGTAAAGAGTGTTAAGGCGGTACCTAACACTACAGGGGGATAACTCTGTAAAGTCATCTAAACGTTTTAATTACGTTGTGTTGAAAAGGGAATATTAAGCTTCTCAGTGATCAAAATTGGTATTCTCCAAACTGCTATATATCCAGTGTAATTTTTCTGACAAAACGCTTGGTTCAAAGGTCAAAGTAATACCTTGTCACAATTTTAAGAAAATTAGAGGAGACAAATTAATGTTCGTTAAGGTGTTAGGCACCACTTTAAATAATAAGTAGAAATGGCCTGTCTTTCTACCTTTTTTAATGCAAACGAATGAAACATCAAACTGAATATCACAAGTAAAATAGACAAACAAAGTGTTACATGTGTTATCAACTCTGATGGTACATGTGTGTGTTTTTATTATAGATATTCAATTTCATGTCTTGTCAGACGTAAATGCAATTTGTCAATAAGTTGGCGTTATTGAAAAAAGGTTGCAATACTATCTGGTGAAAGGTTAATATAGCAAATATAAAAATGCGAAGGGCATTTCCTCATTCTTTTCTTTGTTGAAATCAATAAATAAAAGTATAGTGTCTTTGCGTCGGAAATAAACATATTTGTTCTAAAACCAGTTGTTGGCATGATACGGGTTATATTCTTCTCATATATTTTATGATGGTATAATATTAAATCCTGTCAGAAACTGCTAGTAGTCATTTATTAATTAGTTTATCATTGTCTTTTTTGTTTAGTTTCTTTTTTTTTACCTATTCAGACATCGAACTCGGACTTTTTTAATTGAGTTTTACTGTGCGCATTGTTGTGATTTTGTTTATTCTTCTTTGGCTAGAGGTATAAGGGAGGGTTGAGATCTCAAAAAATATGTTTAACCCCGCCAAGTGTTGCGCCTGTTCCAAGTCCGGAGCTTCTTGTCTTTGTTAGTCTTGTAAGATTTTGAATTATTGGTTTTTTGTGTATATTTCGGAGTTGAGTATGACGTCCATTATCACTGAACACGTATATATTTTGTTTAGGAACCAGTTGAAGTGAGCCTCCGGGTGCGGGAGTTTCCCGCTGTAATGAAGACCCATATGCCACCTTCAGGTGTTGTTTGCTTTTTAGTCGGATTGTTGTCTCTGTGACACATTTCCAATTCCATTCTCAATTTCATCTATTTCAGTAATTTCTAACTCCTTAACTATTCAAAGCCTGAAAGTTTCAGGACGCATCAGACTATTTTCATTCAAAATTCAAGTTTGATGGTAAAACGAAATTCACTGACATAAAAATGACTGACTGCCCATCTATGATAACATGTAGCACTTGGGTTGAGCTCTTTAATTTCTAGCCAAATGGAGTGGTGACCTAATACTAGATGGGTAGTACCAAAGGGAACTCGCAACGCTATCGCAGTGAACGGATACTACCAATTTACCCAGCGACATAGTAACCCGTAAACAGAACAAAAGTAGAAAGGATGCACCAAAATGGATTGCATTAATTTCATTATACATTTTGGAAAAAAATCTATTAAAAATGTATATGCTAACAACTCATGGCGTGTCTTTGTTGCATTTTTAAAAAAAAAAAGCTTTCTTTCACTTACAATGCTACTCAATTTATTTTCCCCTAATGTTGAAGTTATATGTCATCTTTTCTAGTTTTCCAATAAGCACTTGTAATTATCTCATTCATATCCTGTGGCGTTGGCGTGATAATAGGTTTGTAAAAATCTGGACAGTTACTATTCATACAAAAGGAGATATGATTCGGTTCTTTGCTCGCGTTGTTGTATATTTGATACATTTTCATTCGCCATTCTCTATGCTATACACTCAAGATTGTCAATATAAAAGACTGATTCTTTGAATAAACCTTTAAAACAGGGACGGAAGATACCAGAGGGACAGTCAAACTCATAAATGTAAAATAAATTGACAAAGCCTGGCTAAAAAGAAAAGAAAATAAACAGACAGAAACAATAGAACACATGACACAACATAGAAAACTAAATAATAAGCTACACGAACCCCACAAAAACTGAGGTGATTTCATGTGCTCCGGAAGGTTAAGCAGATCCTGCTCCACATGTGGCACCCATCGTGTTAAATTCCGATGTTTGAATTCTTTGGCTTTCTGTAGATAATACGTAATCAATTATGCATGCTCTCATATTTTGCAAGTTTCGTTTCCCTTCGGTTGCTTTTCTTGTTTTATTTTGTTTGACTTATTTGTCATCTTGGTATATGCTCCTTTATATAATGTTTTTCTTACATCCGTAAAAATTACGGAAACTAAAAATTTCGTAGGTGTTATGTTTTGTGTTATGGCCAAAGTTTATAAACGTTAAGGGCCCTTGAGCACTCTTATGAAATATATAAAGATATGGATTTCAAATTATAAGATATCCCTATATTAATATGATTTCAAAATATCAAATGAAACACTTTTATACACACATGATATTTAGCAAAATGCTATATATTGAATTATAACGCAATTAATTAGCTTTTTATCAAACATATTTCAACTAATAAAAACAAATATCGATACATTTTTCAGTATTAAATTTCGTTGCGTGTAAATCTAACACATTTTCATGATTATGTTTTGTTTTTACTTGAAAATATGAAATATTATAGAATTTGATAAATAAGGTTGATAATAAGTTCAAAGATTTCATTGGATCTAAAGATGACTGACCGATGTGATAAAGATCACTATTATAAATCTCGAAGAATGATTCCGGAATGAAGATTTTAATACTACGTGGGTTTCGACAGAGAAAGTAGTTGACAAAAGACAATAGTATGAACGTATAAAAAGCTGCATACAAACACAACGACTAAACAAGAAAGAAAAAAAGAACTTGAATGCAATTCGTGAATTTAAATGGTTTAGAGCACCGATGAGGGTATCACCAGAACGGAAGTCACGTTTTAGTGTTGACATAATTAATTATCTGTTTCAAAACTTAGAATTTTTGAAAAAAATAAAGTTTTTCTACCTCAGGAATAGATAAACCTAGCTGTTTTAGGCAAACTTTACTAATTTTTGGTTCTCCATGCTCGTCAACTTAGTGCTTTTGTGGGATTTGAAACTTATTTTGTTTTGAATGTCACTAATAAGTCTTTTGTAGACGCGTAAAACCAAATTTCAACCCTGGTATCTTTGATCAGCTTATTAACAACCAATGGGTTGATGTCATTACTAGTGGAGTTTTAATTCCCCGAGGGTATCACGTACCCAGTAGTCAGCACTTCTGTGTTGACATGAGTTAACTACATGTATCAGTTATCTGTTAACAAACGTAGAAATTTCGAAGGGTTTTCTACCTCAAGAACAGATTACCTTAGCTGTATTTAGCAACCTTTAGAAATGTTTAGTTCTCAGTGCTCCTTAACTGCGTACTTTTTTGGCCTATTGTTATTTTTATTTTTTTTACCGTCACTGATAAATATTGAGTGGACGAAACGCGCGTCTGTCGTGGTGGAGTTTCTATTCCCAGGGGGTATCACTATAGACCCAGTCGTCAGCACTTCTCTGTTTACATGAGTTGCCATTGATATGGTCATAATTATAAATGAACTGTTAACAAATCTTTGAATTTTTGAAATACTAAGGCTTACATTTATCTCAGTAACAGATTACCTCAGCTGTATTTTTTAAAACTTTTTAAAATGTTTGGTCCTCAATGCTTTCAATTTTTGTTGTCCTTTTAAACTTTGTTTCTATTTGAGCATCACTGATGAGTCATTTGTACATGGTTGTTGTACTAGTGGTTTTGTTGAATAGCATCGGGAATTTCTCATGAAATATTAACCGTAAAATATGGCTATACATATATTGGACAATTAGAGTTTTGGTGATAAAGTCAAAATGTAAAAATAATAAGACGAGGAATAATTGCCAACGAGAAAATTCTCCAACAGAGACGAAACAAAATATAATCTATATGTAACCATGCGGCTTTCAACAATGAACAAAATCGTTACTTCATAAGAAATAAAGAAAAAAACGACAACCACTAAAGTATAGACTCCGGGCTCAGTCAGAATATGGCGGATGAAAAATATTAGCGGGCGTCTCAACCTGGGACAGTACATCACATGAAAAAACTATGAAATGGCTAGTTTAAAGCCAATAGAAAGTTGTAAACAAATCAAATTAAAGATCTTATTCAAGCGTTTCATTTGTGACCCTTGAAGGATCGATTACTTTACCTGGATCGTGTATAAATTTTCACGCTCGGGAAACGACATTCTTATGAAAAATTAGGATGTGCTATACCCGATTTAGCTGTCTTCAGGTATAGCCACACTTACAAAACAAATCTGTTTATTTATCGACGAAATAAGTAAAGGTTTTAAGTAATGTGTGTTAACCAAATACTTTTCTTTATAATTTACAAGTAAAACATAGATCCCGTATATTGATATCCAAAACGGAACTAAAGTGAACGAGTTGTGATATATCTACACTGTTAAGTTATATATCAAAGATATCTGGATTCTAATTGTATAGGCCAGACGCGCGATTCCTCTACATAAGACTCCTCGGTGACGTTCAGATCTAAATAGTTATATAAACACACAAGTAGAAAGTTGAATAGCATTGTAAAAAAACACACAAGTACAAGGTTGAATAGCAATGATGATCCAAAATTCCAAAAAGTTGTGCCAAATATGAATAAGGTAATTTATCACTGTGACGTTGTACATTCCGTAAGGACTACCATCATCATTTTAGATATGGAAAATTATCATCTCCTGATATTGAAATTATAGATGTGTTATATATCTATACAATGAAAAGAAAATTGATTCCTATAATCAGATTGAGGTATTAATGGCAACTGCAAAAAAGTTTCTTTGGAGGCTGATTTCCGACCATTATTATATTGGACAGTACGAATTTTTGACGACAGAAAATATTGATAATAGTTATCAAAAGTACCAGGATTGATAAAAAGCTTTTGAATTATATATAATATTGCCTTATATTAGGTGAGTGCATTCATATGAAACTTTTTTGTCCAAAAACAAATAATGTGGGATAATTTCTGCTTTGATTTTACCGAACATGATACCAATATACCTTATCGCTATTTGGAATTCTGTCCCAGCTGACCTGAGAATCTGTCCCGTTTGAACCGTTGACGTCATACAACAATCACTTTACCAGTTTGGCATGAGATATTTTATATATTGACGTCAACATTTTACGAGAACCTTTGTGATGTCCAGTAATGGCGGACAAATAGCAATAAGTTGTATAAAAATAGAACAGCGCAGGTTTATTTGATTAATTGGTTTATTTGTAGTTGTTAGGTTTTTTAATTTTTTGATGATACAAACGTATTATTTGGTTTAAAAAAATACACTGAAATATATTTTACTAAAATATCATACGTGTTCACAACATGAGAAAATAAAAACAACTATAATTTTGACTATTCTGCGCCATTCAACATCGGTTTGTAAATAATCAACAATCTAGATATATACTTTAGTAGCAATAGAGGGCGAAAGATACTAGAAGGACACTCAAACTTATAGATCGAAAACAAACTGACAACTCCATGGCTAAAAAAGAAAAAGACAAAACTGGGCAACACGAAAATGGCTTAGGTGACGAATATTTATGATGAATTATTATGTGTGTTCTATATTGCCTTAACTTATGTGCAAACCCCATACCGTATGTACAGTAACTTGTAGAATATTATTTAAACCTCATCAGAGACGGCGTGATTCGTGCTCACATTAACGAGCGAAAAAAAAAATCGGCAGACAATTTCAAACTGCAGACGAAAATCACCAAATGACGTTCTTTGTCACCAAAACAAACAGTTAAAATAGATTTAAAAATAATATTCCCAAGCCTAATACTATACATATATATTTGCATACTAAGCATTATTAATAGTTATGCCCATAAGAAAATATACAATAGTGCATATCAAGTGAATCTGTTTCTCGATTTGCTTCAACAGAAAAACTTAATATCGTAAAGAAATATATATTTCTAATATTAACGTCTATATTTTCAAAAAATGAAATAGCAAGAAAATGAAGACTTACATGAACCTGGATCAGTACTGAATACAACCAGTAAGCCAACATCTTATGTTTAAAGTTTAAGGAATACTGTCTCTTATGAATATATTTAATGTCCTATAAACATTGCATGTCCTTACTATGATCTTACGGGGAATTTTATATTTATATTTGACAGTTTATATAAAAACTTTATTAGAATTCCTCTCACTCAGATTATCATAAACAAAGCTGTTAATTTAATGAAAAGGTCGTCATCGCAGATGCTAATTTTCAAGGGAGTTTGCTCAAATTTTATGTATTTGCAACCAATATGAATTGGAGACGACGATAACAATAAAATGTGATGTATAATTATTAAGAAAAATAAACTAGTTTTTTTTATTCTAAATGTATTATTTTGATTGTTTTGAACCAGGTTTCAGTATTCAGCACTTTTGTGTTGACATGCAATGTCTTTTATATGTTAATTGTTTGTAATTGTCATGAAAATTGTTTGAAATGGTATAGTAAAAATAATTGTATAAAGTTTGAAATTTCAGGTTTGTTACGTTAGTGCGACACTGTTTGTGATGCTTGGAGATGTCAGTTATTGTTCTGCGGGTTGCATGTTGTGTCGACAATTATATAATTTGTGTGTACGTTCCTCTGTGAGGAGATTTCTTTTGTGTGTTTGTGCTGTAATTTCTAACGTAATGTTGTGATTTTAGCGATATTTTTTAACACTTGTCATGTAAGCGGGTTTGGCTAGCAATTAAACTAAGTTCAACCGATCATTTTTTTTTCTTTTAAATGTCCTTATTCCAGGTCAGTAATATGGCCGTTGTTATCTTATATATAGTTCGTTTCAATGTATGTTGGCGTTTGTTTCTGTTGCACTGCAGTGTTCCTGTTGCTCTATATTTTTTTTCTTTTATATAGTTGATATGCTTCCCTCGGATTTAGGTGTAAAACCACCAAATCATGTTATGTAACATCCGGTTGTATACGAAAATAGATCGAAATAGTATTCCCTTGAATTTCACAGGTGTAGGTAACTAATCATACATTTGTTTCTAGTAAAAACATTTCTGTTTCATAAAGATATGACCATTATTTTTATGGGGGGTTTTCTATAGAACATTTTGTAAAATTGAGGTTACATGGTTACTTATACACAGGTTAAATAAGGGGAGAAATTTAATTGGATAACCTCCAATGATGGTTATTTTCTTACGTGTAATGGAATGTTATGTGAAATTTTTTCTATAGTACTGGACAAAATAAAAATTAACTCATGCCAAGTATTTCTTATTTGAAACAAAGGAAGATTCTCGACAATTTTTGAAAAGTGCACATTTAACAAAGACTAATAGGAGGAAACTAGTCAATGGTGGCAAGTTTGTAGCTCGGACTGGTTTTCTCTCAATCGATGTATGACTTTGGAACACCGACATCCTACTTTTGCCTTATTTATCTTAAATATATTTGGTTTTCAATAACTGACTTCACTCGTAGATCAGAATCCTGTGTCTTTTTTCTTTATATACAGTTTACCGTGTCAATCTGATGAGTCCATATGATATGATGAGCCTGTCGTCAATTTCTATTTTTCATTTGTAAAGGTTTTACGGGGACCTATAGTTACTTATATCCACATCATTCAGACTTTGGTGGATAGCTCTCTCATTCCCAACACTTTTCTCTTATTTTTAATATAGAAGCTATAAGATATATACTTTTAATAAAGCCTATATTAATAAAGGCAACAGTAGTATACCGCTGTTCAAAACTCGAAAATCTGTGGACAAAAAACAAAACAAGGGTAACAAACTTAAACTGAGGGAAACGCATTAAATAGAAGAGGAGAACAACGACACAACATTAAAATGTTACACACAGAGAAAAACGGACTAAGCATAGACAAAATCCGATGAGAATAACAAATATAATATCAAAACCAAAAACATTAATTTGGGATAGAAAAGACTTTATAGTACCGTCAACATACATGTATACTTTTAATGACTAAGTTCATATAAACTTATAACTAAAAAGATTGGACTAGTTTAGTTGCAAAATACTTCTATTTAAGACATTGTTTATCTAACTTATCATTTGAGAGAATACTTTTATAGTACCGCTTCTTCTGAAAACAAATTACAAATGGATAAAAAAAAATGGTAGTTGTTACTTTATAGTTTGTTTCATTTCTGTGTGTGTTGCATTTTCTTTTTTTTCGTTCACTGAAGTGTTTCTGTTCTTTCGTTGTTTTCCTCTTATAGTTAATGTGTCTCCAACAGTTTTAGTTTGTAACCCGGATTTGTTTTTGTCTAAAAAAAAAAGTTCATCGGAAAATACCAAGATTCTTTTCTTTGTTGAAATATTTGTTTTTAACTTTTATAGTGATAAAGATTATATCATACTATTGACAGCTGTATCCCTGTTATTGACATTTTTACCTATCATGTATGTTTATTTTGTTCACACATTATTGCCAATATAATGGAACGTTATACGATTGTTATACAAGTGAGAGGTTTAGCCAGCTATAAAACCAGGTTTAATCGCCTTTTTCTACATAATGAAATGTATGTACCAAGTCTGGAATATGGCAGTTGTAATTATCCATTCGTGTGATGGGTTTCGGGTTTTTAATTTGCCATTTGATAAGAGACTTTCCATTTTAAATTATCCACAGAGTTCTTTTTTTTACTTTTTTCGCTTGCCTCGGACATTGGTATTTCAGCACAACATAGAAACAAACTGTTTAAATCAGTTATAAATTGCTTAATTTACTAGATTGTATGAAGCACAAACATCAACTAAAATCTGTTTTCGCCTAGTACACTAAACTATTTATCAGTACATCCCACGGTTTAAGGATATATGCAATCAACAGTCTGAAAAATACACGAACTAACTTTTATTTATGAATTGATTATGAGTTCATCCCTATTTAGGACGGATCGGATTAACGGGATATTTTATTTGTGAACTTTTGCTGTTTTCTTCTATTATTTATTGAAATAAATGAACATTGATGATATGTGGATGTTTCAAGTCCGGCTATCCTGTCTCGATATTGCAGACTGGAAAACCTATTTTACAGACATTGTCTGTTTGTCGTTTGGCCTTCATTTTACTCCGACTGTGTTGTTATTGCTGGTACGGAGTATCAGGTCGGTCTGCTAACATGGTTGTTTGTATTGCCTCTTTCTTTAAATGACATTTGGGTCACAATTATTTTATAAAGGTGAACATTTCAGAAAATCGCTGTGTTAAAATCTTTAAGAATCTGGTAAAATAAAACATAGTTTATTTCCAATTATATTAACCTCTCTTTTTCTTAATGATATTGAAGGAATTCAAAAACAAGCATCTTTTGAAATAAGGGATTATATTGAATAATTGTCCATTAACCTACATTGCCATCATTAACCAAAAAGAATATCGAATGACAGATGAAATAATTTGCTTAAAGGATGGAAAGATATAAATTCAATTTGTTCAAAATAAATATCTAATAAAAAAATGATTTTCACAATATAATCTTCTATCGAGACAAAGAAGGCGTATGAAATTTAAACAAGACGAGGACGGGTTTTAAACTGCTGCATAAACTGGTGGAAAGTCATAAAAAAAATTTAACATGGTGTAGACCTGGTTCCGGCTTTAGTAAAGTACAGGTTAAGGTCGGACATGGTGAAGATTGGCGCCAAAAAAAATTGCGGACTTATTCAGAGTGGCCGAGTTGAAACAAGTGCAGTCGAATTAAAAAACCGTCTCGATTGTAGAGACAGGAACAAAAATCTTTCACGTTTATTATTTTTTAAACTGTATATTACTTAAGATTAACATGGTTCGACGCACAAACAAAACACCTTTCATAAACATCAGTGACGGGTTTAGAGGGACAATAGGACCAGCACCCCCCTTTTCTTGAAAAAAAATGTTGATTATTTGAGAAATCACTGAAGCATATATGGAGCGGGCCCCTTTAGGAAGTCGTCGTGCTTCCATTTATCATTATTTCTTGATCCGTATCCAAACATTTTAAAGAAAAGCACTGATATAAGAGAACACGTAGTTACAGACAGCTAGTTCCAAGCCAACTATAACTTATAAATAAATTTTATTCCCCTACACTGAATATCAATTAAAACATATTCAACGGATTTAGAATAAAAATGTCTTCAACAGACTGACAAAAGCAGGACTAAAGCATAATTTAAAACTTATCATACGTTAAACCCATTTTGATTACGCTGTTTTGGTTTGTGATATTCTATGTTTTATTTGTGAACTTTTCTTCTTATATTTAGGATAATTAAAGCAACTTCATGGTTAAATTATTTAATCTAGCTGAACATTTCTGAAAATTCCTATCTGCAGTATCTTGAATATTCTCTGTTGAGTAGTAGAAGAGTTAATCGACACTGATATCTGTTGGAATTCGACAATACAATATCTTTAAGTAAAGGCCAAAAAATTATGGTTTATTTTAAGAGATGAACATTAGTCACTATAGTCCTAATCCTCCCTTGTGATGTCTGAATAACACAACTATAAAATAATATATGTACAAATAGGATGAAGCCAAATAGATAAACAAGTATATATAGACTTAAAGAGTACAGATACATTTAGGTGATAATTATTTCATTGGTTCTACATTTCGTATATGAATCTTGTAAAAACATATTTCGTTCTGTCTAATAACCAAAAAAATATGATATCTTTGTCTAGCTTGTTCTAACTTTTTTTTTCTTTTTTTTACATATACAGAAATATCGTTTCGAAGAACAGTACCGGAAAATTGACCTGTCTTTTCATAAAAATCGTTTAAAACATGTTTGTTTACGTGGTATGAAAAAGACAATTGTTGTCTAATGAACGCAATAATATCTTGCTGCTTTGACATTCTGTTAATTCTTGAATAAATGACACAGATAATTAGGTACAATAATATTTGCACACACATATATATACATTATTACTCCTTTGTGATATATATATTTATATATGATTCTTTTTTGAAAAGTTAATCATTCTAATTGTGTAAATAAAGATTTTGATATTATGTTTAATGATTTGCTTCTATAATAGTGAGATATAAGAGCAGTTTTTCTTCATTTAAAATAGTTCATAAAATTAATTTGGACAACATAATCTTATAGCGTGACAAAGAAGGCGTTTGAAAAGTATATTAATTGTTTCAGCAGCGGAAATAACAATCAAGATTGCATAGTTTATGTTCAATTATCACAAATTCAGCTTTTAAGGAATCGAAATTATGATTTGAAGAAATCAATCTTGAAATGTAATAATCAAAACTTAACTGTACCTGAGTTTTACTGGAGACCTTTGTTGGGTGGTCAGAAATCATATCCTTCATTCGTGTTTGATACGCTGAATTGAATTAGAACTTTTGTATTTTAAGGTAGTACCCAACACCTTCACTAAAATCAATTTGGCTCGTTTAATTTTCATAAAATTTTGAAAAAGTATTTACTTTGACCCTTTGGAAAAAATATAAAAATTTCAAAATATTTGAACGAGCCAATTTATCAGAAAAATTACACTGGTTATATAGCAGTTTGGCAGATACTAATTCTGATCATTGAGAAGCTTAATATTCCCTTAACAACACAACGTAATTAAAACGTTTAGCTGATTTTACAGAGTTATCTCCCTGTAGTGTTAGGTACCACCTTAAATAAACAGTTATTTTTTTTAACATTTATTACTTTTGTATTGTATTTGGTTAAATTGTTTTTACAATCTTTCTGGGTTTATTTTTACTGGACAAAGAGTCTTTCCTCAACCATCATAACCACAGCTAGATGTAATCAGTTTGAGAGTGCCAACTAACTTTTCTATTGTACAGTAGCAGATTGTTGTCACTGTACAAAAACAAACTAAAAAGCGTTTTATTTGTTAGGAAACGACTCTGGTTTTCATTTCCATTTAACTATTTCTTCCCTATAGGCTACACAACTTTTTGATATGTAGCTCTCGTCTAAATGGCAAACTTATTTAAGGTTACATAGTTACTAAAGCTTCTACACATATTAAATAAGGGGTGAAATTTTGATTGGTTAACTTCCAGAGATCGTTATTTTCTTATACAATGACATGTTATGTGATTTTTTCCATAGTACTGTACAGGATAAAACTTGACTCATGCAAAGTATTTCTTTATTTGAAACAGAGATAGATTCTGCACATTTTTTAAAAGTGCAAATTTAACAAAAACCAATAGGGGAAATCAATGGTGGAATTACACCTACATGAAGTTTTAACCAATTCTTAGCAGAAATTTCATTACACAAAGGTACCTTCTTTCTCGTGTCTTCTTATTCAACTTGGGCGTCTTCAATTTTTATCAGAACACGTGTACTTGTTTTATTTTATTCTTCCTTCTGATGTAAAAGAACAAAAAAGCGGCCATTCAGCTTTGCTCTTTTGAAAAAAAAAGATTTATATCACATTAATGAGTATAAAAGGTGTAAACTACTAAAATGTACATGAAATAATCTGCTATTTTGAACAGACAATCGTTAAACATTTAATGCATATTTGCAAATTTTTAAAACTATTACCGTGTACTCAATAACCTTTATTCTCATTAAAGCACGTAATTATGTACTTTCATTGAACAGTATAATTGTTACATCAAAATATCAGAACACTCAATAATAATTTTCAAAATACGTACGTAATACAGAGAAATGGGGTGTAAACTACTAAAATTTACATGAAATAATCTGCTATTTTGAACAGACAATCGTTAAACATTTTATGCATATTTGCAAATTTTTAAAACTATTACCTTGTACTCAAATCCCTTTATTCTCATCACGTAATTGTGTACTTTCATTGAAATGTATAATTGTTACATCCAAAAATCAGAACACGCAATAATAATTTTCAAAAAACGTACGTAATACAGAGATATGGGGAAAATTATTGTTTTAATTACGGTTCGGACTTTGGTTGGGTTTAGGTTGGTTATGGCTCGAACGTCCTTTAAGCGAATTTTGTAAAGACGGGGTCGAAAACGGGTTAAAACAGACTTGTCGAGGCTGATTACAAGTCCAGATTCTTTAGTTTTGTTCAAACTACAGTCAAATGATATCGAGTACAATTCGGACCGGTTTAGAATGGCAGAGTATACAAATCAGTACAGTCTAAAGCAAAATGTGCCAATTACAACTTGTATTGGTTTAAAATGTAACCTAATCTAAATTAAACCGTAAACCTAACGAGGGACGAAAGATACCAAAAGGGACAGTCAAACTCATAGATCTAAAATAACTGACAACGCCATGGCTAAAAATGAAAATACAAAAAGACAAACAATAGTACACATGACACAACACAATCTAATTAAAATATTGATCATTGATTACGTTATACTGCATATGAGCTCATATGCAGTATAACGTAATCAGAGATCAATATTTTAATTAGATTGGACACAACATAGAAAACTAAGTATATAGACTCCTGAAGAAAAAGGACAATATATTTGTCGACATTTGATTAACTTGAAATCATATGAAAATTGTGTCTTACGCAGTACTTACCAACCTAAACACTGTTTGTTTGCATAGAATGTTAGAGAAGATGTGGAGGTAATCCCCCCCCCCCTTTTTCACAAAAAAAAAGCCTCTGAAAACTGCATTTGGATTTGAAAGAAGGAACTTTTGGATAAAAGTGACAGCTAAGTGCAACGGAAAATATACTAGAAGTGTTATTTAAATTAGCTAAGGTTACAAAATTTTGGTTACATGTAATAGTAGATTATGGAATATATCTCCCTTGTGCAAAGCTCTGATTTCTTGTCTGGTTTTGTCTTTACATTTTTACCTATTATATATTTTGGCATCGAGCATCACTGAAGATACATTTATTATAGAAATGCATGTGCATATAATTTATGCAGTACACATATTTGTATCGTTAATGTTATCGATGCCGGTATAATTGTACATGTTACTCTATCACGTATATTGGACATTACCATGGGAGAAGTGAATCTGATTTTTATAATGACACATGCCTCTATCACGTATATTGTACATTATCAATGGAGAAGTGAATCTGATTTTTATAATGACACATGCCTCTATCACGTATATTGTACATTACCATGGGAGAAGTTCGTCTGATTTTTATAATGACACATGCCTGTAGTATCACTTTCATTGCAATTATACTAAAATATTTTATTTAGTGATTACTACGATACTACTAAGGGGTACTGGTTGGTTTGGACGTTGCTGTTTATGTAAACGTATAAAACATGTAATTTATAATCATTTATGCATAGAGCAGCAAAACATAACGCTTTTACTTTTATTTGTAAAACTTCCGAGGCATCTTAATGCATAAACTTGATTTTTAACGGTCGGAAAATGTTTTAAAAATGTATAAATGTAGTCTAAGTGCATACGATACAGTTATAGAGGATGTAATGACGTTGAACATAAAGTTATTTCCACGACGTCAAACTATGACTTATCGGGATAAGATTCAGTTTTATCATCATTTTCAAACTTATCTAACTTGAAAACAAGTTCATGGACTCCTCTTTTTTAAAATGCCATTTGGTTTGACTACGTAGGAAGATTATGTGTGCCATTTTTTTTTTTTTTTTATAAAAACGTAAATCAGTAATACTACAACAAAAAATGACGTTTTATTTCTACAGTCGTGAACATTTGATAAATATGAGTTATTTGAAAAACAAATTGCACAAATTTAAGGGACAAGATTTATATAAAACAGAATTTACGAATAATTTAACAAAAAACAGCTTGTGTTTATCTTTTAAAACAAAAAAGTTTGGGTTTTTTTGTCGAAAGGAAAAATACGTCCACAAATCCTAATTTTGAGCAAATATGTAAAATTTGGACCTCATTTTACTAAAAAAAAACAGCACATGAAGGTATATTCTTTAGTACATATTTGATTTAATCATGGACAAAATGCCTTTTATGTAAATTTTCAGCAAAATTTAAATATGTCATTGGGATCAAGACTGTATCATATGCCCTTAACATTATTTTAAACTATATCAGTTTATTTGTTTATTCGTTTTGCACTTCGTGTAGTTTAATTGCCTTAGTAGTTCAAAGATACAGTTTTTACGATTTCTCTGACTTTTTTTTAACTGATTTTATTTTTATTAACTCCTATGCGTTTTACAAAATTATATATACAAATCAACCTACACATTTCCGTTATTTTCCCACGTTTTATATTATAATAACGAGGTTTTGCCAGTAGTATACAACTATATATCTATTAAACTATAAATGTATGTTGGGTTTTTTTTTAGCTTTGATTGCATAACAGATTTCATGATCTACATGTAGCTCTATTCCTTCGGCTAAAAGTATGTCAGTCACTTTTTATTGAATTCCCCGAAAGGTTAAAAAAAAATCTTGAAATCTCTATTTTATTTTGTATGAGATATTATAAAAAAAAAAGAAGATGTGGTATGATTGCCAATGATTGAGACAACTATCCACAAAAGACTAAATTGACATAGACATTAACAACTATAGGTCACCGTACGGCCTTCAACAATGAGCAAAGACCATACCGCATAGTCAGCTATAAAAGGCCCCGATAAGACAACGTAAAACAATTCAAACGAGAAAACTATCGGCCTTTTTATGTAAAAAAAAAAATGAACGAAAAACAAATATCACGGTAACACATAAACAAACGACAACCACTGAATTTTCATGCTCCTGACATGGGACAGGCACATACATAAATAATGTGGCGGGGTTAAACATGTTAGAATGGATTAAGGAGATGGGACTTTGAAAATATTTCCGTAAACTTAGATCGAGATTCATTCCTCAAATGGGATAACGATCTTACATCCCAAAGTTTCTAGTCCTCTAATCGAAATTCATAATCAGCACTTATCATTTATCCTCAAGTCATTCAATAGTTTGGTACTTCGGCACAATGTTCTTTATTTTATTACTGTTATTCCATCGTGAAAAACTTAACTGTGGAGTAGAGTCTGCTTACCTTCCGGAGCACTTGGGAGCAATGCTTATCGCAAATAGTCTTTGGTGGCGTTCGTGTTATTTGTGGCGTTGTTAGTTCATTTTCGCTTATATATATGACTGCATTTGAATGTTCCTTTGGTATCTTTCGCATACCAAAATTATTTGATCTGACCGTCATGTTCAGGACTTGATCAAGTTAACATTTAATATAAAATTTAGGTTGCGGAAGATTAAAGATTTTCTGAGATCAAGGGGAAGATCTGGACAGTAAATTGAAAACTAGGTTACGATGGACAGGTCAGAAATGTTGCCTTCATCAGCCGGGTTATATATATACCTTTATTCAAGCACTTAAACTAATTATTTAACTGATGTACCGCGGCAACTTGGAGCGTGGTCAGTCACCAAAGAACATATTACAATAAACGTTCTATTGAATGAGCTTTTCACCGCGGAATATAAAAACAAATGCAATAATAAAAAAAAAGCAATGCAGGCGGCAGCGTGCAACTAAAGAGAAATAAAACAACACCCATTTAACTCTAGCATATACATGTATATTGCGAATACAAATATATATATATATATATATATCGGAAACACTAATTTTAGGTGGTATGGGTGTCTTCCGCCATCTTGGATTGTAAAAAACAGAGAATCTAAGGTCTAGTTTTTCTAACATGTTAGCAAAATTTGATGCAGGAATGCAGATATTTAATGTGAATTTGTGTTTAAAAGAACCAATTTATAAGAATATAACTTTAAAATATTATTTTTTTTTTTACAAGTGTTGATTATTTTTAGTTGTTTTTTAAATGTTTTTAATTTGCATTTTTCAGGGGAGGTAACTCTAAAACAGTACATTTTCTGAAGGATTCTTCAAGGAATTTTCATATTTAGTATTTTAGCCGGAAAAATCGTACGGTGACGCTATTTTTTCTTTTAATTTTCTCCAAACTATGTTTTGCTTATTCATTTTATAGTTTATTTTCCTGTATAATCTATACAAAATGAGTCATTTTGTCACCACCTGTAGTTTGAGAAAATGCATGGTGACCTTTCATTTTTATTATATTTATTAAAATTTATCAATAGGTTCTACGTTTTGGTAAAGTATGAACAAACTCTATCATTTTTATTTTAGACTCCCATACCACCTTAAAGGAATAATTTTCAAAAATGTCCAGCTTAATTTTTAAACAATTTTAATAGTTGTCAACTTTTAACAAAATTACGTGTAAGTGATCACAATTCGGAAATTGAATTAGGACGTTATAAAAAAATTCAAAGAGAACACAGACTGTGCAAAGTTTGTAAAATTTTAGATGATTAGGAACACTTTTTCCTTCATTGCAAAATTAACAGTAATGTAAGATATTCCCTTATAAATGCAATTAAAATCCATTATCCTAATTTTAACTAGCTTGACTCAAACTCTAAACTTAAAACTATCATAGATCCCAATAAAGATATTTTGTCTACAATTGGACAAAAGTGAGTTCCCAGTCAAAAAAAGTCCTATCATTTCAAGTGAAATCGATATTTTTCAAAAAATTATAACAAAGTAACTGTATGAGCAAATTTCTAAATATAGATACCAAAAGATGTAGAAATATCTGAAGTGTTATTGTTTATTTGGTTATAATATTATTCATGCTCAGTTTAATTTTCTGACGAGATGAACACTAAGAAAAATATTTCTTGAAAAGTTTGCTATTATTCTAACCAAATTAAAATCGTAAACATTTGCATTTGTGTTTCAATCATTGGATGATGAAAACAAAACTCATGAAAATTATGACTAAATAAACACTAAAACTTCAGACATTTTTACATCTTTTGGTATCTATTTCATAAAAAATGCTTTTTTTTTTTAGAAAAATATCGATTTTGTTTGAAATGAGAGGACATTTTTTTTAGTGAGAACTCACTTTTGTCCTATGACTGTAGTGTTGTAGACTATATATATCATGTATATATAAAGCAATCTATCTATGATATTGCGAAAATAAGGTCCACATTGGTCAATTATATAATATATATATATACATATTATTGTTATTAATATCAACTTCACTTTTTAAAACATTTATCATGTATTATGTTTCTTGTCACTTGTGTATACATACAATGCACTATGTTTGCATTTTAACCCGTCAGGGTTTCATTTATTTTTGCAATAAAGTTATTATTAATTTTTATTTTTTTTATTAATTTATATAGTAGAAACTTCAACTGTTGTAATTATTAAAACGCAAAAACAAATCATTTGCAATACAAACAGCATAAAAACCATAAACAATGTATAAATTATTTTCTGCACTTTTTATAAATTTACATAAAACCCGGAAGCACAACATAACTATCCGAACATGATTCTACCAAATAAAAAACCGGATGTAGTGATTGCGCAAGATCGCCAAATTTACTACACGTGAGTTTGCAGAAGCTTTTTCTGTATTACAGTCCAAGAAGGTTTTGGACCTGAATTAAACATGTCGTGGCTGTTTGGTACAAATAAGGGACAGAATATTCAACCACCACAAATCCCCTACCCGCCAGCACCACCAGATGGCGATGACAAGGGAGGAAAAGATGGATCTCAGTCGAAAATGGATGCATACCGATTTGACTCTGCAGCCCTGGAAAGAGCAGCAAAAGCAGCTAAGGAATTGGAAGCTACAAGTAAGTACAAGTTAAGTGTCATCCCTTACATTTATATGACTTATTAGTTTGAGAAATAATAAATGCAACCATGACAAATTGCTGATGAAACAATGTCCTTGAAATCGAAGGTTACATAAAATTTCATTAGCCACTAGGCCATATTATCTGACTATACTCTATAGTGTAAATGTTCCCAGTCTGATCATGTCAATTTTTAAATCTGTACTTGTAGTGGTGCATGTCATAATTATGTTGCTGTAGAGTACTCGCCAGGCAATGATCATGATGATTATGTAGTCCAAATAATTATGACGTCTTGAAAGGCTATTATAATTTTTTTCTTTGACGCCTTACTTCGACGTCATAAAGCTGAAGCCGCCATTTTCGGTTGGACTTGGAGAGCATATTTTGCTCTCAACTTTGAGACCCAATTTAGCCATCAAATTTTCAAAGAAGGCTAAAACAAAATGCATATATAAAAATTCTTACCTTTTATGTGTTTGTTTTACGAAAATATTTCCAATTAATCCCTACAGAAATAATAATATAAGGAACAATTCCATCCGAGGTGGGAACATGTCTACTGCATTTTTTAAAACGTTTGTCGGATTTCTTTTTAGGAGATTATAAAATAATTTTTACACCAAACTCGGTAAAACCCGAATTTCTGGAACCATTGTTTTACATTATCCTGAAATTCAGGTTGGTCAAAATGTACCGAGTTTGTTTCAAAAATATATTTTATACACCTTAAATGAAGCATCTTGAGGAGAAATCAGCTAAACGTTTTTATAAAGCAGTAAATTCCCTATCAAAGTCCAACTGAATATATGAGTTTGGCGTTATGACGTTGATGTAAGGCGTCAAATAAAAAATTATAATAGCCTTTCAAGACGTCATAATTATTTGGACTAGATGATTATGCAGTGGCAAGTCCAGAAATTTTTATTAGTGGCCAATGAAGTAACTTAACCCTCTTGCTGCCAGCCCATTTTTCAAGGTTGCATTTCATATGCCAGGAAATGTGACAGCTTGACATCTGACATAACATGCCAAACAACCGCATTTGATATATATGACATCACGACATAATGATTTACATTTGGGACCCATTGAACAGGTTGGGCACAACCCACCAAATGGGGAACTATTCCCCAAATGAGTAACAACCCCTCATTTGAGTAATCATTTCATAGTGCTGAAAACAATATTTTCTAAAAATGGGTCTTTTTAGTTAAAATGGCACCACTTTATAGAAAATGGAACAACTTCTTCCAAAGAACTATATTTTTATTATGGATTTTGAAAAAGTTAAAAGCCTTGAAAATAGTCAAATTTTCTGATTTTTCATAGGCTTGTATCTTCTCAGTAAATCAAGATAGGGATAATCATCTTTTAGAAAATATCCTGCATTTTTCATGAATATGTGCCATTTTACGAAAAAAGACTCAGTTTAGAAAAAAATGTTTTTTAGCACTACCAAATGATTACTCAAATGAGGGATTGTTACTCATTTGAGTAACAGTTCCCCATTTGGTGGGTTGTGCCCAACCTGTTGAACAAAAACAAAGCACTGTTTAATCTTGGATCTTTTAATTGAAAGAGACTCTGCAATGATGAGAACCTTGCTTAAATTTAACCTTGGACATATGTGTCACTCCTGCACAGCCGGTGTGGACACATGTGTCCCTCCGGCAGCAAGAGGGTTAAAGGGGGAGGGGCACTCCAATCATGTTGAAAGTGATTCTCTATAATCAACCGATTTTTCCTCAGAAAAGTCATGCCTTACTGAGACATCATTATGCTGAGAAGCCATTTTCTTTAGGTTTTAATTTTCAGAGGGAATTTTTATTCAATTTTGAAACCTAATTTAACCATAAAATTTTCATTGACAGCAAAAAAAATGCATGCATTTATTAGTGCAAAATATTTACAATAACTTCCCAAGGTAATGATGAATTAATTCCTGTACTCATGGTAATCATGGTATTTTATTATATTTTTGGGTGTACTGTGAATAGTTAATAAGGCCAAAAAAAATATGTCTGTTTCCTGCTTCCAAGGCCAAAAAATCAGGGTCGGTAGGTCGGGATTTCTTTTTTTTTTTTTTTTTTTTGCACTTCCTGTCAGATTTGCAGTCGGTTATATGTCATGTTTGGTTAGGGTCCTGTACCCCAAAATGATTAAATCCCTTTAAAGAAGCTTTAATTGATTAATCCTCCAAGTGCTGTCATTTTTAAACTCGCTAATTGTGGCACATTTGTGCAGGGAGCAGCCATTTTTTGTTTGGGCATAGTAAAATACGGATCTGGATCGGACCGGAAACGTTTTTTTTTCGGACCGGAAACGATTTTTTTCCAGATTTGAATAAAAAGATCTAGGGTCTGGGGTTTGAGTCAGGGTCGGTTGGAAACAGGAAACAGACATATATATTTTTTGGCCTAAACATGATACAAAAATCTATATGACCATTTCTATAATATGATATTTTTTCTTCAGAACACTCCAAAGAAGCATTGGAATTATCTAAAATGCAAGAGACAACTTTACAGCTTGAAAATCAAAAGAAGCTTAAGGTATTGTGGAATTTTGTCTATTGTCTAATACAAGAGATGTATGTGTTCTTAGATATAAGAAGATGTGGTATGAGTGCCAATAAGATCTCCCCCATTTAAGTCATAGTTTGTAAAAGTAAACCATTATAGGTCAATGTACAGTCTTCAACACAGAGCCTTGGCTGACATTTGTTCACCAAAAAGCAAGGTATACACATGATAAAGGGCCACAAAAATGACTAGTGTAAAACCATTCAAACAGGAAAACCATCATTCTAATCTATATATACATTGTAAAAAAAACAAGTAACAAGAAACATTTGGGAACCACATTAACAAACGACAACAACTGAAATTCAACTGTACATTTGATGAGATAGTTAGCTGGTTAGTGGTAACAGTTTTTGTAAGACACAGGTTAATCATAAAATAAGTTTTAAAAAAATGCATTGAACAGTATAAAACATTTAAAACTTTGCTAATGATGTATATATATTACATGTAGTGTGTCACAAAACATGAAATATTCAATTGAAAAATTAAAAATCTGTTAAAAGATTCTTTTAATATACATCATATACATGTAACATGTGTATGGATACTGTAAATTTAATGTCCTTAATGTCATTGCTAAAATTGAAATGCTGGATTAACAACAAATTTTTATCAAATTCTTCTAATATGGTTATGCTTTGCACAACAATGCATAAACATCCTTGCTTTTGAGAGGAAATCTTGGTGCTAAGTGTTGCCTTGTCCAACTCACTGTTTTTATGCAGTTCAATATCTTTCTGTTTGATAGCATTCACAATATTACCATTTTTATCATATCATGTATAAATATTTTATAAGATATTGCCTGCCAAGCCAATCCTGTTTTAAACTACCATAGTACTGCCTCAAAACACCTATATATAGTTTTAACTTTTAAAAACTTAATTCATTTTTGTATTTTCCGTTTGCTATTTTTGAATTGACTCTTTTATTTAGGAAATGGAAGGCCAAATAGAACAGCTGAAAATAGAGCAAGCAAGAGTTGTACAAGAGGAAAGAAGAAAGACATTAGTTGAAGAAACAAAACAACATCAGCAGAGAGCTCAATTCCAGGATCAGCTGGCAAGGAAACGCTATGATGATCAGTTATCACAACAAGTAAGGAACTCGTTAAACCCTGAGTATGTTCTCCCTACCTTTGTAGCATTCACTGTCAGATCTACTTTTCAATGATTTCTTAACATAGTTATTGATATTCTGTTCTGATATGAACATTCTATCAAGCATACCTATGTTTTAACATAATTATGTAATTGAAATTAAAAAGCCCTTGTTCATGTTTATATTGGACCTGACATAAAAAGAAAATTCTGTGTTACTGCAAGCCTTTTTCATACTAAGTGCCCACCCTAAGATTTTTTGGTTATTTATTAAAAAGCACTATCCAAATATTTAACTGTTTCTGCACTAAAAACAAGTCAAAAATTTATAAGAATAAGATAATAATTATATAATATTTTTTCAACATTTTAGCAGAAACACAGATATTTTTTTTTAAAGTTTTTCAAGCTTTCTGTTTTACATTCCGTATCTGCAATGCAAGAATATGGATAATACAAGAAAATGTAATATTTAAGAGAAATAACAAAAACATACTTTAAAAAGAAGAATGTTAAAAAATCCTTTTTTTTTTTTAAACAGTTCACAACTCTATGATCATGATGACAATTGATTAACAAATACACAATGCTCCATAAAGGTAATCCTGTACTAATGTATCAGTTTAAGCTTGATGTTAAATAATGAAAGGTAGTTTGATGAATTCAATTTGTATTTCAGGCAAAACTTAATGAAGAAAATCTCAGAAAACAAGAAGAATCGACTGCAAAACAGGAGCAACTGAGGAAATGTAATTTTACTAATATTTCTACTGTTTATAGGTGGTAAACTGACTGACTCATTACTTAAAAACACACCAGACTTGTAACACTAGTTACATACTCATCTTGTAGGTCAAATGTAATTATACTAATATTTTTATACCATTTATCATGTTATAGAGGTGTAAACTGACAGACTCATACATGTAACTAAAAACCACACCAGACTCAGAACCCATGTAACCTACTCTTCTTGTTTGTCAAATGAATGCATTTGCACAGAGATACAAAGTTTTAGTTCACGAAAGTTTAAACATATTCTGTCTTATTTGTAAAAGTACTGTAGTAAAAAGGATTAGACATAAAGTTATAACAGCATCAGTGATAAGTTATAACTAAAGAAGATGGATAAAATTTCAGAAAAACAAAAACGACTTTTAACTCTTTTATTACAAAATATTTAAATTTATATTTTATGACTATAATTTGTATCATGTGTATATGTTTGATTTGTTATAGGAAATGCTAAGTTTCTTGACAATACTGTTTATATCACATTGTGTGCATTTTTCCTTTGATATTTTTTTGTGATAAGTTTTCATATCATGCTATTCACTTGAGATGGAAAATTATCGCTACAAACTAAGGCGGCACTTGACGTTGCTCATGAAATTGACATGGTCATAATAGGTAAAAAAGCGACAAACAGATTATCATTGATCATCTCAACTCGATTACTTTTCTCGCTTTCGTCGATCAATGATTATCATTGTAAGTAATAGCAAACTGGTGAACAAGCAGATAATTGTTTTTTGTATATTTCAGCCACTTTAGAATATGAATTTGATTTAAGAAGAAAGAATGAAGAAGCTCGAGTGAAAGCAGAAATGAGAGCTAAAGCAGTAGTTGATAGAGAAAACCAAGATTTAATACGAGATCAAATAAGACTGAAAGCCAAGGAACAGAGAGAAACTGTATTGGAATCTATTAAGTAAGGAAATGGTTTAATTTATATTATTTGAATTACTTTTCAACAAACATGACAAGAAAAAGAACATTTCATATTGCAATTCTGAAAAGAAAATCACTTAAAACAGTGGTGAATCCAGACATTTTCATAAAGGGGCCTAGTCGTGCTTCACTGATTCTCTAGCTATATAATCAACCTATTTTTTGCCACTTATATTTATACAAAGAAACTTTACCATGAAGTTGTGATCATGAATACCAAATTGTTTATTACAGTGACATGTGATTAATCTACTGTGGATTCATTAATATTCGTTGGATACCAATTATCGTGGATTTCGTGGGTACAGGAGAACCTCGAATTCAAATGTTCAATGAAATTCAAATTTTTGTAAAGGAATGAGTGTAGACTTTGCCAAAACCACGAAATTAAATATCCACGAATATGTAAGTTTTCCTCAAACCACAAAAATTGGTACCCACGAAAATAAATGAATCCACAGTATATTAAGTCACTTTAAACATTTATACATACACATGACACATAAAAAGAAATATCTTAAATGTGCCCTGTATTGCTGCCTTACTTAAAACCAACAGCATTATATGAAATATTATGTTATCTAAAGAGAATTCTTACATTTTATGATATTTAAGAATTACTCTTTGACACATTCCCCATTTCCATTTTCAATTTTAATGTTATCTATAAAAGAGTTATATATTTTTTTTTCAGAACTGCAGGTTCAGTTTTAGGTACTGGTTTCCAAGCCTTTATATCAGACTGGGATAAAGTAGCAGCCACTGTAAGTATTTTGACAATTTGACCACACCCCTTTTTAGCAAGTTCAGTTTTATATGTTTATATATTTTTCTTGTCCTAGTGATGAATTAAAATAAAGTAAATTGTGGCAGTTTAGAATTAAAATTGTGGTATACTTATGTGAATAAATGACTTGAGTTGTATTGAGCAGAGAATAGAAAAAACTGAAATAATTTCTAGCATGAGTTTATAGAATTTAAAACTGTAATGACCATATCCAATAGATTTATCAAATACATTTTTTTGTTAGTTTTGATTAAATAACTACTTTTGCAATTAATTGGCGAAATAATCTCTCATTTCATTGCCAAATAAAACTGATTATTGCCAATACATTATGATTTCAGGCTGCAGGTTTAACACTAGTGGCGTTTGGTATTTATGGTGCAAAGTATGGAACTGGAGTAGGTGCGAGGTTTATTGAGGCCAGATTAGGGAAACCTTCACTAGTCAGAGAAACATCTCGTCTCACTGCAGTAGAGGCTGTCAAACATCCAATCAAAGTAAATATCTTACATAATACTTATTGGGGATTCAGTTATTTTCGTGGGTACCGATTTTCATGGATATCTAATTTGTTGGTTTTGTGGAATTCTACATTAATGACATTAGGAAAATTTGTTATTCGTTGAACATTAATTCATAGTTCACCAGTACCCACAAAATACATAAAAATTGGTATCCAACTAATTATAATGAATCCACATTATAGTAATTTTGATTTGTTAATATCTCCACAATTTTTATGCCCCAACATACGATAGCAGAGGGGCATTATGTTTATCGGTCTGTTTTTGGTAAAGGTAGTTTTTGATGAAGTTGAAGTCCAATTTGTCTCTTTGGCACATTCCCCATTCCCATTTTCAATTTTATTCACCATGTTCACCAGTACCCACAAAATACACAAAAATTGGTATCCAACTAATTATAATGAATCCACAGTATAAGTATTTTTGATTTGTTTATATCTCCATAATTTTTTTCATGGTATGAGACGTAAATATTTTAAAACTACTGTTGATAGATTGTTCTCTTTACTTTTGGTGACAAATATTTAATGAAATAGAAATTTCTGCACACAAAGATACAGATTTTATTTTGAGATGGACATTATTAAAACCTTATTGTTTGTTATACATGTAATACATAGATGATAAAAGTGTGTTGTTTGTTATAGACAGTTAAAAGAATGGTCACTAAACCAGAAGATGCTTTGAAAGGTATTATACTTAAGGTATGTTGAAATAAATTTTTAATTGAATTTTCTAAATTTGCCAAACAGACTTTAAAATCGTATACAATATTTTGATTCTGACTTAGATATGTTATTAGACTTACAAAAAATAACTTGATTGAAAAAGAAATATTTAATTACAGTCATATATGCAGAAAGAATTAGCTGTACAGATTTAAATTAGTTGTTGAAAAAAACTTTACATTGATTCATGCATATACAAAGCAAATTAAGGTGGTACCTAACACTACAGGGAGATAACTCTGTAAAATCAGCTAAACCCTTTAATGAAGTTGTGTTGTTATTAAAGGTATTATTAAGCTTCTCAATTATCAAATTTGGTGTTTGTCAAATTGCTGTATAACCAGTGTTATTTTTCTGATAAAATGGTTGGTTCAAATTATTTGAAATTTTTATATTTTTGTCAAAGGGTCAAAGTAAATTCTTTGTCGAAATTTTATGAAAATTAAACAAGCCAAATTTTAGTGAAAGTGTTGCGTACCACCTTAAGTTGCATCATTATACTGTACATCTGCTGAGTCATTAAATTTTAATATGTTGATAATAAATTTGAGTTCAAGATCGATATTGAAGAGTTTCACTTTTACAGTTCTGGAGTTATGTTCCTTGTATATTTGAAAATGGCACTTTAGGCTTTTCTTTCATGCAATAATATATGAAACATTCTACCAATGGTTTTCAAATTATAATGATGTTGTTTCTGAAGAAAAAAATGTTGTACCAGAGATCTTTATTGACCTAGCTAGATATATTTGAAAAAGTCAAACTACATTGTATTTTGGCTATTGTTATGCATACATTTATAGATTTTTGAATGTCCACTTTCTATGATTTGTAGCCATCACTTGAAGAGAGATTACGAGATGTTGCCATAGCAACAAGACATACAAAAAAGAACAAAGGTTACTATAGAAACATATTGATGCATGGACCACCTGGTACAGGGAAAACAATGTTTGCCAAAGTAAGTCAACTTCAGCCCAGGTCAAGTCATTATTTTTATGTCCTATTTATGGGCATTATGTATGGTCTGTGTGTCTGTTGGTCGATTGTTTGTCCGTCCTTCAGTTTGTCCCACTTCAGATTAAAATTTTTGGTCAAGGTATGGTTTGATGAAATTGAAGTCCAATCAACTTAAAACTTAGTGCACATCTTTCCTATGATATGATCTTTTTATTTTAAATCTCAAATAAGAGTTTTAACCCCAATTTTACGGTTAACTGAACACAGAAAATGATAGTGCATATACTATGGACAAACAAAGAAAATGATAGTGCATATACTATGGACAAACAAAGAAAATGATAGTGCATTTCCTATGGACACAGACTTGTTAAACTTCCAACTTTTCTCCATTATATTCTGGTTGTTTTTCTTTTGTGGAAATTTAAACTGTCCAGACAGAGATACAATTGTCTACGTCTGGATGGACATGCTTTATTTCCCTTACAAAAGACTTTTCTGTTATGAAATTTACATTTTAAATCACACTGTATGTAGTCATAATAGCTCTCTGTGGAATCAACTTTATTTGTGGAATGCTTATCTTGGTGTGTATTTGTGACCCCTGATATATGTGTTCAAGGACGTGCACATTTTTCATAAGCTTGCATGCTGATTTTGTAAAACCCCAAAATCAAAAATGCAATTATCTGTAATCCATGAAAATGTGTGCCGTCAAATGAATTGAGAATAATAAGTTATTGGTTATAATTAATTGAGGCATGTCAATCTGAGTGAATAAATATATTAAACAGTTGATAAAATATCTTTAACATGATATTTTCCTGGTGATGCATGTTATATTTGCATCTATCAATCAATCAGCAGTGAAATAAATATGTTTAAACTAATCAGCAGTGGCAGATCTAGAAATTTTCATAAGTGAGGGCCCACTGACTGCCTCATAGGGGACCTGCTCCAGCCATGCTTCAGTGGTTCCCTACATAATCAACCATTTTTTTTTTAAATTTCTAAAGGAAGGAAGTTGGGCCCCATGCCCCCTCTAAATCCACCTCTGATCAGTCATATATATTTATAACATATAAATCTCTATTTTTGCAGAGTTTAGCTAAACACTCTGGTATGGACTATGCTATAATGACTGGAGGAGATGTGGCACCTATGGGTAAAGAAGGAGTAACAGCTATGCATAAAGTATTTGATTGGGCAAATACAAGTAGAAATGGGTAAGATGGGGTTAATATTGTGAATAATAACCAGAGCATTCTTGATAACTTTTACTTGTTAGTTATATAAATAATGTCAATTTAGAAAGTTTTCCAAAATTGCAATAGGTTATATTTAAAAAAAAAGGAGTCATTCAAATGTAATTTGTATACAGCATCTTCTAATTGTAACTTACTTTTTTGTTCTTTGTTTAATAATCACAATAAAAAATGCATGCAGAAATTTCTGGAATTCTAGAAATAAGGTGTATGTAATCACACACTTTTTGTTTCAAAGACCTAAATGAAAATCCAAATGTTTGCCAACTTTTACCAATATCTTTTTTTTTGTCTAAGGCCCAAAAAAAAATATATGTCTGTTTCCTGCTTCCAAGGCCAAAAAATCAGGGTCGGGAGGTCGGGATTTCTTTTTTTTTTTTTTTTTTTTGTTGCACTTCCTGTCAGATTTGCAGTCCGTTATATGTCATGTTTGGTTAGGGTCCTGTACCCCAAAATGATTTAATCCCTTTAAAGAAGCTTTAATTGAATAATCCTCCAAGTGCTGTCATTTTTAAACTCGCTAATTATGGCACATTTGTGCTGGGAGCAGCCATTTTTTGTTTGGGCATAGTAAAATACGGATCTGGATCGGACCGGAAACAATTTTTTTCCGGATTTGAATAAAAAGATCTAGGGTCGGGGGGTTTGAGTCAGGCCTAATTACTGTATAAATGTCACTGCTTTTACACATGCTTAATAAGAAAAGACTCACAATGACTTTTATAAACCATTTTTTTTTTACACATTTATACATCATGTACATCAACCAGTGTTAACAAAAAACACAGTTTTTTTATTGAAAAGTGTGCTTCATCTACTCCTTAAAAAAAGTCACAGCTAGTATTACCAACACCTCAGTTGCTACTGATTGTGGCCCAATAGACATGATAAATGTTACTATATCATTAGATTTATCTAATTCTTCTTTCTATACTTTTCAGGGTATTATTATTTGTAGATGAAGCTGATGCCTTTTTAAGGAAGAGAAGTAAGGTAAGTAAAAATAGGATTTGATATTTGTTATATACTGCAGTAAATCAATTAATTTTTCACAACATTCGTAAGTAGAAAATGTTAAAAAAAAAACTTGAATCTTTTTATATTTGATTACATCAAGTAAATTAGAAAATTGCAAAATTGAAAAGTTGTCAGGTGGACTGGACATGTTAGATAAAGTATTAGGCCAAAAAACACAAAAAAATATATGTCTTGTTTCCTGTTTCCCAACCAACCCTGACTCAAACCCCCCACCCCCCCGACCCTAGATCTTTTTATTCAAATCCGGAAAAAATCCTTTTCGGTCCCGAAAAATTCGTTTCCGATCCAGATCCGTATCTTACTATGCCCAAACAATCAAAATGGCTGCTCCCAGCACAAATGTGCTACAGTTAAGGTTTAAAAAATGTCGGCACCTGGAGGATTATTCCATTAAAGGTTCTTTGACCCTTTCGCCGATGAGTCTCAGTTTACTGGGATTCACGCTTCATACAGCTAACGATGAGTCCCGTTTTACCGGGATCGGAATACATCTTTTATGTTTCCCGCTTAAAACAGTGCAAACATGAGTTATCTTTCTTTCATGAATACCTGGATGAAAGTGTAAACATGGCGCTTCCATTTGTTGAAAACCGTGTCAAAATCAGAGGAAATTTACAGAATTTACGAGAATTTGAAATGGGGGAACATTTTTTTTGAAAGAATATGGAAGAATTGAAGCCATACTAGTATTCTTTTTTGACATCATTCAGTGTGAGGAATTTGTACAGCTCCATAAATTTTTTCAAAATTTTGCCGTTTTGTGTTGAAAAATTACGATTTGGGGTGAAAGATCAAAATTTTGAGAATTTCATCAAAATAATGCCGAAAATTAGAAAATGTAAATATTTGATGAAGAAAAAATTATCAAAACATGAACAAAACTGTGAACATGATGTTAGTGAATGAAATAAATACACACATAACTACAAATAAGTTTTTATTGGCATTTATAATGAAGATCTCCCACTTGAGTAATAGTAGCCAGGGAAGCCATCGTCTCAGAGTAGCTTCTGTCTGGGCAGCAATCGGTGAAAGGGTTAAAGGGATTAAATTATTTTGGGGTACAGGACCTTAACCAAACATGACATTTAACGGACTGCAAATCTGACAGGGAGTGCAAAAATTAAAAAAAATAATCCCGACCTTCCGACCCTGATTTATTTGCCTTGGCAGCAGACAAAACAGACATATATTTTTTTTTGGCCTTAGGAAAATAAGTTGGTTTACAGTAGCTTTATAGTTTAACCATGATCAAGTTCAAATTTGGTCTGTTGATCTGTCTTTCAATCTTGTTGATACAACTCCTAAAGTGACACATTAATCACAAGAAACACTTTTCTTATATCATGTATATTTTAGTAAGGGCTATTCCAGAAAAAAATGTATGGGGGTGTTGGACGTCAGTTGATCTTTTTTTGCATGGGTGATGGGGGGAGGAGGAATTGAAATTGTGTGGGTAGTTGTTCTCTTACATAACTTAATTAGATGGGTGGTTGTACCTAAAGAGAAGAAAATCTCTTTTTTAGTTGATAGAACCTTCAAATATCGATAGAAAACGTGTTTTATTCTGCGATTTTATTTACTTTTTGCGCATTTTAAATCCGTTGGATAATGCCCGAGAGTTTCGAATGGAACTATATATGCATATCGGTGCTCCTAAAAGGGAGAGAGATACGAAGTGTCAGAGTAGTAACTGGTTTCCAGAATTTCTTTTTCAACTGTTCTCCCTGATATAACATGATCGGTTACCAGATTGTTTACCTCATGGAAACAGCATGGCAGAACAGTGGGATGTTATCGCTGTTTGTTCCTGGCTACAATCCAATGGATTAGGGAAATTTGCGGACTTTTATTCTCAAATGAAAGGGATTTCACCAATGTTGAGAATTTGATTGGGGTCAGCTCTGATGAAATAAGGGCATACATTATAGGAAAAGGGAAGATAAAAAGGAGGATTCAGTGAAAAAGACTGAAATTAAGAAAGCATTCTCACATCGTTTGTTAGGAAAGCTGACAGTTATATAACTTAAAAAACTACTTGAGAAGTTCAATGTTTCATACACACGACAACAGAAGAATTGAGCTGACATTCTTAAATTAGTAGACAAGGAGCTAGAAACCAGAAATCTAAAAGAAGATGACTTATAATTTTTTGAATAAATTTGTTTAACACAATATCCAACATTATTTAACATCTGACAGCAGAAGATAAGGTTTCATGGGTTTATTTACATGGGTTTACAATACACATGTTTACCAGATAAAAAAGGAAATTGTTTTATTGCTGTTTTTCATCTTGATGGTTTTCACAATTTTACCAAAAAAACTGTTAAAACCAAACTTTAATTGTCAACATATTACTTCCTACAGACAAAGTTGTTTTTCATTCCTTTTTAGCTCACCTGGCCCGAAGGGCCAAGTGAGCTTTTCTCATCACTTGGCGTCCGTCGTCCGTCGTCGTCCGTCGTCGTTAACTTTTACAAAAATCTTCTCCTCTGAAACTACTGGGCCAAATCAAACCAAACTTGGCCACAATCATCATTGGGGTATCTAGTTTGAAAAATGTGTGGCGTGACCCGGTCATCCAACCAAGATGGCCGCCACGGTTAAAAATAGAACATAGGGGTAAAATGCAGTTTTTGGCATATAACTCAAAAACCAAAGCATTTAGAGGAAATCTGACAGGGGTTAAAATGTTTATCAGGTCAATATCTATCTGCCCTGAAATTTTCAGATGAATCAGTTAACCTGTTGTTGGGTCGCTGCCCCTGAATTGGTAATTTTGAGGAAATTTTGCAGTTTTTGGTTATTATCTTGAATATTATTATAGATAGAGATAAACTGTAAACAGTAATAATGTTCAGCAAAGTTAGATTTACAAATAAGTCAACATGACCGAAATGGTCAGTTGACCCCTTTAGGAGTTATTGCCCTTTATAGTCAATTTTTAACAATTTTTCATAAATCTAAGTAATCTTTTATAAAAATCTTCTCCTCTGAAACTACTGAGCCAAATTAATCCAAACTTGGCCACAATCATCTTTGGGGTATCTAGTTTAAAAAATGTGTGGCGTGACCCGGTCAACCAACCAAGATGGCCGCCACGGCTAAAAATAGAACATAGGGGTAAAATGCAGTTTTTGGCTTATAACTCAAAAACCAAAGCATTTTGAGGAACTTTGACATGGGATAAAAATGTTAATCAGGTCAATATCTATCTGCCCTGAAATTTTCAGATGAATTGGACAATCGGTTGTTGGCTTGCTGCCCTCCAATTGGTAATTTTTAAAGAAATTTTGCCGTTTTTGGTAATAATCTTGAATACTATTATAGATAGAGATAAACTGTACACAGCAATAATGTTCAGCAAAGTAAGATCTACAAATAAGTCAACATGACCTAAATGGTCAATTGACCCCTTAAGGAGTTATTGCCCTTTATAGTCAATTTTTAACAATTTTCATTAATTCGGTAAATTTATGTAAATTTTTACCAAATATTTTTCTCTGTTACTAATGGGCAAGGTTCATTATAGATATAATTGTAAGAAGCAAGAACGATCAGTAAAGTAAGAACTTCAAACACATCACCATCACCAAAATACAATTTTGTCATGAATCCATTTGTGTCCTTTGTTTAATATGCACATAGACCAAGGTGAGCGACACAGGCTCTTTAGAGCCTCTAGTTTTACATAAATAAGGCTGTTAGTTTTCTTGTTTGAATTGTTTTACCTTGTCTTATCTGGGCCTTTTTGTCGAGCCTTTGACTTAAGTCGAAAAAGCGAGACTAAGCGATCCTACATTCCGTCCGCGGCGGCGTCCACAAATATTCACTCTGTGGTTAAAGTTTTTGAAAATTTAATAACTTTCTTAACATATTCTGGATTTCTACCAAACTTGGGCAGAAGCTTGTTTATGATCGTAAGATAGTATCCAGAAGTAAATTTTGTAAAAATAAAATTCCATTTTTTCTGTATTTTATTTATAAATGGACTTTGTTTTTCTGCGGGGAAACATTAAATTCACTCTGTGGTTAAAGTTTTTAAAATTTGAAATTCTTTCTTTAACTATACTGGATTTCTACCAAACTTGAACAGAAGCTTGTTTAGGCCACTTTTTTTTTATTAGTTGGTTTACGGATCCGCCGACCCTGTTTTTCACGATTTTGAAATAAAAATAAAAACGATTTTGAAGATTTTTTTTAATTCCGCCGACCTTTTTCTGTTTGAAGAAGTACAAATAAAAATAAAAACATCATTAAAAAAGATCGATTTTTCTTCTTCCAGTCGGAATACCCTCGGAGTGGATTCGGAAATCCCGTGCGGTTCCCTGTTCAGTCAACGTTTCATGATGATCTAATGTGGTGAAAAGGAACCAGTTGAACGGCGGTTCCCTGTTCAGTCAAAGTTTCATCATGTTTAAATGCGGTGAAAAGGAACCAGTTGAAAATGGAGGCAACTTCCAAGCAAGGACCTAAGCTCATAAACTCGGCAATCAATTTTACACGCAGGACTTCGGGAAAGTTCGGAGAGCCGACAACCTTGCTTCAGAAGTTGAAATGGAGGACCAGATACGACAGATACGATTTTAATATTGTTGCCTTGGAGAATTTCGGTGTAAATCTAACGGTTGAACAAAATAAACATCGCAGTCAGGAATAATAAAAATGAAAATTATTTTTGTGATGGTTTGGGAAGTTTGGTTTAAAAGGTCGAACAACCGCTAACTTGAAACCCTGTTTTAGACAGTCAGTGAGGTTGACGGCGGGTCAACTTTGGTTCAAGTGTTGATCAGAAAGTCTGAAACCCGTCGAAAGGGGTTGTTTTAGTTTCTTGAGGATTGAGCTCCATTTGTCATTACATATATGAGGTATTAGTCCAAATAATTGTGACGTCTGGCAAGGCTTTCTGGCATCCAAGATTTGTTACAAATAGCCTTGCCAGACGTCACTCAAGGGAAGAATCTTTTAACTTGCTGCCAGGGATGGGTGTCTGATTAATTGGCCTTATTATATAAATACCTAAATACCAT
Organism: Mytilus trossulus; assembly: GCF_036588685.1. Lineage (NCBI taxonomy): Eukaryota > Metazoa > Mollusca > Bivalvia > Mytilida > Mytilidae > Mytilus > Mytilus trossulus. Next base: position 8,785,144 of record NC_086384.1, read on the forward strand.
CCCACCGTACCCATTAAGATTTAATGGAACAGAGATGGGATATGGTGAACAAGATCCCAACACAAAATCAGAACATGTATTACTGTAATAGAATGCCTGACAATTAAAATCACTTCGACATTTATAAAAAGGGACAATCACAGAACACTTCGAGATACATTATATAAGCTAATACTTTATTAATTTTAAAAGCAGTGTAAAATAGCATAAAAAGCCTAAGAAGGACATGTTTTCATGTACCACATATGAAGGCATATGACATACAGAGCGCATATGGTATTTCCTCAATAAGATTGTATTTTGTTATGAGGAATTTTGTCACTCCCTGATCTAAATTTGATAAATAAATACACAGAACAATGAGAAATGCAATTGGTAAAGACACATCCCTTTCATCAGGGACATGCTTTCATCAATCTACGTTGACATTGGACTCCTTGTAACACATTAAATTTAAATTAAAACAGCAAGAATCAATACCAAATTATGAAACGATCTGCATACATGTTTAGTACAAAATGCATAATACTATCATATCTACATGTATCTATCTATCTATCTTCCCATCAAGGAGTGGACTCATTTTTGAGTGTATATACTCCAGCGATTATATTACTATTATGTAGAGTAATGTCATTGTTTGTTTCTCTCCATTTTTGGTTAAAAAAACAGTATTCATTCCAATTTTTATTTTTATTTATTTTTCGACCTCCTACCCTACATTTTTTCATTGTTTTTATTTTTAATTTTTTTTCGACCTCCTACCCTTCCTTTTTTAAGAAGTATCCCGTAAACCAACTAATAAAAAAAAAGTGGCCTTATGATCATAAGACAGTATCCAGTGGTAAATTTTGCAAAAATAGAATTCCGTTTTTTCTGTGTTTTATTTATAAATGGACTTAGTTTTACTGTAAGGAAACATAACTTCACTCTGTGGTTAAAGTTTTTAAAATTTGAATATCTTTCTTAAACTATACTGGATTTCTACCAAACTTAGACAGAAGCTTGTTTATGATCATAAGACAGTATCCAGAAGTAAATTTTTGCAAAAAATAAAATTCCATTTTTTCTGTATTTTATTTATAAATGGACTTAGTTTGTTTATGATCAAAAGCTAGTGTCCAGAAAGGAAATTTTGTTAATATTTGGTACCTGTGTATCTGTATTTTACTTATAAATGGACTTAACAGTTAACAGACTTAACAGTTAACATTACATACAGTCTGCAGTGAAAGTGTTTAAAACATTTATTCGATTCATAAACTATCCTGAAATTTTTACCAAACTTGGACAGAAGCTTCTTACAATCAAAAGATAGTATCAATAGGAATAGTTCTATTGATTTTTTTCCTCATTTTTGTTAAGCCTGGGAGTTACAGCAAAAGTAGGCGAGACACTGGGTTCCACGGAACCCTTACAAATTTTAAAGCTGACTATGCGGTATGGCCATTTCTCATTGTTGAAGGCCCTATGGTGACCTATAAGTGTTAATGTCTGTGTCATTTTGTACTTTTTTGGATAGTTGTCTCATTGGCAATCATACCACATCTTCTTTTTTGGTTAGTTGTCTAATTGGCAATCATACCACATCTACTTTTTTATATTTGAATGTATATAGTTATCACCCAGTGCTTTGGTCTGTTTGTGAATGTAAGCTTTTAAGTACCATTCTTTATCACATATGATCAATGAAACTTTGCATTTGTCTTATACCACCTGAAGATGTGCATCTGGCAAACTAATCCTGGTCCAATGCATCCAAGGGGAGATAACTTATACTGTGCAAACCCAACTCCTCCATATGAGACTTGTAACTGAATTTATACATATGTTGAACAAATTATGACAGATGCCACATGTTGGGCAGGATCTTATCCTTCCAGAGCACCTGAGATAACAATGTTTTTGGGGTACATGTTGCTCCGTTTCCATTTTCTAGTTGTGTTATATGTGGATTTCTGTTCATATCTTTTACCATTTTTTTTTCTTTATTTGCAATAGCTTGGAACAGCTATATTTTTTTTCACATTTGAGTTTGATTGACCCTTTTGGAATTTATTGCCTGCCTCTTTTTATGATGGGTTATATTCTGTTATAGTGTTCAACCTGTACATGTAGTTGAAAATATTTCTGTACTCACAGATGCTTCAAAGGACTATTTTAATACTTATAAAAGTTGAATTGAAGTTTTCTCAAGTCCTTGAGCAGAATGTCCACACCACTTAAATCATTTGAAATTAATGAAAATATACCACAGCTTTTAAAGAAATAACATCAGACAACAGCAATACAAAAAAACATTTAGAGGTTACTCAAACACTTTTAAATAATAAATGCAATATGATAGTTTTATAAATAGTTGTTTATTTTCATGACACTGACAGTGACTAGTACAAAACACATTTATGCAGACATCTGCAATAAAAGTTATTTTTAATGCCAAGAGTATCAGGACAAAATATAAAATGTTAAGCTTGAAATAAAATTGAGAATGGGAATGGGGAAAGTATCAAAGAGACAACAACCCGACCATAGAAAAAAACAACAGCAGAAGGTCACTATAGGTCTTTGATGTAACGAGAAAATCCCGCACCCGGAGGCGTCCTTCAGCGGGCCCCTAAACAAATATATACTAGTTCAGTGATAATGAACGCCATACTAATATCCAAATTGTACACAAGAAACTAAAATTAAAATAATACAAGACTAACAAAGACCAGAGGCTCCTGACTTGGGACAGGTTAAAAAAAAAAATAGTCACCAATAATTTATATCAAATATCTGATATTGGCAAAAGTGCAAAAAAACTTAAGAATTTGAAAACTTATTAACATATATATACTGTCATCAGTATAGCCATTTTCTGGTATCAAAATGTATATAATTTTGGTTGCTTATTTGTAAACTTGAAAAAGCTAGCTTATACTTTTTAAAATTATATGGGTAGTGGGTCAAACTAAAAATGAATTGTATGGGTAGTTGTCCTATGATGAAATGTAATTAAGTGGGTGATGGGTATAAAAATAAAGTGCCTTCCAACCCCCCCATACATTTTTTTCTGGAATAGCCCTAAAGACAGATTTATTGTTCAATGTTTGACCAGAAGATATTTGGACTTAATGTTTTTAGATATAGAAAATATTACTAGTTTTTAAGTTGCATTTTGTTTCAGTATTCAAAGATTTCTCAGGATTATAATGGATAATTTTGTTTTACAGGAAATGATCAGTGAAGATTTAAGAGCGACATTAAATGCCTTTCTGTACAGAACAGGAGAACAATCAAATAAGTAAGTCTTCTAGAAATATTGAACTCGTATCCCGTTTCCGGACTGACCCTGCAAAAATGTCCGACTTTCATTGTCAAAACTAAGTCAAATATATTATTCATTACCAATTTTGAGTCTTGCCAGTTCTAGCTTTTTGGAAAAATAAAATTATTTCCCTTCCTACCTACCCACACATGGCTTAGCAGGGTGGGGATTGGGGAAACAAACAATATATTAATTTAGGCCTAATTGTAAAAGCAGAGTCAGAGTATAAAAAATAAAGATTTGTATTGACATGATTTAATTCACAGTAATTAGCCATATAGAATAATATGATTTGGGTAGATTTTTTTCAACCGATGTATGGTTAGTTGGTTATATACATGTAGTATGATGTAAAATTAAAAGTCCAATAAACATTCATTTTTTTCTGTTATAAATCATTGGCGTTCAACATGTTGAACATGCTTTTCAGTGCAAGGTTTTGAATAAGTATTTACATACAAATGATATATATGCCTTTTTTCAAATTCATGTATTTTGGCTCATTTAATGTCAAATAGCAAATATATATTAAAGGATAAGAAAGAAGCAACACATGTTAGTGCTTGAATAAAAAGGTCAAAATCTGTAATATAATTTCCTTAGGTGTAGTGTTGAAAATATTTCAATTATTTAAAAGTTTTAAGTCTTTGTTTAATATGTTACTATGGTTACAGGTTTATGTTAGTATTAGCTAGTAATCAGCCTGAACAGTTTGACTGGGCTATCAATGATCGGTTAGACGAAATGGTGGAGTTTGATGTACCTACGCTAGAAGAAAGAGAAAGATTAGTTAGACAATATTTTGATATGTTTGTTCTCAAACCTGCAGCAGAAGGAAAAAGGTATGTTGTTCTGTTGAACTAGGTAAAAACTGACAGTAACATTATGACAATAGAATGGACATTTGGTCATTAAGTCCAGCCTTCAGCAAATGGAATAAAAGAGAGTATTCTTAAGCTTGTGTACTGTATATTCAGAAATTATTCTGTTAATTTATAATTGTGATTTTTTAAGAAAATACAAAAATGAGAGATGAGTTATTGTGACTTCAGGAAAAATTTCCTACAGATATATGTATGGTATACCATAATGCTAGTTCCTCACCAATACTCACCCATTTGCATGATTCACTCCAATGAAAACCTTGCAATAATTTCTGAATTTACAGTATGTTGGTCTGTTTTGGTTGTAGGATTAAGATTAACAAATACATATCAGACTTTAAGGATACTTATTTCATATACTTCAAAAAGTAACACTGGAAAAATACAAAACAAAAATTGAGTCCTTAAATTGTTGTCCAGTAACCAAATGCGACTTAATAGAACGACATGGAAGATGCAGACAATGACATCATAGCATTATACCAACCTAAAAAAAATTTGCAGTCGTATATTTAACAAGATCCTGACTTGTACAGGTTGTATTTAAATACTGGTTGCATTAAAATAATCAGTAAAGTGACAAGGCTATAAATATTGCAAACACTATTCTCCATTAATACTTGGAAATAACTATTCTTAGTGCAACCTTTTATTGCAATTTTTCATCTTGTAGAGTTTTGTAACAGTTTTAAGGTACAAAATTATAGGTTGTTTTAGTGATCATCAGCTTATAATTATATCCACATTTGATAAGATAATGATTATATTATACTCAATGTAAATTTATGTTTAGACATAGTTGGTGGTAATTTTTTCTGAAACTTGTGTTTTTGTCTTTTAATTAGGAGATTGAAAGTAGCAGAATTTGATTATAGTGCTAAATGTGCAGAAATAGCAGCAATAGCTGAGGGTCTCTCTGGGAGAGAGATATCAAAATTAGGTGTAGCATGGCAGGTTAGTATAGACATAGTTTATAGTATTGAATTATTATTTATATTCTTAAATTTGAGAGAAAGAAAAATGCATGATGTGTTGACTCTATTTGCTAAATTTGTAGGTCTAGCTGACAAAATTGGTTTAAACTTTCTTTAACTAATAAATGAAGAAATATCCCTATTCAATTGTATTTCAAAAATTCTGTTCTATAGTTTAGAACTTCAGTCGTGGACAATTTTTCATCTGTCAGACAGTTCCTCAAATGTTGTGTAATAACTTAACTTTGTTATGATTTATTAACATTAAATATATTCACCATGTTCACAGGCATTAATAATCTACCTAAGTTATTCAAGATTTTTATTTTTGTCAATCCAGAGTAATTGGACTTTGTTAATGAAAAATATTAAACATTTTCCATATTTGCTTAGATTGATTTCCTTAAAAGTAGTTTATGAGATCAATAAACGGAAGATAATTTGAATTTTGAAAAAAAATCTGGTTTATTGTCCCTTGAAGTAAAGACAGGACTTAAACTGATTTAAGTTATTTAAAAATATGTTACAACTCTAAAGTATAACATGTAAAGAGCTCGAGTTTGGATTGACTTTTTACAACTGTTGGAATTGAAATAAATTGGTATTCAAACATAAAAAAGGAAGATGCCTTTTTTATGTGTCATTCCAGAGCTATTTGATTTTAACTGTCAGACTTAAGGAAATGTTTTACATGTAGCACACTTGCTTTAGTATGCTGGTTCAAACTACTGCAAAGTTTACAGGCTGTTGGGATTGGTAAAAATAGAGTAACTCTCTTCGATGTGCTTTTTTAAAAATTTTAAATTTTGTAATCGTTGTTTTTCTGGTCTAGCTTGTCTATAAATTAATTCATTCTAAATTGTTATGCCCCACCTACAATAATAGAGGGGCATTATGTTTTCTGGTCTGTGCCTCCTTTCGTCCTTCTGTTCGTTCATCCTTCTGTTCATTTGTCTGTTCGTCCCGCTTCAGGTTAAAAAAAAATGGTTGAGGTAGTTTTTGATGAAGTTGAAGTCCAATCAACTTGTTACTTAGTACACATGTTCCACATGATATGATCTTTCCAATTTTAATGCCAAATTGAAGTTTTGACCCCATTTTCACGGTCCACTGAACATGTAAAATGATAATGGGAGTGGGGCATCCATGTACTTTGGACACATTCTTGTTATAAAATATTTCTTCAACTTTCCTGCTCCTGCAAATCAAATATTTAAGATTTTTATGCCCAACCTAGTAGAGGGGCAATATGTTTTCTTGTCTGTATGTCTGTTCGTTCATCCATCTGTCTGTTCATTTGTCTGTCCGTTCGTCCCGCAGCAGGTTAAAGTTTTTAGTCCAGATGGTTTTTGATGAAGTTGAAGTGCAATCAACTTGAAACTTAGTACACATGTTCCTTATGATATGATCTTTCTTATTTAACTGCCAAAGAAGAGTTTTGACCCCACGGACTAATGAGCATAGAAAATGATAATGTGAGTGGGGCATTCATGTACTGAGAAAACATTCTTGTTGATGAACTGCTTTTGCATTGAGCACAAAATCTATAGAACACAAATGTCTTGTGAATACCAAAACACTTAAACCTGCACTCAATTTAATTCACAAGATATTTGTAGAGTATACAGCATTTTTGCTATCCTTTGAAATCAACTGCAATATTAAAATGAAGTTAGAATTCTGGTTTTTGGATTACATATTACATCAAATGCAAACACAAGTCTCATGTAGCTGGCTTGATATTAATACCTTCCAGACTTCACCACGACCTTTGATAGTTCTAACAATATAGTGTGATGAGATGAATATTCAATTAACATAACTCCAATTTTAGAATGTTGCCTAAATGCATATGTGTTTGTTGAATACAATTCAATTTGTACATTGTATAATGAAGCCATCTTTAAAAGTGAGAATGGAAAAGGGAATATTATAAAGAGACACTGACCCCACCAAAGAGCAGAGAGTAGCCAAATTCCACCAACAGGTCTTCAACTCAGCGAGAAAAATCCCACACCATGAGGCTGGCTTGATCAAAATAAAAATGTGTACTAGTTCAGTAAAAATGGTATTACTAGTATACACAATACTTTGATTAAACATTAATGTTTGCACATCTACCTTCTACTGAATGTTATAAATCCTAATTTTTCACTTTTGTGTTTTAGGCAACAGCTTATGCATCAGATGATGGTATTCTAACAGAGAAAATGATTGATGAACGAGTTCAGGACACAATTAAACAACATGCAAAGAAAGTCACATGGCATGAAGATCAAGATAGTAAAGCAAAAGAACATTTAGGATCAGCGTATGCATCAATAAAAGATGCTTCAGTGACGCCGGCTCCTATGAAACATAGTTAACCAAACAATAACTTAGGTTTTATTTAATCAATTGAAATTGCTGGAACTTTTCCAAAGTGAAAATGAGCTGCCAGATTGTACTTATTGTACAGATAACAACTTTGGCATGGTCAATTTAAATGAATAAACTGTTAGAAAGGCTGTGATAATGTTTAAAATGGACCAAGTTCTAGATTTGGAGGTTTTACAATATATTGGTGTCAAGATATTCCAGCCAGATTCCAGTCAAGTTATACAAAAGGAACACCTACAGACTTATTGTCACTGTTGTTTCAGTATAGAGTGTGTGTAGAGGTGATATAAGCCTTACGTGTGTTAACTAGGGGCATGTGAAATCATGTTATTACAACATATTATAGAGTTGTGAATGAGATGTTTTTAAATGTTGTCGCATACTACTGTAATAAGTACAGAAATTATTAAACCAGTTTTATATTTAACATTTTTTATTGTTCAAGTCGAAAAAAAGTAAACCAATGCCTGATTAAATTGATTTATTAGGTTCCTTCAAGGAGTGTACCAAGTCAATCTCTTGCATGCTAGTTGCCAATTTAGAAATTAAAAAGTATTCATGGCACATGTACATAATTGACCAAATGGAAATATTTATAAGCATATAATTTAAATTCATTCTTGAACATAAGTATTGACATATTTAAATTTATAATCCAACATGTTTCAGTTAACGTTGTAGACCAAGTATTTATCCATTTTGGATACATAGTGAATTTTGAGATCATTACTAAGAAATAAATTAAATATGCCTGTTGCACACAAAATCTACACATTATTTTTTTTATTCTTAGCCTCTAATGTAAATAAAGCTGAACATAAACTAAAGCATCTACCCATGGGAAACAGCTGGCCTAGCCTAATGCAACAAATTTTATTCTTACAAAAACAACTGTCCCCAAATCATTTGGCAAACTCACTCTTTAGTTGCTGCAGCATTCACTTCTAACAAATAAATCTACAAAGAAATAGAGAGAATTAGAAAATGTTCATATCTTTAAAACAATATCTAATCAATGTTCTTTCAAGATATGCAGAAAAACATGTAATGCGTGTTTTGCATTGAATACATACATAAAAAATAATACAATAATACAAAAAGTTTCATATAAGGGTAAGACTGAGCTTCGAATGATCAAATATAAAAATGTAATTCAATTTAATCTTTTAGTGGGAATATCCAGCCCATACTATCATAATCATACAGAAACTCTTAACTATATTTTAAAAAGTGACTTATTATAATATTATAATGGCTATGAGTAAAAAACTTTGCTTTTTAGGCCCAAAATAGAGGGGCATTATGATTTCTGGTCTGGGCGTCCGTTGATTCGTTCTTAGGTTCAGGTTAAAGTTTTTGGTCAAGGTAGTTTTTGATGAAGTTGAAGTCCAATCAACTTGAAACTTAGTACACATGTTCCTCATGATATGATCTTTCTAATTTTGATGCAAATTAAAGTTTTGATCCCAATTTCAAGGTCCACTGCACATAGAAAATGGAAGTGGATAGTTCAGATTAAAGTTTTTAGTCCAGGTAGTTTTGATGAAGTTGAAGTCCAATCAACTTGAAACTTAGTACACATGTTCCCTATGATATGATCTTTCTCCTTTTAATGCCACATTATAGTTTAGACCCTTTTTTCATGGTCCACTGATGAACATAGAAAATGAAAGTGCAAGTGGGGCATCCGTATACTATGGACACATTCTTGTTATTTGCTGAAAGACACTAAGCATACAAATTCGATATTCATATACATGGCCCTTTTCATTGTTATCATTAAAATGTAAGTAGAACTGAAACTCGGGAAAACATACGATTTTTAAGTGGGTTGGTGGTTTTAGTCAACATAATCCCCAAACCATTTGTAAAGATTATCAAAATCTGATGTGGAGAAAACTGTGAACTGTGTTGTGAGAAATATATAAATCAATAACAAATCAAGAATACCGAAATTTATGTGAACACATTCACAAAAACATTTCAAGAATGTTTTTCAGGAAAATATGAATGCAACTAAAATATTAAAGAACTCGTTTGATTATAATTGCTGCCGAATAATTTTTTATGCTCCATTTCATAGACAATACAAGGACACCCAAGATGAACTATTTAAAAACTTTTGTAAGGAATATCAAATAGTGCTTCTATCTAATTATCCAGTAGACCATACTTACAATCAAGGTGATTCAAAATCACAGGTAAAACTACATTCTAACAAAACCTACCTTTGTTGGGTTGCTGCCCCTAAATTGGTTATTTTAAGGAAATTTTACTGTTTTTATTTTTTGGTCGTATATTGGTATCGTTGGTGTCGTCGTCATCCGAATACTTTTAGTTTTCGCACTCTAACTTAAGTAAAAGTGAATAGAAATCTATGAAATTTTAACACGAGGTTTATGACCACAAAAGGAAGTTTGGGATTGATTTTGGGAGTTTTTGGTCCCAACATTTTAGGAATTAGGGGCCAAAAAGGGCAAAAAAAACGCATTTTCTTGGTTTTCGCACTATAACTTTAGTTTAAGAAAATAGAAATATACGAAATTTTGACACAAGGTTTATGACCACAAAAGTAAGGTTGGAATTGATTTTGGGAGTTTTGGTTTCGACAGTTTAGGAATAGGGGGCAAAAAAAGGGCCCAAATAAGCATTATTCTTGATTTCCGCACTATAACTTTAGCATTAAGTAAATAGAAATCAATGAAATTTAACAAACAAAGTTTATGACCACAAAAGGAAGGTTGGGATTGATTTTGGGAGTTGAGGTCCGAACAGTTTAGGAATGAGGGGCCAAAAAAAGGGGCCCAAATAAGCATTTTTCTTGGTTTTCGCACCATAACTGTAGTACAAGTAAATAGAAATCTATGAATTTAAACACAAGGTTTATGACTATAAAAGGAAGGTTGGGATTGGTTTTTTGGAGTTTTGGTCCCAACAGCTTAGGAATAAGGGGTCAAAAGGATCCAAAATTAAACTTTGTTTGATTTCATCAAAAATTGAATAATTGGGGTTCTTTGATATGTAAATTCTTAATTTTTGGTCCCGTTTTCAAATTGGTCTACATTAAGGTCCTTAGCGTCCAAAATTAAACTAAGTTTAATTTTAACAAAAATTATATCCTTGGGGTTCTTTGATATCCTGAATCTAAAAATGTACTTAGATTTTTTATTATTGGCCAAGTTTTCAAGTTAGTCCAAATCCGGGACCAAAATTAAACTTTGTTTGATTTCATAAAAAAATGAAGAAATGGGGTTTTTTGACATGCCAAATCTAACTGTGTATGTATATTCTTAATTTTTGGTTCTGTTTTCTAATTGGTCTACATTAAAGTCCAAAGGGTCCAAAATTAAACTTAAGTTTGATTTTAACAAAAATTGAATTCTTGGGCTTCTTTGATATGCTGAATCTAAACATGTACTTAGATTTTTGATTATGGACCCAGTTTTCAAGTTGGTCCAAATCAGGATACAAAATTATTATATTAAGTATTGTGCAATACCAAGAAATTTTCAATTGCACAGTATTCCGCAATAACAAACAATCTTCAATTGCACAGTATTGTGCAATAGCAAGAAATTTCCATTGCACAGTATTGCGCAATAGCCAGAAATCTTCAATTGCACAGTATTGTGTAATAGCAAGTATTTTCAATTGCACAGAATTGGGCAATAACAAGAAATTTTCAATTGGAGTTGTCTTTCTTTGTCCAGAGTAGTAGTTGAATCAACCTAAATCATTGTTTTATACAATATACAATGTATATTCACTTTTACTACCAACTGATAATAAAAACAATCTTTACCATTCAGTGATAACAAGCACTTTTTTTTACATGTTAATATTTTATGATGTATTTAAATGAGTAGTTATTGTTGCAAACTCCACTAGAAATATGAATTGAAATCAGTTTTGGAATAAGGGAAAGGGGGATGTGAAAAAAATTTGGGGGGGGGGTCAATTTTTCTCATTTCAGATTTCATAAATAAAAATAAAATTTCTTCAAACATTTTTTTGAGAGGATTTAATATATATTCAACAGCATAGTGAATTGCTTAAAGGCAAAACAAAATTTTTAAGTTAAATAGACCACATTCATTCTGTGTCAGAAACCTATGCTGTGTCAACTATTTAATCACAATCCAAATTTAGAGCTGAATCCAGCTTGAATGTTGTGTCCATACTTGCCCCAACTGTTCAGGATTCAACCTCTGCGATCGTATAAAGCTGCGCCCTGCGGAGCATCTGGTTGGTTATTATATCTTTACTATTATTATAGATAGAGATAAACTGTTAACAGCAATAATGTTCAGCAAAGTAAGATTTACAAATAAGTCAACATGACCGAAATGGTCAGTTGACCCCTTTAGGAGTTATTGCCCTTTATAGTCAATTTTTAACCATTTTCATAATCTGAGTAATCTGTTACAAAAATCTTCTCCTCTGAAACTACTTGACCAAATTATTCCAAACTTTGCCACAATCCTCATTGATGTAACTTAAATGTGTCCGGTAACCCGCCATTCAACCAAGATTGCCGCCACGGCTAAAAATAGAACATAGGAATAAAATGAAGTTTTTGGCTTATAATTCAAAAACCAAAGCATTATTTTACAAACCATGCAGCTTATATCTTGTATTTATGCTATCCACGTAGCAAATCCTAATTTAGTAGAAAGAAGAAGATCAGCTGGTCTCCATAATTGGCTAAAGCTGTAGGTGATTCAAAAAGGCCTTCTTAAAGCAGCATAAACTCCAAATGAGATGAAAAGTATCTTCAAAGACCACTTTGAAAATTTAGCCAAGACCAATTGAAATCCTTCCTTCAACATAGAACATGATGATCTTGTCAAGATAAACAAAGAAACCATTGTTAACATCTGTGAAATACCTATCCAACCTGTTACCTCAACAGAAATCTTAAGCGTATATCTATATTTAAAAGAAAAAGGCTGGCGATGTAGAAGGTTTAACTGCAGAATACCTTATATAATTTATGGTGGCACACATTTAGATGTCAGTCGTCATGGTCATGGAAATGTAACAAGTATTATACTACTTGTGATGTATTTATACTTAATGAAATGTTAAGTTATATAGGACATCACTTTTAAGTTAAAACTAAATAGCTATCAAAGGTACCAGGATTATAATTGAGTACGCCAGAAAAACTAGAGTATATGTATATTTATGACCCTTTTTGTCGAGCCTTCGACTTTAGTCGAAAAAGCGAGACTAAGCGATCCTACTTTCCGTCGGCGTCGGCGGCGTCCACAAATATTCACTCTGTGGTTAAATTTTTTGAAATTTTAATAACTTTCTTAAACTATACTGGATTTCTATTAAACTTGGACAGAAGCTTGTTTATGATCATAAGATAGTACCCAGAAGTAAATTTGTAAAAATAAAATTCTATTTTTTCCGTATTTTACTTATAAATGGACTTAGTTTTTTCTGCGGGGAAACATTACATTCACTCTGTGGTTAAAGTTTTTAGAATTTTAATAACTTTCTTAAACTGTCCTTGGTTTGTACCAAACTTGGACAGAAGCTTGTTTATGATCATAAGATAGTATCCAGAAGTAAATTTTGTAAAAAAATAAATCCATTTTTTCCGTATTTTACTTTTAAATGGACTTAGTTTTTCTGCAGGGAAACATTACATTTACTGTGTGGTTAAAGTTTTTAAAATTTTAATAACTTTCTTAAACTATCCTGGGTTTATACCAAACTTGGACAGAAGCTTATTTATGATCATAAGATAGTATCCAGAAGTAAATTTTGTAAAAAGATAACTCCAATTTTTCTGTATTTTACTTTTAAAGGGACTTAGATTTTCTTCCAGTTAACATTACATACAGTCTGCAGTTTAAGTTTTCAAAACATTTTATATATTCATTTATACTTATCCTACATTTTTACCAAACTTGGACAGATGTTTCTTACAATCGAAAGGAATATTTTTATTGATTGTTTTCCCTCCTTTTTGTTGAGCCTGCGATTTACAGCAAAAGTAGGCGAGACACTGGGTTCCGCGGAACCCTTACAAATTTTTAATAACCTTAAAGATCTTTAATTGTAAATATGACCACTACTGTGGTAAAAAGTTATAGAGAGTTTTTAGGCAGTTAAGCTGCCTTATGCGAGCACCCTGTATTTGTGTGCTACCCAATAAATGCTGAAATACGTGCCATTGTTATCATCTAGCTGGCTACTATATTATTTATAACTTATTGGACAGTTTTTTCATACTTTTCATTCTGGAGTACACAAAATATGACCAGAAAAACCTTAAATGATCGTCGAATTTCTCAAAAGTTTTGAAGTTGCACATAGAAAGAAGAGCACATTAGGAATCCTTATGTAGTTTGTTATCCCCTGAGCGTCTGGCTAAGATGTCAAAGAACAAATGTATAAATTATTTAATCTCTGAAAATCTCTAAAGACAAGTAGTTAAGATTTCCCAAATTGCAAAACTCGAAGGAATATTGTTTGTCGTCAACTACGTATATATCTTTCAACTGATCAGGCTGTTGGCGGCAATTTTGAATAAGAAGACTTTTTTTTTGTATCTTTTTAATTTGGACGCAGGGATTCAAATTAGCGGTGGTCCGGGGTCTGTGACCTCCCACTTTTGCAGTTTGACTTTCTACTTATTTACTAGCTACGCCCGACGAACCTTGAAAAAAAATAAAAAAATAACTTTGCAAACATTTTGGCAAAGTTTCCTAAAAAACGATCTCAAACTTATTTTCATCATTACTATTCATGACAGCGATGTTCAATTTCGTCAACCGCTAGCTTTATACAGAAAATCGCCGATTAATAATGTGTAAATCCGAGTAAAAGTGTATCTCACATTCTGTCAAAAACAACAATGTAAACAAAATGGCTGCCGCGAGATTACAATATCGGATCCGAATCCGGAAGCGGATAAGGATAATCCCGAGTCTTGGGGCTATCAACTAAAAAAATCCTGATTATCCAGACAGGTGACAAAATACAGCTATGCATGGTAAATAAATATAAACACTAGAATTGAAAACCAAAATTGTTGAAAAAAGAAGAAAAAGCAGAAATTATTTTATTCACCAATTTTAATGTCAATATCCAATAAAAGTGACAGCTGGGAACAGTTTAGCTAACAATATATGTTTCTGGTAACAGTATAATTTGTTTTATCAGTGATAAATGTTGGTAATGCATGTTAAATGCTTTTCAAGTTAAACATATTACTGCAATATCAAGGGGTATTTTTTCTTCTCAATTTTGATAGGTCAGTTAAAATAGCTGGAAGTTTCTTATATAAAAAAAAAAGATGTGGTATGATTGCCAATGAGACAACTATCCACAAAAAAACAAAATGACCAAACTGACTTGGTAACGGTCAAGATCCCCACCCCTAAACAATATATATTCATGTTTGGGACAATATAACATATCATATGAAATATAGGTGGAGTTCGTGGGGCCACTCTACCCCTTTCTGTTTGAGAATTTATAACGGTCGAGATCCACAATCTTAAACAATATATATTTATGTATGGGACAATATTACAATCAAATAAATTATAAGGGGGTCCCTATGGTCAATGTACACCTTCATGTTTGAGAACTTGGAAAAATTCCAGATCATCACCCCTTAACCATATAGACTCATGTATAAGACTATATAACAAATCAAATGAAATATAGAGGAAGTCCCTGTGGTCACCCTACCCCCTCATGTTTAAGAACTTTGAAACAGTTGGGATCCCCAACTCTATATTAAATGAAATAAAGGGGGAGTCCCTGCAGTCATCTTATTGAGAAATTGGAAACAGTCGAGATCCCCACCTTTCAATTAAACCATATATATTCATGTATGAGAACTAACTGAAATATAGGGAGAGTCCTTAGGGTCACCCTACCCACTCCTGTTTGATACTTAGAAACAGATGAGATCCCCACCCCTCAACCATATATATTCATGTATTAGACAATATAACAAATCAAATGAAATATAGGGGCCCCCAAGCCTCCTGTTTGAAAACTTGATAACGGTCGAGATCCCCACCCATAAACCATATATGTTCATGTATGGGACAATATAAAAAATCAAATGAAAAATAGAGGTAGTCCCTAGGGTCACCCACACCCTCTTGTGTGTGTTTTGAGAACTTGTAAAAGATTTAGATACCAACGCCTAAACCATATTCATTCCTGTTTTTCATTTCAAAAAGATTGAATGACATACAAGGTCAATCTCATAGGCGACACATATGAATATCACTTTGCTAGACCCTAACACCTGTCATTTTATTCTAAACTTAGACATCATGGACTTGGGGTGAAGGTAGGAGTCATTTACATTAACTATGGACAGGTCAGTCAGACCTCACCATTGATCCCTGTATTTGTAAACATTTGTCTGATTTGTGTCTCATAACTTTTGTACTGTAAAACACAAACTCAGTTTTTTTTCCAGGGAAGCTAGTCCATTCATACTTTTACAAGCTTGTACTAAAGTCAACTTGAACTACTAACAGTCAACTGGTACGAACAATTACGCTCAACTAGAAGAACTGCAATCATTGCAAATTTGTACTGCTGCTGACTCATGAAAGACTCATGACAATTCGTGGTCATGTGCGTTGCTATTGAAAACCTTGATACATGTAACATATGAATTTATTTGCCTTAATGTTTAATTCATTAAATGAACACAAATGCACAATTATATATAGATATAGGAAGATGTGGTGTGAGTATATGAATGTTTAATGTTTGTTCTTTTAAATCTTTAAAAAAAAAGTTGAAACAACATTGCCACAGTTTTCATAATTATGTTTGCCTTGGTTTTTGGTTAACTGCCTACAAGTTAAGTGCTTACAGCACTTTGATTCTTACCACTTTAGACTTTACGAACGCATAAACTATATATGAAACTAAATATTCCAAGACTTTAGTACATATTTAACCCATTATTAATACTGAATATTAATTCCTAACACTTCATTACACTTTCTTTTTATAATATAAAAAAGAAGATGTGGTATGATTGCCAATGACACAACTATCCACTATCCACAAAAGACCAAAATGACACAAACATTAACAATTATAGGTCACCGTACGGCCTTCAACAATGAGCAAAGCCCATACCGCATATAGTCAGCTTTAAAAGGCCCCGATAAGACAATGTAAAACAATTCAAAGGAGAAAACTAACGGCCTTATTTATTTAAAAAAATGAACGAAAAACAAATATGTAACACATAAACAAACGACAACCACTGAATTACAATTTTACAAACAAACTACATTTAGCTTCTAGCAATTAACTAGTATTTTATCCATTTTAAAATATAGATGTAAAATTTTGTAACCTCACGTCAGTTTGAGTAACTGTATGTATAGTGTAAATACAATATCCTAGGTTTTTTTTTTTGTCCTATTCTAACTCTGTTCATATTATTTAAATATTAACTGAAACATAAAAAGAAAATTTTATATGTTTAATTACGCATTCCGTTTATTTTCGTATGTCAAAAAAAGGCGTCAAACACGTCACAATATACGCGTGTGCAATCGAAACCGATTTAATATGGATGATACGAAAACATATAACATACGAAAACATACGACATACATTTGATTATCATCCACTAATGAACTTGTCTCAAGAACACACTAGATCTCTGTACAATAGCCTCATTTTCAGGTATAGAGATGTGATTAGTTTTTTTAGACAAGTGCTTGTGACCATCCACAATTCTTACGATGACTCGTTGTTCAGTACTTAAGTACTTTGATTAGTTCTAATCAGGCTAAGTTATTCATTTTTAAAATGCTGCTTGAAATTTTATGTTTTGTTTCGTTCTTTAAGAACATTTTCGTTAAATTTACTTTTTGTTTTGTTAATTTTCGTTATTTTAGTTTCATTCTTTGCGTTTTGATTTTGTTTCTCATTTTAACACAACACCGCAATTATCTCTTTATCATTTAGCACACGTGATCATCTATAAATATCCAAATTGAATAAGTGAGACAGCTAGACAAAATGGCACAAATACCAGTGCGAAAGTGTGGATTCTGCAATAAAGCCGTAGCTGCACTATTCTGTGAAGGATGCCATCAAACTTTATGCGTCGATTGCAAACAGAATGTTCATGATAAAGTTCCAATTTTCAAGGATCATGCAGTTGTTAATATTAACAAGGAAGGAAACCATGTGTTCAAATCAATACCTGTGTGTGAAAAACACAAGTCAAAATTTCGTTATTATTGCAGCAAATGTGATTGTCTCACATGCGAAGAATGCATGACTAGTACTCATAATGAACACAGGACTGACAAGATAAAAAATGTCGCTGATGCCCGGCGTGAAAGGGTGAAACAAATTTTAGACAAATTGAAAACGAAAGTTGAAGCAAACGAAAACAAGGTTAAAACTATTGACACTGAACACTCCTCTCAAATAAGTTTACAATGTGATTCTTATGTTATAAAGGTTGAGGAAACGGCAAAAGAATTACACGATATCATTGATCGGAACAAAGTTATATTCATGACCAAGGCTTCGGACTTCAAAGAAATAGAAACGCAAGATTCAAATAAAAGACGCTCTTTCTTCCACAGACTTTATGAGGAATCAACGGACCGCATGCTGAAGTACAAAAATCTAATGCATGAATCGCATGATGTTTTATTTTTTGTTGAATGGAAAAATCTCCAAACAGATATCGAAGTAATTAATGAAAAAACAGAGCAACCACTTAATAGTCCAAAACAAATGGAAAGTTTTGACAAGAACAGTTTTACACGTACAGTAATTGAGGAGATTAATGATCAAGTCATTAGTAGAAGGTTAGTAAATTAACTCAAATTTCGCTTCCATTCTGCTCTGTTTTATTGTGCTCTTGTAATATCGAGTTTTGTTTGCAAACATAAAAAAAAAGAACACCTTCAGTACGAAGAAATAAATCATATGACCAATAGAATTTGAATAAGTCTATACACTTTACCAGAATGTTAAATAGTTGTAACATTCATCATGGTCATAGTCACTGCTGACATTAATTTAAGACGATTTTCTCTTTCTGGTTCTAGCTAGTTGATTACATGAGATTAGGTAGTGTTCTATAGTGACTGTCTCTTCCTCGTTATTACAAATTTTACAGGTTGCAGATACCTCATATTTGTTGAATTTGGCTCTATTTGATTGTATTGTGTAATTCCTTGTTGTGGTTTTTATTCTGATAGACATTCTGTTGATGTCACTGCAATTTGAGGTGTTTGTTGTAAGAATTGGATGAATTGCTTTTATCTTATAGGTACCAGCGATGTGTTGTTAACTTGATTAGATAACCATCAGAGTTGTAATTTATTTGTTCCGATCACTCCAGTACGTATACATTGTCTTTATAAACAGATTTTTTTCCATTGGAATTTCGCGAGAGGATTTGTTAAGAATTTCTGGTAGTCATATTTTAGGCATATCAATTTTTTTCTCTACACCAGCTTGTATGTGATTTTAATTGTAGCTGTATTTTTGCCAATCCCAATTCAACTGATGTTTTATTGACTCTATTGTTGATTCCGAAAAGTGTTGAAGCTTTAAGGTTTATGTGGACCCTATGGCTAAAATGGCTGTATTTTCACCTCAAAATTTACTCTTGACTGAGTACAGACAAACCTCAATCTGATGTACAGTAGTTGTCGTTTGTTTATGTAATATATACGTGTTTCTCGTTTCTCGTTTTGTTTATATAGATTAGACCGTTGGTTTTCCCGTTTGAATGGTTTTACACTAGTAATTTTGGGGCCCTTTATAGCTTGTTGTTCGGTGTGAGCCAAGGCTCCGTGTTGAAGGCCGTACTTTAACCTATAATGGTTTAATTTTTAAATTGTTATTTGGATGGAGAGTTGTCTCATTGGCACTCACACCACATCTTCCTATATCTAAACCTGCACATCTGTAAACATTTTCAGGCATAGCATGCCCTAGATAAATGTATTTTAAGTATGTTTTATGTTTTAGAAAAATAAAAACATACCAGGATTTTGCCGTACACTTTTTTTCTTTCCTCCAGAAGGTGCCAAAATAAACTAAGTTGGGAAACAGGTTTGAGAACTTCCCCACAGGTAAAAATTAAAGTGAGTATTTTAATTGACATCGACATTAGATGGACAAAAGATACCTGACAATAATTGGTTATTTAAACTGTGTACCTGAGTGGACCATATCAAGGTAAACTCAACTGTTTGTTCATTTTATCATCTTCTGCAGAGACGAAAAAAAGTGTACGGCAAAATCCAGTTAAGTTATGAATTTTCTAAATCATACAATGCATTTGAATTCTATTTATCTAGGGCATGCTATGCCTTATAACTTTTCCAGATGCACAGGTTTGCCTGTACTCAGAGAAAATTTTGAGGTGAAAATACGGCCATTTTAGCCATAAGGGTCCACATGAACCTTAAAGGGGCACTAGCTGTCAAATTCATGGTCACTGATTTGACTCAAATTCTCATATTTGATTTATAACAATGTAACACATTTATCCATAATACCAAAAGTCTAAAATAAACAGTATACAGAGCATGGGGGAGATAATATGTAGGTTCCTTTCATGTGTATTTTAGCCCAGACGCCATCTAATTAACTATTGATTTGACCTCAGATGAACATATATGCGATGTAAACATAAATAACGATATGAAAAGATTAAACCAACACGTGCAACTTGATTTTTATAGGTCTGTTTGATTTTATCTTATAGATTGAAAATTTATGTTTCTCATTTTTTTTAACCGTAAAAAATAATTTTATATAGATCGAATCAGTAATCAAATGATTTACCGTAGTTTCACTTTCATTGTTGGCATTATTTTTCTGTAAATAACCTGTACACGTATAATGCATACGTTGTCGATCTCCAGCTTGGGGTTAAATTGAAGTTCACATGAATACGGATTTAAAGAGGTCGACTAATTCACTTGCAAGGGAATGAGTAATTATCAATGTTTCTTCGCTTAATTTGACAAAATTGAACCATTTTGACTGCTAAAAGCGAATTATTATTTCACTATTTCACTTTCAATATTGATTAAACAAAACAAATCTTACATCAGATTTTTTATATATCTCGTAGCTAGTGTCCCTTTAATGTATTTAAGATTCAATTAGTAGCATTCCACTTGCAGTATATGTCGGGGTCAACTGTTTGTCGAGATAATGAAAGTATTTGTAGTATAATTTTCTTATGGAATTGGTGGATAGCATCAAATAAGCTACCTGTCGGAAGCAATAAGTAAAAAAAGTCAATATGTCATGACTAAAATCAGCAAAGACGAATCGAAATAATATATGATTCAAAAATTTAATATTTACTAGTAGATGATATATTTTTATAAAAGTGTCACATACTAAAATATTATATTATATGAAATACATTTCACAATAGTTAGATAAGTCAAATACCCAGCCTAAATAGGGTTATGAGACACTATACAACTTAAAAAAAAGTATATAAACTATTAAACAAACTAAAATACAAATTGTGAGTGAAGGGAAACTAAAAAACACGACACAATTGAGTATAACATAACAATTATTAGATAAATAAAAAGAATATGAAACGGAGTTATAATAATAGTTAGAGAAGAATAAAATGAAAAAAATGTTATTTTTAAAATGGTCTTTCAGTTCAAAATTCAACATGAATAATTTAATTTCGGATGTAGCACGTCTTCTAATTGACTGAAAGTGTTTTGTCTATCAGCTCATAGACATAATTTTATCATGTGACAGGAATGACAATCATATTTTTTTTGTCTATTCGAAACAACTTTTCTATTTCTTCATAGACAAAAAAGATATTTCCAGTCATTCCTTATATTTAAAAAAAAATGTATAACTTTGACTTTTTCGGAAGTATACAATCTAGAGTGCTAATTGCTTTTCAATGCACGACTCTTCTTTTCATATTAAAAACCAAAAATCGTATTGTAAATCAGCTTCTGTTTTGAAAAACACAAATTGATTAAAATCTGACTTTGTAAAAAAATATTTATCCATGACCATAGCTCTGTGAACCAAATCAAACTCCAAAATGCAAGTCACTGTAAATATCACTTTTAATCAAAAAGCGTACCTCATCTTTTATTGCATAATTACTAACTGGACAAATTCTTTCATCTAGCGATATTGGTGGTTTCATATAACGACCCGGTTCGACAGACCAAGGTATATGTCCACATCTAAGTTTACATAAATAACCATGAAAGTAACGTGGCATATAGTGAATAACATAGTGGTCATGGTGATCATTCACATTCGAATTGTCATTCTAAAGTTTGGTAAACCACTGCAGTTCATCCAGAATTCGTAATTACTTTAAATCATTTAACAAAATTGATAATTCCGGGCTGCATTAAGTATTATTTAGACAGATTGCGAAATAATTTAGCCTCATTAAAGTTAAAAGATCTACGCTGTCGTTTCGAGTATAGATGAATATATTACAAAATACGAAAATTATCTGACTTTTCAATTTTATGATAGAACCTTAATACATCATTCTTTGCTAAGCTAAACATGGCAGCCATCATGAATCTCTCTAACTGCAGTAGTGCTTGTAAATTTAGTCACTCCAAGGAACGTTATTATTGAGTCTATGTTCGGTTAGTCCCCATATCGACGCACTAAATAACAGTATTGGTCGTACCATAGATGTAATATATGGTCGTACCAAATTTCATACAGTTTTGTGACCAATTGACACGTCATTCCACCACAAGAATAAAATTCCACAGTCGGATGGCTAAAATAAATATATAAGTAGATGTGGTATGAGTTTCAATGGTACAACTCTCCATCCATGTAACAAAGCCCGACTCGCAGATTTAGAGAGTTCTTTTAAGGTTTCATTCCATGCTACATGTTCAGTGAACTATACATATTCATATTTGTATGAATCTTCATTATCTAATTTAGAACTACCACTAACAGTAAAATAATAAGTAGATTGCTGCACAAACATGTCTAAAATATATGACGTTTAGTCCCCATTTATAGCACGATGCATTAAGACGATCAAGCATATTACGTTTGTTTTGTCTACATTGACTAGAGGTATAGGGGAGGGTTGAGATCTCCAAAAACATATATAGTTAACCCCGCCGCAATTTTGCGCTTGCCCCAAGTCGGGAGCCTTTGTCCTTTGTTAGTCTTGTATGATTTTGAATTTTAGTTTCTTGTGTATAAAATTCGGAGTTTAGTATGACGCTATTATCACTGTACTAGTATAGATATTTGTTTAGGGCCAGCTGAAGGACGCCCCCGGGTGCGAGAGTTTATCGCTAAATTGAACAGTCTGCTCTATGGTCAGGTTGTTATCGCTTTGACACATTCCCCATTCCCATTCTTAATTTTATTCAGGTGATATACAAAAAAGGGAACAAGTTGCACTTGAGGTAAAAAAAAAGGCAAATGCAATTAAAAAAGAAATTGAAATCTTTAAAGTATTGCTTGAAATTTTTAAAATTTGGGTTGTAGAAAAGCAATGAGAGGTGATTTATTTGGCATGAGGTAAGGTAAATAAACTCACCATTTACACTTATACCAGACGCGCGTTTCGTCTTCAAAAGACTCATCAGTGACGCTCGAATAAAAAAAATATTTAAATGCCAAATAAAATACGAAATGCTGGTTACGGACACTATTTGTAAAATTAACCCATAGACATTTATGTGTTTAATAAGCTATCCCAAATGTCTTTAACCATAGAGGGTTAGTAAAATCCATAGGGGGTGAGGCCGGAGGCCGGTCAGTAGTATAACGAATTTATCAGACGCTAGACTTTTTGTTGAAAAATAACAAAAAAAAGAAACAATGAAACACAACAGCATCAATAGTTGACGTCACCGTTAACGCTTCATAAACCCCCAATCAGTGGGATTTCCAGTGACACCAGAACAATAGAAAAGTCACTCTTCTTATGAAAGAGATAGAAAAGGTCTAAAAACAGGAGAGACAATTTACGCATAAAACCCGATATGCATAGGGATGAATATCTCTTAAAACACAAAACCATTATATAACTTTTATACAACCACTATAAATAAAGTATATGTTAAAGCTAAATTTGTTACTATATGATTTTTTAATTGCCAAACATGCTGTTAATTGAACAACCTATTGTTCAACATAGGGGTGTGTAAAAAACTGCCACATTTGACTGCATATTTTTCTTTTTTTATGTTTGAACAACACGAGTCCTACAATATAAGATTTTAAAGGTGCATATCATTTACATTCAACGTTTTTATTGGATTTTTTTTTACTACAATGTTACCTCGAGGTTCAGCGTTGATAGTAAAAAAAAATCCCAGAAAATTTTTGAATGATATTGTAAATGATATTAACCTTCGAATTATAATATCGGAATAGAAAATATGTGATCCGAATTAACCATGCACGTGTGTTACAGAAGATTATGAACTTTTATGATGAACAGGGGGTAAGGGTTTTTCTTAAACAATATTATTATCCCAAATTAAATGAATTTTGTTTGGCAATATTTTAATATAAACACTACATATAGCAAAGTATATATTAAATCTCAATGTATTATTATTAGGAAAAATGTTTGACTCGGTAACAAAAATCTCCCCCCTCCCCCCGTATTGCATGTAAAGGTTGAAACCTAAAGAATTCGCACTAACTGCCTAAAAGGGGTCCGCTCCAGTCTTGAATCATTCATTTTGTTTGTCATAAACAAAATATTGTCTCACACTGAAAGGGGCAGCCGGGCAACCTGTACAGCCCAGCTTGTCAAAACAACTAAGATTTACAAAACATTACAAACAAAAACCATCAATTGGACAATCTTACTGGAATCTGATTATATCTACTGATAAATAATGCAACACTTATGACACATTTAAGTTTTGGAATGATTTTATTCACAAAGAATGTTTCTCATTGGTATACATTTCTATGCTCTTGTCTTTTCGGAGTTTATATCGGAAATTAAAAATTGCTGCATGAAAGACACTTGCTCCACATTCCTATGCATATGATTGTCATATGTATGAGAATCATTGTATAACATATCCGTTTGATATCATTTCAATGCATGACACTGTCTAGTGGTTTTTCTGCCACAATTACAAGGAAAACCTGGCTAAACTTGTGCCAAATCAACCACTTGAAGGCATCGCTATTGATGTTAAGCAATTATTTAAAGGGCCTTCCGGAACTGTTGGGTTTTATGAGTCTTCCTTCCAAACAGACCATCGCTGCAAAATAATTTGAACATTTAATTAGATGATTATAATATTATTTGGCAATCCAAAGAGAACCTGAAAATATCAGACCACATTAACAGACCCCCCAAAAAAAGCCAATTTTACTTTACAATGAAATTGAAAAAGTAGTTAGTTGCATGTCAAATCATCTTTTGGCTATCGACAACAAATAAATAAAATCTAAATTTCGTAGCATTTACCCCCCTCCCTTTTTTTTACTGAATTTGTTCAAGGTATGATGGTTTTACCCATTTTCAAATTTCAGTATGTCATGTTGTATATCTTTTATAAATTAGTTTAAACAATATTTTTATTCAGATAAATTCATCATGATACGATATAATACAAATATATTCAGGATTCAGAAACAAGCAATTTGCTTTTACAAATCTGTCTTCTTTACAAAAATAATACACTTATTGAACAATACATAAAATAAATAACTGGCATGCTCTGTAATAAATATATGAATATGAAAAAGGTGAAAGAAGAATAAGAAGAAAAAAATAAATTATTGAGAAAAAAATAAAAAATAAATAAAAATAAACATGAATTATTGTACTGTATACAGTGTGAAATGCTTTGGTTCTTATGAGTGACGAAGCATTAACATCAAGGGTTAAAACGTTTACTTTTAATAATATATTTCTGCACCAAACTAAATAAAAGACTATTTTGCTCATCTGAGAGTACCGTTGATCCAAAAAGCAAAGTTGTTGTGTTAACTTGGACAGGAAGAACTGAAACAGAATCTAATAGTTCTTGTCTTAAATTAGTATATAAAGGGCAAGATAACAGGAAGTGAGAATTTGTTTCTACATCACCACAACGACAATTTGGAGAGTCTACTAAGTTACGAAGGAAAAGGTGAGAATTCAATGAACTTGAATCCATTCTTAAGCGAGCATGAAGAATTTGACCAAAACGATGTCCTATATAATAATACGCTGGGATCTTACTATTTTGGGTACTAATTTGTTTTTTGAATAATGATAGAGATTCACATTTTCTTATGTTTAAGTTAAGAGTGTTCCATAGTTTTGTTGTTGCAGGGATGAAATATTCAGAATATAAACGGGTCCGTGTGTTGACTTGTGAAATATTATTTCTCTGTCTTGTATTATGATCATGCCTACTGCCTACTGAATCAGGTAATAAGTCTCTTAAATACTCTGGAGTTTTATTATTCAAAATTTTGTGATACTGAGTTAGTCTGTGATTGCGTCGTCTTTCAGATAATTTTTCCCATCGAGTTTCAACATATAAATTGTTTATACTGGTAAGTTTAGTACCCCCCGTGACGATACGCGCTGCGTCAAGCTGAATACTTTCAAGTTTAGCAATCAAATTCTGATTTTGAGAGTCCCAAACGACATCGGCATATTCAAGAATTGGGCGAACAAATGATATATAAATTTTTTCAAGTGTAAATCTATCAAGGACATTTTTCATTTTTCTCATTATATTTATTCTTTTGTAAGATTTAGAAACTATATATTCAATATGATCGTTCCAGGATCCGTTATTAGAAAAGAGGACACATAGATGTTTGTGTTTACTTACTGTTTGTAACTCTTGGGTGTTCATATTTAATGGAGGATGAAAGGGTCTATTTATTTTTTTTGAAATTATCATACTTTCAGTTTTTTGGGCATTAAAATTCACAAGCCATTTTTTGGACCAATTATAAATCTTATCTAGATCATCATTTAAAATTTTAGCTGTTTCTGTTGGATTGTCAACCATAATATATAATGATGTGTCATCTGCGAATAGCTTAATTTGAGCTTGGATATCTTCTACAATATCGTTTATAAATATCAAAAATAGGAGAGGGCCTAGAATGGACCCTTGTGGGACGCCTGCATTTACAGGTAACCATCCAGAACTTGAATCGTTAATAACCACCCGCTGGACTCTATTTGTAAGATAATTTTCAAACCACCTTAGTAAAGAACCCGATATACCCGCTTGTTGAAGTTTAAATAGCAGTCCCTTATGCCAGACTCGATCAAATGCTTTACTTATATCACAGAATACTACCCTTATTTCTTTACCGCTATCTAAAGCCTTCCCAAAATCATTCGAAATGTTAATTAATTGATTAACCGCTGAATCCCCCCGTGTAAAGCCCGACTGATTTTTCGTTAAAATATTATTGCGCATAAAGTGATTGTAAACATGTTTGTATACACATCGTTCCATACACTTTGATATTACACTCAACAAGGAAATAGGTCTATAGTTTTTAACGTCATTCGGTTTACTATTTTTATAAACTGGGGTAACATTTGCTCTTTTCCATTGATCTGGAAAAGTAGACGTACTTAACGATAAGTTAAATAGTTTACATAGTGGATACTTTAAAACAGAAGATGCTTCTTTTAACAATTTGGGACTTATGAGGTCAGGGCCAGAAGCTTTTGTGGGATTAACAATTTTCAATATATCTTCAACTTCAGTAACAGTAAGTTCTATATAACTAATATCATCACTAATATTATGAAGTTCTTCGGGTAACACAGCACTTGAATCATCAATATTTGACTGGGAAGAAAAAAATCGATTAAATTCATTTGCCTTTTCGATTTCATCAAATATTAAGTTGTTATTAACCATTAAAGGAGGTATACTTGCGTCGTTCGTTTTTAATCCGGATATTTGTTTAACCGTTTTCCACCAGTTAGTAGTGGACGGGTTACTGTTCATGATTTTTTTAATTAAATTGTTATTATAATCATCCTTCGATTTTCTTATTAAACTAGTAACTTCATTTCGTATTTTCTTAAATTTTGACCACTCCGATGGGTTATTATATTTTTTAGCCTTTCTGTGGATTCTATTTTTTTTCCTTATCTTTTTTTTAACATCATTTGTTAACCATGGAGGTTCATTTTTACGAACAGTAATTATTTTATTAGGAATACATTTTTCAGCAGCTTCTATGATAGTTTTTGTTATTTCGGTTGTAAATTGTTCAACGTTATTTAAGTTAATTACGGAATCCCATTTTTTTTCAGATAAAATGTTACGATATCTGTCATAGTCTCCTCGATCATATAGCCAAATTTTACGCTTAAAAATTGTTTGACGACATTTTGGAAAGTTTAAAAGACTAATTATAGGACAGTGAAAACGTATTTGGTCCAATAAAGGTGGCCCGACTCCACTGTAATTTATTATGTGAGCATCGTTTGTTATAAAAAGATCTAACAATGATGACGACGATTCAGTAAAATGAGTAGGCTCATCTATCATTGGGCGATATCTTTTTGCGCCAAAAAGCAACTCATTTGCGCCACAACTAAATTGCGCCAATACTTCTTTTGCGCCACCTAATTTTCAGAACTATAGGTATCATTTGCGCCAATAAAATAATCATCTAATTGCGCCAATTTTATTTATTTTTATTTATATATAACAACTATAAACATAGGAAGATGTGGTGTGAGTGCCAATGAGACAACTCTTCAGCCAAATAACAATTTATAAAAGTAAACGATTATAGGTCAATGTACGGCCTTCAACACGGAGCCTTGGCTCACACCGAACAACAAGCTATATGAAGGGCCCAAAAATTACTAGTGTAAAACCATTTAAACGGGAAAACCAACGGTCTAATCTATATAAGAAAAGAGAAACAAGAAACACGTATAAATAACATAAACAAACGACAACTATTGTACATCAGATTCCTGACTTAGGACAGATGAATGGTGGTAATAAAGACTTTGACATGTATAGTATAAAGTTGTTTGAAATATTTTTGACAACATTTATAGGTACCATCAGCAAAAAAAATCCTCTATTTTAAATCTTCCTTTTCTAAATTGTCTTCTTCAATTTTGAAGAGCTCTGAATTATTTTTTTAGAAGGTCGCTCTGGTATTATACTAGGTAAACAATATTTACAGGTAAAAGTGGCGCTATTTCATTTCATTTATTGGCGCAATTAATACTATCAAAATTAAATAGAGTGGCGCAATTAATACCTTTTCAAAACTGCAATTGGCGCAAATTGATTCTGCCCCTATCATTTGAGTAAGACTAAATTGGCTTAACAAAGGTGTAATTTTTGAATTAACAGGAGCTAGTTGGTTATCGTTAAAATCGCCTGTGGCCATTATGTAATTAATAAGATTATCATTAGACGCCATATCAAGAGAATATTCAATTTTTTCCCAGATATCTGATCCACTATTAGGAGGTACATAAAAGGTCCCGAGCAAAGCCTTTTTATCTTTAAATTTAAATTCTAACCATATGGCTTCCAAGCTTTCGCTTTCTTCTTTCTTTATTCTCATAAACCAAAGTACAATGGTACAGAGACATATACAAATAAATTAACATAGTATAAATTTTAAATACAAATGTAAAATAGAGACATAAAGTGATTACCCAGGAGATTCTAGGCATTTAATAATAATTCTTATAAACTTGCACAGATTGTTTAGTTCAGACGGGTTGCTACTATTCATTAGACTTTGAAATTTTAAAATATTTGGTCTGTTTATAAAATGATGCTTTAGCAGCTGTTGTCTACTATCGTTTATTGTCGAGCATTTTAAAATATAATGGAACTCGTCGCCAATGTCACCGGAATTGCACAAAGTACAAATACGATTTTCTCTTTGAATGTTTTGCCATCTACCAATTTCGATAGGAATTTTTGTGTTCAGCGTTCTAAATCTACAAAAAGAAGCAATATTTTTGTCATCTAAAATATCAAAGTAGGTTTCGAAATTTATACTATTTTTGAATAATTTATAATTTAGAGCTTTTGGAGAATTCTGTACAGTAGCATACCATGTCTGTCTGAACTGGTCAGTTAATCTTAATTTAACAGTATCATACAACCAGTTTTTACTTATAAAATATTTAGAGTTCCATATATTTGATAGTCCACAGTTATCAAGCACAGATTTTACATTCTTACACCAAGCTATATTTCCATTATAACTACCAGTAGCAAGATTGTATAGAATTACAGGAAGTTTCTTATTTTCCCCAGTTACAAGCTTTTCCCAATAATTTATAGTACGTAATTTAATAAAAATATCAAGTGGGAATCGGCCAAGTTCCCCATATATCATATAATCAGGTGTGGATTTTTTAAGATTAAGCAGTAATTTACAAAATTTTAGATTTCGAGGGTAATTCGACGTTGAACATGTATATCATTTTTTACATAAACAATTATCCCCCCTCCAACCTTGTGTGGACCTCTGTCACGACGGAAGGGGTGCTGGTAATTTAGGATTTCAATAGATTCGTCGGTATGATTATTGTTTAACCATGTTTCACTAAACGCTAAAATGTCGAAATCAGAATATTCAGCTTGAATCAGATCTATTTTCGGGGCTAGGCTTTGTACATTTAAGTGAAGAATTGAGACTGATTTTGAAAAAAATTCACCGAAATCCGACATGTCAATTGAGTTAATGGAACTTTGAGAAGAATCGATATCGTCACTTGGACCTGGATTTACCTCTAGTCCTGCTAGGATAAGCAAAATTTGAATAACAAATAGTAAAAATAAAATAATAAGTAGTCTAAGATTAACATTTACACTTGTTGTTTTTTGTACATTTGAGTCTACATGTTTCATCTCTGAAGGTATTAGGCATTTATTAGGTATTTTATAAATTAGATGAATTTCTAGCAAGTTTCTACGATATTCTTTATCATTTGACAAAATACTATGCATCTGAATAAAATTGTTTACTATTTGAAAAAGCCCGCCTTCTTTTACTTTAATTTACTTCACTTTATTTCACATAGCAACAAATATTAAAAACTGCCACATTTGACTGCATATCAAAATTTTTCCCCCAAAAAAAATATATGTCAAGCAGCATAATTAACTTTACAAATTGGGAGAAAATCAAGATGTTCCGACTATAGGTTAGTATTAAAAAAAAATAATGAAAGGATGGCAAGATTACAGGTTTGAGCCCTGACGACACTTAAAATCGAAAATTCACTTATTTACCTATCATAAGAAAATACGATGATGTGATAAACTTAACAATTAATAATTTACCTGGTGAATTATCATATTCACAAATTTTACGTTGACACGTCTTAGTTCGTCTGTGTTAGCTCATTTCAAGCTCGTAAACAATGTACAACATTTTCCGCTGATCTATACCGATTACCTCTAGTCATAAGAGCGCACTGTTTACAGGGGAGGTAATATTTTGTCACCGGTTCACGCACTGCAATGAAACTTGCTAACTTCCATACGGTCTCATAGGGGGTCACCACGTGACGGCGTTTAACCAATCACAACGTGATAATTTATCTATAGTCCGACAACTATTAATATAATAATATAATAGTGGTGCAAGGATACTTGTATTCCTCTCTAAATAAAAACTTTATAGAGGCGCGCATACTTGACGAAGTTTCCTGTGAAGATGATAACTCGAAAGTGGTATAATGTCGCACCTACAATACCCTTAATAGTTATCAAAGTTTCCAGTTCTACATGAGACTCATCAGTGGCGCTTAGATAAACATTAGTTATAAAGCCAAACAAGTACAATTAGTACTGCAACCAGAGTTCATTTTTTAAAACTTTAATGGTCCGGAAGGACACACACCTAAATTATATATCGATGGAAACAGGAAAACGTGTACAATAAGAAAAGTTGGGTCGTCAAAATCCAGAGTGGTCACAATTTGTTAAATTGAGGTCAAAGGTCAGACCTAAAAATATCAATATTTCAACCACAATGACAAAAAGGAGAAATATTCTGATATTTATTCAATAGAATGCTACCAAAACGATTCAATCATAAGCATATGCTACAAACGATGTTAAAACGACAAATTTGACTACTTATAAAAAGAGCAGCCATTACAAAATGGCGTTGATATGGAACCTTCTGATTTTTTTCCATTTAAGACATAGCAAAAGAAGAAGTGGCCTTGACCTTTTCACATCCATAAACTTTCATATTGTGTATAGTGTCTCACTATAGTATATAACATAATTATTTTCTAAACTATAAAACACCAGTTTATCAAATCATTTCAATATTTTTTCTATCTTTGAAAAAAACAAAATTCAAGCACTGAAAAAGTGTTTTTAAATTTGCATCTTAAAGGTTGTGTTTTTTGTGAAAATTAGTATCTAGTTATAGATAAATACATATTGTGTATTTGCAAAGGTTGAACAAAGCAAGTATAACACAAAATATACTATAATCCCCTGAGGCGAATGCGAGGTTTAAAAAAATTGAGTGTAAAACAATGTCAGTTTGGTGCATGAAAATATTTTAGTGGGATAAACCTTGATAAAAAAGTTAACTCTTTCATTTTTTAAGGGAAGAATGAAAAATTGTACAATGCAATGCCAATTTTCTAATGTTGTAATTCAACATCAGTCATGATCCTTATATAACTTTTAAAAGCGACACACAATTGCTCAAGTATCATTAAATAGTGACATGAATCAATCTCTTAGTCATCATATGCGGATTCAGTGCTCGTATTATCATCACATGACACTTCCCTTTTTTTAAGAACAAGTTTTTCAAAGCAAACACAGTTTTAGAGTACAAATGCTATCTGGAGCGTAAATACCGTCATGATTGATTCGGTCAAACTCGTCAGATATAGTCTTACCTTTGCATAGGAAACACAAAAGCAATGTGAGTACAAAGTTTCGATCAATGTTCATGACCCATATTCCCATAAGCATATGCATGATATATCTGCGCTACCAATCCCATATGTAATGGGGCGAATGTTGCCACAGAAACGATTGACTTTGTTATAGCCATACATTTACGATTTTTTTGTCATCTTAATGGAAAATATACGGTTCAGAAGCGCCTTTGTGTTATTTTTCATCAATTAACTAACAAATGAAATTTTGAGCCTAGGCTCCGTGTTGAAGACACGGGACCGTGACCTATAATGGTTTACTTTTATAAATTGTGACTTGGATGGCGTGTTATATCATTGGCACTCATACCACATCTTCCTTATATCTATTAAGAAGCTAAGCGGGCATCGTTTCCATAGAAATACCAAAACGAGGACATAGCTCATAATAGCACTGGTGGCAGAGTGAAGTAATTGTTCTTCTTTTAATGTATCCTTGATATTTTTAGACACACCTTGGTGTAATTCTGAAAGTCTTAACATAGACTTAGACTTCAATTTTGCTGCAGCAGATATGGCATCCCCTATATTGAGTTCAGAGCTAAACTCTATATTTCATATCCCTTGGCCCCACTGTGTCTGAATTGTAAGGTGTCACACTATCTAGTTAGTTCTGGAGTTTGGCAGTTCGGTAAGCAATAAGAGACAATCTTGGTAAAAGTGATCGGTATATCTAGAGGATGTGCTACATGAGAAAGGCTTTTTCTTCTGGAAGAACAGATCACATAACTAACAATCGTTATTTATGAACTGACAGCAAGTTCAAATTCTAATTTTTCAGTAACTATTTACTAACTTGCACAGGTGTTGCTTCAATAAGTACTTGGTTATGCATGGATAAATGATTACTCACATTAAAAAGCACAACTTAAAAGACTGTCACATGCACGTTTAGAGGACTAGGTTTTGTGTACTTTTTTTTTTAAGGTTTTTCTTTTACAAAAAAAACCCATGTTTTCATATCCAAACTTCAAGGAAGAAACTGAGCGCGAGATCGTATAAAAGTGTCAGGTTGTGAGGAGACATGTCAATCAGTTTGATATATGGATTTCTGTTGTTTCTAATTTAAAGTACCTTAAGGGTGACTGGTCAACGAAATATGGTCACTTGGTCTTCTCCCGACCAGCAGTAAAACGAAGTTGGGCGTCCGTTTGGCTGTGCGGAATGTATCAAGTTCGCAGTCACGTCAGATCAGAGGGGTTCGTAGGTGGCCTGTTGCAATGGAAAATTTCTATTCCAATCCAATATACCATCTATTCCAGTTGCAGTCTAAATTTTCCTGACCATCATCCCGAATGACCTCTATTATGACAAAATCCACCTATTGTTTTTATTGTTAACTTGTTCTCGTCCTGAACATGCTTGACATATTTGCCACTGGACGTTAAGCAACCAACAATCAATCAATATAATTTAAAGACACACCAACTTTGCCTTCTGGTGCAAGTCTCATACCATCACTGATGATTCGCCCAAAGAAAGCAGAATATCAAGAGAAGTTGGTTTTAGCATCATCCTGTCACACACCAAATCTCTGCGAAACTTCAATAGTACTTTCCCCCGACCACTTGCATGCATATTAATTGCTCTGAGGTTAAACATTGGCATACAATGTATTTTCACACAATATCATTATCCAGAAAAAAACTCTTATCCGAAGGATTTGGTTAACTTTTATAAATAGTCAAAATTTTATTACCCAAAAATAACTTATTTACAGAAAATGCATGTAAGAACTTTTATATATATTTAAATCACTCAAAAATAAATTAACTTCTCCTACAAAATCTACATAATCACATCGAAACTATTACAATTGATTGTGAAGGAAAAAATGAATGGTAGAGCTGATTGACGGATAGGAAATTTCCGTACTTAAAAAAGGTACAAATGATGTTTTTATTTTTGAGTTTTTGACTAAATAGTTTGGAATTTGTCCAACAAAATTTGCATGCAGCATCGCAATAATACGTTTTGTCCTCTCAAATGTCAAATACTGTTTTTGAATCATATGTTTTCTTGTTTTTAAAGAAAAACGCGTTAAATTTCTATCTAAAAAACAGCCAACTTTAAGTTTGAAAGTTTAACTTAGAGATGGTTTTATATTTATGTCTTCATCATTCCGATGATCCTTGATGATATATGCATTGACAATATTTACGAAAATAGCGGGAAATTCAACCAAAAAATATATTTTTGGACTTTAAGGTAACTAACCAAAACCGTAAATTGAGGGGTACCCCCATTAAAGGGATAAAATACAAAAATGTGACCATAGAAACTTTTTACGACCCGACGAAAATTAAAATATAAATATTATTCAATTCGCAGCCGTGTGTTATTCCAGACCATTAAACTCGTTAACTAAGCGTCTTTTTCGATGTCAGTTGCAATACTAAATGTTGAAGAGCATTGGTGATTCAAAATGTTGTGCCAAATACGGCTAAGGTTATCTTTGCCTGGGATAAAATAAAAATCCTTAGTATATCGAAAATTTCTGTAAACAGGATATTTATAAAAAGGACCATATAATTGATATACATGTCAACACCGAAGAGCTGACTGCTGGGATTCACAGGTTATTTTTCGACTTATGCGTTTGAGTGTCCTTTTGGTAGTTTTCGTCTCTCTTTTAGAAAATAAACACTTAAATCATTGTTTGAATATCCTACCATGGAAGTATTATATTGACTTAATATAATACTTCCATGATCCTACCATGTTGAAGTTAGCATTTTTAAACTTGTCCCAATTATCTATGCTCTGCTCATATAATAATTTTATATAATTGACTTAATATTAACAGTTTAAAAGAAAATGATTGTAGAGTGGTCGATGGTCAACAAGAGAATGACAAACTAATGACATTCATTTTTTTTTTTACATAAATAAGGCCGTTAGTTTTCTCGTTTGAATTGTTTTACATTGTCTTATCGGGGCCTTTTATAGCTGACTATGCGGTATGGGCTTTGCTCATTGTTGAAGGCCGTACGATGACCTATAGTTGTTAATGTTTGTGTCATTTTAATCTTTTATGGATATTTGTCTCATTGGAAATCATACCACATCTTCTTTTTTATAAGCAGCGATGTCTTGGACACAACTTTTGAAGATGAATGTTTGGATGATTGTGTCATCTGTATGGATACCATAACAGAACCTATGAGGCTAAATTGTGGTCATGTCTTCTGTGTTGACTGCATTGAAGAATCATTAAAGATTAAACCAGTCTGTCCAACCTGTGGAACAGTACACGGAATACTTACTGGTAACCAGCCCGAGGGAACCATGGATATTCGTACATCAATGATATATTTATCAGGATATCGGAACTGTGAAACAATAGTTATAGAATATGACATACATTCTGGAATTCAAGAGGTAATTATCTGTCTTTGTAATACAAAATAATAAAAGGAGTAGTGGTATGATTAGTATTAAATTAAAACTTCTCAAATATTTCATTTTTGTGTTTATCTAATGTGCTTTTACTCCTGTTGTTTCGATCTTACAATAACATGAATAACAGAAAAATCGTATGAATATGAGAAATTAAACATTAAGGCAGCACAATACAAAAACAGACAACTTCGTTCTTCTTTAAATTTTATAAATGAGGTACCAAAACTAAGAAGAAAGATTAATCTTTCAAATTGTGATAAGTTCATAATGACAGTTATGTAATTAGTTCTTATATTGTGATTTCCACATTTGAATGCATTCTGCTTCTTTGTTATTTATAGCATCCTTAAATATTTTATAGAATCTATTAAATATTTTGGGATGCTATGAATAATAAAAAAGCTAAATTCATTTAAGGTAGCACAATACAAAGATTTTAAAACTCCAACTCCCAAGTTTCAAAATGCTGTTACTTTCTTAATAATGCTTGAAAATTTATAAAAGTGGTAGTTTTGGATAGCTAACAGATAACTCTTTCTAATTAATTTAATGTTAGTATTATGCAACAATTATGTAACCAATTATAATGTTAACTGTGTCTAAAATATTTTTCACCAAATTTTCACTTTCAAATGAAATTAGCTTCTGCATAGGTTTCCCTAGAGGGTTGATTTTATTATATGTTGTTCCTATGGCCATTATCTACAAAAGGGTGTCTCAGATTTCAGATAAAATGTATAGAACAAATTTTACACCTAATTAAACATTATCTTCTCTTATGTGGTTAGGATGTTTACACTAATTAGAGATTTATGAGAGAATGGAACACCATAGAGACAATCTGAGACACACTTTTGAGGCCCTTGATGTGTTGATTTAGATTTCCTTAAATTTTCTGTATAGTTAAAGAGATGATAGAGCTAAATTCATTCGAGTGAACTTACCCAGATTTTGCCGCTAATTACATAATAATTGATTACATAATGATTGCATAATAAAAAATATTGCATTCATTTAAAAGATTAATCTTTTATCTATCTATATATACCTCTTTTATTATTTTCTATGCATTCATAAGAAAGTTATAGCATTTCAAAGATTAGTGATTGGAAGTAAACAAATCTTTGTATTGTGCTTCCTTAAGTGTGGACATAACAATATACCTGACGATATGCCAGTATAATACTCACATGTTCCGAACATATTTGTACGATCGGATCATAAAGGTATACGCATATAGTCCGGCAAAGTCACTGAATAAATGATCTCGCAATAATTTCTTAATGTACAGTATAACTCGAGCCAACACTGAAGTAATTTGTGACTACTAGGGATAGTGGCTTTTTACTTAAGATATCGAATGCCATGATGTATATCCATTTGAAAATGATTTGTAATTTGTTTCATTTCTGAATTGGGGATTGTGATGATATACTAGACTATAGGTTTGATTTGATATATGCTGTGCTTGCTACTAGTTGTGATAAATATGCGAAACCATTTCAATACGTATGGGTTTTTTTCATGTTTTTTTACGAAGAAAGATCATCCACAACCTGGTAGACGCTTTGACGGTATTACACGTACTGCCTACCTACCTAACAATGAAAGGGGCAGACAGATTTTAAAGATGTTACAAGTGGCCTTTAAAAGGAAATTGGTGTTTACTATCGGTTGTTCAAGAACAACTGGAAAAAAGGGAGTTGTAACTTGGAATGATATACACCATAAGACAAATCCGAATCCAAACACAAAGTATGTATGGTAAATACAATCGTGAAATTAACAGTAGCTTTAATATTTAATTCACTTTGAATACCCAGTTGGGTTTGTTTTTTTCATTTACTGCGTTTGAAAATTACTACTGATGATGCCTGAACTTATTGCACATCTATTTTTTGCATATAAAAATGTATTATTTTGTCACGCTTGTAGGAAACTAGAGCACTTAAACGTTTATTTGTCTTTTGTGTATGTTAATAATTCTATTAATTTGCATTGACCACAACAGCATTTTCTATAACTTTTTTGTATGATTAAAACTAACATGTTTAACCAAATATTAATGGAACAACGACACGAATTGATTGTCCTTCGCCGTATAAAATTACTGTTAATGGAACAACAACAACAATCGGTTGTCCTTCGCCGTATAAAATTACTGTTAATGGAACAACAACAACAATCGGTTGTCCTTCGACGTAAAAAAAATCATGGATGTGACAGGGAGATATGTCTTTATACAGACACAACACTTTGACATTTTACTTCAACATCACTGTTACTCAATCAAATAATCACAAAACTATGTTCATGCATACGACAAAGGCATTGCCTATATCATTTCTGTTTTCGTTTCACTTTTGCATATACTGAATTTTATATTATAAAAATGAATACGACATATTGGTATTATATAAATTACGTTTTTTGAAATGCATTTTAAGATTTGGATATCCAGATGAAACGTATTTTAGCAGAGTGATAGACGAGCTTGCAGTTAAAGGTGTCACAGAGAAAGATATTTGAAATGAGTGTGAAATCCACAAAACTTGTTAAAATCAAGACAGTAACTTGTGAAACTTTTGCATTGATTGAAATACAATACTTTCCTCAGACATGTATATTTGTTTATATACTACCTATTGCTTTGTTCCCCAATGAAGGGGTGTGGCTTCAATTGCTATGTAAATGTTATCTAATAAAAACTGTATAGCTATCATGTTTTATGCATCGTATTTGTATTATTGTATGGACGTATTTCAAAATAATAATGAAATGATCCTTATCATGAATCACACCGTTAGTTATTTTAATTGTTTCTCATGTTGTCATGATTGGGGCGTTATAAAATGACTTATCATATGGAATGAGGTTTAGCTTAGTTAAATGTTTGTATCTTCGTATTGTATTTTTAAGTGGCTTTTTGAATCAATGAAAATCATACATCTCTTTATTTTTATATACGTTTAACGCATTTGATTAATAAACTCCAACAAATTATATGTCTGTTCATGTAAGAAAGAATCAAACTGTAAGGAACAACCTGGACAAATAAAAGATCTCTTTTAGTTTGGTAGGCGCGATTTCTGGAAAATCAAAACATTATAACTGCAGCATTGCGACACCCCAACAAAATGGCTTTACAACTTAAGGATATATGATTTTATTATTTATAATCGATATTAATCTGCCTGTCTAATCCTCGCTAAAGATTTTGTGATGACATCTGTAAAAATTTCAGTACAGATTATGATTGGAGTCAAACTTGACTGTATTGTCATAAATGAATTAAAGGAAATATAGGCTAGCAGGTTTTACCTCGAAATCATTTGGTTGAATTGGAACCAAACATGGATATATGGTCACCTATAATGTTTCTTAGTTTGAAACCCTCATATGACTTGATTCAAATATGAATGTTGGGTAAGATAAGCCTAATAACCTTGGTCTTCAAGCAATAGGCTTTGCAAAACTGATACCTAATATGCTAGACAGGACGATTGTTCGTTGATGCAGATGTATGAACCAATAATGGCTTCCGTTTTGATTAAGCTATTCGCTGCTTTGAGGTACGTATTTTAACAATTCTAAGATTTTAACACATGCCAATAATCCTTGAAACAACTTTTAAAGTATGTAAGGCTGTATTAACGTATGGTACATAGTTCCCACGACATGTGTTTCCGAATAAATTTCACATAGGATTAAAAGCATTTTTAGCTCACCTGGCCCGAAGGGCAAATAGAGCCCTACTCGTCATTTGGCGTCTGTCGTCGTCGTCGTTAACTATTTACATTTAGAACTTCTTCTAGAGAACTACTGATTGGAATAAAACCATACATGGCATGAATGTTCGTTATGAGGTACCGACCAAGTGTTGTTACTTTGTAGCTGATCCATCATCCAAGATGTCTGCAAGCGGAGGACTTAGTTTAACATAGGACCCTGTGGGAAATGCATACAAATGACTTCTTTTAGAGAACCACTAAATCTAATGAAACCAAACATGACATGAGTGTTCCTTATGAGGTGCTGACCAAGTATTGTTACTTTGTAGCCGATCCATTATCCAAGATGTCCGCCAGCGGAGGACTTAGTATAACATAGGACCATGGGAAATGCACACTAATGACTTTTTTTTAGAGAACCACTGGATGGAATTAAAACCAAAAATAGTATGAATGTTCCTTATTAGGTGCTGACCAAGTGTTGTTACTTTGTAGCAGATCCATTATCCAAGATGGCCACTAGTGGGGTAACTTAGTTTAACATAGAACCCTATGGGAAATGCAAACAAATGAATTATTTTAGAGAACCACTAAATGGAATGAAACCAAACATGGCATGAGTGCTCCTTATGAGGTGCTGATCAAGTGTTGTTACTTTGTAGCCGATCCAACATCCAAGATGGCCGCCAGTAGGGGACATAGTTTAACATATGACCGTATGGGAAATGCTTAAAAATGACTTCTCTTAGAGAACCACTGAATGGAATAAAACCAAACATGGCATGAATGTTCCTTATAAGGTGCTGATCAAGTGTTGTTACTTTGTAGCCGACCAACATCCAAGATGGCCGCCAGCGGAGGACTTTGTGCATTTCCCGTAGGGTCCTATGTTACAAATGACTTATTTAAGAGAACCACTGAATGGAATGAAACCATGCATAGTATGAATGTTCCTTATGAGGTGATGACCAAGTGTTGTTACCTTGTAGCCGATCTATCATCCAAGATAGCCGTCAGCGGGGGACGTAGTGTAACGAAGAACCCTTTGGGAAATGCATACAAATGACTTCTTTTAGAGAACCACTGAATGAAATTTAACCAAACATAGCATGCATGTTCCTTATTAGGTGCTGACCAAGTGTTGTTACTTTGTAGCAAATCCATTATCAAAGATGGCCACTAGTGGGGTAACTTAGTTTAACATAGGACCCTATGGGAAATGCATACAAATGAATTCTTTTGGAGAAACCACTAAATGGAATGAAACCAAACATGGCATGAGTGTCCCTTATGAAATGCTGACCAAGTGTTGTTACTTTGTAGCCGATCCAACATCCAAGATAGCCGCCAGCAGGGGACTTAGTTTAACATAGGACCCTTTAGGAAATGCACACAAATGACTTCTTTTAGAGAAGCACTGAATGGAATTTAACCAAACATAGCATGCATGTTCCTTATTAGGTGCTGACCAAGTGTTGTTACTTTGTAGCAAATCCATTATCAAAGATGGCCACTAGTGGGGTAACTTAGTTTAACATAGGACCCTATGGGAAATGCATACAAATGAATTCTTTTAGAGAAACCACTAAATGGAATGAAACCAAACATGGCATGAGTGTCCCTTATGAAATGCTGACCAAGTGTTGTTACTTTGTAGCCGATCCAACATCCAAGATGGCCGCCAGCAGGGGACTTAGTTTAACATAGGACCCTTTAGGAAATGCATACAAATGACTTCTTTTAGAGAACCACTGAATGGAATGAAACCAAACATAGCATGCATGTTCCTTATTAGGTGCTGACCAAGTTTTGTGACTTTGTAGCTGATCCATTATCCAAGATGGCCACTAGTGGGGTAACTTAGTTTAACATAGGACCCTATGGGAAATGCATACAAATGAATTATTTTAGAGAACCACTTAATGGAATGAAACCAAACATGGCATGATTGTTCCTTGTGAGGTTGTGACCAAGTGTTGTTACTTTGTAGCCGATCCATTATCCAAGATGGCCGCCAGCAGGGACTTAGTTTAGCATAGGACCTTATGGGAAATCCATACAAATGACTTCCTTTAGAAAACCACTTAATGGAATAAAACCAAACATGGCATGCATGTTCCTTATTAGGTGCTGACCAAGTGTTGTTACTTTGTAGCAAATCCATTATCCAAGATGGCCACTAGAGGGGTAACTTAGTTTAACATAGGACCCTATGGGAAATGCATACGAATGACTTCTTTAAGAGAGCCACTAAATGGAATAAAACCAAACCTGGCATGAATGTTCCTTATGAGGTGCTGACCAAGTGTTGTTACTTTGTAGCTGATCCACTATCTAAGATGGCCGCCAGCGGAGGAC
Source organism: Mytilus trossulus (assembly GCF_036588685.1). Taxonomy (NCBI): domain Eukaryota; kingdom Metazoa; phylum Mollusca; class Bivalvia; order Mytilida; family Mytilidae; genus Mytilus; species Mytilus trossulus. The sequence continues at coordinate 8,827,149 of NC_086384.1, forward strand.
TTAGTATAACAAAGGACCCTATGGGAAATGCACACAAATGACTTATTTTAGAGAACCACTTAATGGAATGAAACCATGCATGGTATGAATGTTCCTTATGAGGTGCTGACCAAGTGTTGTTACTTTGTAGCCGATCCATCATCCAAGATAGCCGTCAGCGGGGGACTTAGTGTAACGTAGGACCCTAAGGGAAATGCATACAAATGACTCCTTTTAGAGAACCACTGGATGGAATGAAACCAAAAATAGCATGAATGTTCCTTATGAGGTGCTGACCAAGTGTTGTTACTTTGTAGCCGATCCAACATCCAAGATGGCCGCCAGTAGGGGACTTAGTTTAACATAGGACCCTTTAGGAAATGCATACAAATGACTTCTTTTAGAGAACCACTGAATTGAATGAAACCAAACATAGCATAAATGTTCCTTTCCTGAAGAGTGTTGTTACTTTGTAACCATTTTTTTTCTTTTTTTATATGATTTCAAAAACCCAAGTAGAGTCTGGTGTGCGATACAGGTTCTTGAGAGCCTTTAGTTTAAGGAATTTATTGGTATATATACTTGATTTTTATGTTATTTATACACCAGTAAATTCCTTTGAAAAGGCGTTTAATCCGTTTCATTCTTATAAATTGGAAATGAAGAATTTGATTTTCCCTTTTTCACACGTAAACTGCATGCTTGTGTCATTGAAATGACCACTCGCATGAATAAATTTGTTGGTTCACGCAAAAATATGTACTCCGTAAAACATGGTCAACACGGAGCCTAGGTTCACACCGAACAGCAAGCTATAAATGGCCCCAAAAAATACTAGTGTAAAACAATCTAAACGTGAAAACCAACGGTCTAATCTCTTGGACCACATTGTTCAAAGTATACGATTATGTATTTTAAGCCTATTAAGTAAAAGAGAATGATGAGAAAGTAAAATCACAAAAATACTGAACTCAGAGGAAAATCAATTTGGAAAGTCCATAATCACATGGCAAAATCAAAAAACAAAACGCATCAAAAACGAAGGATAATTCCTAAATATGTCGGCCTTGCTAACACAATATATTAAGGCATAGATGATTTAAAAAAAAAAAGATTTACTTCTGTTCCTTGAGCAACACGACGGATGAAACTAGTGGAACAGGACATGCGTACCCTTCTGGAGCACACGAGGTCACTCAAGGAGTTTTAGTTCATATACTATATTATGCCCCATCTACGATAGTGGAGGGGTATTATGATTTCTGGTTGTGGGTTCGTTCGTTCGTCCGTCCGTTTGTCCCGCTTCATGTTAAAGTTTTTGGTTAAGGTAGTTTTTGATGAAGTTGAAGTCCAATCCACTTAAAACTTAGTTCACATGGTTCCGATGATATGATCTTTCTAATGTTAATGCCAAATTAGAGATTTTAACCAAGTTTCACGGTCCACTGAACATAGAAAATGATAGTGCGAGTGGGGCGTCCGTGTACTTGGGACATATTCTTGTTTTTTTTTATGTGAAGTGTACTTCACCTAGTGTGTTAGATAATTGTCTTTCTTTTTACTTTGGCTTACGTAGGTTTTTTTCCAATATTTTTTTTAATAAGAAAACTTTGAGTTTTCTGTATTGATTCAATAGGTTTTGAGTTATTTCTTTACAGTAGATTGAAAATCAAAAACTGACAAACTTTACGGGATCTTTTGTAAAATCTGGTCCCCACCTCTCCATCCTCCACCATTGAAGAGGAGGGGCTTTATCGTAGCCCTCAGCTTGCAGGATTAGAAAATTTAAAAAAAATGAATTTAAAACACCAATCTATGGAGGATTCTTAACGAAGAACATTAAATTATCCTTTGATATGTTATCTATATTACATTTTACTGTTTGTTTATAAACACTATGTCGATGTTCATATTTTTTGGTTTCTTCAACAAAAAACTATCATCTTCTTCTGTTTTATTACTAGCTACATGTAGAATAGTTTGCTTTTTTTCATCAGCTGCTACAGTGAACTCAAAGTCATCAAAACTTTCTTTGGTGTCCACTGATCTTTGGCACATTGTACAACACAGGCAACTAAATCCTCCCATTATTAATAAAATGCCTGAAAAACGTATGAATATTATATTACGAAGTCATGTAAGAACTTCAAAGATAAAGATTTTATCTGAAATTCACAGTTGTGTAAAAACGATTTATACTGCAACTAGTTGTGTAAAAATGAAGATGTGGTATGATTGCCAATGTGACAACTATCCACAAAAGACCAAAATGACACAAACATAAACAACTATAGGTCACCGTACGGCCTTCAACAATGAGCAAAGCCCATACCGCATAGTCAGCTATAAAAGGCCCCGATAAGACAATGTAAAACAATTCACACGAGAAAAGTAACGGCCTTATTTATGTAAAAAAAAAATGAACGAAAAACAAATATGTAACACATAAACAAACGACAACACTGAATTACAGGCTCCTGACTTGGGACAGGCACGTACATAAATAATGTGGCGGGGTTAAACATGTTAGCGGGATCCCAACCCTCCCCTAACCTGGGACAGTGGTATAACAGTAATTTTTTTTCTTTTATTTGGCGAAAAATTGGGGAAGGGTTCAGTAGAACCTCGCCCTCCCCAGTTTCCCAGCCTCGTACAAAATAGTTGATATTTTTCTGACATTGACCTAATAATGTATATTTAAAAGCATTATTTTCTTTAGTCTCATTAAAAATTGTAAGCTGTACATACCTGCTACTAGGAAGGAATCTCCGTAAGTACCACCATAATTAAGGATAAATCCTAAGAAAAAAAAATCAAATAATTATTATTCGTCCAAAATATCGATCATTGTCTTTTGAATATTATATTTACATATTAGTCGAAAATTAGGTAGGTAGTGTCTATTACTTGGAAAGACTGAGAACAAATTCATATTTATCAAACTGCAAATGAAATGAGCAGAAAACAATTTCTAACGCTTTATACATATCTAAAGTTATTTGAAATTGTAACCAGCATTCTCTATGCAGATCTATCTAAATTGTTGTTGCTAGTGTATGCTGATGAAACTGTGCTAATGACAGAATCATCAGTAGATCTCCAAAAGCAACATTTTTTAAAAATTATTTTTCACTATAGAAATAAAAAGTTATTGCCGATAAAAATAATGTCATATTTTGTTTTTTATAGAGGAACTCTTCCGAGAAACCTTTTTTAATGTTTTATCTTGAACAGAATAGAACTAGAATGGGTAAATACCTTATTTATTTAGGGTAAGAATTGAACAGGAATGTGATCTTTACGAGAGCGAAACAGTCCATATATATACATGTATATATATAACAACAAGGCTTTCTCTGGGGTCCTGGAATAAGGCAGAGCTGCATGACATTGTAATCAAAACACAATACGAGTTATTAAATAAAATGATAAATAATCAATTTACTGAATTGGTGCTAAGTTATCGAGGTCCACTTTAAATTTGGTAAATTGATGCTTCGTTTATAATCTTCTACACTATCGTTTTATTTATCATTTGGAGATATCCTCTAGACATTGACATAAAAAAAAAATAGAATGATATCATTCTGGGCTGAACTTCGATATAGAAAAGAGTCCAAATTGTTTATAACTTATGATTTCAGTTGTCAGATGCATCTAAACGGTGATCGGTATTTACGGTTACATGTAGATCACATACAAACACGATAAGTGAATGCGGCTAAACATAAAGTTGGAGCATACAAACTTTTATAAATTTGAAATGTCAATGTCTGGCAGATAGTAGAAAACTTTAAGAATCAATAGAGCAGAATTGGCGTTTATCGTAAAAGGGTTCACACAAACCTATACATAACTATAATATGGAAGAAAGATACCAGAGGCACCTGTCAAACACAAAGATAGAAAATATACTGACACCGCCATGGTTAAAAATAAAAGTATAGAGTATTTCAATATAATTTTAGATTGTAGTTTTATTATACTTTTTAAATAACAAAAATGTTGTAGAATTTAAAAGATTTCAAACAACAAATAAAAATATTTTTTTAAAGCTAGTGTTATCAAAAAAGATTTCCTATGCTTTTCGTTAACGGGAATACAGAAAATGTAAAGTCATATTGTAAACAAAAATATACATGATATTATTACACCCGATCAAATAATTTTAATTAAACACCATTGATGTCTGCCAAAAAAAACGAAAGATTAATTAACTTTGCAAATTTATCAAATTCAGAAATAGGTTAATCTTATCATGCTTAATCTAGTGTAAAAATATGTATGAAAAAAATATAAGAAATTAATTTCACCTGCCAGAGGTGGTCCTATGAATGTTCCAACTCCACAATACACCATGAGATAACCAACACCATGTGCGAGTCTCTTATGTCCTAAAATATTTATAACTATAGAATTCACAACTGCCCAACAGCAACCAGAATATCCACCAAGTAAGTAGGCAAACATAACTTTGGCGGTTGTATATGAACTAAATAAAGGGAAGATGATGGTGCCTAAACCTAATAAACTAAACACTCCAAATAGCATAAGTAACTCGTCAATGTTATGACTGTTATTAGCCATACCAAATAATACCCGAGTGAAACAGCCAGATATACCGGCTATTGATAACAATATAGACACTTCCATTTTCGTTGATTTTGTATGGAGACAATACTCAGGATAATGTATATAGAGTAGATAGATACTAATATTGGCCAGAAAGAATCCTAAACATACACATAACATTGAGCCACTCCGAACTATCTCCATATATGACGACACAGAATCACAGAATCTTTCTTTACGGTTTGAGTTCGCAGTTTTCATTGCAAGTTCTGTTTTAGATGGTCGAAATATGGCACCGAACACACAGTTTTGTAATGCAAGCCCTCCTAATAATAGAAAATATCCAGAATAATTGTATTCCTCATATATTAATTGGAAAACAGGAGTAAGAATAAAAGGTCCAATTCCACCACCCGATATAGCTATGCCACACGCCATGTTACGTTTCTTTTCAAAGTTAAACGCTATCACTATCAAACCAGTGTTGTAGCATAATCCAAATCCTATTCCTGAAAACAAAAATAGATATTTAATGTCATTTTCAGCACTGTTCGATAAATTATTATACAGTAGATGGCCTATAAAGAAAATTCGGTCACCTATGCTCCTTTTTATAAGAACTACTAAATGATATTTATAGAAAAATGAAATAAGTTTTAAACTCTCAAATACAAGTATCTTTTATAAAACAAAAAGATGCGTTTTCGTATGCAGATGCTGCACATCTGTTCTTAATCGGTATATGCTATTAAAGATTTCTGTTGAGTTCGGTCCCAGTTAGTGATATCTTCATCTGTGCTTGAGTACGTTTCATATTAAATATATTTTGAAAGATTTCATAATGGTTTTTAAAAGACATTGATGAAATTTTGTTTTTTCGTTTCGTTTACATTTTTTTTTTATCTAAATTAACTTTCTCTTCAATAAAGTGACAATTTTTAAAAGACCCCTGAATTCTGATGCGTCAAACCAACTCCACGAATTTTTTTAACCTGTACTCTGCAATATAACAATAAAAGCAAATAACTTTAGTGCGGCTTATTTTCTGTCTTTATAGTGTTTGATGTTGCTTTTGAAAACAGGTTCCAATTTTACAGAATAAAACAAATTATCGCATCCATTCCAAAGAATAAAAAAAATACAGTTTTAGGAATTTTGGTCCTCAATGCTCTTCAACTTCGTACTTTATATGGCCTTTTTAACTTTTAAGGATTCGAGCGTCACTGATGAGTCTTTTGTAGACGAAACGCGCGTCTGGTGTTTATATAAAATTTAGTCCTGGGCATCTATGGTGAGTTTATTTGCTAAGAAACAAAACGATAGTTTCCTGGTGTGAAACACATATTTTTTTATTTGTGATAAGTTTCCATGGTGTGTGCAAATGTTGGTTATCCATTCGTTTTGTAAGTTAACCTTAGTCGTCTTTGGCACAACGTTTTGAATTTTTGGGTCATCAATGCTCTTCACCTTGTTACTTGTTTGGCTTCGATCTAATCGTCACTGATGAGTCTTGTGTAGACGAAACGTGCGTCTGACGTATTATATTAAATTATACGCCTGGTACCTTTGATAGCCAATTAATATATTCTAGCATTTTATTTTGTCAGGTTTTATTGACTCATTATTTTGAATCTACCTTGGAATTCGGTTTTCTTTTTTTACCTGCAAGAATTCCAAATGTAAGAAATGTCCATTTGATATCCTCTACAAATCCTGTTAAGACAAGTCCTGTGGATAACATGAGTGACCCTAGTATCATAGCCACTCTACAACTATATCGGTTGATGATGGTACTGGCAATAGGTCCTGAAAACATAACAATAAGGAATTGCGAAACATTAGGCTTAAGCTTGCTTTTTATAACAGAAATATCACAATACGTAATAAGCTGGCAGGAAGTTGACATTATCCAAACCTACCAAACTACATTTGTACCAGTTTTAGTTTTGGCTAATCCGTTCTCGTCTTAACGAAATATTTACATTTGGAGGTTAAGCAAACACCAATCAATCAATCAATCAATCAATCAATCAATCAATAAATGTGATTCCAAATTAAATTTGACAATAAAAGCCATACGCCTACACATTTCACGTAAAGAAAAGAAAACGACCAATTGCTAATAGTTAACAATAAAAAATTCGGAACAATTTACATTAGTTCCTAATATTGTTCTTCTATGAGTTTCATGACGATGCTCGTACTTTATTTCTCTATTTTTATTGACTTAGTATACTCCGTTTTGGCGTGGTTGAGAGGGTATAGTACTAATAATAGAGAAACAATTAAAACTGTATTCAATATAAATGATATAGCAATGACGTCCCGGATTTTCCTATAACACTAAAATTATTAATGTAAGTGTGTATTGATTTTTCCCTACGTGTTGTAATAGTTAAATATTAATGATGTACAAACTACACATGATGATGTAACTTCAATAACAATACATGACAAATTACTCATCTGCAAACTATAATGCAAAATGTTGATTTACCTGAGCCTGTCATTAAAGCTAAAAATAGTGCAGAAATACATGTTGTTGTTAATACATCGGCATTGAAGTTTTCTAGCAGAGCGATATATATCATTCCACTAGCATACGCTAAATAGCCCATTACAATGTGCTCTCCCACTGACCCCATGAGAACGAGCCATGCCCAACCTCTGTCGGGTGAAGTTGACATTTATAAATGCGAACACGAGTACACTATAAACATTAACATATGATTTGCACTTGAGTTGATACGAATTCATGCAAGACTAATTCCTCCGGTAATTGTTCTCCTAATGTGAAAGTTTAACAAAAACATGATAAAGTATATGTTCAATATCTATAATCACAACCCTTTAAAGAAATTAAATCCAACCTTTGTATTATTTGAATACTTCTAGCGATTAATTATTGCGAACATTTCGATATCAATCTTGTGAGAGTTATAACGAAAAACCACAATGTTACATAAGACTATCAGGATACATAAGCGTATTGTTTAGAAAAATACCAGATTAGTTTATATTCGAAAATCAAAAGGTTTTTATTTTACGATTGTCATAATTTAAAAAAAAATAACTGATTACAGATCAACTTCTATATTCCAAGCAGCATCTTTAATGGTTCGTGTATTCTCATCAGTATTCAATTATTTGAATATTGTACATCAACTTATCATTTGGATTAAAACCTAAATAATTTAATAAAATTATAATGTTGAGGTCATATTTAACACCTAGAAATGTGTCCGCAACTTTTAATTAAAACGGCCTCTATTCAATAATGAACATTGTAGTAGTTTTCATTCTTACTGAAGTCATAAAAAAAATCGGTCTTCACTCGCTCTTAAAGGGGTAAATTCAGTAAATATATATACGTCATCAGGGACAGCCTATTTAGGGGAGAGCTTTCTGTATAACACTGAAGTTATATGCTCCTCCGATTGGCAGATAATGTTTGTAATAAATATTTTTTGGTAGATGGATCAAAGTTGAAAAAAAATTAAAAAATAAATGCTGAATGTACTATTTTTTCCCCTACAGGGTTGAAAAGTAATGGGGTTTAGTATAGGAATTCAGTGCGAATCTACATTGTTTGTAAACAAGGCCATGTGAATGCCCAAAAATGTCGCATGACCCTATGTTTTTATTGTTTTTATAGATTAGCATTAAAGTCAATGGGAGATTTTTTACTGAATTTACCCCTAAATATTTTAGTTTAAATCCCAACTAGTGATAATTCCGATTTCCGTAAATTTAGGTTCAATTCTTAATAATAATAAAACATATTTACAGTATTTGTTGTTAACATGATATCGTTCAAATGATGAATGAAATATTAAAAAAACTGTTGAAAACCCGTTGTCGAATTAATATAAAACAGTCAGGATTCTACTTCGTCAGAATTATTTCCCCATTAAGCCAGTTCATTTTAACAATCTTAGAAATGGAAGCCATTGTAGGGATGACGCGCTACCGATTTTGCTCTATCAAACCGATAAATTTATCCACATTGCACCATCCGTATATGTAAGTTGTATTTGAAAAGACAAATGTATTAACTAGATAATGAGCATCAGTTAATGATCTTGTCTGCATTGATTCAACTGAAAACTATTGTCTGATCTATTGTCAGGCGGAATTTTCGAAAATTCATATACATTGAAGAAAATTCTAATTAAATATTTCGTGGAAGGGCAGACTAGATTTGTTTAGTGGTTGAAGACTATAAACCATAATTATCACACTAAAAAATTATAATTTTTCGAAGATATGCATGTTCATCATCCAACTTGAAAGACTGTCGTCAGGTACTTTTAGTAAAAAAATATAGCTATTTGAACACACCTTCTCTGTTTTTGTGACTCACTAGATAGGTATTTCACTTGACCCATATATCTTATCTTTCAGAGCTGTTATTTTTTTGTGTCATAAAGGCAATCTGTAGCTTTGATATATAAAATTGATAGAATCTGAAGCGAGACAATGTATGAAATATTTTTACTTTGTACAATATCAAGACAAAATATTTAACTCAAACACGCCCTAACATAAAAAGTTGCACTCGATTTTCTCTTTTCAATACAATTGTAACCCATTTTTGGGAATTTTTTCTTGAGTCACATCATGGAAGGGCAGACACGAAATTTTTTTTATTTTCGTGGGCATCAATTTTCGTGGTTTGAGGAAAATTTACATATTCGTGGATATTTCATTTCGTGGTTTTGGCAAAGTCTACACTCAATCCGTTGAAAAATTTGTTATTCGTTGAACCTTTGAATTCGTCGTTCTCCTGTACCCACGAAATCCACAAAAAATGGTATCCAACGAATATTAATGAATCCACAGTAGATTGATATGTTGTTTTTCCAAAAAATCGGAGGTTATGCATTTTCTTTATCCAACTTGAAAGATACCCATGTCGTCGACTTAAAATCTAATTGTTCTGCTTAACTATGTACTAGATAAATTAAAAACTTATGCAAATGGTGTTTTTAAAATAAAATATCTCGTAATTGAGAAGAAAATTGTAATTTTGTTTGTTTCTATTAACTTTTAAAATTTTTGTCACTATAGTAAACAATACAGTACACATGTATCGCCTTCTCTAACAAAGATCTTCGATTCTTTTGTTCTATTTCAACCTGGTTTCCGACTCAAAAGGCATAACTGGAGTTTCTAATTCAAATTTTATTTGAAATTAACGATTTATTCAACTGCACTACAATTATTTTTATGCTCGCTTTTAATGAGCATAAAAAAACTGGCAATTGAACAATAAGCAATTTCTTGCAAATGGTAATTCACATGTTACAGATTTAATCTGCAATAATGATAGTCATTAACATCCGGCATTGAACAAACTAATGCTAAAATGTCCACTTCATCAACTGCGTGCCCCATCATAGAATCGATGTAAACGCGAATGATTGCATTAAGGACATACATGTATTAGCGCTAAGAGACGTGAGACGTTCTGGTGTTTAAAAATGTACACGTTTTGGCGAACAACAATTATCGGACACGTTTGGGGGTTATAAAAGCGATATACGTTTGGGCAATGTTGAATATTATGGACACGATTGGGGAGAATATACTTATTTGTTGAAATCAGACACGCTTGGGAGTGCTACATATGTTGAACATATTTATAGCTTACATTATGCTATTCGAAAACAAAATGCTTTCTATATACTTTTGCTTCAAATAAAAGAGATAAGTTGCTCTTTCGAGTCTACAAATAATTCATATGATGGATTACTTTAAAGTGGTTTTAGGAAATATATGTTTTCTAGGTACTTTCATGCCAAATTATTGCTAAAGAATTGCTACTTGGATGGATTTTGTCAAAGTCATATTGTAACCTAAAATAAGAGATTTAATAGATTTAATATGAATCAGTAAGAATTAACAGCAAAGGTCTTACTCTAAAAAATCAATTCAACCTTTGATCTTGACTTCAATTTCAAGGTCAATATCAATGATGTTTAACCAAAAGAGGTGGTAAAATTGTCGACATAGGATTAAGAAGATCAAGCAGCCTTGAATGGTGTTAACTCCTCAAACAATTTGTATGGTGTTATGGTGTAATTCATATGGTGCTATGGTGACTGGTTTAAGTGGAATAGTGCAATGGTGTACGAGGAATGACGTGATTGCGTAACGTGTATATAAAGCGTAGTTATCAAAGTTTCAAACTAGTCAAAATATTGATGAAAAATTATTTTTCATTTTATACATTAAATAACAATATTGTGATCAAAATTCGTTTTTCAAATATTCAAGGCGATAACTTTAAAAATAAACTCATTATAGATCGCACGATTACAATCTTTGTTTGACAGATTACCTTTAAAAATAAAAATTAGAAGGATAATTACTATTTGTCAGCCTTGTTAACACAATATACCAAGACATATATATAGTTTAATTGTATGCAGTGGATTATCGGGTTTCTCCAATCGAGAAAGTTAAATTAAGGAATTTTAAGTTCGAGCCTTGTGAAAAAGATTGTCTACTATTTTTCTATATGGCTATGTCAGTTATAATGAAAATATTATGAGTTAGTTTGAAAACAGAAATTAAGATGTATCGATGATGTTCTTTCCATTACAATCCTTTTTTTTCTGATTGGCTTCCATTTGTATATTCTTCTCATTTTTAGACGTATACCTCGAATTAGACATACACGACATTCTGAGTACCAGAATCTATGACAAAACAGACAATTTTAATTTTAAAATTATCAATTTCCCCCACCGTTAATAGCCAAAAAAAACCACTTCTCTGCATATTGGATACACGTTTCCCACCTTTTGCGGTTTTCAAGAGCATGCAATAACTATCCCAAGTTTCTGGGACATCAACGGTGTTTGAGCAGAACGTGGAAGAACCAAGGATATGTCAAAGACGTCTCGTCCTTTTTCTAAAACAAAATCATCTGGCGATACCAAGACTTCGTTGATAAATATTCCGTATCAACTTCACATATAACACATGATGGTCTTGATGTATAAAATATGGGTACCGACGTTATTAATCATCTTAATAACAATAACGTGTAAAAGTATTCGTTTGTTTGTCTTTACGAATATTATTTTTACTATTTAGTATTTTTTGGTGGTATCCATTTGACCTGACTTTGTACTTATACATCTCGGCATTGTGTTATTGTTTCTATTCTGGTCTTTCATTTTTGCTAATATGCTACAATGTTACAAACTCTGGTTTAAATATTTCTTATATCCCTATTTAAACAATTTAAATCATGATATTACGTAATAGAACTTATGTTCAATGGTTTTCTGTTGTTGGTGTGATTCAAAACAAATTTCTTTTCTCGTGTTTTATATAGAGTAAATAAAGGCAACAGTAGTATACCGCTGTTCAAAACTCATAAATCCATGGACAAAAAAAAAATCGGGGTATCAAACTCAAACCGAGGGAAACGCATTAAATATAAGAGGAGAACAACGACATAACACCGAAACGTAACACACACAGAAACGGACCAAGCATCAGACAAAACACCACGAGAATAACAAATATAACATGAAAACCAAATACATGAATTTGGGATAGACAAGTACCGTGCCACGTCTTATCTAAAATATAAGAGAAAACACAAACGACTCAACGTTAAAATGCAACACACACATAAACGAACAATAATTTAACAATGGCCATCTTCCTGACTTGGTACAGGACACTTTTAAAGGGAATAAAAGTGGTGGGTTGAACCTGGTTTTGTGGCATGGCACTTTAATGGTAAAGTTAAATATAACATTGAGATGACAACATAATATTACAGGACTACAATACAAATAGACAGGAGAACATATTAGACAAAGAAAAACATAATTAATAGATAACAAAAAGCATCAGGTTTAAAATTCAATACGCCAAAAACGGGCCTTGTCCACACAAAAATTATCAGTGACGCCCAGATATAAAAGATCGAAAGTGAAAAAAGTACAAAGTTGTACAGCACTGAAGATCAAAAGTTGAAAAGGTTTCGCCAAATACGGCATTGTTTTTATGCCCGGGATAAGAACATTCTTATTATATAGAACAATTCATGCTATTGCAAACAGTAAATTGTATCAAATGTATATGAAAGAGTTAACATAAAGAAACTTAGGTATTAAAACTAGTTACAGAAAACTAAACCCGAATACATAACACCAAGATATAAAAGATCGAAAGTGAAAAAGGTACAAAGTTGTACAGCACTGAAGATCAAAAGTTGAAAAGGTTTTGCCAAATACGGCATTGTTTTTATGCCCGGGATAAGAACATCCTAATTATATAGAACAATTCATAATATTGCAAACAATAAATTTTAACAAATGAATATGAAAGAGATATACATAATGAAACTGAAGTATTAACTAATTACAGAAAACTGAACCCGAATACATAAAGCTATTTAAGTTTAACACAGAATAGACACAACCGAATCAGTCCAGGCGTCAACGTAAATAAAAAAAATGTGACGTCACATACGATGGCGAAACGGCACAAACGTTATGTCCCATTTGAATTTAAAATTTATGAAATTTAGAAACAGCATGACCTCACATATGAAAAACTATCAAAGTGAGATAGAATTAGGATTGATTTAAGATTATATTAGAACTAAATACTGATAATTCATTTAAACAAAATGCATATAGCAATACTTATTAATAGCAATTAACTGTCATATATATATATATGTCCAGTTTATTATGAATCCAACTTCAAACGTAAATAATCGTTCAAAATTTAATATAATTAATAAAGGTGGTGATTAATTTTTCTATCCGTAACACATAAATATAATAAAAAGACGACAACACATTTGACAAAATCCGATGAGAATTACAAATATAACATTAAACCGTTGATTTTTTCTCGTTTCAATAGTGTTACACTTGTCATTCGTTGGACCCGTTATAGCTTGCTGTTCGGTGTGAGACAATGCTCCGTGTTAAAAACCGTACTTTGACTTATAATGGTTTACTTTTACAAATTAAATGTGATCTGGATGGAAAATTGACTCATTGGCACTCCCACCATATCTTCTTATATTAATTTGTCTATATGCCTTTTTGTGTTCTTTGTTACATATCATGTGAAATAGTACTTATACGTCCCGTCATTGTGTTATTGTTATGTGATAATTTATGTGATCTGATACATGTTGCTATATTTTGCTTATGTGTTTCAATGTTACAACCTTTTTTTTCCTAAACCTCCTGTACCAAGTCAGAAATATGACAGTTGTCCATTCGTTTAATTTGTTTAGGCTTTTTGATTTAGCAATTTGATTAGAGACTCTCCGTTTTGAATTTTCCTCGTCGTTCAGTATTTGTGCGATTTTACTTTTTATGTATATGACATAAATGTAAGAGTTCAAATTAACCTATAGCTAAATACTAGAACCAGAGACATACATGTATATACACATGACAGCGGCTTGATATAATATTAATATGTCTCTTCAAGAACATTTGAATTTAAAAGACTTTCCACCAATATGGTTTCATAACACTAAGAATATTAAATTGTTGTTTGTTATGTAATTCTATATTATGTTTTACTGTTTGAAAATAAATCCTATATCGATGTTTCATATTTTTTTATTCCTTCAATAAAAAACTATCATTTTCTTCGTTACTATTATTAACAAGAATAGTTTGCTTATTTTCATCAGCTTTTACTGTGAATTCAAAGTCATCAAAACTTTCTTTGGTGTCCACTGATCTTTGGCACATTGTACAACAAAGGCAACTAAAGCCTCCCATAATTAATAAAATACCTGAAATACATAAAGATATTATATTACAAGGTCACATTATTAAATATCTTTACAGAGAGCTTATGAGCTTATGAGTTACATATCTGTCTTCATTTATTGAGGTGTGGCTTAGTTGTAGTTTTTTTTATTAGTTCACGCCAATTTACCGGTAGTTTAGTGTTATACCTTTATCCTTACGTTCGTCTTACCGTCTGTTCGTCATCGGTGTTAGTTTGTTTTTGTACTTTTACTCCTCTTATGAAACAGTTGCCTTTATTTGCCCGACACCTATTATTTAATTAACCTTTATCCAAAATTGCAGTGACCAATCATATGAAAGCTCAGAACTCAAAATAATCAATAACAAGGTCATTCTAGGATCAAGGTATATGATGCAAATGCGAATCAAGCAATTAATGCGACTGGTTTTGAGCAAAAAATTACCATCATATAATTTTATCAGGGTTTTTCATGTGCTTAGTATTTGTGTGAAACAAGGAATATTTACAGTTATTCTCCGTTTATATCATCTAAAGTTTAAAGTTGTACATACCTGCTACTGTGAAGGAATCTCCATAAGTTCCACCATAACTAATGATAAAACCTAAGAATAAAAAAAATCAAATAAATAATATCATACAAAACATCTATCATTGTCCTCTGACATATTGTATTTAGATTTCATTTCAAAATCATTCGGTAGTGTTTCTTTTGTAGCTATATCATGGGAAGCATGCTATCAGAGTCATATTGATCAAGTTGCAACTTAATTGAACTGAAAATGATTTATAACGACATTGAACCTGAACTTGAAACTAGTAGATTGTATATTACCAACAGACAAAATAGAAACTGCAATCTGTGTAGTCATAATACAATCGGGACGAATTTCAGTTTATCTTGGAATGTCCTTTGCGTAGCGAGAAAACAATAGCATAGATTAGTTACAGCAGACCAAATAATTCAAAGTGTAGACTATTGATGTCTGCATAAAAAAGCTTATTGAACTTTACAAATTTATCTGTGTGTACTTCAGACTGAATCTAGTGTGAAGCCATCCATATCTTTTGTTCCTAAAATGTCTTTTATTACTTGTATTTTCTTAATTATTATGCATATTGTATAATTTCTGTATACCTTGCCAAAATGATGGTTTATTCGAAAAAAAAGAGATGTTATAATAAAGATATATATACACAGTGTAACCTGTGTAATCCGACACACCGGGGACCAGAAACAAATGCCGGATTAAACAGGGTGTCGGAATACTTAGGTTAATTCTGCAGGGAAAGGCATATTTTGGGACCATGAAAATGTGTCGGTTGAAGCAGAATGTTGGAATACTCAAGCATCGGATTAGTCAGATTACACTGCATATACAAATGCATGTACGAGAACAAAACAAAGAGGGTGTGACGGATAAACTAAAAGTTTTACTTAAAGTAGCTCTCAAAATACTTTTATTAAACAAGTAAATTGAAAATAATTGGCTATATAAGGAAACCATAGCTATGCAGTTCAAGGGTGCTTCTTTTTAGATTTCTACTCATTCTGCAATCATATAAATTTTTCCGGTCAAATAATTGCCGAACTGCAAAATGAACATACATTAAAAGAGGGGCGACAAATACCAGAGAGACAGTTAAAATCATTAATCAAAAACAAACTTACAACGCCATGGCTAAAACATAAAAGACAATAACAATCAAAATCAAGGAGTAAACAAAGACTCAAACAAACAAAGGACATGTACATCAACAGTTATACATAATAAATAAGAAACAACACGAACTCCACTAAAAACCGGGAGTGAAATCAGGTGCTCTGGAAGGGTAAGCATTTCCTGCACCGTATACGGCACCAGTCGTGTTATTTCTTTGTTCAGTTCGGTAATGATGGAAGGAAAATATCAGATATGATTTATGACACACTTTTGTAATAATGGCCAATCACCTCATGATGGTGGCGGTAAACTTTCTTGAGTGATTACCTTAATTTGATTGATTCTTAGGCCTGTCTTAGCAACTTTTGAGAAAACAGTATTCCTTGTTCAACAAAACTAACGTACTTTAGCTAGCTCTAGAGTAATGTATCAACTTAAACACGTATAATCCATATGCTGGTGCCGATGAGGTGTTGCTAGACAGATATGGACACAAAGACAAATAATAGTAAAATAAATTGGCTTTTACTGTAAACATGTGTATGAAAGGATATAATAGAATAAAAATTACCTGCAAGTGGCGGTCCTATGAATGTTCCAGCTCCAACATATATCATGAGATAACCAACACCATGTGCCACTTTCTCATGCCCTAAAATATTTATAACTATAGAATTCACAACTGCCCAACAACAACCAGAATATCCGCCAAGTAAGCAAGCAAACATCACTTTGGCCGTTGTATACGAACTAAATAAAGGAAACATGATGGTACCTAAACCTAATAAACTAAACACTCCAAATAACATAAGTAGTTCGTCAATGTTATGACTGTTATTAGCCATACCAAACAGTACACGTGTGAAACAGCCAAATAAACCGGCTATTGATAAAAATATAGACACTTCCATTTTCGATGATTTTGTTTGAAGACAATACTCAGGATAATGTATATAGAGTAGATAAATACTAATATTTGCAAGGAAGAATCCTAAACATACACACAACATTGAGCCACTCCGAACTATCTTCATATATGACGACACAGAATCACAGAATGTTTCTTTACGTTTTGAGTTCGCAGTTTTCATTGCAAGTTCTGTTTTAGATGGTCGAAAAATGGCACCGAACACACAGTTTTGTAATGCAAGTCCTCCTAATAATAGAAAAAATCCGGAATAATTGTATTTCTCATATATCAATTGGAAAACAGGAGTAAGAATAAAAGGTCCAATTCCGCCACCCGATATAGCTATACCACACGCCATGTTACGTTTCTTTTCAAAGTTAAACGCTATCACTATCAACCCAGTGTTGTAGCATAAACCAAGTCCTATTCCTGAAAAAAAGCAATAATATTTAGCACGTTTAGATTACTTATTTATCAATTGATGGATTGATGGCGTTAAATGTCCCTTTTATCACAATGTGATATATATTTGTGCGGTTGGATTTTACTGCTTGAGGAAACCATAGTACCCTTACATAATCTTGTATTTTCAGAAAAACTGAAAATTCAAGTCTCGCAAATATTTGAGTCGAACTTTCGGGGTTTGAACTAATGATGGCAGTGCTGACAGTTTTGTGATATAGAAGATGGAGACTATTTTTGTCACCTAGGCTTCTTTTCATTAGAATTGCTAAAATGTGGCTTTTATGAAAATATTTAACTAGTTCTTAAATTTCAAACGCAACCAATCCTACATTCCGAACTGCTTGTATTCGTTTTTTATTCTTCAAAAATAAAATGTTTGTAATGATCAATTATGATGCATGTGTTGTAGCACTAATAGTATACATGCGATAGAGTATTTTTACATTAACGTCTTTTGACTCCGGATTATATAATTTTTCAGCAGGCAACCTAATCTGTGGTAAGCCATCATATCACCCTTTCAAGTACGACCAACCAAAAGGCGTACAATCAAACACAGGATTGGTGTTATTGGGATTAGTATTTAACTGTTTTCAGACAATTTTGTCGTGTACAGAAAACATACAACAGTACACTCCCCCTCTAAATTGTACCAAATGTAAACTTTATTCTATCAATTTAAATTGCTCTTACTTTACAGAGTATCAGAATCAAAGTCGAAAATATGAAAATAGTCTATTGGAGCTATCAATTCAATTAATGCTTAATTGACACATTTACGCTCCAAATATTTAAACTTAATACAGTATTTTCATTTTTATGTTACGAAATCGAACTTAATTATCTATGTATTTGCTACATAGAAAACAAACTCTTGTCATATTATAAAATCTAATGCACAATTAAGTAATATTAATTATCCATGGTAAACATATAAACGGCAAACTAATCATTGATCTGAAATTTCACTGATTCAGTCATTGACTCTTTGTGTTAAAAACCACAAATACGTAATTTCGTGCTTGATAAGACACGCTTTTAACTTAATAATTATAATTATTGTCACAATAGTGTGTTAGAATCTCAAATGGTTTCGCCTTTTAAAAAAACTTTTTATTTTATTTTCATAAACAGAATTAGGTCAGCTTTGATATATATGAATGTATATATATATATACCAACTTATCATTGATTCGTGTCAATATATTAGTAAGTTAGAATACAATTAATATGTCCCACGCAGATATACCGTTGGCGTTATTATTAGAGCGTCTCTGATGAGATTTTCCCAATATGAACTCAAAATATGATATTGAAATTATTATGGTTTTAGAAATTAACGATTAACCTATTTTCGTTTCGTTTAACTCTAGGTATATCAACACTAGTACACTATGTTATAATGTGCCAAGATTTAAATACCCCAACATATTGATGTGTCACACATCCTTAACTTTAATTGTCAACTTTTGTTCTGCAATGTTATAATAAGAGTCAACGATTTTCAAAACGTTTATTCTCTGTTTAATAGTGTTAAATGAATATATGTTTCACTTTTTAAATAATTAAAGTTTATGTTGTGATCGCATACATTCCAGGGACACAATTGAATTATAAAGTTGCTGTGAAAGACAACGATCGTTTCCTTAAACGAAACGTATTAATTTTAACTGTTGTGCTTCTATCCTATACCTTTTCTTTATTAGTTCCGATGGTAAGTAAATTCTAACATTTTGTTTTGTCCGGTTTTATGGACTCCTCCCCACTCTTGAATTACATTGCAGTTTTGTATTTTTTGTGTATACTTTTTATCTTGACTTTTAGTGTATTTTTTGTGTATACTTTTTATCTTGACTTTTAGTGTATTTTTTGTGTATACTTTTTATCTTGACTGTAAGTGTATTTTTTGTGTATACTTTTTATCTTGACTGTTAGTGTATTTTTTGTGTATACTTTTTATCTTGACTGTTAGTGTGTTTTTTGTGTATACTTTTTATCTTGCCTGTTACTTTTTTTACCTGACATAATTCCGAATGTAAGAAACGTCCATTTGATATCCTCTACAAAACCTGTTAAGACAAGTCCTGTGGATAACATGAGTGACCCTAGTATCATAGTCACTCTACAACTATATCGATTGATGATGGTACTGGCGATTGGTCCTGAAAACATAACAATGAGATGTTGCTTTAATATATCTTATAGTAATTATAATCCTGGTACCTTGGATAACTATATACAACAGAAATATCCAACATATCTAGTAGGCTGGTAGCAAGTTTGAATAATATTGAGTGATTGTCAAACACCAGCTTGCTTTTCAGTATGTGTGTCATTTAACTTTTTTTATATATCTTATACAACATGTATACCAACATATCTCCTAAGCTGGGAGTAGGTAATATTTCCCAGTCTTCGTCTCCGTCGAACACAATTGAGGAACGTACATTTGCACCATTTTGCATTTCTTGTTAATCTGTTCTCGTCGTTTGTAAATTCTTGAAACATAAGCAAATATCAATCAATAAATCAATAGTTACATTTCTATTAGGTATGGAACAGTAATCAATAAATCTGCAACCATAAAAGAGGGACAAAAGATACCAGAGGGACAGTCAAACTCATAGATTGAATATAAACTGAGAACCTTCTAATTACTGCTAATAGAGAAAATAGTTATCAAAGGTACCAGGATTATAATTTATTGCGCCAGACGCGCGTTTCGTCTACATAAGACTCATCAGTGACGCTCAAATCTAAATATTTATAAATGTAAACAAGTAAAAAGGTGACGAGCATTGAGAATCCAAAATTCCAAAAAGTTGTGCAAAATACGGCTAAGGTTATCTTTACCTGGGATAAGAAAATCTTTAGTTTTTCGAAAATTCGGGGACGAAACGTCCACAAGCAGTGGCATCGACCCAGTGCAGCTGTGAATAGTTATCAAAGGTACCAGGATTATGATTTAGTACGCCAGACGCGCGTTTCGTCTACATACGACTAATCAGTGGCGCTCAAATCAAAATATTTATAAAGCCAAACAAGTACAAAGGTGAAGAGCATTGAGGATCCAAAATTCCAAAACGTTGTGCCAAATACGGCTAAAGTAATCTATACTTGAGATAAGAAAATCCTTAGTTTTTCGAAAAGTTTTGTAAACAGGAAATTTATAAAAATGACCACATTATTGATATTCATGTCAGAAGTGTTTACCACTGGGCTGGTGATACACTCGGGAACGAAACGTCTACCAGCAGTGGCATCGACCCAGTGGTGAAAAAAACTGAATTCCTAGTAATATATGTTTCTATTGCATCTGGTTTTAGTAACTCTATCTGTATCCTTATTTGTAAGGAGGACGGAATGATTGAAGTCTCGTCAACATGAAAATACTGCGGTCGTTTTACAAGGTTCATGATAAATCGTATGATAGACTCTCTGGCTAACTTGACCCTTGCAGCTACTCTTTCAAAAGGTCGTCCGTTTGAATTGACAAGGTATTAATATACAGCAATTGAGTGGAAGAATACACAACCAGTATTCCCATTGACAAATATTGATTTGGTACTTAAATCACCGTTACGGTAGAACAAGTAAGAGGATTTGCAAATTGCACAATCTGGCTGTATAAACCAATGCTGTTCGTAATACATTGTATCAAGTCAGAACTACAACATGTACAAGCAGTCACTGAATATTTGACAACATTTTAATAAGTTAAATAAAATTTAAAAAATAACCTTGCTCTATTTCGAGTTTAATGACCTTGATATGCTCTCTATTTCAATTCCTTTAGTGTATGCCGTTTTGGCATGAATGTGAGAATACAACAACAAACAAACAATATTGTACCCCTTTCAAGCAAGGACATTTTAAATCTCGTACTTTCAATAATGTTATTTTTTTTATTGATTTGTCCCTACATGTTTTTTGAATTCAATATGAACGATGTACATTTTCAAAATGATGATATAACTTTTAATACAATAAAAGACTCAAATCTAATAATTCAATTATAAATCATAGAGAAACAATATTAATTCTAGATTTACCTGAGCCTGACATAAAAGCTAGAAATAGTGCAGATATCCATGTTGTTGTCAATAAATCAGCATTGAAGTTTTCTAGTAGAGCTATATGTATCATTCCGCTAGCATACGCACAATAGCCCATTACAATGTGTTCTCCTACTGACCCTAGAAGGACAAGCCATGCCCAACCTTTGTCGGGTAGAGTTGACATTTTAAAATGACATACACGGTTACACAATAAACATTAAAAAAGTAATTCTCACTTGACTTGATACGAATCCATGCGAGAAGAGTCTCTCAGTTTGTCAATACTGTTAGTTTTGTTATGGTTATATGTGAATGTTTAACATAACGTAAATGTTTCAAAACTTTTTTCGCAATTTGTTTTCAAATATTATCCATATTGTATAGTAATTGCAAGCATTGTTTTATTAGAATACAAGCTAAAACCTGCAAGTATTGTGATACAATTTTAAAGAATTTGAATAGGGACATATAGTTAAAACCCCCCTTTGTCCTTAGTTGTGAACCCCCATTGTAAAATGGCTGGATCCGCCCCTGAATGCCGTGTGTAACACCTTGTATCAATTCAGAGCTACGAAAGTCAATGGATATTTGACAACATTTCAATAAGTTAAATACCTTAACCTTGCTCTATTATGAGTTTACAGACATTGATATGGTCTCTATTTCAGGTCAATTAGTGTATGCCCTGTTTGCAGGAATATAAGAGTACAATAACCAGCAAGTAAAATTGCATCCACTTCAGCAAAGTTGTCCTTGATTTCGTACTTCCAATAATGTTAGTTTTTTATTGATTTGTCCCTACATGTTTTATGAATTCAATATGAACGATGTACATTTTTAAAATGATGATATTCATTTGTAACTTTAAATACATTGAAAGACTCCAATCTAATAATTCAATGATAAATCGTAGAGAAACAATAATGATTCTAGATTTACCTGATCCTCCAATAAAAGCTAGAAATAGTGCAGATATCCATGATGTTGTCAATAAATCGGCATTGAAATTTTCTAGTAGAGCTATATGTATCATTCCGCTAGCATACGCACAATAGCCCATTACAATGTGTACACCTACTGACCCCAGGAGGACAAACCATGCCCAACCTCTGTCGGGTGAAGTTGACATTTTAAAATAACATACACGGTTACACAATAATAATTAAAATAATAATCCTCACTTGACTTGATACGAATCCATGCGAGAAGAATCCCAATGTTTGTCAATGCTGTTAGTTTTGTTATGGTTATATGTGAATGTTTAACATAACGTAAAAGTAAACTATATTTGCAGTTTGTTTTCAAATATTGTTGATATTGTATAGAAATTGCAAGCATTATTTTATTAAAATACTAGCTATAACATGCGAGTATTGTGATACAATTATACTTTTAGTTCGTATAATAAATTCCTTTATGTATATTTATTCTGTATATATGTCTAACTTTTTATAGAACGACTGCATACTTCTCAATAAAGTTGTTTTCATAGGATAACAATCAATAGGTTAAATCCTGTTCTATATATCATACTTTATTTTTTGTAAACTGGAAAAAGCTTTCATAAGGCATAATTTCTGCAGATAAAGCAGTATAAAGTTTAACCAGTTACAATGATTGGTTAGTGTATTGTTTTTATCATCGCCAATTGTATCGGAGGGTGTGGTTGTTGGTTTGCAAAATGTGCCCATTTTAGTTATACGTTGTAAAAGATTGACGAAACAGTCAAGCTCAAAGATTAAAAATAAACTGGCAACGCCATGGCTTTATTCAGTCAGCTAATTTGTATTCGTTCAGTCAATTAAAATGACTTCACTAATTTTATTATTTTATTGCTTTTTTTGTCATGTTAAATAAGAGATTTATAATGTAATGATGGTTGAAGTAATGTATGGTTGACACAAACTGTTTTAAATGACGATTCTTTTATAGCTAAGTTCAAACAGCGTGTAATTTATAGACTTCTAGATTTATATCTGGAGCAATAGTTATCAAGGTACCAGGATTATAATTTAATACGCCAGACGCGCGTTTCGTTTACATAAGACTCATCAGTGAGGCTCATATCAAAATATTTATAAAGCAAAACAAATACGAAGTTGTAGAGCATTGAGGAAACAAAATTCCCAAAAAGTTGTGCCAAATACGGCTAAGGTAATCTACTCTTGGGATTAGAAAATACTTAGTTTTTCGAAAAATTCAAAGATTTGTAATCGGGAAATTTATAAAAGTGACCACATAATTGATATTCCTGTCAACACCGAAGTGCTGACTACTGGGCTGGTGATACCCTCGGGGACGAAACGTCCACCAGCAGTGGCATCGACCCAGTGGTGTAAAAAGTTATCAAAGATACCAGGATTATAATTTAGTACGCCAGACGCGCGTTTCGTCTACATAAGACTCATCAGTGACGCTCATATCAAAATATCTATAAAGCCAAACAAATACGAAGTTGTAGAGCATTGAGGGTCCAAAGTTCCAAAAAAAGTTGTGCCAAATACGGCTAAGGTAATCTACTCTTGGGATTAGAAAATACTCAGTTTTTCGAAAAATTCAAAGATTTGTAATAGGGAAATTTATAAAAATGACCACATAATGCTATGATATCTTCCAGTTAACTATCATCATAACTCTAATTTTACAAATACAGATATGACAGTCATTGATTGCAGTTTTATCTTGGTAGATCTGTTAATTTCAGACATAATTCAGTAATAAATCAAGTACCGTTTACATACACATGACTTACACATGGGAATTGATTGGTTTTTGAATATGAACGGAAACGCTAGAAGATGTACAACTGTAATTATGTTGAGGAAAAATATCAGGAATACATATAAAGATTGAAAACTGTATAAAACATTATTTCAGGAAAAATCTATCAGTATATAATCTTTTACAAGTGTTATCGAACTTCATCTGTTCGTAAAATATGAAATAACTTAATTATTTTGGAAAGTATGTATATAATGCCAAAGAAAATTATAAATTTTAAATTATATTTTTCAAAATCATGCTCCTAGATTTGTTTTAACTTGTATAATTTGCATTGATTACATTCCTATA
Source organism: Mytilus trossulus (assembly GCF_036588685.1). Taxonomy (NCBI): domain Eukaryota; kingdom Metazoa; phylum Mollusca; class Bivalvia; order Mytilida; family Mytilidae; genus Mytilus; species Mytilus trossulus. Next base: position 8,851,643 of record NC_086384.1, read on the forward strand.
TTGTACTATGTGATGTTTTCTATATTTAAGTGCCAGTCTTTGTAAGAATCAGACAATTTAGGTAAAAATAAAAACATGATCAGAAAAAAACCATTGAGCTAATTATGCTATTTTACTAACCATCATCATGAGTTAAAAATTATTAGTCTTTCGTTTGTGTGTGTCTGGTAATATCAAATAACTCGGTAAGAAAATTCGTTAGAATGATGCAAATTACAGAGTTATCTCCCCTTATTTGTAAATTTCTAGTGCATTTCAACCAACTAGTATCTTCTATTACCAGAACAGAAAACGGAAATGAATGTTATTTTTGTGCATAACTACATATTATGAACTGAAAACAATGTCAAATTGGGTGGGTTTTTTTGTCATGTTTTCACTACTGCCTGATTCTTAGGCAGACTGGCACTTCTTCTTCTTCTTCTTCTTCTTTCGTAATACTCTCCTGTTTAGGAGCACTCGGATGAGACCGATAAATGTTAACAGTATATGTACATTAAAACACACAATAAATCCTCTGTAAAATATGAATGAACAGCATCCTCCACCATAAAAACCAGTTTATTTACAACAAGTCGTGAATTTATATATAAGCATTAATATAGGGACTTTTAAAGTAATGTAGTATTAAAATGTCAAGAGATATACTAAATAAATTACATGTTCGCAGACTCATAATTTTAAACAGGTGCTTTTCAATGCAATATAAAACATAAGCATGACTAATTTGGATGTTGAGTTATATTATTAATTAGGCTTAACGTTAATTTAAAATTAATGTTATATTTATTGTACCTGATACATATACTTCAGCTGTATATGTTAATCGATTTAAGATAACGTTTCCTCATCCTAATCGTGTCTGACCACCTTCCACTCAAGAAGATAGATATGAACATTAATTTAGATGATTTTACCTGGTTTACCTGTATTTCATATCTAAATGCGTTTATATTTATACTTATATACATGTAGGTATGTTTAGCAAATACTTATGTACAATCCCGATGATATTAAGCTATCAAATCATTTGAAGACATCGATGCATTCAGGTCTATAATTAAACAGAATAGATACAATGGAAAGTTATCATGTCTATCATTATCATCTGGAAAATCTTTAACACCATACGTGCTTTCCAGCTTATTTATCGCTAGCTTAAAACTTGATTATTTGTACAAATGTTGAAAAAAGAATTCAATATATATGTGTTCTATTATTATCCACTGAAACGCGTCAGTGGTCTGATCATATCATATAAATCAGTAAAGATGATACCACCGGTAATACTCACCTGCAAAAAGAATAAGTGATAGAAATACACCTGCAATCCATGACGTCTCAAGTATACTACTTTTGAACTTTTCGATTATGATCATCTGTATCAGACCAATTGTATAAAAGAAATATCCAGATAAACAGTGAGCTCCAAAATCTCCTACTACCACAATCCATGCCCATCCACGATCAGGGGTCGTTATAATCATTTGATAACTAGCTGCAGATGATTTTTTTTAAAGTACACACTTTATCTATGAGCATAACAAAGCTTTAAAATATTTTTAAATAATTGTACATAAAGCCTACATTTGATTTTCGTTATTATCATTCATGTATAATATACATTATTCCCGTTGACAGAAGGTAAGATAATGAACGTTTATGATATAACTCAATATATCCAATATCGCCATTTTTATCCGTTTTAGTTTTATCTATAAATACATTTATATATAATTTAATTTTGGATGTAACGCGTCTTCTGATTGGCTGACGTTATTTTGTTATGAGCCCATAGACATAATTTAGTCATTTTTCATGGTTTCCTACGGTTTAAAATGGAATTTAGAATTAAATTATAAGAAATTACATTAAGGGGCACTAACTGTCAAAGTAATGTTCACCGATTTGACTAAAATTTTCATATTTGATATAAAAACTCATCATAGATACCAGGACTAAATTTTGTATATACGCCAGACGCGCATTTCGTCTAGAAAAGACTGATCAGTTTAGTTTAAACATATTTTATTGTTCCAAAAAGAGACAAATGGATTAGACAAGTTTTCCAACCAACGCGAGTTTCGTCTAGAAAAGACTGATCAGTGACGCTCAAATCCCAAAAAAGTTAAAAAGTACAAATAAAGTACGAAATTGAAGAGCATTGAGTAACAAAATTACTAAAAGTTTTGCCAAATTATAACCCTGTAAAAAATAAATAAAATATTTACATAGCATGATCTCGATAATATGTAGTTTCGTTACGTGTGTATTTTAGGATTGATGTCATTTAATTAACTTTCGAGTCCTGAACACCTCTGATCGGTCATATAAGTGATATAAACATAATTAAAAACCAATTCTTCAGAGAACAATTGAAGGTCTTTCCAACTTGATCGTAAGAATGAAATTTAAAAAAGGTGTTAGAAAACTCCTTGTTGATGTAATTTGGTACCTCAAACTGATATAAAAATAATAAGATTAATACGTATATCCAGAAGACTCAATTGTTTCTTAATGAACAAGAAAGAATTTAAAGCAAAGGTCAAAATCTAGAATGGCAAGTTGACCTTTGACCTTGACCTCAATTTCAAGGTCATAGGTCAGTCACCTCAAATCAAAAGACCGCAGTTCAATCACTTGTATGGTTGAGGAGAAATACCAATTTCAAATACAACATGGGAGAAAACTCCTATAAGGGTTGACCAAAACACTTCGACTGAAATAGGGTGAAGTTGCGCCTTATTGTAAACAGTAATTTTGCAAACACATCATATCATTAAATGTAACAGTTACTTTTGAATAAAGATAACAAGCAAATTCCAAAATTTGGAATATGACCTTGACCTTCAACCTTGACCTAAATTTCAAGGTCATGGGTCAGTGAACTCAAAATAGAAGGTCCGAGGTTTATCGCTTGAATGGTTGTGGAGAAAAAATGATTTCAAATATATAAGGGGAGAAAACTCCTATAAGGGTTTACCAAAACCCTTCGACTGAATATGATGAAGTTTCGCCTTATTATAAACAGTAATTTTGCAAACATATCATATCATTAACTGTAGCAGTTTCTTTTGAATAACGATAACAAGCAAAATTTAAAATTTATAACATGACCTTGAACTTTGACCTTGACCTCAATTTCCTTTAAATGGACCAAGGACTTCACATTGAAAGACTGTAGGCCTCTACGACTTATACCGTATGAATTTATCCAACATATTGTCTATCTTGAATTTTCAAAGGGAAATAACTCCCATAAGATGTCTTCCGATCACTTCAGTCAAAATAACACAAATTATTCTTAAGAGTAGAAAAACAATTTGGTGAAAACAGTTTGTTTAAATCTTATACGGTTTAATAGATATAGCGATAACAAGAAAAAAGGGACGTGGGGAGATAACTCCTATAAGAATAAATGTTCGGTTACACAGGGTGAGTTTTCAAACCCCAATTACTGTACAACATCATTGGCCAAACATCCATTCGATATGTTGTAAAACAAAAAAGAATCTCAGACGGCAGAAGAAGAAAAAATATATATATATAGTCAGAAGAAAAACATAAGGTCTTTCCACGAAAAGTGGAAATACCTAATAAACAAACCACGTGCTCAGAGAACAATTAAAGGGATTTCTACCTCGATAATAACTGTAGCATAATACAGTATAATAATTATTACTATTATAGTAATTAAATTTAGAGCTGCTTTCTATTTGCTTCCATATCCGTTGAGACAGGAAAGTTCCACTAGACATAAACTGATTAAATATTCCGATTAATTGTATTCGTAGCATAAATAAACTGAATCATTTGTAAAATCTCATGTGTCAATGATTAAATAACTGTAGTGCAAAAAAGTCTACGTACAAGAAATGAAACGAAATTGCCCTTCGCGGTTAATTGTTATTTCGCTCGAAGAAAGGTAACTTGCGTTCTCTTAAAAAAATCTCAATGTTGAACCAACCTATAGCTTATCATAGATACCAGGATTAAAATTTTGTGTTTGCGGCCGACGCGCGTTTTGTCTACAAAAGACCAATCAGTGACGCTATTCTTGAGGGAGAAAAGCCTAAGTAATTTATAACTTTAAAACTGCCTTCTTTTACTTTAAGGGTCCCTATACTTTAAGGGTAGGGTTCATTCATGGTAATGGTTAGGTTATGGAATGTTTTAGGTTAAGGTTATGTTTTATGGTTAAGGCTAGTGTTTCGAAAAACTTTCAATGTTGAACCAACCATCAGTTCTTGAACGTCTAGGCAATCTTTGAAAAACTATCACACATAGTGACGCGGTCGTTCTTACATAAGTATTCTTGTTTAAGACCCCAAATTGTTCACCCGTGACGTGCTTTTTAGTAGCATACTTGGCAAATAATCTTTCCACTCCATATAGATTCGCATACTCTTTTCATGTACGATCCATGATTTTCATTGAATTGTCCACTGAAATACCAATGCATTGCTTTATTATTCATGTTCACTGGCATGATATTAGGCTCGTTGTATAAGAATATATCTGACATTGTCGCCTATTTTCGCGGGAAATGTTTTAAGAGATTGCAACTAATTACTTCAATATAAACAGTAGAATATAAATTATGAATGAAGATATTAACCTATATTTGAATCCCTTAAAATTAGAATGTTCTTGTATGACCATACAAAGAACCTTCTTTCTGCGCAATAAAATATTTGTTCATAATTGAGCTTTATAGTGTGTATAGTGTACGGTGTTAATGATATAATGTACGTGTGGTTTAACATGATAATAGTGGCAGGACGAAAATAAGACGTAAATAAAAACAAAATATATTCACAACCCGCTACTCAAAAACGTTAATTTGATCAGCATGACTGATGTCAGATTCCGGGGTTTAACATTTACTTTTCTGCCCAAGATGCTGAATTAACGGCGATAGAGAGCATGTGGTGATGCCGTGAATAAAAAGCGATACGAATTTGGGAATTATGACAATAAAGCAAACATGTTTAAAAAAAAAACATATGTCCGATGTGCCGATCTATTTTCATCATCTTCATGTATAATAAATGCTTTTTCTTATTATTGTTTGAAGAAATTCAGATTACACCGTTGGTTTTCCCGTTTGAATGGTTTTACACTAGTAATTTTGGGGCCTTTTATAGCTTGTTGTTCGGTGTGAGCCAAGGCTCCGTGTTGACGGCTGTACATTGACCTATAATGGTTTACCTTTTTAGATTGTTTTTTGGAAGGAGAGTTTTCTCATTGGCACTCACACCACATCTTTTTATATCTATGATGTTGAGGTCATTGTCAAATTTACCATCAACTACACTTTTCGTTGGCGTCTTTGTTGTATATATTTGTATGTTTGTTTGAATTGTTTAGCTAGTTTTGTTGAATGTCGGTATATTCCTTACACAGTTTGGCTGCTGGATCGCAATTAATATCACATTAACATAGTATGTCTGTGTGGGTTCCTCGCCCAATTTTGTCAATAAAACGCAACTATTACAAGAAGGAGGTATGGTTAATTAAAAACCAATTTAAAAGTAAAATCACAAGGATACTGAACTCCTAGGAAATTTCAAAAAGGAATATCCCTAATCAAAAGGTATGGTTAATTAAAAACCAATTTAAAAGTAAAATCACAAGGATACTGAATTCCTAGGAAATTTCAAAAAGGAATATGATCCCTAATCAAAAGTTCAAACACATCACACGAATAGATAACAACTGTCATTCCTGATGTCTATTTATTTTGGAAAATGACTGTTCTAGTTCATCAATTAGAGGGCTATTTCTTCATTCGAGCCTTGGTTGATAACATTTGATTGTATCAGTTTTTATGAATCCCTTTGAATAAATAAGCTTTTTGTTTCGTTTTTACTTATTGCTGATATAAATGGACATGCGGTAAAGGTAGCTTACTAAGCTTGATTATTTACGTATAATCACATTTATCTGACATGCAAGTTATATTTATCAGTTTATGCAATCAAAACATTAACATTTTGATACTATAGCTATTTGATGCTCGTTATTTTTTCAATTCATCATTTGTTAGATGATTTCAGTCAAAATCAGAACAGGAAAATAAACTTCTTCATTTTTTTATATAAATAAGGTCGTTAGTTTTCTCGTTTGATTTGTTTTACATTGTCAAATCGAGGCCTTTTATAGTTGACTATGCGGTATGGGCTTTGCTCATTGTTGAAAGCCGTACGGTGACCTATAGTTGTTTAAATGTCTGTGTCATTTTGGTCTGTTGTGGACAGTTGCAATTATACCACAATATTTCAATAAAAATTATACAACATTTAAAAGTATGAAAAATGTGGTCAAATGTATTGCAGTTTCAATTCAAATCAGATGGTTTTTTTCATGAAGATCATAAAATGAGCATACCAAAATGAAATGCATGATTGTCAATTTAAACCTAAAATAGATAAGGGAATTGCAACCGAGAACTTGTTAAACAGCAACCCGACAAAAGTGTAAAAAAAAAGAACAGCCCAAAGCTTTCAATGGGTCTTCATGCAAAGAGAAAATCCCAATATCAGAGGTGGGCAATTAACTTTGTATTTTTTTTTATTGAAAAGAGCTACTTGCATTGTGGTTGTTATTCACCAGCATTACTTCTATGTATCATATTTTTTTTAATTAAATCTTTATTGCTGTTTAATATTTAATCAATTAGTGCCATTATAAAATGCGTGCTGTAGATTAACTAAATTACCCAAAGGGCATATGTGCATTAAATTTTCAGAAATTCAATATTTTGAATTGCTATGGATGCATCTAATTGGTAACATGTGACATAACCACCAATGATGTATAGCCAGTCAATGTCGTTAATAAGCTCCCATCATCGCCACCTATGATATTAATCTATGATAATTCTATGATTAATTTACCTGAATTGTTTTGGTTCTATCAGAGTTGCAACATTCAAATGGAGCTGAACTAGTATATATCTTGCAATACGAATTTAATGTAAAAGGCATTTGCAATACTAAAATGAGAAAAATATTTTACTGTCTTATATTTGCTCATGTAAGCATGAATACTAGATCTACAGATGTAAGCAACATGACTTACTATCAAAGATTAAGGCACCTCACGGAGAAACTTTTGAATAACTACTCCCGGAATATACCACCTACAATAAACAAATCTGATAATGTCGATGTAAATATACAACCATTTATCGACCTCATTTTAAGGTTTGATGAAGCCGAGGGAATATTATCAATATTTGGATTTTTTTCGTTAAAGTGGTATGATATGTATATCAGATGGAATATTACAGAAAATAGCGACATAGATTTTTTATTGATACCTATAGAAAATGTATGGGTACCAAAGCTGATAATTGGAAACAGTGTCCAGAAAAGGACAATATTTACTTTTGATAATGATTTTGATCAAAAAACGGATCTAGTCAGATATGAACATAATGGCGCAGCTACAGTTTTGGCAGGAGGTGTTATTGATACTGCATGCGAAGCGAACATGTATTATTTTCCTTTTGATACTCAGACCTGTAGTATTGAATTGTATGAAGAATGTTTTGGAATATCTATCTCTATCACAAATGACACTTATCTAACAGCTCTGAAAATGCACAAACCGAGTTCTGAATGGGAAATTAGAAATGTGTCAACCATACTATCGCCCTTAAAAAGTGATTTTGTAGACATACAAATTCAGTTTGAACGAAAACCACTTTTTCGTTGTATCAGTTTAGTTGTTCCCGTTTTTCTTGTAAGTTTTGTTAATGTATTTGTCTTTATTTTGCCGATTGAATCTGGAGAACGAACCTCTCTTGCAGTTACTTTGTTTTTAACATTCGTTGTGGTAATAACAATGGTTGCTGACATACTTCCGCCAAGCAGTCACGTGAGTGTTTTCCAGATATTGTTGTTTATAAAAGTTATTACCAGTGTTCTTACAACAATAATGACGATTATAACCATTTCTGTATATAATAAGAATGAAAATGATATTTCCTGGTTAATGATTTTATATAAAAGTGTTTTTGAAAAATGCAAATGTAAAAGCCTTCAACAGGAACCTAGCTCCCTATTTTCCTCCGAAACTCATAGACGTCAAGAAGAAACTACTACCGATGTTCGCTTACGTCATCAGCAAATCCTAATCGATGTTCCAGGACGGAAACAGCAAATCACATCTGATGTTCCAGGGTGTTCAGGGCAAATACCCAACGATATTTGTGGAAGCCAACAGCTAGTTCCAACCGATATTCCAAAACTTCTAGATTGTGATTGGAAATTGCTTGCACACAAAATCGACGGATGCTGTATTATCGTTTTGATTTTAGAACTGGTATTTGAAATGGTAGCTTTAACAGTTGTATTCGTAAGAAAGAGTTCCTAAATTCGGTATTCGTTAATTAACTATAATCAGAGGCCCCTTACTAGAGCTCTGGTAATGGACTTTATCTATTATGCAGTCCGATTCGTAAATCTGTTAAACTAAAACTACCATATAAAAAGGCTTTAAAATAAAATATTTCAAAGATATCCACCGTTTCCTATTCCATTTCGTTCTGTATTTCATTTGTGTTTATGATTGCTAAAATGGTGAATTTCAATCATTGGATGATTGTCGAAGTTAAAGAGAGGAATGACAAAACCATTTACATGCATTTTGCATTAACTTTAGTCCAGATAAGTGTCTTGAAATAGTCTGTGATATCTACCTTTACTGAATTCGCTCTTTGAGAATATTGACAGTTTTTGCTATAATCTGCATGTAATATTTTTGTTGGCATACTGTGAATTAATTCATTTTCGTGAATACCGATTTGCAAGGATGGAGGAAAAATTTAATGTTCATGGATATTTGATTTCGCAGCGTCACCAATACTAATACCCACGTGATCTAAGAAGATTAGTATCCTACGTAAGTTTTCACGGTCAACTATGAGCCACAAAAATGTTCAAATAAAGGAACAGTAATTAAAGTTAGAAGGAATTTATTATAGTGCGCAATTTGACTTCAAACCATATTCGCTAGCCAAGGATTACGAGCCAGTAAGTTAACCTTTGGCTAGCGGAGATTACTCTAAACCTGCTCCAGGGGATTTCAAATTATATTTATGCTTGCTCCCAGAACAGTGATTTTTATACCGTTGAGATATAAATAATTAATAAGCACTCTGACTTTTTCACAGCCTAAGGTTGTGTTACTGCATTCAAACAATACAACGTAATTGATTTCTTAGTTGAATCAATCCCTGCTATCGTTACTGACAATTAATTTTAATTTTTCATATATCAAGTACCGAGGTTGATTATACGTATTAACGTTTTTCTTGTGAATGCATTCACGTTTTTGCTTTCTACAATATTGATATGAATATAACGCTATAGAGGTATAGAAGACAGGGGTATGAGATCTAACAAAACATGTTCAATCCTGCCGCATTCCTGTCCTGTGCCTGTCCTTAGTCAGGGGCCTATGAAAGAGTGGCGAAAGATATCAGAGGGACAGTCAAACTCATAGATTGAAAATAAACTGACACGGACAACGGCATGACTTAAAATTAAAAAGACAAACAGACAAATAATAGTACAGAAGACACAAAATAGAAAATTAAAGACTGAGCAACACGAACCCATCAAAACTGGGGATAATCTCTTGTTCTCCAGACGGGTACGCAGATCCTGCTCCACATGTGGCACCCGTGGTGCTGCTTATGTTATTCCAAATCATCCGGTAAATAGTCTTATTCGGTAGGTCACATTGTGAAAAGGGAAGGGTATTGTTGTTACGACATAAGGAACATATCAGATATCATCTGTGAAACGGTCAACCAACTCATGATAGTGTCTGTGAAAATTAGGAAACTTCACCATTTGGAACTCTTGGTTTAAAAGCATCCTTGTGAGCAGTAATACTCTATCCAGGAAATCATGATAGGAAATACAAACCCGGGAATCTCGTTTCAATTGGGAGATATATGTAACGTAACTCAGACTTGTTTGATTTCTAATTTCAATTCATTTATATATTTCGGAGTTTAGTATGACGTCCATTATTATTGAACTAGTAAACTTGTTTTGTTTATAGGCCAGCTGAAGCACGCCTAAGGGTGCAGGATAATGTTGCTGTGTTGAAGACCTATTGGTGGCCTTCGACTGTTTTCAGCTCTATGGTCGGTTTTGTCTCGGCAACACATTCCCTATGTCCATTCTCAATTTTAATCTTGTTTCTGATGACATGATACTTAAAAGACCAATGTGCATAATCATTTATGTGCATAAATTATTTAATAGCAGAATAAAGTGTTAAGCTTGTTATTAATATTTGGATTTTTTTCATGAACTTTATATATAATATTAATAGTAAGTCAACGATGATAAAAAAATCAGTTAAATAATTCATTTCATAAATGTCTCTCTGATTTAAACAAATATATATATATTTTCAAATCAAAGAACATTACAGATCCAACAAAAAACTCTTTAAAAGATTGCAGAACTTTAATCTTTTTAAATTTGTTTTGTATTGTTTAAGTTTTTGTATTGAATCATGTATGACGAACATAGAATTCCCGCAGAAAATGTTACAGATTTAATATTATTCAAGATTCACCACTTGTAATACATGTCATTATATATAACAGTTAGCTCTTTTTTTGAGAGCCCAGGTGGTCGTGTGGTCTAGCGGGACGGCTGCAGTGCAGGCGATTTGGTGTCACAATATCACAGACGCATGGGTTCGAATCCCGGCGAGGGAAGAACCAAAAATTTGCGAAAGCAAATTTACAGATCTAACATTGTTGGGTTGATGTTTAGACGAGTTGTAGAACAGTTATATATATCTATATATATATTAAGATACAAGTGCCATTCTATAAAGAATCATATAATTTTTCAAAAAAGCTGTCACGCAAAACTGCATTTAAAGCATGCTTCTCATCTTCCTTTTATAATTCACTCAAGGCAAACTCTTTCATTTACGGTTTTTCTTTTGATAGCGACCTGTTTCTATTCGCAAGGGGGAAACAACACACCATAATTTAGCAAATGCACTTCTTCATCATATTGAAATTTTCTGTTAACAATTTATAAGTACATATTTTTTTCCAACATTTTAAGACAATATTCTATTATGCCAATTTACCTCATAATTTTCAAATACATTTTTTTTTCTATCTGTTTAATTTTTATGCAACACAGTATCTAAATTAGTGTATAAATCTACATTACACTCCTGGATGATTTTGACATAATTCTGTAAACAGTTTTTCCACTAATCAATGGCATTTTTACATGCTCTTTGAAATAATTTATAATTCACCCTACCTGCTGACATAAACTTACATCTAACCCAATGTAATAAACTACAGCAGCTCCACTGCTTAATACAAGTGTCTCTTAAGTGTCCTTTTAGAAATTTTAGTAATTTCAATTTATGTTTGTATGACATTATTCTGAATATAAAACAATCTCTATATTAGATTCATACAATTTATTATTTGTATATAATGGTAATATGTTGTAATATATTTTCCAACTTTCAAATTGTTGTTCGTTACATGTATGTGATGTATTTCATGTATGTTATCAGATCATGAATTTTAAAAATAAACAACTACTAACTATTGTTTAAACCCCATCGATTCCTAAAGATAATCAACGCAGCTATAATTTCAGATAGTATTTCTACTACTAACACAAAAATACAGACTCTATCAATTTTCTGTACCACGTTTTGCCAGTTTGTTTTGGCACTCAATGTTGAGTGCTTCGAAGTTTTCGTTGCCTGATTCTCATGGCCATTTTCCTGCTGTCGACATTTCGTAGCACATGTACACATTTTAAATAGTGAAAATGTTTTAGTATCATTATTTCGGTAATATAATGATAAAGTTACTATCGCCATTACAGTCGTCAGGATGCTGGCTATCACTTTTGTTATCAGTAATATTATGAAGATACTAACTTCGCTGCTCTCGGGAAGATTTTCGGCAACCATTGTTATTATAACTACAAATGTAAGAAATAAGGTTACCGAAAGTGATATTCTTTCTCCAGATTCTATTGGTAGAACAAACACGAAAACGTTGAGAAAACTAACAAGAAAAATTGGCAGTATTAGGCTTACGCACACAAATAAAGGTTTCCTTTCAAGTTTAAGTTGTACAATCATTTGTGGCCAACCATCTGGGTCCGGTACAGACGTAACGTTAGTTAAGTCCCACTCTGCATGAGGAGTAAAGTAAGTAAGTGCTAAAAGGGTTTGGTCCCCGTAAGAATTGTAATCCGTGATTACAGCGCTGTCATCAAAATATAACTCAATTTTGCAAACGTGGGAATCGAAAGGGAAATAATACATGCTTGCATGACAAACCACTTCAATTACACCACCAGCTAAAACGGATGCTGAACCATCTGAATAATATTCAACATAAGTGGTCATTTGATCCAAATCATCATCTGATTTATAGATTGTCCGTTTTTCTATAGTATTCCGTATCATAATCTTCGGAAACCAAACCTCTGCAACTGGAAAACGCAGTACAGTTATGCCATCGTTTTCTGTTTCATTCCATGTGATATAATTATCTTCCCATTTTATCCGGAAAAGTGCATATACAACATAGGTTCCAACATTCTCATTAAAATCCAAAAACAAATCAATGTACGGGTAAACGGTCACGTATACACTATCATATTCGTGTTTCCGTGGTATTTGCTGGTTAGAATACTTTTCCATGAGTGTTCTTTTCAATTGTCTTTTTGTGTGATATTGGTCTACTGTCGGGCTATTAGCAGAACAAATATACACATGACAAATGATTACGACCAGGAACCAAACCATCTTTTCCATATTGGAGTCGAAACTGACCCCTTAAGTTGAGCACATGAAAAAAAATAAGTTAAGAAAATGTTAAAGCAAGGTTTCTTGTCTTTCTGAACCAAATATTCTTACTTTGAACAGGATAGCAACTTATACAAGTAGAAACATCGAAATGATGAATTAAAGTTTTATTTAGTAGTTATATATAAATGGGGCGGAGCAAAATACTGTCAATTTAATTTGCAATAATTTTTAAAACATTTACATGCCAATGAATAGGCATAATACTAAACGTAAACAAATTAAATACGTGTAGATCTATACATAAATTGTGTTTGTTGATAATCTCTTTATCCTTTTCAATTTGGTTTGGAAAATCCTCTTCAAATTCACACAAGAAAAACATATACGAAATGAATAATTTCCGAGGTAGCTATCAGAGGCAATTAACATTTTGGAAATCTCCTATTTTTGGATATTCGTTTAGTCACTATTTACCATTCACTGGAATCTATAACTTTATACATAACAGCTGTATTTTGTGCAATCATCATGTAATTATGGATAACGTTTTCCACAATCACTGAATCAGGGATTTCTTTAATAAAGGATGGAAATTAGTTTTACAATTTAAATAGCTATGATTCAATGTATTATTTTTAGTTGCAGTATTATATGTTGTTCAGGTCTCAGACAGGGTATATACTCTGACATTCCCAGCTTAGAGTTTATATCCCCTGAGCCGAAGGCGAAGGGATATAAGCCCTAAGCCGGGAATGTCACAGTATATACCCTTTCTGAGACCTGAATTACACATATATTACGGATTACCCCTGACTTATTGTTATTTTCAAGTGCAGGTGTTTGTTCACAACACATATATAAGTTGAAAACCCGAAATGTTCGGCATACGTGAAGGATTTTCTAATTTGCTGTGATCATAACTTTATCGTGTATGTGATAATTTATAATAACAAAGTGTAAATTGCGTGTTTTTGTATCAAAAATGTATTATTGACTGAGACACGTCATTATTTTCCCTCTGTGAGCCTCTGACAATCTGAAAGCTTTCGACTACGTCACATAGTAACCGGTGTTAAGATGACGTTTTTGAGGTTTTCCAATTGGGGATACACACAGTATATACCCTGTCTGAGACCTGAATAACATATGATATTACGGATTACAAATGTGTCGAGGTTTATGATTGGATAACAACACAGAGATGTCAGAGTATATTCAGGAAACCTCCGGGGTATATACGACGTTTTTATCCCCAATTGGAAAACCTCAAAAACGTCATCTTGAAACCGGTTACTATGTGACGTAGTCAAAAGCTTTCAGATTGTCAGAGGCTCACAGAGGGAAAATAATGACGTGCCTCAGTCAATAATACATTTTTGATACAAAAACACGCAAAATTATGATCACAGCAAATTAGAAAATCCTTCACGTATGCCGAACATGTATATGTGTTGTGAACAAAAACCTGCACTGGAAAATAACAATAAGTCAGGGGTAATCCGTAATATATGTGTAATTCAGGTCTCAGAAAGGGTATATACTGTGACATTCCCGGCTTAGGGCTTATATCCCTTTTGCCTTCGGCTCAGGGGATATAAACTCTAAGCCGGAATGTCACAGTATATACCCTGTCTGAGACCTGAATAACATCATGTATTCTGCGAAAAACTAGGGTTGGATGCGGTAAAACCTCTCCCTTCCCTAGTTTCTCAGCCTCGTATATATATCTGCAACACAAACAAAGTTGCAGATACGATAAGATTTGGAATGGAATTAAATCAATATGTTTTTTCAATGCTGTGCCTTCATACAATAATAATTTTATTTGCAAAATACATACCTTTTTGTTTTTAAAATTACGCAGAAGATGAAATGTCAATTATAATTAAGTTCATAAATGTAACTAGTAATTCTTATTATACCGATCATTTGTACCATAACGGTACGGCATTTCACAGGAAAACATAAATCGTTTGTACCTTTCGTACGGCTTTTCACAGGAAAACATAGATCGTTTGTACCATTCGTACGGCATTTCACAGGAAAACATAAATCGTTTGTAACTTTCGTACGGCTTATCACAGGAAAACATAGATCGTTTGTACCATTCGTACGGCATTTCACAGGAAAACATAAATCTATTGTACCTTTCGAACGGCATTTCACAGGAACACATAGATCGTTTGTACCATTCCTACGGCATTTAACGGGAAAACATAGATCGTTTGTACCATTCGTACGGCATTTCACAGTAAAACATAGATCGTTTGTACCTTTCGTACGGTATTTCACAGGAAAACATAGATCGTTTGTATCATTCGTACGGTATTTCACAGGAAAACATTGATCGTTTGTACCATTCGTACGGCATTTCACAAGAAGCATAGATCGTTTGTACCATTCGTACGGCATTTCACAAGAAGCATAGATCGTTTGTACCATTCGTACGGCATTTCACAGTTAAACATAGATCGTTTGTACCATTCGTTCAGCAGTTCACAGGAAAACATAGATCGTTTGCACCATTCGTACGGTAGTTCACAGGAAAACAAAGATCGTTTGTACCATTCGTACGGCATTTCACAGGAAAACATTGATCGTTTGTACCATTCGTACGGCATTTCACAGGAAAACATAAATCGTTTGTACTATTCGTACGGCATTTCACAGGAAAACCTAGATCGTTTGTACTAAATTCGTACGGCTTTTCACAGGAAAACATAGATCGTCTGTACCATTCGTACGATATTCCACAGGAAAACATAAATCATTTGTATCATTCGTACGGCATTTCACAAGAAAACATAGATCGTGTGCACCATTCGTACGGCATTTCACAGGAAAACATAAATCGTTTATATCATTCGTACGGCATTTCACAGGAAAACATAGATCGTTTGTATCATTCGTACGGCATTTCACAGGGAAACAGTGATCGTTTGTACCATTCGTACGGCATTTCACAAGAAGCATATATCGTTTGTATCATTCGTACGGCATTTCACAGGAAAACATAGATCGTTTGTATCATTCGTACGGCATTTCACAGTAAAACATAGATCGTTTGAACCATTCGTACGGCATTTCACAGGAAAACATCGATCGTTTGTACCATTCGTACAGCTTTTCACAGGAAAACATTGATCGTTTGTACCATTCGTACGGTTTTTCACAGGAAAACATAGATCGTTTGTATCATTCGTACGGCATTTCACAGGAAAACATAAATCGTTTGTATCATTCGTACGGCATTTCACAGGAAAACATCGATCGTTTGTACCATTCGTACAGCTTTTCACAGGAAAACATTGATAGTTAGTACAATTCGTACGGCATTTCACAGGAAAACATCGATCGTTTGTACCATTCGTACCGCTTTTCACAGGAAAACAAAGATCGTCTGTACCATTCGTACGATATTCAACAGGAAAACATAAATCGTTTGTATCATTCGTACGGCATTTCACAAGAATACATAGATCGTTTGCACCATTCGTACGGCATTTCACAGGACTACATAAATCGTTTGTATCATTCGTACGGCATTTCACAGGAAAACATAGATCGTTTGTACCATCCGTACGGCATTTCACAGGAAAACATAGATCGTTTGTACCATTCGTACGTTTCTTGGCATTTCACAGGAAAACATAGATCATTTGTGTCATGCATTGGTACGGCATTTCACAGAAAAACATAGATCGATAGTACCATTCGTACGGCATTTCACAGAAAAAACGTAGATCGTTTGTACCATGCATCCTTACGGAATTTTACAGGAAAAAATAGATCGTTTGTATTATTCGCACGGCATTTCACAGGAAAACATAGATCGTTTGTATCATTCGTACGGCAGTTCACAGGAAAACATAGATCGTTTATACCATGCATTCTTACGGCATTTTACAGGAAAACATAGATCGTTTGTATCATTCGCACGGCATTTTACAGGAAAACATAGATCATTTGTATCATTCGCACGGCATTTTACAGGAACACATAGATCGTTTGTATACCATATGCACGACATTTCACAGGAAAACATTAATCATTTGTATCATTCGCAGGGCATTTTACAGGAAAACATAGATCGTTTGTATCATTCGCACGGCATTTTACAGGAAAACATAGATCGTTTGTATACCATATGCACGGCATTTCACAGGAAAACATAAATCGTTTGTATCATTCGCACGGCATTTAACAGGAAAACATAGATCGTTTGTATACCATTCGTACGGCATTTCACAGGAAAACATAAATCGTTTATATCATTCGTACGGCATTTCACAGGAAAACATAGATCGTTTGTATCATTCGTACGGCATTTCACAGGAAAACAGTGATCGTTTGTACCATTCGTACGGCATTTCACAAGAAGCATATATCGTTTGTTCATTCGTACGGCATTTCACAGAAAAACATAGATCGATAGTACCATTCGTACGGCATTTCACAGAAAAAACGTAGATCGTTTGTACCATGCATCCTTACGGAATTTTACAGGAAAAAATAGATCGCTTGTATTATTCGCACGGCATTTCACAGGAAAACATAGATCGTTTGTATCATTCGTACGGCAGTTCACAGGAAAACATAGATCGTTTATACCATGCATTCTTACGGCATTTTACAGGAAAACATAGATCGTTTGTATCATTCGCACGGCATTTTACAGGAAAACATAGATCATTTGTATCATTCGCACGGCATTTTACAGGAACACATAGATCGTTTGTATACCATATGCACGACATTTCACAGGAAAACATTAATCATTTGTATCATTCGCAGGGCATTTTACAGGAAAACATAGATCGTTTGTATCATTCGCACGGCATTTTACAGGAAAACATAGATCGTTTGTATACCATATGCACGGCATTTCACAGGAAAACATAAATCGTTTGTATCATTCGCACGGCATTTAACCGGAAAACATAGATCGTTTGTATACTATATATGCACGGCATTTCACAGGAAAACATAGATCGTTTGTACTATTCGTACGGCATTTCACAGGAAAACATAGATCGTTTGCACCATTCGTAGGGCATTTCACAGGAAAAAATCGATCGTTTGTACCATTCGTACAGCTTTTCACAGGAAAACATTGATCGTTTGTACCATTTGTACGGTTTTTCACAGGAAAACATAGATCGTTTGTATCATTCGTACGGCATTTCACAGGAAAACATAAATCGTTTGTATCATTCGTGCGGCATTTCACAGGAAAACTTTGATCGTAAGTAGCATTCGTACGGCATTTCACAGGAAAACATAGATCGTTTGCACCATTCGTACGGCTTTTCACAGGAAATTATAGATCGTCTGTACCATTCGTACGATATTCCACAGGAAAACATAAATCGTTTGTATCATTCGTACGGCATTTCACAAGAAAACATAGATCGTTTGCACCCTTCGTACGGCATTTCACAGGAAAACATAAATCTTTTGTATCATTCGTACGGCATTTCACAGGAAAACATAGATCGTTTGTATCATTCGTACGGCATTTCACAGGAAAACATAAATCGTTTATATCATTCGTACGGCATTTCACAGGAAAACATAGATCGTTTGTATCATTCGTACGGCATTTCACAGGGAAACAGTGATCGTTTGTACCATTCGTACGGCATTTCACAAGAAGCATATATCGTTTGTATCATTCGTACGGCATTTCACAGGAAAACATAGATCGTTTGTATCATTCGTACGGCATTTCACAGTAAAACATAGATCGTTTGAACCATTCGTACGGCATTTCACAGGAAAACATCGATCGTTTGTACCATTCGTACAGCTTTTCACAGGAAAACATTGATCGTTTGTACCATTCGTACGGTTTTTCACAGGAAAACATAGATCGTTTGTATCATTCGTACGGCATTTCACAGGAAAACATAAATCGTTTGTATCATTCGTACGGCATTTCACAGGAAAACTTTGATAGTTAGTACAATTCGTACGGCATTTCACAGGAAAACATCGATCGTTTGTACCATTCGTACCGCTTTTCACAGGAAAACAAAGATCGTCTGTACCATTCGTACGATATTCAACAGGAAAACATAAATCGTTTGTATCATTCGTACGGCATTTCACAAGAATACATAGATCGTTTGCACCATTCGTACGGCATTTCACAGGAAAACATAAATCGTTTGTATCATTCGTACGGCATTTCACAGGAAAACATAGATCGTTTGTACCATCCGTACGGCATTTCACAGGAAAACATAGATCGTTTGTACCATTCGTACGTTTCTTGGCATTTCACAGGAAAACATAGATCATTTGTGTCATGCATTGGTACGGCATTTCACAGAAAAACATAGATCGATAGTACCATTCGTACGGCATTTCACAGAAAAAACGTAGATCGTTTGTATCATGCATCTTTACGGAATTTTACAGGAAAAAATAGATCGTTTGTATTATTCGCACGGCATTTCACAGGAAAACATAGATCGTTTGTATCATTCGTACGGCAGTTCACAGGAAAACATAGATCGTTTAAACCATGCATTCTTACGGCATTTTACAGGAAAACATAGATCGTTTGTATCATTCGCACGGCATTTTACAGGAAAACATAGATCATTTGTATCATTCGCACGGCATTTTACAGGAACACATAGATCGTTTGTATACCATATGCACGACATTTCACAGGAAAACATTAATCATTTGTATCATTCGCAGGGCATTTTACAGGAAAAGATAGATCGTTTGTATCATTCGCACGGCATTTTACAGGAAAACATAGATCGTTTGTATACCATATGCACGGCATTTCACAGGAAAACATAAATCGTTTGTATCATTCGCACGGCATTTAACAGGAAAACATAGATCGTTTGTATACCATATATGCACGGCATTTCACAGGAAAACATAGATCGTTTGTACTATTCGTACGGCATTTCACAGGAAAACATAGATCGTTTGCACCATTCGTAGGGCATTTCACAGGAAAAAATCGATCGTTTGTACCATTCGTACAGCTTTTCACAGGAAAACATTGATCGTTTGTACCATTTGTACGGTTTTTCACAGGAAAACATAGATCGTTTGTATCATTCGTACGGCATTTCACAGGAAAACATAGATCGTTTGTATCATTCGTACGGCATTTCACAGGGAAACAGTGATCGTTTGTACCATTCGTACGGCATTTCACAAGAAGCATATATCGTTTGTATCATTCGTACGGCATTTCACAGGAAAACATAGATCGTTTGTATCATTCGTACGGCATTTCACAGTAAAACATAGATCGTTTGAACCATTCGTACGGCATTTCACAGGAAAACATCGATCGTTTGTACCATTCGTACAGCTTTTCACAGGAAAACATTGATCGTTTGTACCATTCGTACGGTTTTTCACAGGAAAACATAGATCGTTTGTATCATTCGTACGGCATTTCACAGGAAAACATAAATCGTTTGTATCATTCGTACGGCATTTCACAGGAAAACTTTGATAGTTAGTACAATTCGTACGGCATTTCACAGGAAAACATCGATCGTTTGTACCATTCGTACCGCTTTTCACAGGAAAACAAAGATCGTCTGTACCATTCGTACGATATTCAACAGGAAAACATAAATCGTTTGTATCATTCGTACGGCATTTCACAAGAATACATAGATCGTTTGCACCATTCGTACGGCATTTCACAGGAAAACATAAATCGTTTGTATCATTCGTACGGCATTTCACAGGAAAACATAGATCGTTTGTACCATCCGTACGGCATTTCACAGGAAAACATAGATCGTTTGTACCATTCGTACGTTTCTTGGCATTTCACAGGAAAACATAGATCATTTGTGTCATGCATTGGTACGGCATTTCACAGAAAAACATAGATCGATAGTACCATTCGTACGGCATTTCACAGAAAAAACGTAGATCGTTTGTATCATGCATCCTTACGGAATTTTACAGGAAAAAATAGATCGTTTGTATTATTCGCACGGCATTTCACAGGAAAACATAGATCGTTTGTATCATTTGTACGGCAGTTCACAGGAAAACATAGATCGTTTAAACCATGCATTCTTACGGCATTTTACAGGAAAACATAGATCGTTTGTATCATTCGCACGGCATTTTACAGGAAAACATAGATCATTTGTATCATTCGCACGGCATTTTACAGGAACACATAGATCGTTTGTATACCATATGCACGACATTTCACAGGAAAACATTAATCATTTGTATCATTCGCAGGGCATTTTACAGGAAAAGATAGATCGTTTGTATCATTCGCACTGCATTTTACAGGAAAACATAGATCGTTTGTATACCATATGCACGGCATTTCACAGGAAAACATAAATCGTTTGTATCATTCGCACGGCATTTAACAGGAAAACATAGATCGTTTGTATACCATATATGCACGGCATTTCACAGGAAAACATAGATCGTTTGTACTATTCGTACGGCATTTCACAGGAAAACATAGATCGTTTGCACCATTCGTAGGGCATTTCACAGGAAAAAATCGATCGTTTGTACCATTCGTACAGCTTTTCACAGGAAAACATTGATCGTTTGTACCATTTGTACGGTTTTTCACAGGAAAACATAAATCGTTTGTATCATTCGTACGGCATTTCACAGGAAAACATAAATCGTTTGTATCATTCGTGCGGCATTTCACAGGAAAACTTTGATCGTAAGTACCATTCGTACGGCATTTCACAGGAAAACATAGATCGTTTGCACCATTCGTACGGCTTTTCACAGGAAATTATAGATCGTCTGTACCATTCGTTCGATATTCCACAGGAAAACATGAATCGTTTGTATCATTCGTACGGCATTTCACAAGAAAACATAGATCGTTTGCACCCTTCGTACGGCATTTCACAGGAAAACATAAATCTTTTGTATCATTCGTACGGCATTTCACAGGAAAACATAGATCGTTTGTATCATTCGTACGGCATTTCACAGGAAAACATTGATCGTTTGTACCATTCGTATGGCATTTCACAAGAAGCATAGATCGTTTGTATCATTCGTATGGTATTTCACAGGAAAACATAGATCGTTTGTACCATTCGTTCAGCTTTTCACAGGAAAAACATTGATCGTTTGTACCATTCGTACGGCATTTCGCAAGAAGCATAGATCGTTTGTACCATTCGTACGGCATTTCACAGGAAAACATCGATCGTTTGTACCATTCGTACGGCATTTCACAGGAAACATAGATCGTTTGCACCATTCAAACGGCTTTTCACAGGAAAACATTTATCGTTTGTATCATTCGTACGGCATTTCACAGGAAAACATAAATCGTTTGTATCATTCGTGCAGCATTTCACAGGAAAACATAGATCGTTTGTATCATTCGTACGGCATTTCACAGGAAAACATAGATCGTTTGCACCATTCGTACGGCATTTCACAGGAAAACATAGATCTTCTGTACCATTCGTACGGCATTTCACAGGAAAACATAAATCGTTTATATCATTCGTACGGCATTTCACAGGAAAACATAGATCGTTTGTATCATTCGTACGGCATTTCACAGGAAAACAGTGATCGTTTGTACCATTCGTACGGCATTTCACAAGAAGCATATTTCGTTTGTTCATTCGTACGGCATTTCACAGGAAAACATAGATCGTTTGTATCATTCGTACGGCATTTCACAGTAAAACATAGATCGTTTGAACCATTCGTACGGCATTTCACAGGAAAACATCGATCGTTTGTACCATTCGTACAGCTTTTCACAGGAAAACATTGATCGTTTGTACCATTCGTACGGTTTTTCACAGAAAAACATAGATCGATAGTACCATTCGTACGGCTGATACGGTGCTTTTTGTCCGCAATTTGCTTTTTGTCCGCTTTTGCTTTTTGTCCGATTATTTTGCTTTTTGTCCGATACTTTTGCTTTTTGTCCGTTGCTTTTTGTCCGTTTTGCTTTTTGTCCGATAATTTTGCTTTTTGTCCGATACTTTTGCTTTTTGTCCGTTGCTTTTTGTCCGTTTTGCTTTTTGTCCGATAATTTTGCTTTTTGTCCGACACTTTTGCTTTTTGTCCGTTGCTTTTTGTCCGTTTTGCTTTTTAGCTCACCTGGACCATAGGACTAAGTGAGCTTTTCTCATTTTCTCATTATTCGTCGTCGTCATTAATTTTTACAAAAATCTTCTCTTCTGACACTACTAGCAAAATTAAAGCAAACATGGCCAAAATCATCCTTAGGGTATTTAGTTTCAAAAAAGTATCCGATGACCCCGCCCAATAATTAAGATGGCCGCAATGTCTAAAAATAGAACATCGCATAAAATGAAGATTTTGGCTTATATATCTGAAACAAAGCCATAGAGACAATCTAACAAGGGATAAGAACATTTCGCCTCATAAAATAATGTGGACCAGTCAGAACTTTTCATGTGGGACAATATGAGCTCTTAATTTTAAAAAAAGTGGGACAATCGGGAATAAGCCCTACAGACTTGAGCAATTCTAAAATAAACACTGTTGATGTATCTCTTTTAAATTTTCTATTAAAAAGTGTTTAACATTTATGAATGTACTATATTATATCTGTATCTAAAATATTAAACGCATTTATTTCGTGATAGAAATTAAGTAAATGCTAAAGTAACCATTTTATTACTTTTCCCCCTCTTTTCGAGTTTGTCAAACAAAAATAAACTAATTTGTTGAAAATGCTGTTGTGTTAACCAAAGTTTCCTTAATCTTATTACTTGAATAACCTCGAACTTCCTCGTCATTTGGATATAGTTGCTAAATAATTCCGAAATGTATGGATTATTACAGTTTATCTAAATAAATAGCTACACATGTATTACGTAAACTTTGTGATAGTGTTCCAAAAATGAAGTTTGTTTGTTTGTTATATTTGTAATATTTGTAATGTTTAAGAAAAAAAAAGTTGTTGGAAATATGACGAAAATATTACCAGACTTAAAAAAGTTTTTTTTTAACTGAAATGTTGCAAAATATTTTGGAGCGACTGTCAATCGGCCATTCGCATATAAGTGCAAATGATGACTATATATTATTAGCGGAAAGAAGAAACTGTGCGTTTAAGCAATAACATGTCGTAAATATGTGCACTTCCACATGTAGCAAACGCCGACACCATTTAACATAATGATAAAACTATTCAAACGAGAAAACCATTGATTTACAAAACACTATACGACAAACAAATACAGAAACAAACAGCAACTATTGAATTACAGATTGAAACTCTGTTCCTGACTTATTCGTATGATTATCATATATAATATTTAGCGCGGTTAAACATCAATTTAGAATTTCAATAACGAAACCATCACTCAAGGATTATTTGATTTGATAAATTTCTAAACTATTCTAAAGTTTCGAGCATATAAAAAAGAAGATGTGGTATGATTGCCAATGAGACAACTATCCACAAAAGACCAAAATGACACAAACATTAACAACTATAGGTCACCGTACGACCTTCAACAATGAGCAAAGCCCATACCGCATAGTCAGCTATAAAGGCCCCGATAAGACAATGTAACAATTCAAACGAGAAAACTAACGGCCTTATTTAAGAAAAAAAATGAACGAAAAACAAATATGTAACACATAAACAAACGACAACCACTGAATTACAGGCTCCTGACTTGGGACAGGCACAGATTTAAATAATGTGCCGGAGTTAAACATATTAGCGGGATCTTAACCCTCCCCCTAACCTGGGACAGTGGTATAACAGTACAACATAAGAACGAACTATAAAAATCAGTTGACAAAGGCTTAACTCATCAGATAGACACAAATACAAGTGGACGTGGCCGGGTACTTATACATCCCGACACAAAAAGACACAATGAACAGATCTGAGAGTACTCGCAGTTATCTGACAGCTATTTCAAAGCCACTAACGTTCGTTTAAGTCTTTGAATATCCCATGTATTCTACAAATTGTGTACGTACACCATTGCTCACACGTTTGAGGATGACAGACTAACTTACGACCAGAATGAATAAGAATTAGTCTATATAACAAGATCTAAAATATTTCTAGTGTAAAAGACTTTAACCTCGCCACATTATTTATGTATGTGCCTGTACCAAGTCAGGAGCCTGTATATTCGGTGGTTGTCGTTTGTTTATGTGTTACATATTTGTTTTTTCATTTATTTTTTTGACATAAATAAGGCCGTTAGTTTTCTCGTTTGAATTGTTTTACATTGTCTTATCGGGGCCTTTTATAGCTGACTATGCTGTATGGGCTTTCCTCATTTTAGAAGGCCGTACGGTGACCTAATGCTGTTAATGTCTGTGTCATTTTGGTCTTTTGTGGATAGTTGTCTCATTTGCAATAATACCACATCTTCTTTTTTATAAGAATGCCAACTCCTCACACGTACAATTATTACTTTATTTTCTTTTTTTCACTCATCTAATTATTATGTCTATTTTAATTAAATATTGTATCCATATAAATGTATATGAACGCTTACATCTATATAATCATTGCGATATCATATATAAGAGAGAGGCAAAGTGTACCAAAGGATAATCACACTAAAAAGGGTTGAAACAAACCAACAAAGCCGCAGCTGAATGAAAAACAAGATACACAACAGTCCACAAAACAAATGGTCCGAGAACACAATTAATTCGTAGTGCATTTCTTTTAGAACATAAATGAAAATTTAAAAAATCCCACCTGCGCTTTCTCAATGAAACTTTTACAGTGTGTTGTACTAATTTTGGGACAAATTATATCAAAATTATAGAAAACTTCATCGCGTCTAACTCAAAATATGGACAATTTTGTGTTAAGGGTGTCTTGAAATCTTTTGACAGCTTCCGAAGTGCTATTTTTTAACATTTTTCAGCTGGATCAAATCACTACTTTCCTGTAAAATTCTGGACCCAAATTTTTTTACAGTGTAATTTCAACCTCCCCCCCCCCCCCTACCTACAATTTGAGGCATTAAACAAGGAGAAATAATTTTGTAAGGGGTATCAGAATTATTGGCAAGTAACCCACTGTTATCACTAGGGACTAATAACGAAAGTCAAGGGACGACAATTGTGGTCTCGGACGAAATCATTGAAATTTAAAATCTGAGCAACAAGAACCAATGCAACTGTGATGATGTATGGTTAACTGGAAGAGTAAGATAATCCTGCTCCGTCCATTAAGTTTTAAAAAGTTATGCATTAAACTCAAACTCTCGAACACGTTGTCTTGGAACATCTTTATTCCAAGGGGGTTCTTAATAGTTGCTTTTTGATAATCCTATAAGGAGTTTATAATTTAACTCCTTGCGAACACTTTCATAAGGAACGAGAATTCCCATCTGCATCTTTTTGAAAAGATTGCAAATATTGTTTAAATTAAATAGGGTATCCCATTTCAAACCCAGCGTCTCGGAAAATCTCGTTTTAGGGCACTAGACAATGATTAAACTTGTAGTAATTCGATAATAATACATGGATTTCTCGCGAAAACCTCGTTAAGGCGAAATTTAAAGTTTGTCTTGGCTGATTGAAGAAATTTCACAATAAAAACTGAAACGCAAAAACGCAAAAACGCATAAAGATGATTATTCAGGACAATAACTGATATAAAACAACAGCAGAAATACATATATTGTATCACCAATGGAGGTTGTAAAATACTGTAGGTGATACTTAAACGTAATGTTCTATTTATTTTGTTTGTCGTTAAGGGGACTGGAGGGTATTAATCCATTATTTTTTAAATATACATGTAGGATTTTGCTTGTTTTTTCATTAGATGAACTTTTATCATATACTAAATAGAAAAATCAAATAAAAACATGGGGTTATCGTTCACTTAAGCTCACAATCTGCCCTCGAAAGAAGCAACCATTTTTGTTATGGTACTTTTTTTTTAAGTTGAACTAATACTAAAGTAGGAGAAATGGAGAGATATATTATATATCGAAATAAAAAAAGAACTCAATTACAGAAATCGATTTAATTTTACAACTGTTTAGTTTACGTAAAGCATATTTAAAAAATATCTATAGGTCACCGATGAGTTGAAAAAGACATTTTAATTCTAATGCCAAAACAAAATGTCATTATTGCACTAAAGGGAGACAATTTGGGGCTTTTACAGTGATATAAACATTTGAAAAATAAATCTGAGGCCAAAATCATTCGATTTTTTCGGTTGATTTTTGAGCCAATTCATAAAATTTGTAATGAAATGTTGCTGAAATTACCCTCGAGCCTCCGAAAGAGCAAGTATTGCACACAAAAAAAGGAATCATCCTTTAACGGAAACAACTCTTGAAGTCATCGGCTATTCGTCGATGACTAAAGGCTATTTATTTCTGAAATCTAAATTTTGTTTTGCTGTTCTGAGTGTTCAAGATGTTACATGCAGCTAAAATATTGGTAAAACATTTGAAAAAATACTGATCTGAATAAAATTTACACAAAAGTAAACGAATGAAAGCCACTGGAATGCAGTCCAGGACTCGGATAAATAAGCACATTTAACCAAGAGTACACACACTGAAATGTCTCGCCTACTTTACTCATCATTAATATTATGTTGATAGCCCTAAGTATAAAGATTTATTACAACTGCCACATAAACTTAACATTAACCAAGATAGCTAAACAAAGACCAAATGAATTATGAAAATGAGGTAAAGGTCAGACGAACCATACCAGGCAGACATGAACAGCTAACAATTCTTCGATACAACAAATATACTTGACCTATTACTTATAGTTTAAGAAAAACAGACCAAAACACAAAAACTTAACACTGTGCAATGAACCGTGAAATTAAGGTCATGGTCAAATAAAACCTGGGAGACTTATATATAGATCATAAGATATTTTCATGCACCAAATATAGTGACCTTTGGCATATAATATTAGATAAAAAGACCAAAACTCAAAAACTGAACTTTGACCACTGAACCATGAAAATGAGGTCAAGGTCAGATGATATCTTCCCGCTAGACATGTACACCTTACAATCATTCCATACAACAAATATTGTTGACTCATTGCATAACGTATGAGAAAAACAGACCAAGACAGAAAAATTTAACTATAACCACTGAACCGTGAAAATGAGGTCAAGGTCAGATGACACCTGCCAGTTGGACATGTACACCTTACAGTCCTTCCATACGCCGAATATACTAGCCCTGTTGCTTATAGTAGCTGAGATGTGGACTTGACCACCAAAACTTATTCTAACTTTTTTTTCAAGTGATCACTGAACCATGTAAATGAGGTCAAGGACATTGGACATGTGACTGACAGAAACTTCGTAACATGAGGCATCTTTATACAGAGTATGAAGCATCCAATTCTTCCACCTTCTAAAATATTAAGCTTTTCAGAAGATAACTTACGCCGCCGCCGCCGGATCACAATTCATATGTCGAGCTTTCTGCAACAAAAGTTACAGACTCGACTAAAATGACAGGTTATATGAACTGAGTGGCAATAAAAGCACAAGTCTAACACTTGCTTTTAAAAAAATTAAAATCTTTATTTAAAATAGTCATCTTTAAACAAACAAAAATTGAATATGAAAATTTACAATTCCAACAATAGATCGATATTATTTAAACAGAAATGTTTCATTATCATTTTTCGGCTACAATTGGTACAATGTATATGAACCATCCAAATGTCAAAATATCAACATAGAGTATTTACAAAGAATGTTTCTGTTATGTTGTGCACCTAAATCACTACAGCAAATGGTAGTGACAACACTAGATGTTAATTAGGATCCAGCGAAAAGCCAGGCTTTTGTCCACGAAGGTAGCAAATTGTCGGTTTAACTATCGCTGACGGCTTTTGGTAACACACGATATGGTTGTTGGTCATGTTGTTATCACCAAGGGAAGGTCATCGGGCTCTTAATTTCCACACAAACTGATATAGCTCCAAAGGTTTAACAATAAACACCAATGGACACTCATGTCAATTGGAAGGCCACGCGGAATCAATATCGGAGATGTTAAAGACAAATGCATCGGTCATGCTGGGCTTTTGTTGCTTAATGTCTAAATGGACATGGCCTATAATTAAAAGATCCTTTTGCGGAATTTGTGGATTATTTGGTCAACTGTATACAGTCTACGAGCAATTGCATCCTGGGAAAAGCCTCATTAGATAAACCCCAATTTGTTTGTAATTGGTTGTCAGAAAGACCTGGCATATAGTCTTATATTTATTGAACTTACTTACTTACAATAAGGGATAAGCCAACGAGTAAGTCAGCAAAGGGTTAGGGAAGTACCTTGGTATATAAAAAAGTCGAAATAAACAATTGCCGGCTGGCCAAGAGATTCTCAACGTGGGGTATGATGCCAGAGGTAGAAGTAGGCATTGCCTTAAAAAAGGCACATATCACTTAGGCCCAAGACCCGTACGAGTTTGACAACAATGAATTAAAAGGGTAAGGTGGTACCTCTGTTTGCAACGAAGTTGAAATACACTTTAATAATTGCCGGCTGGCCAAACTAAAAGATTCTCCACGTAGGCCATTTTACCAGAGATAGAGGAGGGCATTGCCATACAAATTTCTTATAGCACTTATGCCCTAGACCCGTACGAGTTTGACAATAATGAATCAAAAGGGGGAGATGGTACCTCTTTTTACAACAAAGTCGAAATAAAGTATTGCCGGCTGCCCAAACTAAGAGGTTCTCCACGTAGGCCATTTTACCAGAGATAGATATGGTAATTGCCTTTAAAATAGCATATAACACTAATTCTAAAGACCTGTACGGTTTTGCCTGCAAGGGGTTAAAAATAAAAGGTGTTACCTTTGTTTACAGAATCCCGGAGTTTGGTCTACCGGCTACAGTTATTTTCACTTTAATGTGAACAGAGGTACCACCTCCTCATTTTAGCTCTTTACTGACAAACTCGTACGGGTAAATGCCATATAAGTGCTATAGGCTATTTTAAAGGCAATGACCACCTATACCTCTGGTAGCATGGCCCATGTGGTGAATCTCGTAGTTTGAACAGCCGGCAATATTTCATAACGACTTTGCGATATACTAGAGTATCCTCATTTCCTTTTGCTGGCACAAGTGCTATAAACCATTTTAAAGGCAAGGCCCACCTCTACCTCTGGTATCATGATAAACGTGGATCATCTTTTATTTTTGGCCATCCGGCAATAGTTTATTTCGACTTTGTTATATACCAGGGTATCCTCCTTACCCTTTGCTGACAAACTCGTATAGATCAATGGAATAAGAAGTATGGGCCATATGTGGAGAATTTCTTTGTTTGGCCAGCCGGGAATAATTCATTTCGACTTCGTTGTAAACATAGATACCACCTCCCCCTTTTAACACTTTGCTGAAGCACTGGTACGGGTCTACGGCATAAGTGGCCATTTTTGAGGCTATGGCCACTTCTACCTCTGGTATCATGGCACATGTGGAGAATCTCTTCGTTTAGCCAGCCAGCAATAGTTTATTTCGACTTTGTAATATACTTAGGTACCCTCCTTACCCTTTGCTGATTAACTAACACGGGTCTGGAGCATACGTGTTATGGCTATGTTACAGGTAATGCCTACCTCATCCTCTGATATAATACCCCGCGTATAGAATCTCTTAGTTAGGCCAGTCGGCTTAATTTATATTTTCGTTGTAAAAAGAGGCATCGCATCCCCCCTTTAACTTTTTGCTGACAAACTCGTACAGGTCTAGGGCGTAAGTTTTATCAGCCATTTAAAAGGCAATGCACACATTTAACCTAGG
Organism: Mytilus trossulus; assembly: GCF_036588685.1. Taxonomy (NCBI): domain Eukaryota; kingdom Metazoa; phylum Mollusca; class Bivalvia; order Mytilida; family Mytilidae; genus Mytilus; species Mytilus trossulus. The sequence goes on from NC_086384.1 coordinate 8,882,278, forward strand.
ATTAATGGCCAACTTGGAGAATCTCGTACTTAAGCAAGCCGGCAATAATTTATTTCGACTTCTTTGTAAACAGAGGTTCCAACTCCCTTTTAAACCCTTTGATGATACCGCGTACTTCTCTAGGGAATAAGTGATTTAGGCCATTTTAGAGGCAATGACAACCTCTACCTCTGGTATCATGGCCCACGCGGAGAATCTCTTAGCCATCCAGCAATAGTTTAGTTCGACTTTATTATATACTAGGGTACCAACCTTACACTTTGCTGACTAACTCGTACGGGTCTAGGTCATACGTGCTCATGGTCATTTTATAGAGGCAATCCCTTCCTCTACCTCTCATATTATGGACCGCGTGGCTAATTTTTTAGTTTAGCCAGCGGGCAACAGTTTATTTCAACTTCGATATATACCGGGCTAATTCATCCCCCTTTTAACTCATTGTTGACAAACTCGTTCGGGTCTATAGCATAAGTGCTATGAGCCATTTTTAAGAGAATGACTACTCCAACATCTAGTATAAGGGCGCACCTAAAAATGTCTTAGTTTGGGCAGCCGTCACTATTTTTGGTGGACTGTGTGATATACTAGAGTATTCCCCTTACCCTCTTCTGACCAGCTCGTACGGGTCGAGGACATAAGTGCCATGCATGGCCCATGGACCATTTAAAAGGCACTGCCTACCTATACCTCTGGTATAATGGCCAACGTGGAGAATCTCTTAGTTTGAAGAGCTGGCAATAATGAGGTTTATTTTTACTACGTGATATACCGGCGAAACTCGTGCCCCTTTTAATTCGTTGCTGATAAACTCGTGTAGATCCAGGACATAAGTGCTATAAGCCATTTATAAGGGTTTGACTACCTCTTCTTCTGGTATAATGGCCTACCTGGAGTATGTCTTAGTTTAGCCAGCTTTCAATAGTTGTTTTTTAGACTTAGGGATATACAAGAGTATTCCCCTTGTCCTCTGTTGACCAACACCTACGGGTCTAAGATATTAGTGCTTCGAGCCATTTTAGAGGTAATGCGATATATTGTAAAAGACATAAAATTTCATGTACAAATCATTTATAATGTGAGTATGGTCTGCATTTAACTACTAAAAGGACATGGTATTTTGAAGTTCAAAATGAAACCTGCCAAAAATATACACATTTTATATCGGACATAAAGCAAAATTATCGGACAAAAAGCAAAACGGACAAAAAGCAACGGACAAAAAGCAAAAGTTTCGGACAAAAAGCAAAATAATCGGACAAAAGGCAAAACGAACAAAAAGTAACGGACAAAAAGCAAAAGTTTCGGACAAAAAGCAAAATAATCGGACAAAAGGCAAAACGGACAAATAGCAACGGACAAAAAGCAAAAGTTTCGGACAAAAAGCAAAATTATCGGACAAAAAGCAAAAGCGGACAAAAAGCGAATTGCGGACAAAAAGCACCGTATCATACGGCATTTCACAGAAAAAACGTAGATCGTTTGTACCATGCATCCTTACGGAATTTTACAGGAAAAAATAGATCGTTTGTATTATTCGCACGGCATTTCACAGGAAAACATAGATCGTTTGTATCATTCGTACGGCAGTTCACAGGAAAACATAGATCGTTTATACCATGCATTCTTACGACATTTTACAGAAAAACATAGATCGTTTATACCATGCATTCTTACGGCATTTTACAGGAAAACATAGATCGTTTGTATCATTCGCACGGCATTTTACAGGAAAACATAGATCATTTGTATCATTCGCACGGCATTTTACATGAACACATAGATCGTTTGTATACCATATGCACGACATTTCACAGGAAAACATTAATCATTTGTATCATTCGCAGGGCATTTTACAGGAAAACATAGATCGTTTGTATCATTCGCACGGCATTTTACAGGAAAACATAGATCGTTTGTATACCATATGCACGGCATTTCACAGGAAAACATAAATCGTTTGTATCATTCGCACGGCATTTAACAGGAAAACATAGATCGTTTGTATACCATATGCACGGCATTTCACAGGAAAACATAGATCGTTTGTACTATTCGTACGGCATTTCACAGGAAAACATAGATCGTTTGCACCATTCGTACGGCATTTCACAGGAAAACATCGATCGTTTGTACCATTCGTACAGCTTTTCACAGGAAAACATTGATCGTTTGTACCATTTGTACGGTTTTTCACAGGAAAACATAGATCGTTTGTATCATTCGTACGGCATTTCACAGGAAAACATAAATCGTTTGTATCATTCGTGCGGCATTTCACAGGAAAACTTTGATCGTAAGTACCATTCGTACGGCATTTCACAGGAAAACATCGATCGTTTGTACCATTCGTACGGCATTTCACAGGAAACATAGATCGTTTGCACCATTCAAACAGCTTTTCACAGGAAAACATTTATCGTTTGTATCATTCGTACGGCATTTCACAGGAAAACATAAATCGTTTGTATCATTCGTGCAGCATTTCACAGGAAAACATAGATCGTTTGTATCATTCGTACGGCATTTCACAGGAAAACATAGATCGTTTGCACCATTCGTACGGCATTTCACAGGAAAACATCGATCGTTTGTACCATTCGTACAGCTTTTCACAGGAAAACATTGATCGTTTGTACCATTCGTACGGTTTTTCACAGGAAAACATAGATCGTTTGTATCATTACTACGGCATTTCACAGGAAAACATCAATCGTTTGTACCATTCGTACGGCATTTCACAGGAAAACATCGATCGTTTGTACCATTCGTACGGCTTTTCACAGGAAAACATAGATCGTCTGTACCATTCGTACGGCATTTCACAGGAAAACATAAATCGTTTATATCATTCGTACGGCATTTCACAGGAAAACATAGATCGTTTGTATCATTCGTACGGCATTTCACAGGAAAACAGTGATCGTTTGTACCATTTGTACGGCATTTCACAAGAAGCATATATCGTTTGTATCATTCGTACGGCATTTTACAGGAAAACATAGATCGTTTGTATCATTCGTACGGCATTTCACAGTAAAACATAGATTGTTTGAACCATTTGTACGGCATTTCACAGGAAAACATCGATCGTTTGTACCATTCGTACAGCTTTTCACAGGAAAACATTGATCGTTTGTACCATTCGTACGGTTTTTCACAGGAAAACATAGATCGTTTGTAGCATTCGTACGGCATTTCACAGGAAAACATAAATCGTTTGTATCATTCGTACGGCATTTCACAGGAAAACTTTGATCGTTAGTACCATTCGTACGGCATTTCACAGGAAAACATCGATCGTTTGTACCATTCGTACCGCTTTTCACAGGAAAACAAAGATCGTCTGTACCATTCGTACGATATTCCACAGGAAAACATAAATCGTTTGTATCATTCGTACGGCATTTCACAAGAAAACATAGATCGTTTGCACCATTCGTACGGCATTTCACAGGAAAACATAAATCGTTTGTATCATTCGTACGGCATTTCACAGGAAAACATAGATCGTTTGTACCATCCGTACGGCATTTCACAGGAAAACATAGATCGTTTGTCCCATTCGTACGTTTCGTGGCATTTCACAGGAAAACATAGATCATTTGTGTCATGCATTGGTACGGCATTTCACAGAAAAACATAGATCGATAGTACCATTCGTACGGCATTTCACAGAAAAAACGTAGATCGTTTGTACCATGCATCCTTACGGAATTTTACAGGAAAAAATAGATCGTTTGTATTATTCGCACGGCATTTCAAAGGAAAACATAGATCGTTTGTATCATTCGTACGGCAGTTCACAGGAAAACATCGATCGTTTATACCATGCATTCTTACGGCATTTTACAGGAAAACATAGATCGTTTGTATCATTCGCACGGCATTTTACAGGAAAACATAGATCATTTGTATCATTCGCACGGCATTTTACAGGAACACATAGATCGTTTGAATACCATATGCACGACATTTCACAGGAAAACATTAATCATTTGTATCATTCGCAGGGCATTTTACAGGAAAACATAGATCGTTTGTATCATTCGCACGGCATTTTACAGGAAAACATAGATCGTTTGTATACCATATGCACGGCATTTCACAGGAAAACATAAATCGTTTGTATCATTCGCACGGCATTTAACAGGAAAACATAGATCGTTTGTATACCATATGCACGGCATTTCACAGGAAAACATAGATCGTTTGTACTATTCGTACGGCATTTCAACGGAAAACATAGATCGTTTGCACCATTCGTACGGCATTTCACAGGAAAACATCGATCGTTTGTACCATTCGTACAGCTTTTCACAGGAAAACATTGATCGTTTGTACCATTTGTACGGTTTTTCACAGGAAAACATAGATCGTTTGTATCATTCTTACGGCATTTCACAGGAAAACATAAATCGTTTGTATCATTCGTGCGGCATTTCACAGGAAAACATTGATCGTAAGTACCATTCGTACGGCATTTCACAGGAAAACATAGATCGTTTGCACCATTCGTACGGCTTTTCACAGGAAAACATAGATCGTCTGTACCATTCGTACGATATTCCACAGGAAAACATAAATCGTTTGTATCATTCGTACGGCATTTCACAAGAAAACATAGATCGGCACCCTTCGTACTGCATTTCACAGGAAAACATAAATCGTTTGTATCATTCGTACGGCATTTCACAGGAAAACATAGATCGTTTGTATCATTCGTACGGCATTTCACAGGAAAACATTGATCGTTTGTACCATTCGTATGGCATTTCACAAGAAGCATAGATCGTTTGTATCATTCGTATGGTATTTCACAGGAAAACATAGATCGTTTGTACCATTCGTTCAGCTTTTCACCGGAAAAACATTGATCGTTTGTACCATTCGTACGGCATTTCGCAAGAAGCATAGATCGTTTGTACCATTCGTACGGCATTTCACAGGAAAACATCGATCGTTTGTACCATTCGTACGGCATTTCACAGGAAACATAGATCGTTTGCACCATTCAAACGGTTTTTCACAGGAAAACATTTATCGTTTGTATCATTCGTACGGCATTTCACAGGAAAACATAAATCGTTTGTATCATTCGTGCAGCATTTCACAGGAAAACATAGATCGTTTGTATCATTCGTACGGCATTTCACAGGAAAACATAGATCGTTTGCACCATTCGTACGGCATTTCACAGGAAAACATCGATCGTTTGTACCATTCGTACAGCTTTTCACAGGAAAACATTGATCGTTTGTACCATTCGTACGGCATTTCACAGGAAAACATAGATCGTTTGTATCATTCGTACGGCATTTCACAGGAAAACATCAATCGTTTGTACCATTCGTACGGCATTTCACAGGAAAACATCGATCGTTTGTACCATTTGTACGGCATTTCACAGGAAAACATAGATCGTCTGTACCATTCGTACGTATTCCACAGGAAAACATAAATCGTTTGTATCATTCGTACGGCATTTCACAAAAAAACATAGATCGTTTGCACCATTCGTACGGCATTTCACAGGAAAACATAAATCGTTTGTATCATTCGAACGGCATTTCACAGGAAAACATAGATCGTTTGTACCATCCGTACGGCATTTCACAGGAAAACATAGATCGTTTGTACCATTCGTACCGCTTTTCACAGGAAAACAAAGATCGTCTGTACCATTCGTACGATATTCCACAGGAAAACATAAATCGTTTGTATCATTCGTACGGCATTTCACAAGAAAACATAGATCGTTTGCACCATTCGTACGGCATTTCACAGGAAAACATAAATCGTTTGTATCATTCGTACGGCATTTCACAGGAAAACATAGATCGTTTGTACCATCCGTACGGCATTTCACAGGAAAACATAGATCGTTTGTACCATTCGTACGTTTCGTGGCATTTCACAGGAAAACATAGATCATTTGTGTCATGCATTGGTACGGCATTTCACAGAAAAACATAGATCGATAGTACCATTCGTACGGCATTTCACAGAAAAAACGTAGATCGTTTGTACCATGCATCCTTACGGAATTTTACAGGAAAAAATAGATCGTTTGTATTATTCGCACGGCATTTCACAGGAAAACATAGATCGTTTGTATCATTCGTACGGCAGTTCACAGGAAAACATAGATCGTTTATACCATGCATTCTTACGGCATTTTACAGGAAAACATAGATCGTTTGTATCATTCGCACGACATTTTACAGGAAAACATAGATCATTTGTATCATTCGCACGGCATTTTACAGGAACACATAGATCGTTTGTATACCATATATGCACGACATTTCACAGGAAAACATTAATCATTTGTATCATTCGCAGGGCATTTTACAGGAAAACATAGATCGTTTGTATCATTCGCCCGGCATTTTACAGGAAAACATAGATCGTTTGTATACCATATGCACGGCATTTCACAGGAAAACATAAATCGTTTGTATCATTCGCACGGCATTTAACAGGAATACATAGATCGTTTGTATACCATATGCACGGCATTTCACAGGAAAACATAGATCGTTTGTACTATTCGTACGGCATTTCACAGGAAAACATAGATCGTTTGCACCATTCGTACGGCATTTCACAGGAAAACATCGATCGTTTGTACCATTCGTACAGCTTTTCACAGGAAAACATTGATCGTTTGTACCATTTGTACGGTTTTTCACAGGAAAACATAGATCGTTTGTATCATTCTTACGGCATTTCACAGGAAAACATAAATCGTTTGTATCATTCGTGCGGCATTTCACAGGAAAACATTGATCGTAAGTACCATTCGTACGGCATTTCACAGGAAAACATAGATCGTTTGCACCATTCGTACGGCTTTTCACAGGAAAACATAGATCGTCTGTACCATTCGTACGATATTCCACAGGAAAACATAAATCGTTTGTATCATTCGTACGGCATTTCACAAGAAAACATAGATCGTTTGCACCCTTCGTACTGCATTTCACAGGAAAACATAAATCGTTTGTATCATTCGTACGGCATTTCACAGGAAAACATAGATCGTTTGTATCATTCGTACGGCATTTCACAGGAAAACATTGATCGTTTGTACCATTCGTATGGCATTTCACAAGAAGCATAGATCGTTTGTATCATTCGTATGGTATTTCACAGGAAAACATAGATCGTTTGTACCATTCGTTAAGCTTTTCACAGGAAAAACATTGATCGTTTGTACCATTCGTACGGCATTTCGCAAGAAGCATAGATCGTTTGTACCATTCGTACGGCATTTCACAGGAAAACATCGATCGTTTGTACCATTCGTACGGCATTTCACAGGAAACATAGATCGTTTGCACCATTCAAACGGTTTTTCACAGGAAAACATTTATCGTTTGTATCATTCGTACGGCATTTCACAGGAAAACATAAATCGTTTGTATCATTCGTGCAGCATTTCACAGGAAAACATAGATCGTTTGTATCATTCGTACGGCATTTCACAGGAAAACATAGATCGTTTGCACCATTCGTACGGCATTTCACAGGAAAACGTCGATCGTTTGTACCATTCGTACAGCTTTTCACAGGAAAACATTGATCGTTTGTACCATTCGTACGGCATTTCACAGGAAAACATAGATCGTTTGTATCATTCGTACGGCATTTCACAGGAAAACATCAATCGTTTGTACCATTCGTACGGCATTTCACAGGAAAACATCGATCGTTTGTACCATTTGTACGGCTTTTCACAGGAAAACATAGATCGTCTGTACCATTCGTACGTATTCCACAGGAAAACATAAATCGTTTGTATCATTCGTACGGCATTTCACAAGAATACATAGATCGTTTGCACCATTCGTACGGCATTTCACAGGAAAACATAAATCGTTTGTATCATTCGTACGGCATTTCACAGGAAAACATAGATCGTTTGTGTCATCAGAGACATATATGTCTCTGGTGTCATGCATTGGTACGGCATTTCACAGAAAAACATAGATCGATAGTACCATTCGTACGGCATTTCACAGAAAAACCGTAGATCGTTTGTACTATGCATTCTTACGGCATTTTACAGGAAAAAATAGATCGTTTGTATCATTCGCACGGCATTTCACAGGAAAACATAGATCGTTTGTATGATTCGTACGGCAGTTCACAGGAAAACATAGATCGTTTATACCATGTATTCTTACGGCATTTTACAGGAAAACATAGATCGTTTGTATCATTCGCACGGCATTTTACAGGAAAACATAGATCGTTTGTATACCATATGCACGACATTTCACAGGAAAACATAAATCGTTTGTATCATTCGAACGGCATTTTACAGGAAAACATAGATCGTTTGTATCATTTGCACGGCATGTTACAGGAAAACATAGATCGTTTGTATACCATATGCACGGCATTTCACAGGAAAACATAAATCGTTTGTATCATTCGCACGGCATTTAACAGGCATTTAACAGGCATTTAACAGGAAAACATAGATCGTTTGTATACCATATGCACGGCATTTCAAAGGAAAACATAGATCGTTTACAAATTGTGTTTGGTAATATAGGGAATCACTAGAGCGTAATAGGAGCGCCCTTCACTGAGTGCTACACCCTTTGCACATTCCAGAACACTTGAAGCAACTCATTTCGGGTCTATATAGGTGGCACGTTTCATTGCAAATGTCTACCAAATCCAACAAACGATTATTTTGACTGTAGAAATTTCTGTCCTTTATCAAGGTCGACCCACCTGCAGTATATTCCGGTAAAATTTAGGACTAATGAATTATTTTTTCGATACACTGTTGAATTACGTACATTAACGGTTAAACCTATATAATGGTTTACTTTTATAAATTGTGAATTTCAGATGGAAAGTTATCTCATAGGCACTCATACCACATTTTCTTATATATCAGTTCACCGGAGCATATAAAGGAACAATCTAATTAAAATATTGATCTCTGATTACGTTATACTATATGCAGTATAATGTAATCAGAGATCAATATTTTAATTAGATTGATAAAGGAAATAACATAAATTTCGTGCAGTTTTTTAAAAAACCTGACAGAGCATCATCATGTTCAACAAGAATGCTTTAATTCTTATAATTGCAAAGTAAATCTTAGCCAAGACATTACAAATTTCATTCATTTTATCGTTTCTTAGTTTGTTGGTTTTTTTTCATAAATATTCCCACACTTATAAAACGTTGTCTGGTTGGGCATCCATTTATATAGCAATGATATAGCGTTTTCGTAAGAAAAAAATGTCTATTTGTCGACTGTAAATTTAGAAAAAGTTTTAACATATATATATAATATATTGTGTGTAAACAATAAAGCTGTTGCTATTCCGTAAGTAAGAATATTTTTATTTAAGGTTTTGTTATTTATATTTAATTATACACCTATTTATCCCTACATTTATGATAACAAGGATTTATCATTCGTCATCATCTAATTTCTTTGTTATTTAAGATTTCTGAAATCTTATTTGTTCCGCTTGAATACCACGTGAGAACATACGGACGTACGGCGACCTAAAGTTGTCAATTTCTGTATCATTTAGTCTCTTGTGGAGAGTTGTTTAATTGGCAATCATACCACATTATCATTATGTATAGTGTATCGGGAAACAAGTTATTAGAACTTATTTTAATTCCTTTCCGCTTTGCAGGTGCGAATGCTGCCTTGAAGCGGCATTATGCTGCTCTTTTTCGAAATCGACAAGTCTTCTCAGCACAGTAGAGTGATATGAAAAGTTATCGATAGAAACAAAGGGCGCACGTGCCGGTTGTAAATGAAATTAACAACGTCGTCATATTTAGAATAGCGATAACAGATTAGCATTCAATTTGTCAATTTGGTTATATCTTGTCTCGATTGATTTTCTGACTTTCGCCGTGCCGGCAAAATAATTCATTAAGTTTTTTGATTGGCTTATTTAAAATAGGTCATTAACTCATTTGCATATATCATTATAAATTGATAACTTCTAGTTCACTCACATGTAACCTCAAAGCGGGTTTCGTTAGATCTCCCACGCGACATATCAGAAAACGGGAGCGATTAGAGATCGGGTTTTAATTAGATTGGATCTGAGATTACTTGCAGCTACTGACAGCTAATTCAAAGTCAATAAAAACTTATTTAATTCCTATTTTACAACTTAAATTTATTAGTAACCTGTAATTAACTCAATAACTGCTACACACTAATTAATTACTACCAAATCAATTCCCAATTGTCCCACATTTAAACTCGGGGATGAATTTCACTTTATTTTGGAATGCAAATTTTTTGAACAGGAGAGGGAAAATTACATAGAAAAGTATAGCTACACAAAGCCAAATATTTTAAAGTATAAATTATTAATGTCACCAAAAAAGAAGGTAAAGTTGATTAAACTCTGAAAATTTATCAAAATTATAAATACATCTGTGTGAACTTCTGGCTTTATCTAGTGTGACGCTACCCTTTTAATTATTTTTGTAACATGTCTTACACTTGTCAAAAACAAGAGGATCAAAGAAGCCAGATTATTTAATTTCACTTTCAGATATATTGATGATGTTCTTTCCTTAAACAATCCGAACTTTTCTGATTGGGCTCCATTAATATATCCCCCAGAACTCGAGATTAAAGAAACAACAGACACGCCTCATTTTTAGACTTATGTCTCGAATTTGACTTACACAGTCATCTCAGTACCAGAATCTATGACAAACGAGACGATTTTGATTTCGAAATTATAAATTTCCCCCACCTTAGTAGCAATATACCAACTTCACCTGCATATGGGATATATATTTCCCAACTTATTCGATATTCAAGAGCTTGCAGCTCCTACTCAGACTTTATAAAACGTCATCAGTGTCTGAGTAGAAAGTTGATGAACCAGGGGTATGTCAAAGAACGTCTCGTCCTTTTTCTAAAAAAAGTTCATCGGAAGGTACCAAGACCTTGTTGATAAATATTCCGTATCAACTTCACAAATAATACACGATGTTCTTGATGTATAGATTCTGCGTACTGATGTTGTGTATCATCTTAACAACATGTTTTATTGTTCTTTTATTTGTTTTTGTTCTATTATTAAGATTACTTTTACTGTTGAATGGTTTTATGTGATATCCGTTTGACGTGGCTCGGTACTTATACATCTCGTCAATGTGTTTGTATTGGCTTTCATTTTTTGGTGATTTGTTTTGTATATGTGACTCTTTGTATTTCTTTTGTGCTTATAACGTGACTCTGTACTTTAAAAGATCCCGTCAGTATGATATTTGTCTATAATATGTCATTATGATATATTTCAATTATGAATAACTATATACGTTGAACCACAAACGTCAAAATCAATCAATGGCGTAGTGGAATTAACAATTTTTGGATTCTCATAAATTATATGTATAACTTTTGGACTAGTTTGAATCTCGGTCCATTTCTGTAATTTATTCTTACATATTTTTGATTTTTTGACCCTGTATGCGTACATTGCCTATGTAAATTTTAAAATTGTTTGTATGCACATTGAACGAAAAATTTATGTGACGTATATAATTTTTCTGACGTCAGACACTCAAATCAATCCATGTGTTCGTAGATAGTAGTTGTTTTTGTGTCCTGTTAAATTGTTCCTTTTAAAAGTTTTGGATTCTTATAAATTCTATGTATAACTTTTGGACTAGTTTGAATCTCGGTCCATTTCTGTAATTTATTCTTACATACTTTTGATTTTTTGACCCTGTATGCGTACATTGCCTATGTAAATTTTAAAATTGTTTGTATCCACATTGAACGACAAATTTATGTGACGTATATAATTTTTCTGACGTCAGACACTCAAATCAATCCATGTGTTCGTAGATAGTAGATGTTTTTGTGTCCTGTTAAATTGTTCATTTTAAAATTGTTATACGATGATGACTGAAGTACCCATGTTTTGACTATTTTATTAATTGTGACTGTTTATTTAACGCATCATGTAAATGTAGCGGAATTTGATGAGACTGTTATTAAAGTGAGAGGGTTAGCGCTATAGAACCAGGTTTAATCCACCATTTTCTACATTTGAAAATGTCTGTACCAAGTCAGGAATATGACAGTTCTTGTCCATTCGTTTTTGATGCGTTTTGTTTTTTGATTTTGCCATGTGATTATGGACTTTCCAAATTGATTTTCCTCTGAGTTCAGTATTTTTGTGATTTTACTTTTTACTAATTGTATTTATTGAATATTGTATATATTGTAAATATTGTACATAATATTGTGTATTTCTCTATACATGTACCTTGTCAAAATGATGGTTTATTGAGAATAAAGATATATAAACTTCCTAATTGTCCCACAACTTCCTAATTGTCCCACAAACATATTCCCGATTGCCCCACAAAAATTCATTACTTTTTTACCGGTAATTTAAAAAAGTGGGACCATCGGGAAGACACCGATTTTTCAAATGTTGGAGAATCTTGACTTAAAGCCAATTTTTACTCCTGAACAGATAATTATTTTCTTTATATTACATTGCTTATGTAACGTGTAACCAGGCGTTTATATCTTAAACGAACGTTCCAGTAAATACTTGGATCCAAGTTGTCCACAAACAATACGCAATACCAAAAACAATAACTATCTATGATATACACAATGAACCAAAATATATACACTAGCTCCTTGCCGATACAAAGTAACAATGCACAATAAAACAATTATATATATATACAAATATAATTATAACACAGCCTGTCCTCCTAATAGAACAATCTGTCCTATATGACAGTGCGGGCTGGTACAGTATGTTACTATCAGACAGTGCGGTCTGGTACAACTTTTCCTCCTAGTAGGACAGTCTGTAACTACCAGACAGTATGGGCTGGAACAACTTGTCCTCCGAGTGGGACAGTATGTCACTAACAACTAATGTGGACTATTGCAGTCTGTCCTCCGAGTGAGACAGTCTGCTCTACCAACTTCCAATGTTAGACCAACTTGTACCCAGTACAAGTTGTCCCCAGTACAAGTTGTCCTCCTTACAATCTTACAGCTATGTAGCGTATTCTCTATTGTAAGCCAGTCTGCTTCTGTAAGAACATCGACAGAACCCGATTTGTATTCCTCACCCACTTATATACTCTAGGGCGAATTCACTATTTCCTCGATAGGGGTGTTCTCCAAATGTCCCCGATACCGAACACAATAGTACCTCTCAAACACCCCTACGCCGATAGACCCAACCACTGAATCTCGCGCCAAACGTCCAAATCTACAAAACGCTTCCTTCTACATGAAATAAGCATATACACAACAAGATTCTTTATGTTTGTTATCTTAACAACCAATAAACATTACATAACCCACGCCTCAATCTACATGCGTCCCGCATGATTAATTTACAATACAAAATAAAATTCAACAACATATTTTTTTTTTTTTTTACACACAAACTAAAATTCACTCCATTACGTAATCAGCCATCCAGACTGGTCGCCTTCTTTCTCGACGACCACTTTCTTCTTCTATTTCCATTCCGTCATTCTGATCTATGACATCATCAAATATATCAGCTTCACGTGGTTCTATTACTTGGGGATTATCAATGTCTTCATGCATTTCCCCTCTCAACACTTGCTTGTGCTTGAGTTTTATCCTATCCACATGAATGATCTGTGGGGTCCCTCGGATACCACAGTTAACATTATAAATAAGGTCACCAGTTTTCTCTGAAATCGTGAAAGGCCCTCTCCAAAAACTAGTCAGTTTTGGAGATTTTTCAGTTTTCCTTACAGAGAAGTAGACATATACCTGATCTCCAGATCTAAAACTTTCATATGATAATTTGAGATCATGATACCTCTTTTGTCTCCTCATTTCTCCTGGCATTCTTTGCCTAACAAAAGAATGTGCATCTTCTAACCTTTCTTTTAGTTCCCATGCCCATTTATGTTGTGGTATACCTTTAATAGATGGCGGCATTTCGTACAAGATATCCAACGGGGTTGTACTTTCCCTACCAAACATAAGACGGTTTGGAGTCTGCCCAGTTGTGTCGTGTTCGGAAGCCCTATACGCCATCATTACAAAGGGGATATACTTATCCCAATCTCTTTGATGCTCTTGGACATATGCACTAAGCATCGTCACTAATGTCTTGTTGAATCTTTCTACCGTACCATCCGATTGAGGATGATATGGTGTTGTCCTGGTTTTCTTGATATCAAGTACTTTACAGACCTCTTGAAATAACCTAATTTCATATTGTCCTCCCTGGTCAGAGTGAATCCAGGACGGGACACCAAATCGAGCTATTACCTCCTTTACAATTATTTTGACAACAGTACTTGCTTCCATATTGGGCATAGGGAACGATTCTGTCCATTTAGTATAGTAGTCTGATACAACTAAGATATACCGATTGCCATTTTCAGTTTCCGGAAGTTCCCCAAGAATATCAGTAGCTAACCTTTCCATAGGACTACTTGTCTCTACTTTGGCCATTGGAGCACGTTTCTTTTTCGTTGGGGTTTTCCTCATAGCACACTTGTCGCAACCAGCGACATATGCTCTAACATCAGCTTGCAAACCTGGCGAATAGTAAGACTGGCGTATTTTCTCTAAAGTCTTACGCATACCCAAGTGACCTGCATACTTTGCATCATGACAGTAGTGTAAAACTTGTTTTCTTTCAGACAAAGGAATTATAGCTTGCAATTTCACAACTTTCCGTTCATTGTCATAAAAATGTCTGAATACCAAATCATCTTGAAGTTCTAGACTATTAAACTGACTCCATAATGACCTTATAAAGAAACCTGTACCAGATACCTCATTGTATAGTGGCCTTTGACCATCTGTCAGCCACTGCTTAACAAATTTAAGGTCTGGGTCGTTTGATTGTTTATCTGTCAACGTCCAATCAGTATCATGGTCAGGCATCTGACTAGTTACTATTTTAACCTGACTTTCTTCAGTCTTGTGACAATCACTGCTCGTTTTAGACTGCCAGTCTAACGTATAGCCACATTGTTTACAGGGAATACGACTCAGTGCGTCAGCATTCCTGTGTTGGGTACCTGGTCTGTGTTGAATGTGCATATCATAAGCACTCAGTGTCTCAATCCATCTAGCTACTTGGCCTTCTGGATTTTTGAAATTCAACAACCACCGAAGTGAGCTATGATCCGTTCTTATCGTAAATTTTCTCCCATATAAATATGGTTTAAAATACTTCAAAAAGTATACCACAGCTAGCAACTCTTTGCGAGTCACGCAATACCTACGCTCGGATTTAGACATTGAGCGACTGGCATATGCTATAACTTTTTCCTTGCCGTCTTCATGACGTTGTGATAAGACACCCCCTAATGCGACATTACTAGCATCTGTGTCTAAGATGAACTCTTTATTAAAATCAGGATGTGTTAATATTGGGGCATTTGTCAACTTTATTTTAAGTAGATCAAATGCATGCTGACAATCAGATATCCATTCAAACCTTTTGCCTTTTTCAGTCAAAACATGCAGACATTTAGCAATTGAGGCAAAGTTTTTAATGAACTTTCTAAAATAGCTGCACAGACCTAAAAATGAACGAACTTCAGTAGGGTTTGTTGGAACAGGCCAATTTTGTACAACTTTAATTTTCTCGGGATCAGTGGCTATGCCATCTTCTGAAATTATATGCCCTAAATAACGAACCATGGTAACACATAAGTTACACTTTTTAGCCTTTAGCTTCAAGCCTGCTGATTTTAATCTGTCAAAAACTGTCCTTAAATTAACCAACATATCATCTAATGTCTTGCCAAAAACAATAATGTCATCTAGATATACTAGACATACCTCCCATTGGAGCCCTGCTAGAACAGTTTCCATTAAACGCTCAAACGTTTGTGCAGCACAGCAAAACCCGAACGGCATTACCTTGAACTGAAACAACCCTTTTCTAGTCGCAAATGCCGTCTTATGTCTATCTTTCTCGGCCAGTTCAACTTGCCAATATCCAGAACAACAGTCTAGGGTACTAAACCAGCTGTTGCCTGCAAGATGGTCAAGTGATTCATCTATTCTAGGCAGTGGATATGCGTCTTTATTGATAGTCACGCTATTCAGTTTTCTGTAATCCACACAAAAACGGTACGTGTCATCCTTTTTCTTTACCAAAACTATACCTGCAGCCCATGGGCTGTGTGAAGGCTCAATAACCTTATTTTCCAACATTTTATCTATATTGTCATTAACAACTTTTGATAAATGAAAAGGCGTGCGGCGAGGAGGTTCTTTGAAAGGCCTAGCATTACCAGTTTCTATTTCATGTTTGACTAAACTAGTCTTACCCAGGTCTGAATCTGTTTCAGCAAACAGACTTTCATATTCCTGCACTAAACTTTTGACCTTCTGTTTTTCTGACCTTGATAGTTTGTCAGATGTTCTATTCAAAAGATCATGCAAATCTGATCTCAACCCCTTTTTATTTTGTCTGTCATTCTGAGAGGGCAAAGATTTTGCTACGTGGCTAATCTCACACATCTGTGCAATAGTTGTGCCCGGAAATATAGTCTTGGCCTCGTCCTCTACATTCATGAGTCTGACTGGTATACTGTCACTTGATTTGACCAAAGAACGTGCCGTCAAAATGTAATCTTTCCCTTTATTTTCACTAGCTTCCACTAAAACATCATTATTTGGCAATGTCTGACCTTCCGACAAGCAAACTTTCCCAGAAACTACTACCTCTGATCGAGCTGGTATCGTAACAGATTCTGTAGAAACCACCCTGAAACATCCTAATGTACCTTGAAAAATTAAAGGAACACTAATGTTATCGATGTGAAACATGTTTTCAGACACATCAACCAGACACTTGTTTTTCTTCATGAAGTCTAGCCCCAGAATGCCATCAACTTGTAGCTCAGTTACTACGGCCTCTGAAGTAAACCTTTCTGTACCAAAATCTAATTTGAAATTGCCTTTACCTCTAAGGTTTAAATAGTTTCCACATGCGCACTTAATTTGTGACTGAGTAGCATTCAGATGTGGCCTATACAAGTCAGGAATAAGATCGTACACTTTGTTAGAAACTAGAGTTAACGTAGCTCCAGTATCTACTACAAACTTGACAAATATATCTTGAATAAGTAACTCGACATACATTCCTGCATCCTCTGATGCTGAAATAACAGCGCCTTTATCTTTATTTGCCACCTTTTCTCCAGACTTCAGTGTCCTGACCGATCCGTCCGTATCAGGTCCTTTCGTATATCCTCTATTATTTTGTTTCATAACCTTATTGGGACAATTTCTTGCAAAGTGTCCTATTTCACCACAACTAAAACAAGGACCACCCCTTTTTCTGTTGTTTTGAGTATTATAGGTCTCCCCACGTGGCTGAAACTTCTTTTGATAATTTAAATCTTTAAGCGTCATCATGTCTTTCGTTAAAGATTGTAAATTATTCTCCATTGTCTGCATCTATGTCGCCATATTCTCCATTGATACAACAGTATCCGGACTATTAGATGCCTCTGTCCGTTCGTCACTCGTAGTCTGTCGTAAGTGACCCATGCTTTTCATTGTTCTACTCTCAGCTTTGTTGTAAGCCTCAAGTTCAACTGCCAACCGTATAGTATCATTGAGACCTTTAGGACGAGACTGTTTAATTCTAAGTCTCATTTCAGAGTCTACTAATGCGTCCAAAAATTGTTCCTTGGCAAGCGTGTCTCTCAATTCTAATGGGGCAGTAGGGTATGCCAGATTAGACAGTCGTCTAACTGACTGACCTAACTCCGGTAGAGTTTCACTTGCTTTCTGGCGTCGTTCTTTGAATTGAACGCGATAAAGTTCCGTTTGACTGGATGGAGCAAAGCGTTCCTCCAGTGCAAATACTAGGTCTGTAAATATTTGCCTCTTTTCCTTTGGTAAATCACCAAGGACTGCTTGGGCCTGTCCGATCAGTGAAACGGCCAAGTATAAACCTTTTTGATGTTCAGACCACATATTAACAAGGGCGCACATCTTAAAGTGAGATAAATAATCCATCCAAGGAGTAAGACCATCATATTTTTAAGGTTTGATTTTAACGTCATTTGATCCAGAGCTTACAGGATGAGCAGTGCTTTGATTTTTTATTAATTCCTGCTTAGGACTTATATCTTGAATTTTGTCTTGCCCTATAGATTTTCTATTTTTTACCTGAGGATTTGTCATGAAATGCCTATCTGGCAAAGGTAGTGTATCACCAACAGCTAATCCTACAGGTGTTGATAGAGACGGCCCTGTCGTCACTACGCCTGAGTCATGTTCTTTGTTTTCCACAACTTTTGAACGTACACCCTGAACTCTAGGTGTAGAAGATATAAAACCTTGTCCATGTTGTATTGTGCTTTCGCTAAGAGACTGTATTTGTCTACTTATTTCAGCAATCTGATCGTCAATATTTGACATATTTATTACAGTACAGTGTAATCAAAAAGAAACAATTTTTATTAAATAATACACTCGTGTTACAACTCAGCCGTGACTTACAACTTTGCCTCACGGTTGATTCACTCTAATCTTTTAAGTAAACATTGATGTTAACCGACAATAAATTGAATGACGATCAATCAATCAAATAGTATTTGATAGACAACTTGAATCCCACCGCTGCCACCAAATATGTAACGTGTAACCAGGCGTTTATATCTTAAACGAACGTTCCAGTAAATACTTGGATCCAAGTTGTCCACAAACAATACGCAATACCAAAAACAATAACTATCTATGATATACACAATGAACCAAAATATATACACTAGCTCCTTGCCGATACAAAGTAACAATGCACAATAAAACAATTATATATATATACAAATATAATTATAACACAGCCTGTCCTCCTAATAGAACAATCTGTCCTATATGACAGTGCGGGCTGGTACAGTATGTTACTATCAGACAGTGCGGTCTGGTACAACTTGTCCTCCTAGTAGGACAGTCTGTAACTACCAGACAGTATGGGCTGGAACAACTTGTCCTCCGAGTGGGACAGTATGTCACTAACAACTAATGTGGACTATTGCAGTCTGTCCTCCGAGTGAGACAGTCTGCTCTACCAACTTCCAATGTTAGACCAACTTGTACCCAGTACAAGTTGTGCCCAGTACAAGTTGTCCTCCTTACAATCTTACAGCTATGTAGCGTTTTCTCTATTGTAAGCCAGTCTTCTTCTGTAAGAACATCGACAGAACCCGATTTGTATTCCTCACCCACTTATATACTCTAGGGCGAATTCACTATTTCCTCGATAGGGGTGTTCTCCAAATGTCCCCGATACCGAACACAATAGTACCTCTCAAACACCCCTACGCCGATAGACCCAACCACTGAATCTCGCGCCAAACGTCCAAATCTACAAAACGCTTCCTTCTACATGAAATAAGCATATACACAACAAGATTCTTTATGTTTGTTATCTTAACAACCAATAAACATTACATTTACAACACATTTGGTAAAGATAATAATTATTAACAAACATTAAATATAGGGAATGCTTTCCCTTCCGGAGCACCTGAGATCCCCCCTAGTTTTTGGTTGGGTTCGTGTTGTTTATTCTTTAGTTTTCTATTTTGTGTCAAGTGTACTATTGCTTGTCTGTTTGTCTTTTTCATTTTTAGCCATGGCGTCGTCAGTTTGTTTTAGATTTATGAGTTTAACTGTCCCTTTGTTATCTTTCGTCCCTCTTTGTGACAAACTGTTAGTTCAATGATTTAGTCACAATTCTCCGTCATATGAAAAATTCGGCGTTTTGCATTTGCGCCGATTTTTTCTTTCATTTGCGCCGATTTTTTTTTTCATTTGCGCCGATTTTTTTACAGGTAAAAGATATAAGAAGATGTGGTATGAGTGCCAATGGGGCAACTCTTTATACCAGTCATGTTATTGGGAGGTGGAAGTAGGGTTTCGAGTAGGATAAGTCAATATGAAAGCTTTATACTTAGTTACATACTTTAAAATCAAGAAGTAAAATGACAAATTATAAATCTATTTTCAGCATTCAAATCCCAAAAAATCTTCAACGGAATACATTCAAATCATTAATCTGTTCTTCGCGGTCGAGTGTTTATAGGGAACACATCTAATATAATAACTAAAGATATATTCTTTTCTTGTGATTTCGTCTCTTCTATATTTGGCATAATTGTAGATAACGAAGTCCATCTCTTCTTTGTTTAGCTACGTACTGATGCGGGCATTTCTATAATAGAGTTTGCATTTTAACATACGTAATGACCTGTATTTTCTTGATAACATCTATAAAAAAACATATATGTTTTCTCTTTATACTCTGTCCTTAGTCCATGTAAAAGTATTAACTTACCTGCAAATCCAATTAGGAGAAAATATAAAATCGGCGCAAATGAAAAAATGAAATCGGCGCATATGAAAGAATGAAAATTTTCAAAATCGGCGCAAATGTCATACGCCCGAAAAATCAAGTTTCGGCAAACAATACGTGGGCTTGGTGTTTATATAATAACACTTTTAAAAAATTGTTGTTTTAACAATTGTGTTCTAACAAATGTAATTTAAAGAAAACAAGTATTTATCAAGATTTTATTTCACTAGTAAATATAAGATGCCTTGGACCATGGAAGTATAATACTTCCATTATCGGACCCATGGTAATTTATATGACAATTGATAAAATGCTACAGAAACAAATTATAATCTCACTGCTGTTGCTGGAGGGAGTATCCGTGATCTCTCTCTCTCTCTCTCTCTCTCTTTCTATTTAAGAATTGAATGCTTCTTTTTGTAAATTTATTGGGTGGTAAAAGCGTTGACCGAAGTACATTTTGTATGAAGCGCGGAAGCGCTTCATTCTAAAAATGTACGCACGGTCAACGCTTTTACAACCCTATAAAGTTTCAAAAAGAAGTATTCAATACTTATAATTACATTTTTTAGCTAAAATCATGAAAACACGATTTTTATCCAGATTTATTTAATTCACCTGTGCACTTTTTTGTGGGACCTCGTGTCATCATGCATGATAAATGTTATTGTCTGATGCAATTGTTTACGGAATAACATGTTAGCCAATCAGAATAACGTATTATAATGAAACTTACATCTAATGTAATTATATATATATATGACCTCCCTGTCTAACCTATTGTATGTACTAGTATTTAAGGAGTATGACGTCTTGTATATGTGTAGGCGCTTTGTTAAAATTTACGTTTTCACTGTTTTGGTCTTTTGGAATATATTGTTTGTCCTGTATTTAAACCTCTCTTCAACGAAATTTGTTTTACACGTACACGTATAAAACTTGCGATTTTCATCCAACGCAGTTATAGGTTTGAACGTTGTTTTCAATTTAGACTTATATATATATGCTTTACTGGTTATGAATGAATCTTATATAAGTCTAAAAGGTCTGACCGTTGGTATAGACTATTAAAAATGTGATCAAAGACCGATCTACCCTCTGAGACACACATCTGCATCTTTTTTTTTTTTATAAGTCAATCGACATAGCACAAAATAAGGTTCATCTAGTGAGTATAAATAGGAGTACTGTAAACCAACTAATTTTCGCGAGCGATTTATTTTTGCGACTTTCGCGAGTAGAAAAATAACGCGAATTTAAGTCGTCGCGAATATGTAAAAATTGTATCTTTCCTTATTAAACTACATCAAGTTGATTATGAAATCGCGAAATGGACTCGAAAGGGCTAAACGCGAAATAAAGTATCCGCGGAAATAAGTTGGTTTACAGTAACTGACAAAATAGAGAAAACTCAGTTTTGATTTATATGTAATGCTCTTTGTTGAAGGCCGTATGGTGACTTATATTTGTTAACTTATGTAATCAGTTATCAGTTATCTTCTGTGGTTTCTGGAGACTCTGTGAAATAAAGTCATGTAAACTCTGTATGACAGACATGTAGACTTTGCAAAGAACCAATATACCAATTATCCTATTACTCATACATAACAAGTGAGAAATTCAAACTTAAAAAAAATATCAGGAAGTCACTTAACCGTGAAAATCAGGTCAAGGACGAAAACTTCATTACATAAGGTATCTGCATACAAGATATCCATAATTCTCTAAAATTGTAAGTAACCTTAAACATTAAAACTTATGTCAGTGAACCGGATATACGATAGTGTTGTTATACAGTGATCCTATCAGGTGGGAAATCAACTGTAATGGTTATTTAAATATAATTATGTATGTAAAACTATTGTATAAACTCATTTGATATTTTCCCTGGTCAAGTGAGGATGTTAAAAAAACAGGGGCCCCTAAGTATGCAACCTGGGCTACTTAGGTATTTATATAACAGGAAATGATTGAATAAAATATTTGTTATCGTTAAAAAAAAACCAACAACTTATGTCTTGTATACTAAAACTCTTACTTTCAGGGGAGACAATTATTGACCGTTACTGATTTTCTCACTTTTCCTAGAAATGGCTGATATAAACCTACAATTATAGTAGTTTCTAACTTTCATGATAATCTAGGCATGCAGTACACACGAGAGCACCAATGATATATTTTCAATAAAATTAATGTTTCCAAAGGGCATAAGTCTATGATATACTTATATGTTTTGTTAAAAACTAGCAAGAATTGTACATATGAGAGCATTAAAAAAAACCGGATGGAATAACAAGCTCTTGGTATTTTTATATCTCCCGCAACACTTCGTTAGGGAGACAACAAAATCTAACACAAGAGTGCACACGCTGAAATGTCTTGCCTTCTTTACTAATCAATGAGATTATGTTGATAGTCATAAATATATCGCTTTATTACAACTGTCAAATAAACTAAGAGTTAACCAAGAAAAACTAAAACTTGACCAATGAATTATGATCAAAGAGCTACGGAGCTCTGAGAGAAAAGACGGCCACTGATTCTATTTTTCGGAAGGTATCTTTTAATGAATTTCATTATTGTCAACCTTTCTACATGTTCTAGCTGTTCCTTTGTTCATTCTTTGTATGTAGACTATCAAAAGATACCTTCCGAAAAATAGAAACAAAAGCCATCTTTTCCCTCAAAGCGAGATATTTCAGCGTGTGCACTCGTGTGTTAGATTTTGTTGTCTCCCTAACGAATGCACCTTCTAAATCAAAACATTTGATTAAAGTTCAGTCTATATGCAATGATAAGTCAGCTATATTTTATGATCTATATGTCAGTCGTGTAGGTTTCATTTGACATTGACCTCATTTTCGCGGTCAGTTCATTGCTCGTGTTAACTTTTTGTGTTTTGGTCTGTTTTTCTTAAACTATAAGCAGTATGTCAACCATATTTGTTGTATTAAAGAATTGTTAGCTGTATATTTCTTGGTGACCTATTTCTTCCTGGCATGGTTCATCTGACCTTGACCTCATTTATGGGGGGCACGGCTTCAAGCTGTCAATTCCCTTTGTAACTGACCAGACTTCCAAGCCCCCACGGCAATCATTTTGTTTTTATAGTTTATAGTTTAGAGAACCCCTCAAAATGTCATACTGAAATGGATGAGAAGGAGACACTCAATTGAACAGATCTTAGATATTTATGTTTTTAAAATCTTTCTCCAATTCAGAAGCACCTTAATTGATGAGTAATTATCCACTAAAATGAGAGTTAATGTATCTGAAATACTATAAACAGGGGTCGGATTTTAGCTTTTTTGTGTACTGGCCAGCCGGACAAGTGGACCAAAAAATCTACTGATCCGGTTCCTCATTTAATGGTCCTGAAAAAAATACATTTATTTGAAAACACTTAAAACAAGAGGCTCCAAAGAGCCTGTGTCGCTCACCTTGGTCTATGTGAATATTAAACAAAGGACACATTTCAGGGATTTATGACAAAATTGTGTTTTGATGATGGGGATGTGTTTGTAAATCTTACTTTTCTAAACATTATTGCTGCTTAAAATTATCTCTATCTATAATGAACAATAGATTCAGTGGAAAATGTTAGTGAAAATTTACAAATTTTAGTATGAAAATTGTTAAAAATTGCCTAAAAAGGGCAATAACTCCCTAGGGGTCAATTGACCATTTTGGTCATGTTGATTTATTTCTAGGTCTTACTTTGCTGTACATTATTGCTGTTTACAGTTTATCTCTATCTATAGTAATATTCAAGATAATAACCAAAAACCGAAAAATTTCCTTAAAATTACTAATTCAGGGGTAGCAACCTAACAACAGGTTGTCTGATTCATCTGAAAATTTCAGGGCAGACCTGATGAATAATAAACCCCTTTGTCAGATTTGCTCTAACTGCTTTGGTTTTTGAGTTATAAGCCCAAAACTGCATTTTACCCCTATGTTCTATTTTTAGCCGTGGCGACCATCTTGTTTGGTATGCTGGGTCACCGGACACATTTTTAAACTAGATACCCCAAGAATGATTGTGGCCAAGGTTGGTTTAATTTGTCCCAGTAGTTTCAGAGGAGAAGATTTTTCTAAAAGATTACTAAGATTTACGAAAAATTGTTTAAAATTGACTATAAAGGGAAATAACTCCTTAAGGGGACAATTGGCCATTTTGGTTTTGTTGACTTATTTGTAGATCTTACTTTGCTGAACATTTTTGCTGTTTACAGTTTATCTCTATCTATAATAATATTCAAGCTAATAACCAAAAACAGCAAAATTTCCTTAAAATTACCAATTCAGGGGCAGCAACTTAACAACGGGTTGTCTAATTCATCTGAAAATTTCAGGGCAGATAGATTTTGACCTGATAAACACTATCAATCCATGTCAGATTTGCTCTAAATGCTTTGGTTTTTGAGTTATAAGCCAAAAAACTGCATATTACCCCTTTGTTCTATTTTTAGCCATGGTGGCCATCTTGGTTGGTATGCCGGGTCACCGGACACATTTTTTTTAAACTAGATACCCCAATGATGATTGTGGACTAGTTTTGTTAAATTTAGCCCAGTAGTTTCAGAGGAGAAGATTTTTGTAAAAGTTTACGGACGCCGGATGCCAGACGACGACGGACGCCAAGAATTGAGAAAAGCTCACTTGGCCCTTTGGGCCAGGTGAGCTTAAAATGAGAGATGTTTGCTTTTATTTTCATGCCTTCTTTTACATATGCTAGACAAGAAAAAGAGGGAATCTTGATCCTGATTTAAATAATAATACACATCATCCATCAAGAATTTCTGAGCTGTTTTGGTTGTTAATAAACAAGTACAGCATGAAACTTAAACTTTAAAGATCTCGTTACTAAAATACAGTTCTTATCTAGGTATGTCACTGCACATTTTTCACATGTTATTAATTACATTGTGATCGACTATACAATTTAATCATTCGCGATCTTTTTTCACAGGATTTTTTATAGTTACGTTACATTTTGTCAATTTCATAAACTTAATTCCGATCTTCCTTTTGAATGTCTCCCATGAGATATAACTTGATCAATTGTAATACTTAATACCTCCCAAAGTAGTTTTTGATGAAGCTGAAGTCCAATCAACTTGAAACTTAGTACACTTGTTGCTTATGATATGATCTTTCTAATTTTAAAGCCAAATTATACTTTTGACCCCAATTTCATGGTCCACTGAGCACAGAAAATGAAAGTGGGAGTTTCAGGTTAAAGTTTTTGGTCAAGGTAGTTTTTGATTAATCTGAAGTCCAATCTACTTGAAACTTAGTACACATATTTCCTTTAGTATGATCTTTCTAATTGTAATGCCAAATTAGATTTTTACTCGATTTCACAGTCCATTGAACATGGAAAAGGATAGTGCGAGTGGGGCATCCGTGAACTTTGGACACATTCTTGTTATCAACAAATTTCTACTGGTCCACCGTACCATCAGTTGACAAAATCTATCGGACAACCGGACCAGCATCAAATTTCGACCCCTGACTAAAAATGTATTTTTTTTTGCAGTTTAAACCTATTTATTCATAAAATTTACAAATATATCAAAATGTAGGATCTGGAAACAAGGTTCACACAGCTTATATCAATCATATTTGTTTTTATATGAACATGTATCCCTGTGATGAGAGTTGTAACTGGAAACATTATCATTGGAAAATTAAAACTGAATAGATTTTTAGTCCTCATTTTCTTGATAAAAAATAAAAAGATATAAAGAGTACTGTGACAAAAAAAGTGAGAATGGTCCAAGCCGGTGTCATATGGTATTTTGAACCCCATGGTAAAATGACCCCGGGGTCAAAATACCGCTATGGTAAATTGACCCCCCCATGGTAAATTGAACCCCCCCTGTATGGAAAATTGAACCCTCATGGTAAATTGAACCCCCCTGTTTTTTTTCATTTTAGATGATTAATAAAACATTTAACATTATATAAAAGTTAATCAAATATTAAAAATCATTTATACAAGAAGGGGAGGTCAATTTTCAATGATTGGTTAAAAGAAAAATATTTGCTTGGTATAAGTGCTCTGAAGTCTTAACCAACAAAATTTCATTCAAAAAACTTCTTAAAGCATTAAAACTAGACCATGTAGCTTGGACACTATAATTCTTTGAAATTTAAAATATTTATATAGAATGGTTTTAATTCTCCAAGGTAAAAAAGGGGGAGGGGGTCAAATTACCGGTTCATTCTGGCTATTCCTACATTTTGAAATTTATAGGTAAAATAGTAAAATTTTATGTAGGAGTTCCCAGAATTTGTGTGTTAACAATGGGATTATGTAGGATTTTATTGTAACAACATTATACTAAATGAGATCTAATGAATCAAGGTAAATGCAGGTAATTCTTGTAGAAAATAAAGAAAAATAATAATTTATATCACAATCTTATAGTTCATTTAATAATTTCAACGGCACAGTTTATGTAAATAACAATGTTAGATCATTCTTTAATCAAAGCAATAAATGTTGAGTTAAACTAAACAAAGCACCAAAAAGTAAACTAAATTCATATTTAAATTATTTAAATTTAAATTTAATTTTATTTATAGCACTCACATAGTAATACAACATATAAGAGAATACAAAGTCTTAATCAATGTACAGGAGATGAGAAGCAGCATCTCCATACTAGACTAGTGTGTGTAACTATTAATTTTCTTTTTAAATACTTTTTTTCAGACTTTCCAGACTTTTAAATGCTTTAAATTTACTACTTTTTCTTTCATTGTATTTTTATTTTTCCCAATGCTTATTTAGAAATTCCATGGTATTAAAATACTTTAAATTATAACTTTATGCATGTTTTCAAGCAAGAAAGTCTCATTATTTACATATAATTAATGATTTTTACTTAATTTCTACAGGTAAATTTACCTTTGACCAAATTAAACACTAATGATTAAACCAACATATTTTTGCAATAACAACATGTATTGTTCTTCCACTAATCCCCCATGTAGGAATAGCCAGAATAGTAAAATACAAAATGTAGGAATAGCCAGAAGACACCAAATTACCATGGCTCACTTGATTTTTAAAAGTAAAATTTTCAAAACATCTTTTCAAACTAATAAAATAAATACAAACTACTAATTGGAGTATAATAAATATGTTAAGGAGTTACAGTAGCAAGATATTTTAACATGAAAGGTCTTTAGATGTATAGTAGGGGGTTCTGAATATACATGTACCATGGTACAATAACATGGCTAAGTAAAATTTTCAAAATATCTTTTCCAGCATGTTAAATACAAACAAACTACTTATTGGAGTATTAAAACAATGTTAAGGAGTTAGAAAAACTTGGATTTTTAAAATTCAAGGTCTATAGGAGGGGGTTCAATATACCATGGAAGGGGGAGGGGTCAAAATACATTGTACAATGGAATTTTTTTTTTCAAAATATCTTTTCAAGCATGTTTTAAAAATGCATTCAAACTACAAATTGGAGTATAACAACTATGTTAAGGAGTTAGAAAAGCTTGGGTTTTTGAAATTCAAGGTCTAAAGTAGGGGGTTCAATATACAGCAGGGGGTCAAAATACCATGGCTGCGTATAATTTTCAAAATATCTTTGCCAGTTTGTTAAATACATACAAACTACTTATTGGAGTATTATTACTATGTTAAGGATTAAGAATAGCTGGAATTTTTGAAATTGAATGTCTATGGTAGGGGGTTCAATATACTGCACTGGGGGGTCAAAATACAATGACTAAGTAAAATTTTCAAAATATCTTTTCCAGCATGTTATATACATATAAACAACTTATTGAAGTATTCTTACTACGTTAAGGAGTTAAAATAGCTTGCATTTTTGAAAATCAAGGTCTATAGAAGGGGGTTCAATATACCGCAGGGGGTCAAAATACCATGGCTAAGTAAAATTTTCAAAATATCTTTTCCAGCATGTTGAATACATACAAACTACAAATTGGAGTATTGTTACTATGTAAAGGAGTTGGAATAGCTTGAATTTTTGAAATTGAATGTCTATGGTAGGGGGTTTAATATACTGCAGGGGGGTCAAAATACCATGGCTAAGTAAAATTTTCAAAATATCTTTTCCAGCATGTTGAATACATACAAACTACAAATTGGAGTATTATTACTATGTTAAGGATTAAGAATAGCTGGAATTTTTGAAATTGAATGTCTATGGTAGGGGGTTCAATATACCGCAGGGGGGTCAAAATACCATGGCTAAATAAAATTTTCAAAATATCTTTTCCTGCATGTTATATACATACAAACAACTTATTGAAGTATTATTACTATTTTAAGGAGTTAGAATAGCTTGAATTTTTGAAAATCAAGGTCTATAGAAGGGGGTTCAATATACCGCAGGGGGGTCAAAATACCATGGCTGAGTAAAATTTTCAAAATATCTTTTCCTGCATGTTATATACATACAAACAACTTATTGAAGTATTATTACTATTTTAAGGAATTAGAATAGCTTGAATTTTTGAAAATCAAGGTCTATAGAAGGGGGTTCAATAATTCAAGCTTGAATTTTTGAAAATCAAGGTCTATATATAGAAGGGTGTTCAATAATTCAAGCTTGAATTTTTGAAAATCAAGGTCTATAGAAGGGGTTCAATAATTCAAGTGAATTATTGAAAATCAAGGTCTATAGAAGGGGGTTCAATAATTCAAGCTTGAATTTTTGAAAA
Organism: Mytilus trossulus; assembly: GCF_036588685.1. Lineage (NCBI taxonomy): Eukaryota > Metazoa > Mollusca > Bivalvia > Mytilida > Mytilidae > Mytilus > Mytilus trossulus. The sequence goes on from NC_086384.1 coordinate 8,911,383, forward strand.
TCAAGGTCTATAGAAGGATGTTCAATATACTGCAGGGGGTCAAAATACCATGGCTAAGTAAAATTTTCAAAATATCTTTTCCAGCATGTTGAATACATACAAACTACAAATTGGAGTATTATTACTATGTTAAGGATTAATAATAGCTGGAATTTTTGAAATTGAATGTCTATGGTAGGGGGTTCAATATACCGCAGGCAGGCAGGGGGGTCAAAATACCATGGCTAAGTAAAATTTTCAAAATATCTTTTCCAGCATGTTGAATACATACAAGCTACAAATTGGAGTATTGTAACTATGTTAAGGAGTTAGAATAGCTTGAATGATTGAAACTCAAGGTCTATATATAGTAGGGGGGTCAATATACCACAGGGGGGCAAAATACCATGGCTAAGTAAAATTTTCAAAATATCTTTTCCAGCATGTTGAATACATACAAACTACAAATTGGAGTATTATTACTATGTTAAGGATTAAAAATAGCTGGAATTTTTTAAATTGAATGTCTATAATTAACTGAGTAATAATACTTCAATAAGTAGTTTGTATGCATTTAACATCCTGGAAAAAATGTTTTGAAAAAAAATAATTTCCATGGTATTTTGACCCCCCTGCGGTATATTGAACCCCCTACTAAAGACCTTAAATTTCAAACATTCTAGCTATTCAAACTATTTAACATAGTTATAATACTCCTACAAGTAGTTTGAATGTATTAAACATACTGGAAATATTTTGAAAATTTAGCTAGTCATGGTATTTTGACCCCCCTGCGGTATATTGAACCCCCTACCATAGACCTTCAATTTCAAAAGTTCTTGCAATTCATACGCCTTAACATAGTAATAATACTCCAATAAGTAGTTTGTATGTATTTAAAATGCTGGAAAAGATGTAAGAAAAAAAAAATCCATGGTATTTTGACCCCCCTGCGGTATATTGACCCCCCTACCATAGACCTTAATATTAAAAAATTCTAGCTATTGTAACACCTTAACTTAGTAATAATACTTCAATAAGTAGTTTGTATGCATTTAACATCCTGGAAAAAATGTTTTGAAAAAAAATAATTTCCATGGTATATTGACCCCCTGCGGTATATTGAACCCCTTACTATAGACCTTAAATTTCAAAAATTCTAGCTATTCTAACTCCTTAACATAGTAATAATACTTCAATAAGTAGTTTGTATGCATTTAACATCCTGGAAAAAATGTTTTGAAAAAAAATAATTTCCATGGTATATTGACCCCTCTGCGGTATATTGAACCCCTACTAATGACCTTAAATTTCAAAAAAAATCTAGCTAATCAAATTCCTTAACATAGTTATAATACTCCTACAAGTAGTTTGTATGTATTTAACATACTGGAAAAGATATTTTGAAAATTTTACTTAGCCATGGTATTTTGACCCCCCTGCGGTATATTGAACCCCCTACCATAGACCTTGAATTTCAAAAATTCAAGCTATTCTTACTCCTTAACATAGTAATAATACTCCAAATTGTAATTTGTATGTATTCAACATGCTGGAAAAGATATTTTGAAAATTTTACTTAGCCATGGTAATTTGACCCCCCTGCGATATATTGAACACCCTACTATAGACCTTGAATTTCAAAAATCCAAGCTATTCTAACTCCTTAACATAGTTATAACATTCCAATAAGTAGTTTATATGTATTTAGCATACTGGAAAAGATATTTTGCAAAATTTTATATAGCCATGGTATTTTGACCCCCCTGCGGTATATTGCACCCCCTACTCATAACCTCTAATTAAAAAAAAATAATAGCCAATAAATTGTAAATTAAGATTATCTGCAATACTATTTCTCAAAAACAGGGGGTTCAATATACCGCAGGGGGGTTCAAAATACCATATGTGAAAAATGACCACGGGGTCAAAATACCATGCGGTATAATGACCCCCGGGTCATTTTACCGCATGGTATTTTGACCCCAGGTTCAATTTTTAGGGGGTTCAAAATACCATATGACATCAGCCATTCAGTGGTACATAATTAAAATTCTAAAATATTTTGTAGTAGTTGTTGAATTCAATTGAATTTTAGATAATTAATTCTCATTGTATTAGTATTAGATAAAAAAGACAAAAACTCATAAAACTTAACTTTGACCACTGAACCATGAAAATGAGGTCAAGGTCAGCTAGACTGTACACCTTACAATCATTCCATACACCAAATATAGTAAACCTATAGCATACAATATAAGAAAAACAGGCAAAAAACATAACTATAACCACCGAACCATGAAAATGAGGTCAAGGTCAGATGAAACCTGCCAGTTGGACATTTACACCTTACAGTCCTTCTATACACTGAATATACTAGACCTATTACTTAGAGTATCTGAGATATTGACTTGACCACCAAAACTTAACCTTGTTCACTGATCCATGAAATGAGGTTGAGGTCAAGTAAAAACTGTCTGGCATGAGGACCTTGCAACATACCAAATATAGTTATCTAATTACTTATAATAAGGCAGAATTTAACATTACAAAAATGTTAACTGTTTTTTGAAGTAGTCACTGAACTGAAATGAAAATGAGGTCAAGGACATTTGACATGTGAATGACGGAAACTTCGTAACATGAGGCATCTATATACAAGGTATGAGCATCCAGGTCTTCCACCTTCTAAAATATAAAGCTTTTAAAAGAAGTAAACTAATGCCGCTGCCGTAGCCTGATCACTATTCCTGCCGTATCCCTATGTCAAGCTTTCTGCAACAAAAGTCACAGGCTTGAAAAAGAATGCAAGGATAACATAAGAACTTAGAGGATTAATGTCTAACACCATGAGTAGGTAACCAATTACGGTTGGGCAGATGACAATCACAAATTAACAAAATCTAACAAGAAAAACAATATTTTATTAGAGGCCACTTAATTCTTTCAATAATGTTGTTAAAACTAATGCTTCAAAATAATGTTTTGAATTCACTTGTGAAGTGAATTTCAGAAATATCATTATACTTGATATAAATCTAAAAAATTGTAACAATCACTAAAAAAACAGAACATATAACAGTTTAAAAAATCCTACTTTTTTATTCTACATTATGTTACAAGAGCTGCTGATTTATCACCTAGCAAGGTCATATTCCATTTTTTTTTTATTTAAATCATGTCTAATAATTAGTTTTAAACATAAAAATATCTTTAAAACAAAATGATAATTAAAAACAAGAGATCTATTTTTTTTAAATCAGTGAGCATGTCTCAAATTGTTGTTTTAAAATTCTACTGCACAATGTACAACATACAATTTCTTCAGTATTCAAGAGTTCAATAGAATTAATATTCAAGTCTTTGTGATAAATCCTGACAAATTTTAATCTACATGATGAATTTTACACCAAAATCAGATAATAAGATAAATCCTAACATTTAGATGATACTAACATCAGTCACAGGCAGTTTTCAAAATCTATTTAAAATAGAGAGTTATCTCCCTTATTTCATTAGAAATTCAAAATAAACAGAGAAGAAAACAACCAACATTTGGATCATTTTTTGTATCTGCCATTTCATTTTCAAGGGATACAATCAAAATCACGTGATGGATATACACACACCGAAAGTAACAGTCGAGCAGACCGCTTGAAAGGTAAGTAGTTGTATTTACTTGTTTATATCAATAAGATTTTTAAAAAAAGGTAGTGCACCGAATGTCGGATACTATCTAGTTGTGAAATACACAATTATCCTTTCTGGAAAGCGTGCAGTTAATGCTAACACTTCGACACAGTTATCCGTCGAAAATTTGGAACTGTGTCGAAGTGTTTGCAATAACTGCACGCTTTCTAGCAAAAACAATTGTGTATTTTAAAACTACATACTATCCGACATTCGGTGTGCCAACTTATTAATCAAAATTTAATTGATATAAACAAGAAAATGCAACTACTAACCTATAAAGCGGCGAGTTCGACTGTAACTTCTGGTGTGTGTATATCCATCACGTGATTTTGATTGTACCCCTTGATTTTCTAGACACCAGGTTCCTCAGAATCGACACCAAGTTTGTTCAGGACAGTTTTCTGTGTGGTGGTTTAAATGAATTTCAAGAGATGTAAATAGTTTGTCCTTATTAATATACACAACAAGTTGCAATAAATAATGAAAGTAACAATTGAACATATTTTTCATCTAATGTGGATTAATCCCAATCAACAATAACAATGCTAAGTTAACAACCTTTTGACAAAATGTTTGATATAAATACATTGTATGTACATTAAAGATTTATAATCATTATAGTAATCTTGAAATTATTGAAAACGTTTGTTTCAATTGCCAGTATTTGTAAAAATAAGGCAATTTAAAAAAAAATTAAAACATGTGGTAAAAAAAACCAACCCTCAAACCTAACCATTCTATAATGAAGTTATCCTCATCATTAATTAATTGTAGATCTTTCATATGTGTGTCTGGTTATTTGAAAAATCTCTAGATAACTTTTGGTTTAAAATGATATTGATAGAATTTGAAATACAAATCTAGAGTTATCTCCACTTAATTGTTAATTTCCAGTGCATTTCAAACAAATCATATTTTGAATTACCAGAGCAGGAAAATGTACAAAATACAGACTGTTACAATTTGCCTCCCAAGTAAATCCACATGTAGTGTTACCTATGTGCAAACTATATGCCGATTTTGGAATCATGCACTTTTATATATTTTGAACATAAAATTAATGTCAACTTCAGTATGTTTTTGTTTTTGTCATGTTTCCCCCATTTATTGGAAAGCGTGCAGTTAATGCTAACACTTCGACACAGTTATCCGTCGAAAATTTGGAACTGTGTCGAAGTGTTTGCAATAACTGCACGCTTTCTAGCAAAAACAATTGTGTATTTTAAAACTACAGCTTTAAGTTGGAAACAGAAAGAAATAAGTGTATTTAAACAAAATTTGGACCAAAAATTTATTGGGGGAAAAAAAGTAAGAATAAAAGGTTTATATCTAATCCTGAAAATTATACATCAAAATTTGATCTCAACATAAATCTGAACATCATTTTTTGTTTAAAAAATTTACTGTAAATTCAGAAATTATTGCAATGTTTTTATTATTGTGAAAAATGTGAAGGGTTATAACTAATAATCAATATAATGTAATTTAAACTTATGAATTTAAAATTTGTAAGGGTTCCGCGGAACCCAGTGTCTCGCCTACTTTTGCTGTAAATTGCAGGCTCAACAAAAATGAGGGAAAAAATCAATAAAAATATTCCGCTTGATACTATCTTTTGATTGTAAGAAGCTTCTGTCCCAAGTTTTTAAGAAAGTTATCAAAATTTTAAAAAATTTAATCACAGAGTGAATGTGTTGTTACTTGGCAGAAAATCTAAGTCCATTTAAAGTAAAATACGGAAAAAATGGATTTATTGTTTTACAAAATTAACTTCTGGATACTATCTAATGATCATAAACAAGCTTCTGTCCAAGTTTGGTACACTTTTTTAACTAAGGATTGTTTAAGAAAGTTATTAAAATTCTAAAAACTTTTAACCACAGAGTGAATGTAATGTTCCCGCAGAAAAACTAAGTCCATTCATAAGAAAAATACAGAAAAAAACAAATTTTATTTTCACAAAATTAACTTCTGGATACTATCTTATGATCATGAACAAGCTTCTGTCCAAGTTTGGTACAAACCCAGGATTGTTTAAGAAAGTAATTAAAATTTTAAAAACTTTAACCACAGAGTGAATGTTATGTTTTTCCGCAGAAAAACTAAGTCCATTTAAAAGTAAAATACAGAAAAAATTGAATTTTATTTTCACAAAATTTACTTCTGAATACTATCTTATGATCATAAAAAAGCTTCTGTCCAAGTTTGGTAGAAATCCAGTGAAGTTTAAGAAAGTTATTAAAATTTCAAAAACTTTAACCACAGAGTGAATATTTGTGGACGCCGCCGCCGACGACGCCGACGGAATGTAGGATCGCTTAGTCTCGCTTTTTCGACTAAAGTCGAAGGCTCGACAAAAATGGCATTTCAGACTCAAATGACAAAATCACAATAATAAATGCACGCAATAATAAATGCACGCAATAATTTCAGAATTTACAGTAATTTGCATAATCAAAAAATTATGATCTACTGATAAAATTTATAATATGAACAAGTAGAATATATTTAACTAAAAGTACATTTTTGTAACATTAAAGTTCATTAAATAACAAAATTCAATATATATTATAAAACTAAAAAATAATTGTTTTATGTCTCATAAAAAATGTAATTTTACCCTGATATCAATAGCTATGGTCATTATTGTAAATGTCAACAAATTTACACTTTCAAATGCAGACTTGTTCACTTGTATTCCTAACCCCATCGACCCTACACTAGAGTTTTGAAAGGCCCTCATGTATTTACAATGAAAAGATTGATTCAATGAAATCAGTCTTACTAAATACCTCTATTGGTTCAGAACTCATTATAGACTTTCAAAAATTGTTAAGCTCCTTTTTTATTTGAAAATAGAATAAGAGAGCCCATACAATAATACATGTATCTTTCTTACTCAATTGATAGCTTGGATATGCCAATAGTCTTTGAGATATTAGTCCGACATTAAAATAAATTGGGAATGTGTCTATGGGACACAGATGATGCACCCAACTTGCATATCATATAAAGTTATAAAGGGACATAACTGGGGAATGGTAAAAGTGACGCTTCCTAAACTGGTACTTGATCTGAGTTTACAGGGTAAAACCTAATGTCACTTCAGCTATTTATAAACTCACCCATCAATAAACCATAAAATTAGGTTAAGATTATGGCATCACCTGATCACAGCAAAATTTCTGCACATTATCATCCTAAATATATTTTTTTGCATAATTTTTAAAGGAATTAAAAGTATTTTACAACATTTGAAAATTTTAATTGCCAAATAATGGAGTTAATCATATGTTTGTCATATAAGAAGCACATGATTTTGATTGATTTATACATTTGTATTACAATATGACACGAAATTATTTTCTTTTTTGTTAAAACGACAAGAATACAATTTCAATTCAATCTTTTTTGAAAAAACTAAAATCTGTTCTGTAATAATTTTGCTTTGTATCATATTTCTAATATTTATAAACTATTATTTTTAATGAAAACAGTTGAACTTACAGACTTTTTTTTAACAGAAGTTGCTTCCCTTTGCCCATTGAAGACATTAGTTTTGAAATGGTCATAATACGTACAGCATACAAAGCTTGAAATATATTTTGGATTTTAACCTTTCTTTAAAAAAAATTAATGAAACTTTTATAATTAAATGTAACTAACTAAACAAAAGATTAAATGTAATTAAAATATTTTGAAAAACTTAAAGGTCACACACATTACAGCGAAATGATTTTTTCCCCAAAAAGATCTTTTAAGTAACTGAAAACTGATATGATCAGTGGCGGATCCAGAACTTTTTATAAGTGGTTTCATGAGTGGGGGGCCCGCTCTAGTCTTGCTTCAGTGATTCCCTATATAAACAACTAAATTTTCCCCCACCAAAAAGGGGGGGGGGGGGGCAGGGTCCCTTGGGTCCGCCTATGGTGATTTATCTTAAAGTAAATAAACTTGTACAAATGAATCTCTAATAACAGGGTCAGTTACAGAATAGCATGATATATTGTCTGTTTCAGAACCTGAGTCTACAATTAACAAAGGGAGACAACTTGTATTATAAAAGTTTGTAATAACAGAACCCAATGGTAATTGGGTTATTGGTGATAATTGGCAAATAAATTATTGTATACTGTAAATTCAGAATTGATTGTTCAAGTTGCCTTCATTTATTTTTGAGATATTTGAAACATGGAAAAAAATTTGAGTCTAATAATTGTGATTTCAATCAAAATATGCATACATATATGATGTACATGTAATATTTGAGCATGTGAGTTCTTATTATATTGTGATAGTCGAATTATTCACATTTTTAATAAAGCCTGACGATTTCTGATTTTACAGTATATAATGTACAAAATGTCCAAGGAATCGAATGTATATCTATAATTGTTAAGTGCTCAGTAAAATCACTGTCATTGTTGATGTACTTCAGCCAAATGTTCCGTGTTAAGAGCTGAGGTGAGATATATGATTTATCATGGACATAGTTAATGTACTTCAGCCATTGTTGATGTATTTCAGTTATATGTTCCATGACAAGAATAGAGGTGGTTTATATGATTTTTAACGGGGATTGTTGATGTACTACGGCCATATATGTTCCATGACGAGAACTGATGTGGTGATATATAATTAATTCATCACGGACATTGTTGATGTACTCAAGCCATTTGTCCCATGACGGACACTGAGGTGATGATATATGATTTATCACAGTCATCGTTGATGCACTTCGGCCATATGTTCCATGACGAGAACTGAGGTTGCAAAAGATTGATCACAGAAAGCACACAAATACAGATTTTGTTTATGAGATGATAAATGTCTTGAGAGATGCCATTTAGATACAAACTTTCGATCACACACTGGACATGGTTCACTTTTTAGATCCTTATCCTCATTGTGATTATGCATGTGAAGTTCCAGTTCAGCGGATGTCTGGCATAAAAATAAACAATACGGACATTCAAACCATTCTCCACTAGCAATATCAAAACATTTCTTAAAATTTGCGACCCTAGTACTTGCAAATACATTATTTTTTCCTTCACAAATAGAAGATGTTCGTTTCACAGTTTTCGCTGTTTTGACTTTTTTATTTGCTTGTTTTTCCATTTGTATGCATTCATCTGTATCATAGTCAGGCAGTGATTCAACATTTGAAGAAATACATGATTCAGTTTCTGAAGAATCATGATCATTATTATGATTATCCTGATTATCAGTCTGTATTGATACAAGTGAAGCATTTGATTGTGGTAAAATTGAGGTGGTGTACATATGATCCTGAGCAATGGAATTCACAGTGTTACAGCTGGTACCAGTTGTCATTTGGAAACCAGTAGTATCATTTGAATATCTCTTGATATCTGGCATATTAATAATTATAGGTATAGGCTTGGCCATTTGTGTTGTCAAGGATGTAGTGCCCGAGATATCTATAGATTTTAATGTTTCCATCTTGTGCGTTGCTTTTGGTACCGTAACAGATTGTCTCTGAACCATAATGTTGCCACTAGTTAATTTTGGTCTTTCAGCTTTTTCTTTCTTGTTCTTATCCTTTTTGTCTACTTCTATTTTAAATACATACGGTCCTTGCATATGAAGTGTGATATGATGAAGAAGATATTGTGAGTTCGGGAAACGAGCCCGACACATACCACACTGAAAAGGTATGTCATCTAAACTAACAGGTCTCTGGGACATAAATAAGGATTCATCAATTTTCCCATTTGATGAAACCATATCACTGTATATATGTTCACTGTTTGTTTCAGTGCTGTTTAAACAAGAAGTGTTTTCATTTCTTTTAACGTTTAAACATGTACTTGCAATGGAACTGCTGACTAAGCCAGCTTTTATAACCGCATCTAAATTCAAAGGATTTGTGTTATTGTTGCAATTGCCATGTTTTAACATATGATTTTTGAGACGTGGACCATTTAAATATGGCTTTCCACAAATACTGCACTCTGGGATGGCTGGTAACTGATACAGTTGTTTGACTTCATAACTAGTGTGTTTCTGTAAGTGCAATAACATAGGTGTAGATCTCTTTAAACATTTACATATTTTACATTTATAATGGTCTGCTCTCCGAACAACATCACCTAAATGTTTAAGTAGGTGCAAGTTCAATACCTTTCCTTCTTCGAATGAGGACGGACAATATTTACAGAAGTACTTTGGAAGGAAGTTATCTTCACATGGCTTAATTCTCTCTTTACATGCTTTAACATGGTGGGTATTTCCTGATTTGCTGATAATTGTTACACCCTTGCTTTTCTTCTTTAACATTTTCTCTCGTAACTTTTTAGTAATCTCAGACCTAATTTTTGATTCAACATTGTTTATTTCAGTCTGGTTTACTACTCTGCCTTTCTCATGTTTCTGTTCAGTGTCTTGACTATCAACATCCATTTTATTTTTTGGTTCTATTTCCTCGAAAACAGGTTCTTGTTTAATTCCAGTGCAGTTCTTTTCATGATTTTCCATTTGTTTCTCACGATAAAACCATTTCGTACATTTTGAGCAATGATAAATTTGATTACTTTTTAATTCTCTTTTCAAAGAACAGTCAGCATTAGCTAGAGATTCTTCTATTTGACTAGAATCTGACTCAAATGACATATTTCTGTAAGGTAGAACTGGCTTTTTATCATCTTGTCTTCGTGTAGTTTCTTTATCAGTGTCATTCTGTTCTTTTTCTTCATCCTTCACATTCTCATTCCCTTTGTCGTGATTAGAATTTTCAGTCTCAGGACGAACTTTTTGTTTCACCAATTTTCCATGACTATTCTTTCCCTTTTTAATCTTAGCATCTTTGTTTTGTGTAGTTAAATAAATATGAGCATTTCTTACATGGGATGCCATTGCTTGTTGAACCCTAAATTGTTTAGAGCAATAAGCACACTTATATATTTGGTTGCCGTCTTCATCTCTGTATACTTTGGCCTTTTTTCTCTTTGTAACTGTACTAGGTGTAAGTTTATTGTTTTTATAAACAGATTTCATGTTTTCACTGGCCTTTTCTTCCGAATGTGAAATACGACAATGAATAGCAAGTTTCTGTGATCGGTAAAACTTAGCTCCACAATATTTGCATTTGTACATTGTACTATGCCTCAAATTTAAATGTGTTTCAAATTCTTCAAATGATGGAAGCTTCACGCTACAGTATACACACTGAAACATCCCCATTTCTGTTAATGTATAATCAGTTACAGGACAGCTTGTGCCAAAGGCATCCAGTTCACCAAAGCCATCCCCTTGACCACTCTCATTGACCAGGCCATCCATATCATTATAAAAATTGGTCATGAATTCTTCAGGTTTTGCATATTCATCATAATCCATAGGTTCTTCCTTTATAGCTAGCATAACAAAGTCATTATATTCATCATTCTTCTTTTCCTGATGATTGTCATTTTTTTCATTGGGAGTTATCTCCCTTTGATTATTACTTTTAGTTAAATTAATGTCTATATCATTAGAAACTTCTGATGAATTAAGATTTTTATTTTCCTGATTTTTTACCCTTTCCAGAACATTGTTATTTTTGCTTAAATCTTTTTTGTCTCCTTGTGATACATCGGATTCAGCGGCTATTTCATTTTTAGATGAATTAACTGATCCTGTTACATTTGAAATTGCAAGATCAATACCACTACTGTCTTTATTGTTGTCCTCTTTATTGATCTCTCCAGCAGGTAAATGATTTTCATCAATTTCATCTATCTTACTTTTTTTCGCCTGAGACTGAAATTCTTTTTCAGGCGGTATATCTCCTGTTCTTACATCACTAATTTGAAGAGGAGAGTCTACGCAGTTTTCAAAATTACTAGTCAAACTTTTATCATAATCACTACCATTGCATGGTTTTCCCTGTATTTCCGTGTGAGTAGGTACCTTGGGTTCCCTTTTCTTGACCTCTCCATTCACATAACATTGATCAGTTGTCGTGTGGTCATTAGTTTTGGTCTTATCATGCACCATCTCTTTTTCATTTTTTTTCCTTTTTGACACATCAGGAAGACTTTCCTCAGGAGTCTTAGTCATGTTAGTGGAGTTAAGTTCATCTATCAACTTTAGAGTTTCTGCACTATCTTGGACAACAGATAACTGAGTTATTTCCCCTACCTGTTTACCATGCAGAATTACATCCTTTGGCTTGTGACTTTGAATGGAATTGTCTGTAGTATTAAAGTCTTCCATATTTGCACTATCCAGTATACTAGGTGACTCGTTTTTTCTATCAAACAAGGGGAGGTCATTGTCTATCATGTCAAGGTCATCAAGTTCATTAGGGTCAGGCAACATTTTCTCCCATTCCATCAACATCCCATCCATAATGTTAAGTTTGATGTGTTTCAACCAACTTGTATTGCAGTCTCTTAACACTGAAAAAGAAATTTTCAGTATATAAACAGAATCTGATTTACTTTTAAAAAAAATATATATTTTTTTTTATAAATTTCTATCCATTTATCAATGAATGGCTATTTATTGAGCAGCAACGACAGCCTGATATAGTCTAACATTTTTCCCCTTCAAATCGTACAAAAAACATGTGAAAAATACTATATTTTAATTAATATCCTATCTATGTTGTTTTGGTATTAATAAAATTTGTGCAAGATGTAAGGAATTTACCAAACTTTATATATAATTGGCTTAAAATACAAGACTCAGTTACAAATGATTTTTGCTTTGTCTGTGATGAAACATACATAACAGATAGAAAGGAAGATTAAATGGTTTAATTTTAGTATTGATAGTGTCATCAGCGTAAACAATTGTTTTAGTTTGTGATCAATGTGAAGACAAAATATTACAAATATTAAATTTAAAAAAGACATGAGAATCTAACAGTATATCAAATCGGGCTGTTTTTTTATGGGGATAATATTTTATGCAAGTTTTAGTGCCAAAACAAAAATATTTTGGGGAGTCAAGTTTATAAATGAATTGTTTTTTTTAATTTTGCTAAAAGGTCTGCAATCTTGAACAAAATACATTTATACAATTACTTGATCTTAAACAAAATACATTTATACAATTACTTGATCTTAAACAAAATACATTTATACAATTACTTGATCTTAAAGTCTTTTTTTGTTGTCAAAGTTTTCAGTGTGATATGGGAAGCACTAAGAGATTTATAGTTAACAATGGTTAATGAAATAAAACGTTTCAAACACTTGTAAAAAATGAATACAGAATGCAATCTATAGAGTCATACAAGAGTTGATATATATACATAAACAGAGGCGGATTTAGGGGGGCAGGGGGCCCGGGCCCCCCATTTTTGGGAAAAAAATTGGTTGCTTATATAGAGAATCAGTGTAGCATGACTGGAGCAGGCCCCCTCTTAGACAGTTAGTGTGCCCCCACTTTTGAAAATTTCTGGATCCGCCACTGATAAATTTATTGAATGAGCAAGTCAAATAATAAAGAAGAAAGTTTCAACATTGCAGGATGATTTATCTGTTTAATTTCTTAACTAAAATGCATGTTAATAGAAGATGCAATTACAAAATGTGGTTCAAACAATTAATGCAACTTAATTAAAATGTAGAATAGAGGAACAAAAATGTTAAAAACAAATGTTTGCTCTTGACACTATGAATATTTCTTTTTATTGTAAGAAGCATCTGTCAAGTTTGGTAAAAATCCAGGATGGTTATAATTAATGAATTTAACAAATGTTATAAAACTTCTAACTGCAGACTGTATGTAATATGTTAAATGGGAGACAAATTAAGTCCATTTATAAGTAATAAACAGAAAAAGGAAATCATCTTTTACGAAATTTCCTACTGGATTATGACTTATGATTGTTAACAAGCTTCTATCAAAGTTTGGTACAAACCCAGGATATTTTAAGAAAGTGAGATTTTCTTGTACCAATACATATATGTGTCCCATGCAAAAATTTTGTTATAGCTAAGTAATGAATCATATAGTTATATCATGTGGACAGAATAAACTAGGAATGTAAATATTATGGTTATTGTACAAATGTACTACCAAAGTAAGTAGTTGCATACACAGGTTGATTTCCTTCACGTATGGGACCAGTCAGAAGTCAAAATTCGGGTCTCCTCAATTGATGGCATCCAATCAGAGCTACTTATGGGGTATATCAGTTTTCAATAAACATTTCATATCTTGATTTTAATTTGATGGTTAAGACAGGTGCAGACAAGAATTGGATTCATTGAATATTTAAGAAATTTGCCTAAAATTCCAGATATTAGCAGGATTTTGAAGGTGGGGATCAGATTTGCATAAGAGCAATAATGCATTTTTGCGTTATTTGCAATGATTGAATTTTATTAATTCTAAAATTTCCATGCAGGTTTTCTATATTCACATGAGTATGCACACAGTTAGATACTTGAAACCATAAATTGTAAAGGCGTATAAGCTTGTATGATTTTTCAGGAAAATTAATTCATACATTCACAAAAGATTAATGGTAAAATAAGAGGGACTTGGTTGACAACAAATACAATGTATAGGGAATCACTAAAGCATGACTGCAGAATGCCCACTCTTTGGCAGTCAGTTGGACCCTACTTATGAAAATAACTGCCACCTTAGCTAAATATTATAGTTATACATTTGAGTTATCTCCCTTCGTACATAGTTTCATGTGCAACTTCTATGATATTAATTTGCTTTTTAAAGTTTTCTTGACAAATATTGATATTCAAATACACATTATTTCTTACTTTTTCATCTGTATAAAATACTATTTATAAGTGGTGTGAAATTCTCTGGATAGGATCTTAAAAGAATGTCCATTTCATTGCATTATATTGGTTTTTTTTTACTACCAGTATTAATGATTATTTAACCCATGAAGATATATATATATATCAAAATCAAGCCTAAGACACATACATGTACATCATTACATGTAGAGATTTTGATTACATGAAGACAATAAACATATAATTCAGAGTTTAGTATGACATCACTCAATAAGTATACATGTACATATTTTTTAAGGGGTCAGCTGAAGGACACCTCCGGGTTTTGGAGTTTCTCGCTACATTGAAGATCCATTGTTGGCCTTAGGCTGTTGTCTACTCTATGGTCGGTTTGTTGTTGCTTTAACACATTCCCCATTTCTTTTCCCAACTTTAATCTTAATCACAAAAAGTCAATATAAATGAATATAGACAAAAGGAAAGAATAAGAAAAAAAGAAAGAAGAGACAAAAGTTTGATTTCAAAAGATGGAAGGATGGCCACAGTCTAATACTATTTGCTCCTGCTACTTTATAGAAGGAGAAAACTTTAGGCTCCAGCTATTGCATGTTGGGGGTATTTTAAAAGAAAAAAAAGTGAACAAAAAAAAGATTTAAAAAGTGAAAGGATTCCTCCTAAATCTCAATGAATCATACAATTATTGTAAAGAGTACTGATCTTGCATTGGCAGATCCAGGCAGGGGTTTCAGGGGGTTGTAACCCTGCCTTTTATTTGGAAGATCAATGCATTTGAATGGGAACATGTGGTTGAAACCCTGCCTTTATCCTGGGTTGGGACCCCCCCCCCCCCCCCCCCTTTTTTTAAATGGCTGGATCTGCCCCTGTGATGTAATTTCATAACTAATTAGCTTATAAGCAGGCTTTTTATGGAATTACAAACAAAAATGTGTCCCTAGTACAGGGATGACCTACTCACACTATCATTTTCTATATTCAGTGAACTGTGAAATTGGGGTCAAAAGTCTAATTTGGCAATTAAATTTAAAAGATCATATCATAGAAAACATTTGTACTAAGTTTCAAATTGATTGGATTTCAACTTCATCAAAAATTACCTGGACCAATAACTTTAACATAAAGAGAGACAGACAGAAAAGCAAATGGAAACATGCACCAACTGGTAAAACCCCAAGTGGCGCATAAAAATGTTTGAATGGTTACAGTTTCATGATATTTTTCAGTTCAGGGGACATAATTGTTCTCAACAGTCAATAATCACTTGACCTCTAAGTCATCTCATATAAACAAAGATGCAGGCATGAAGGAAAAAGTTCTAGAAAACTGATTGTTTTGAGAAGGATATATTATCTTTGTTTTCAAAATTGCAATAGGGAACATACTTACTTTATATAATTGTATCAATAATTTTTCAAGACGTTTTCAGGATATATTAAGTAGACCAAAATGGCATTTCTTGACGACCTTGACTTCCCAAGAGGATATTGCTTGGTCAGTTTAAGATATAATCATTTTTTAATTTTTTAATTTCAGTTATCTCCCTTTGTTCACAATTCCATATAAAACTTCTGTAAGGTGGTATATAACACTACAGGGAGATAACTCTGTAAAATCAGCTGAACATTTAAATTACATGTACTTTATTTTGCTAAGGAAATATAAAGATTCTCCATGATCAAAATTAGTTTTTGTCAAACTGCATGTCAATGAAATTTCAGATAACATGTGTGGTTCAATTTTTTTTCATATAAATTAATATTTTTGTCAATTTTTGGTCAAAATCTTATGAAAAGTAAAAGGAGACAAATTAATTTATCAAGGTGTTTGCAATTTGTACCCCCTTTAACTGTTTCTAGACAAATATATAGTAAATCCGAAATAGACACCATTTGGTAAACTTAGTCTCCTTTTATAGTTTTCAAGAAGGTAGCAAAACAGAAGTTTGGTTTAGACATGATTTGATCTACATATGTATATGTACAAAAACTTGAGAATTGGTAGATTTGGGGGGGGGGGGACACCTTTTTTGGGGATGATCAATGCATTTACAATGTCTCATAAGCCAGTGTTTATGGCTGGATATTGATTGTCGTATGTGTAAATATTATAAATGTTGTACAGGTATACATGGTATATGTTTTATGGCAATCAAGAGGCAACACTTTAATAAATATATTTATTATTATTCATTATTCATGGGGACGTATTGTTGCAATGCCCCTTTATCCTGGGTTAGAAACCCCTTTTAAATATTGGCTAGATTTCCTCCTGGAATTTAAGGGGTTGTAAAATAAATGTACTTGTAAAAGTTGATTTTTGGATGATAATTTAAGATTAAGAGGAGATAATTCAAACTTTGAAAATAAAATAAAAATCTTACAAATTTACTTATACAAGTAAATAGTATTTACTTACATCTTAAATAATGATTGCCCCCGACTGTAAACAGGAAATAAACAGCTAACTGAAACCAAAACGAACTTATTAATATACACTCAAATTCTATACAAATTTTTTTCCAACCCTAGGCTGCTGTTAAAAGTAGTATTAAAGGGGCACTAGCTACGAGATGCACACAAATTTAAAGTATGATTTGTTTTTGTTCAATCAATAATAAGAGTGAAATAGTGAAATAATAATTCGCTGTTAGAAGCCAAATGGTTCAATTTTGTCAAATTAAGCTAAAAAATTCACTTGCAAGTGAATAAGTCTACCTCATTAAATCCGTATTCATGTGAACTTCAATTTAACGAGAGATGGACAAGCATGCTTTGTACGTGTACTGTTTATTTAAAGGAAAAGAATGTCAACATTAAAAGTGAAACAAAGGTAAATCCTTTAATGACTGATTCGAATCCCTAAAAATCTTTCTTCTGCATGTAAAAATGGCGAGAAACATGTATTTTTAATTCTTTAAAATTAAATTAAACAGACATATAAAATTTCAAATGCACGTGTTGGCGTAATCTATTTATATATAATTATTAGTATATTTATGTTTACATCACTTATTTGGGCATCTGGGGTAAACTCAATATTTAATTAAAAGGAGTCTAGACTAAAATACACAGAAACGAAACTACATGTTATTGACTCTATGCTCTGTAAACTGCTTATTTCACACTTTTGAAAGTTTGGATAAATGTTTTACATTGTTATAAATAAAATATGAAAATTGGAGTCAAATCGGTGAACATGAATTTGACAGCTAGTGCCCCTTTAAAGCTTATAATTATTTATATGAAAACTTTCTAATTAGTTCTCTTGTAAAAACCTTGACATTCTGTATTCAAACTTTAATCCATAATGATAATACTAGCAGGGGCGGATCCAGCCATTTTAAAAAGGGGGGGGGGGGGGGGGGGGGTTGGGTTCTAGCTATATGTCCCCATTCAAATGCATTGATCAGCCAAAAAAACAAGGGGGGTTCCAACTCCCGGACAGATCAGTTTTCAGTAAATTTAAACTAAGTGCCCGTTCCCTAGCCATTGAAAGAGGGCTTTATACCAACATTGAAAGAAGTAAACGCATTTGCTTATCCTGTAACAGACAAGAAATTGAGGATGAATACTATTTCTTCTCAATCTGTCCATGCTATACATCATTGAGGGATACCTATATACAAAATATTAATAAAAATCTTAATTTCAATTTTATTAAATTGCAGTCTGCTATAACACTGAAGCATTTGACTGCACTTTTAAATAGCAGACTACCACATGTACCATGCAGTCATTATTTATAATAATCACCATAAAGTATACATGTATTAATGATTGTTTTTTTTTATTGAGAACATCTGTATAACTTATATTTCTTTTAATATGCAACCTAATTTTTGTTTGTGTTCTTTTTTTAATTGTTCATGAACATTAATAATGTGTTAATTGTTGATATTTTTAGTCTTTTTCTTCTTAGCTGTGAATACAACTGTCACTCTAGTATAAGGGAGCTACCATATGATTTTTAGGGGGGGGGGGGGGGGGGGCTATGATGAAATTTGAAAAAAAATAGGCAGGACAGGAGTTTTGAGTAAAAAAAAAATCAGGATGAGACACTTGCAAAAAAAAACTAGAGGCTCTAAAGAGCCTGTGTCGCTCACTTTGGTATATCTATAATACTAAAATTACGAGGTCCAATTTGTCAGCCGTCATCACGTAAAAACGATTAATCAAAGAATTCAACTTTATATATAACTAATATAGTACAATGGTGTTGATTAAAAATTACACCACTCCAGGCCCCTTTGTTTTCCACGTAACTAATATTGCCAATAATTAAGAAGTTCCGGATCGAGTCCGACACCGATACCAATAGTATATTCACCTGTTACCTATTAGGTTGCAGTCTTGTAATTGACTGCTCCATAGGCTTACATGCTAAACAGCTGATCTTTGAAAATACAAAAATAAAAAATGCTACATAGAAAAAAAATTTCATGTTCATATCATGTATGTACTAATGTGAAATTGTGATTTAATCGAGAAAAAAAGAGGGTGTTGCCACGAAGAATAAAAAGTTACGCAATCCTGAAGTCAAAACATTTTTTTTCTACTTTCTGTTTGCTATTTTTACTAGGCCGCACCACTTCCAGTAAACATGATATCCTTCCACTTTCCTGGATTGATATCCCCAAAAGATGCAAGATTTTTTTTAAAGTCTATATATATGTTTCAATTCAGCATAAACCTATAATCAAACAGAAAAAATTGAGTTCAGAAAAAAATTCAGAAAAAAATGCACTATTTTGTTTCCCTCCATGTTTTGAAGTTGTAATACAAGACTGGTACCATTACCTTATCTGTACGTTCCACATCTGACAGGCGCACCACCAAACGGTGTATTTAGAATTTTGCTGTATACTGTTGAGTAAAAAATAATCCATTCCAGGCCCTTTTGTTTTCCAAATTATTAATATTACCAATAATTGATAGTTTCGAGGTCGACGGGTTCAAACAGAAAGATTTTGAAAGCAGAGAAAACTGTGCGTCTTTTATTATCGGCATGACTTTATCAGATGAATACCAATACTAAAATAAGGCATACGCTTAGTTATATACATTAATTCAGTCACGGACCCGCGATATCACGGGTGTGTTCTAGTGTGAATTAAACAAAGGAAGCAGACAGTTCATGACAAAATTGTGTTTAGGTGATTGTGATGTGTTTGTACATCTTACTTTACTGAACATTCTTGCTGCTTACAATTATCTCTATCTATAATGAACTTGTCCGTGTAGTTTCAGTGGAAAATGTTAGTAAAAATTTACAAATTTTATGAAAATTGTTAAAAATTGATTATAAAGGACAATAACTTCTTAGGGGGTCAATTGACCATTTTGGTCATTTTGACTTATTTTTGAGTCTTAAATTGCTGTATATTATTGCTGTTTACAGTTTATCTCTATCTATAATAATATTCAAGATAATAACCCAAAACAGCAAAATTTCCTTAAAATGACCAATTTAGGCGCAGCACCCTAACAACGAGTTGTCCCATTCATCTTAAAATTTCAGGGTAGAGAAATCATGACCAGATAAACAATTTAACCCTTTGTCAGATTTGCTCTAAATGCTTTGGTTCTTGAGTTATAAGCCAAAAACTGCATTTTACCCCTATATTCTATTTTTAGCCGTGGCGGCCATCTTGGTTGGTTGGGGGGATCAAAAAACACAATTTTTAAACAAGATACATCAATGATGATTGTGGCCAGGTTTGGATTAATTTGGCCCGGTAGTTTCAGAGGAGAAGATTTATGTAAAAGATCATGGAGATTTACGAAAAAATGGTTAAAAATTGACTATAAAGGGCAATAACTCCTAATGGGGTCAACTGACCATTTTGGTCATGTTGACTTATTTGTAAATCTTACTTTGCTGAACATTAATTCTGTTACAGTTTATCTCCATCTATAATAATATTCAAGATAATAACCAAAAACAGTAAAAATTCCTTAAAATTACCAATTTAGGGGCAGCAACCCATCAATGGGTTGTCTGATTCATCTGAAAATTTCAGGGCAGATAAATTTTGACCTGTTCAACATTTTTTTTCCCGTCAGATTTGCTCTAAATGCTTTGGTTCTTGAGTTATAAGCCAAAAACTGCATTTTACCCCTATGTTCCATATTTTTAGCCATGGCGGCCATCTTGGATGGTTGGCCGGGTAATAAAACACATACTTTATACTAGATACATCAATGATGATTGTGGCCAAGTTTGGATTAATTTGGCCCAGTAGTTTCAGAGGAGAAGATTTTTGTAAAAGATCATGGATATTTACGAACTAGAGTCTCCAAAGAGCCTGTGTCGCTCACCTTGGTCTATGTGAATATTAAACAAAGGAAGCAGATGGATTCATGACAAAATTGTGTTTTGGTGATGGTGATGTGTTTGTAAATCTTACTTTACTAAACAGTCTTGCTGCTTACATTTATCTCTATCTATAATGAACTTGGCCCAGTAGTTTCAGTGGAAAATGTTAATAAAAATTTACAAATTTTATGAAAATTGTTAAAAATTGACTATAAAGGACAATAACTCCTTAGGGGGTCAATTGACCATTTTGGTCATGTTGACTTATTTGTAAATCTTACTTTGCTGAACATAATTGCTGTTTGCAGTTTATCTCTTGCTGTAATAATATTCAAGATGATAACCAAAAACAGCAAAATTTCCTTAAAATTACCGATTCAGGGGCAGCAACCCAACAATGGGTTGTCAGATTAATCTGAAAATTATAGGGCAGTTAGATCTTGATCTGATAAACAATTTGACCCTGTGTTGGATTTGCTCTAAATGCTTTGTTTTTTGAGTTATAAGCCAAAAACTGCATTTTACCCCTATGTTCTATTTTTAGCTGTGGCGGCCATCTTGATTTCAAAGTCGGGTCACCGGACACATTTTTAAAACTAGATACCCCAAAGATGATTGTTGCCAAGTCTGGATTAATTTGGCCCAGTAGTTTCAGAGGAGAAGATTTTTGTAAAAGATAACTAAGATTTACGAAAAATGGTTAAAAATTGACTATAAAGGACAACAACTCCTAAAGGGGTCAACTGACCATTTCGGTCATGTTGACTTATTTGTAAATCCTACTTTGCTAAACATTATTGCTGTTTACAGTTTATCTCTATCTATAATAATATTCAAGATAATAACCAAAAAAAGCAAAATTTCCTTAAAATTACCAATTCAGGGGCAGCAACCCAACAAAGGGTTGCCTAATTCGTATGGAAATTTCAGGGCAGAAAGATCTTGATCTGATAAACAATTGTACCCCATGTCAAATTAGCTCTAAATGCTTTGATTTTTGAGTTATAAGCCAAAAACTGTATTTTACCCCTATGTTCTATTTTTGGCCGTGGCGGCCATTTTGGTTGGTGGACCAGGTCACACGACACATCTTTTAAACTACATACCCCAATAACAATTGTGGCCAAGTTTGATTGAATTTGGCCCAGTAGTTTCAGAGGAGAAGATTTTTGTAAAAGATTACTTTAATTTAAGAAAAATGGTTAAAAATTGACTATAAAGGACAATAACTCCTTAACAGGTCAACTGACCATTTCGGTCATGATGACTTATTTGTAAATCTAACTTTGCTGAACATTATTGCTGTTTACAGATTATCTCTATCTATAATAATATTCAAGATAATAACCAAAAACTGCAAAATTTCCACAAAATTACCAATTCAGGGGCAGCAACCCAACAACGGGTTGACCGATTCATCTGAAAATTTCAGGGCAGATAGATCTTGACCTGATAAACATTTTTACCCCATGTCAGATTTCCTCTAAATGCTTTGGTTTTTGAGTTATAAGCCAAAAACTGCATTTTACCCCTATGTTCTATTTTTAGCCGTGGCGGCCATCTTGGTTGGTTGACCAGGTCACGCCACACATTTTTTAAACTAAATACCCCAATGACGATTGTGGCCAAGTTTGGTTCAATTTGGCCCAGTAGTTTCAGAGGAGAAGATTTTTGTAAAAGTTAACAACGACGACGGACGACGCCGGACGCCGGACGCAAAGTGATGGGAAAAGCTCACTTGGCCCTTCGGGCCAGGTGAGCTAAAAATGGTTAAAAATTGACTATAAAGGGCAATAACTCCTAAAGGGGACAACTGACCATTTTGGTCATGTTGACTTATTTGTAAATCTTACTTTGCTGAACATTATAGCTGTTTACAGTTTATCTCCATCTATAATAATATTCAAGATAATAACCAAAAACAGTAAAATTTCCTTAAAATTACCAATTTAGGGACAGCAACCCATCAATGGATTGTCTGATTCATCTGAAAATTTCAGGGCAGATAGATCTTGACCTGATAAACAATTTTACCTCGTGTCAGATTTGCTCTAAATGCTTTGGTTTTTGAGTTATAAGCCAAAAACTGCAATTTACCCCTATGTTCTATTTTTAGCCATGGCGGCCATCTTGGATGGTTGGCCAGGTAATAAAACACAAACTTTAAACTAGATACATCAATGATGATTGTGCCCAAGTTTGGAATAATTTGGCCCAGTAGTTTCAGAGGAGAAGATTTTTGTAAAAGATCATGGATATTTACCAAAAATGGTTAAAAATTGACTATAAAGGGCAAGAACTCCTAAAGGGGAAGATTTTTGTAAAAGTTAACGACGACGGAAGACGGACGACAGACGCCAAGTGATGGGAAAAGCTCACTTGGCCTTTTAGGCCAGGTGAGCTAAACAGTCAGGACGACAATTTAGGTAAAAAAAAGTCAGGATAAACTAAAATAAAAAGACAGGACAAAACAGAGTGAAAAATAAAAAGGCAAGACAGAGATAACAGCTAAAAAAATGCAGGACAAAGATTTTCATCCTAGCTTCCCCCCCCCCCCCCCCCATAAAAATCAAATGGTAGCTCCCTAATTATAATCAATTTAAATATTGTCAAAATATAGTCTTAATTTTGTATGCCATAACCATTAAATGTAAATGTGTTTATGCTAATAAATATTGTCTATTGTAATGCAACCGTCCAGTCCTATAAATCTTACCTTATCAATAATAACCAGATGCTCCGCAGGGCATAGCTTTATACGACCGCAGAGGTTGAACCCTGAACGGTTGGGGCAAGTATGGACAACATTCAAGCTGGATTCAGCTCTAAATTTGGATTGTGATTAAATAGTTGACACAGCATAGATCAGCATAGGTTTCTGACACAGAATGAATGTGTTCTAATGAACTTAATATTTTTGTTTTCTCTTAGAGCAATTCACTATGCTGTTGAATATTAATCCTCTCAAAAAAAAGTTTGAAGAAATTTTCTTTTTATTTATGAAATTTCAAATGAGAAAAATTGAACCCAATTTTTTTAATCACATCCCCCTTTCCTTTATTCCAAAACTAATCTCAATTAAAATTTCTAATGGAGTTTGCAACAATAACTACTCATTTAAATACATCATAAAATATTAAGATGTAAAAAAACTGCTTGTTATCACTGAATGGTAAAGATTATTTTAATTTATCAGTTGGTAGTAAAAAGTGAATATACATTGTATATTATATATAACAAAGATTTAAGTTGATTCTGGACAAAGAAAAATAACTCCAATTAAAAAAAAATCTTGCTATTTCACAATATTGTGCAATTAGATATTTCTTGCTTACTATTCTGGACAAAGAAAGATAACTCTAATTAAAAAAAAAATGCTATTTCACAATATTGTGCAATTAGATATTTCTTCCCATTGCACAATACTGTGCAATTGAAAAGTCTTGCTATTGCACAATACTGTGAAATTAAAGATTTCTTGCTATTGTGCAATACCATACAATGGAAAATTTCTTGCTATTGCACAATACTTAAAATATAATAATTTTAGATCCTGATTTGGACCAACTTGAAAACTGGACCCATAATCAAACATCTAAGTACATGTTTGGATTCAGCATATCAAAGAACCCCAAAATTTCAATTTTTGTTAAAATCAAACTAAGTTTAATTTTGGACCCTTTGGACTTTAATGTAGACCAATATGAAAACAGAACCAAAAATGAAGAATCTACATACACAGTTAGATTTGGCATATCAAAGAACCCCATTTATTCAATTTTTGATGAAATCAAACAAAGTTTGATTTTGGACCCCGATTTGGACCAACTTGAAAACTGGGCCAATAATCAAGAATCTAAGTACATTTTTAGATTCAGCATATCAAAGAACCCAACCGATTCATTTATTGTCAAAATCAATCTAAGTTTAATTTTGGACCCTTTGGACCTTAATGTAGACCAATTTGAAATCGGGACCAAAAATTAAGAATCTACATACACAGTTAGATTCGGCATATCAAAGAACCCCAATTATTCAATTTTGATGAAATCAAACAAAGTTTAATTTTGGACCCTTTGGGCCCCTTATTCCTAAACTGTTGGGACCAAAACTCCCAAAATCAATACCAACCTTCCTTTTATGGTCATAAACCTTGTGTTTAAATTTCATAGATTTCTTTTTACTTATACCAACTTTATGGTGCGAAAACCAATAAAAATGCTTATTTGGGTCCCTTTTGGCCCCTAATTCCTTAACTGTTGGGACCTTAACTCCCAAAATCAATACCAACCTTCCTTTTGTGGTCATAAACATTGTGTTTAAATTTCATTGATTTCTATTTACTTAAACTACCGTTATTGTGCGAAAACCAAGAATAATGCTTATTTGGGCCCTTTTTGGCCCCTAATTCCTAAACTGTTTTAACCAAAACTCCCAAAATCAATACCAACCTTCCTTTTGTGGTCATAAACCTTGTGTTAAAATTTCATAGATTTCTATTCACTTTTACTAAAGTTGGAGTGCGAAAACTAAAAGTATTCGGACGCCGACGACGACAACGACGACGCCAACGTGATAGCAATATACGACGAAAATTTATCAAATTTTCGGTCGTATAAAAAGGGGGGACTTATTCAATAAATTAAAATTTACCAAGAGATTTAAAACCATTCATGCTGAATGACTGAAACCCCTGTTTTAGCAGGGAACTGACAACATAATGCTAGGTACGACACCTATACACAGGGGGGTTCCCAACCCAGAGTAATAAGGGGGGGGGTCCAACTATATCATCCTTTTCAAATGCCTTGATCGTCCCGAAAACAAATGGGGGGTTCCAACCTAAGTGATATTGTTGACTTTTTTCAAAACTAGCTCTTCCCTTTTTCATTGGGAAAATATGTGTCATTTTCATCAAATTGAGAAATTTAAAATAAACCATGAGGTTGACTGAAACTCCAATTTACAGACCCATTTTCAAGAGTCAAACCCTGCTTTAAAATATGACCCCATTTTGTCAGTGATTTTACATAAATATACCCTCAAATGTGCACATATAGTCATTTTAGGCATGATAAATGATTAAATGAGTGTTTTCAGTTTGCACAATTACTACTGAGACTGCACTGTTTGGGAAATAAGTTGTCTTTTTGGGAATAATTTTAAGCCATTTTTTTCAAATTGGGATTCTTCTTCAGGGGAAAAAGCCTTAATTCTCCACTAATTTAAGGCAAACAATATCACTGTAAACTCCAGATCCCCCCCCCCCCTTGGATCCGCAAAATGTATACATCCTGATCAAATCTGCCCACAAAACATCATTTGTATACAGGACTTTTCAGGTAAAACATTGATTCACATATTTTTGTTCCACTTCTTTGAAAATTATAAATCTTTTTATTTATTCTCAATAATTCAACTACTGGTAATTTCTTTCTATTAAACTTTTGCTCAGTGACAACGAGGACAAATGCTGCTGCATCCTAGGTGACAACCATATATTTGTGTTATAAAAAAACAAATTATCCACTCAGTTAATTGTTGTATATCATGTATATTATATATACAATGTATTTGATTTAGATTTGAAGTGTCCATCATTCATTTTTCTTGTTTTAAAAGAGAATTTTCACCCTTGTGGGAATGGGATACAGCAAGTTTATAATAGGGTTGAAAAGGGTGGAATCTGGGAATCAGAAGGGAAAAAGTGGTAATTGTAAATTTAAAAAAAAAAAGAAAAATGGGGATTTGGGAAATAAACTTCCATCCTTTTGTCACCCCCATCTGGCATCTGGAGCAATATTTGAAGTATATGAAGTCCAATTTGTATATTATGATCAGATTATACATGTATTTCTTATCTTGATTTTGTTTTAAAGTTATTATAATTATGTATATCAGTGACTCAAATTTTATATATTTCATGAAATAACCTTCAATTTATAATGGACTTAGACACGAAACATGCGCTTTACTAATCAGAGAAAGTATAGATTAAGTTGCAATGTCCCTGTGAGACCCTCTTCAATACTACGCGCAAGCGTAGAGTGAATTTACCTTCACGAAGCAAAAATAGATTATTGACGGAAATGAATCGAGCCTTTCTGACATCTCGTAAACGTTGACATTTCTTAAAATTGCAACCGTTAAATCTGACGAAAATTGCATGTAAGAAGAAATCGTCTTGATTAATTTCTTGCTATCAATACGCGGAAAATTAAATTAATCGAGAAACATGTGATGTCAACATTAACCTGTCCGGGATTCGGTGAGGTGAAGCGGTATCGGTTGCACAAAATTCAAGGAGTTATATGTTAAGATTTGACGAATATTGTCGGTGAATTAACGATGAAAACATCAGAATTGTTTGTTTCAAGAACTTACGTCATCAATATGGTCACTTTTGTCTTGAAAATCCGTGTTATAATCGGCTTTACGGTCCTTGTCGGCAGAACATGGCGATCTGTAAACGTTAACGGGAAGTAAAAATAACATAAGAGGCGCTTACAGGGTTAACATAAATGTCGAATGTACGGCCGTCGCAGATTATTAGATTAAAGTCCTTGTCTGAAAGCATTAGTCCCTGGCGATTAAACTGAAGTAGCGAATATCTGGGATCCGAAGGCTAAACACAGCCCACAAAGGCTTCATGTATTAAAACAACTTAATTGGTTCCTTTTTGTAGATCTAAGTTATTAAATTTGAAGAAAAAAAGCAGACGGGAGTTGTTGGTGAGCATGGAGGAAAAAAGGGGGTATCGGAAGGGTCCTAGCTGACCCCGCAAAAACATGAAAATCCGTGGTCCCGAATTGAAACATTGAAGAAGAAAAATCCCGACATCCCGAATTTCGAAAAAGTTTCGAAAAAGAATTCCCGGATTCTGAAAGAATCAATCCCGAAATTCCGAGCTTAAAAACATCCGATCGAGATCAACTCGACGTCCCGGAAGAGGTCCCCACGCCAAAAATGTGAATAGGGGGAGGGGGGTCAAGAGTGAAAAGACATATACTACATGTATTATAATATGTCTCTGTGCATGGAGTCTGAAAGTTAAAGGCAAAAAATACAAAAAAAAATGAAAAACGAAACATAATATTATTTGCAATGTTTTTTTTATCCGTTTAAACTTTGACATGAAACATGCCACTTGATATATATAATACGCTAGGTGAAGGGGCAAATTCCCCTCCCCTACGTCAAATCACGACAAGCCGAAATAATTGACTACAATTATAAGCAGTACAATTTTGCAACTTATTGATATTCCGGAGATATAGTGTGAGGTCGTTCCGAGAAAACAAAATTTAAAAAGCAGTTGTAAATAAAGGGCTGCGCTTAGGCGCATGATACGTCCTGTGCTCTTTTAACGAAAGTGTTTGTTATTGTCCCAAAATTGGAAAATCTTCCCTTTTATTAGCATAAAAATTCATAACACGGAAATGTAAAATCTGAAATTTACAAAAATTGAAAGGGAGCTTACATCAATAGATATAAACAATTAGCCAAAGTTTCAAGGACATTGGTGAAAGCCTTCATGAGTTATTGTCCGAAGTGTTAAACATCCTCCTTTTTTTATGAATAAAGCCCCATAAATCCAAAACTTAAAATCTGAAATTTATTAAAATTGAAAGGGAGCTTACATCAATAGATATAAACAATTCACCAAAGTTTCATGGACATTGGTGAAAGCCTTTTTGAGTTATTGTCCGAAGTGTTGAAAATTCCCCCTTTTTTATGAATAAAGCCCCATAAATCCAAAACTTAAAATCTGAAATTAAAAAAAAACGAAAGGGAGCTTACGTCAATAGATATAAACAATTCACTAAAGTTTCATGGAAATTGGTGAAAGCGTTTTTGAGTTATTGTCCGAAGTGTGGACGACGGACGGACGGACGGACGGACGGACGGACGGACAGACAATGGTATACCATAATACGTCCCGTCCCGGGCGTATAAAAATGTAAAAAGGTTGTAAATAATTTCAAAAGGTTGTTAAAAAATCAAAAAGGTTGTAAAAATTTAAAAAGGTTGTAAAAAAAATCTTTTCTTACGAAAATACCTTTGATTTTTTTTCGAGAAAATGTTACATTTGTCGTATTGACCTGTAAATAATTGTTAAATACATCGGTACAAGTATATCGAGTTTGATCGGTTTTCCAAGAAATTTGTAAAACTATAATTAATCATTCTTCACTTAATAACACTTTAATCTTGGGGAATTGTACGCTTTCGGATGAGGTTCTTGATTGTACGCGGTGTCCTGTATTTGTGTTTAGCTTTATAATTGTTAGTCATTTTTCTTTATTATTTAATAATGTTCTTTTTATTTTAAAAATCCCTACATTATTAGGCAGCAACCATTTGAATTTCTGGGGGGGGGGGGGGGTATGGATTTTTGTTTGCCCATTCATGAGGCCCCTCATGGGGGGGTCCTAGTAATCACATAATCACCATTTTTTTGCCAATATCATCACATAATCATTAAATATTTGCTTATCTTTAGTAATCAAATAATCATAAACTAAAAATACAGTCCTAGGTAATCAAATAATCATGAAATATTTGGCTTAATAATCAAATAATCATTAAAAAAACGGCCAAGTAAACACATAATCAAAAACCCCATGAGGGCCTTCATTCATGATTCTATGTTCTGCATACCCCATACAAACCCTCTTTTATTTTGTATACAAAAAAAAAAGCTTTTATTTCCTCAAATAATGAGCAAAACGGTTAAATTATGTACTTTTTATAAAATCTTAATGTAGTAAGTCACTTTGGGCAATCCACGTACCGGAGGTAAAGCTCTCCTCAAGTGAGCTATTCTCATCACTTGTCGTCCGTCGTCCATCGTCCTTCCTAGTCCGGGTGTCTTTCCATTCATCCAACTTTTTGAAACAAGGTATTCTCATTTAGCCAACTATTTATTTTTAGCTCACCTGGCCCAAAGGGTCAAGTGAGCTTTTCTCATCACTTGGCGTCCGTCATCGTCGTACCAGTCGTTAGCTTTTACAAAAATCTTCTCCTCTGAAACTACTGGGCCAAATTAAACCAAACTTGGTCACAATCATCAAAAATTGTGTGGTGTGACCCGGCCAACCAACCAAGATGGCCACCACAGCTAAAAATAGAACGTGGGGTTAAAATACAGTTTTTGGCTTAAAACTCAAAAACCAAAGCATTTAGAGCAAATCTGACGGGAGGTCATATTGTTGATCAGGTCAAGATCTATCTGCCCTAGAATTTTCAGATGAATTTGATAATCGGTTGTTAGGTTGCTGCCCCTGAATTGGTAATTTTAAGGAAATTTTGTCGTTATTTTGTTATCATCTTGAAAATTATTATAGATAGAGATAAACTGTCAACAGCAATAATGTACAGCAAAGTAATACCTAAAAATAAGTCAACATGACCAAAATGCATTTTTTGGAATTCCGGACCATCTTCCCGTTTCTACAGGAATTTTTAAATTTGAACATCTGAGTTTTGCCATATAAATCCTGTCACACAGCTTCAACTTTATCAAATAGGTTTCCAAACTAAATTCCTCTTTTTTCAAATATTCCACGAAATGAAAGAATTTGCAAAAAATGCTCCTCCGGCTGTTTATAAGATGAAATCCATTTTTTAACTAACTGTGAAAATTTTAAATCAGATAGAGATGCTCTCTTTGACTTTGTTTGCCAAAGAATTCCAATTTTTTCTATACTTGATAATCAGCATAAAATTTATTTATTAGACTGTGAAGACAATCAGGTCCTTAATTAATGCTGTTGGTAAATTTATTGAAGTGAATATGAGTTGGTAAATATATTGCAACTGTATGTAAAACATTGTGTGTATCTATGTATGGGTATGACATTTGCGCCGATTTGAAAAATTTTCATTCTTTCATTTGAGCCGATTTTTTATTTGCTCCTAATTAGATTTACAGGTAAATTAATACTTTTACATGTACTGTACTATACCATTGGTAAAATTTGGTTCTAAATGTTTTTCATTTATGTTTAAGATAATTTTGATTCATATTTTTCTGCAACTTCATTGTAACATGATGGGTATATTGCACACTGAAACGAGCCGAGGAGACAATTCTTTAATCATCAAGGGCCATACATATCGGAAGGTCAGTGTCCTGAAATGTAACAACATATCTTACTAATGTACCATGAACTGTGTAAAGCCAGAGTTACCACGGAGTTTATTGTCAAAACACAGATCGAGCATAACCATGTGGCAGATGTCCAAAAGACAGAGGATAAAGAACTACGGTTACGGTCAGGGAAAATGTTTGGAGATGTATCTTGTATAGGCCTTCTTCCACCTCCCCACTGTGAGCGGGGGACAACAGTTATATACATGGTATGATTGACAATTCATAAATTTGTACAAGTGGCTAATGGAAGAGGTCTATAATGTTAATAAAAAATAACATGACTTGGATGGAGAGTTTTCTCATTGGCACTCATATCACATCTTCTTATATCTATTCACCTGAACAGTTACTTGCTACATTAAATTTTTCACATGTTTGGAAAAATCATGATACTATTTCAAAAAAGCGTTTATTATATGCAATTCATACCAAAGTTAATGATAGATATCTTAATTATTGGAAAGAAAATATATTTTGTGATAATAAATCAGTACATGGTAATAAGCTGAGAACATATAGACAGCTTATAGAAAATTATAAATTGGAAACCTATTTATTGTTAAATATAGACAGAAAAGTAATAGGGCATTTTGCTAAAATTCGTATTAGTAATAGTGTTCTTAGAATTGAACAAGGGCGTCACACTAAAACCCCTGTAGAAGAAAGAATTTGTCCTTTGTGTCTCTTAGAAGTAGAAGATGAATTTCATTTCACTTTAAAATGTACAAAACTAAATATAATTAGAGACCAACTGTTTTCCAGAATTAGTGAAATAGTTCCCTCTTTTTTCAATATGACTAATGAAGCAAGATTTAAATTTTTGTATACGTGTGTTGAGACTGATATAATTAGAATTATTGTTAAATTTATAAGCGACATGTACATTTCTAGAAATGCTCTATTAAGCACTAAATAACTTTGTGGTACCACCTCCGCATATAATGTTTATAAATTTGGTATGATATATATATGTTTGTATGTTTGTGTATAACAAATTTGTATTGTCTTGGTATCAATCCTGTAATTTTGGATTTTAAACCAATAAAAAATACTTACTTACTTACTTACTTACCTGTAATTTACATGTAAAAAAATCGGCGCAAATGAAAGAAAATATCGGCGCAAATGAAAGAAAATATCGGCGCAAATGAAAGAAAAAATTGGCGCAAATGAAGTGCAGATCGGCGCAAATGCAAAACGCCGCTATGTATCTATGCAAATCAATATTCTTCTTCCTTATTCATGAATGCTCTGTATGCCCCTTGTGGAAATTCTGTTCTGTTCTGTTCTGTTCTGTTCTGTTCTGTGTTGTGTTGTGTTGTGTTGTGTTGTGTTGTTGTGTTGTGTTGTGTTCTATAGTCGTGAAAATGAATAATCAGTCCCTTGCTTTAATGAAAATGAAAAATCTTGCTTCAATATCGCAGAAAATGAATAATCTGTCCTCTTAGTTTACAAAAATAAATATCAAATCGTCGTCCCCATACCAGTCTTCAAAATGCTTTAGTTATTTCTCTTTATTACTTTTTATGATATGCAAGTTGGGGCATCATCGATATCTTTGTCTCATGGACACATTCCCCTTTTATTTTTGTTATGATTTTTTATGTAAAAAGAAGCAAGTGACGAAGATCAAACAAGAAACAACCATATCGATCAGTCTCTGTAAGAAATTTATCAAGCAATTTAGAAATAAAAATAAAATTGTAGACGAAAAAACCAAGGATTTGTATAGTATACTATACAGATCCATGAAAAAAACAACAACCTATTTTAAAACTGACATATTCGAAACGTTTATGGGTCATCGTGAATTGGTATCGTGAATTCCCCTTTTCTATTTTTAGATATTAATTATAACTCACCTTTTCGCGGGGATCGTTTTTCTCGTGCTTGAGACTTTGTTATTTAAACCTCGTTTGGACAGTATTTCTCTCTAGATTTCTTCAGATACGGGAAAACCTTCGTACTGGTAAGTTGCACTACAAATTTCATTGTATTTTGTTTTTCGATGTTTGACTTATATTTGTTTATAGTACGTTTATAAATGACCGGCCGGCCCTTCTGTGGCCACTTTTCAAACTTCAATTGTACCAAGGATTTGTATAGTTAGACTACTATACAAATCCTTGATTGTACAAAAACTGCATTTATAATGAATAATAGAGATAGTCCATTTTGTAAATTTAGCAAGGGGAAACTTGATGCAAAACATTATTATTTATTGTTTTATTTCATTTAATAGAAAAAGAGTACTCTGTGGCAAATAAACCAAGATTTTTATAGAAAATCCACAGTCTTTAAAAGATGTTTAAATCACGTGGTTTATTTAAATAATCAATTCAATCAAAGACATATAATAATTGTATTATATGTCTCTGATTCAATTCAATATTTTACAATAATTTCAAGAAAAAATATTTTTATTTTTTTTATTTTTGTATATAGATAAAAACATGGTTTGATTTAGCAATACACATGCTGGTTTTGCACCAGACTTAAAAGCTTTTAAGTCTGGGCTACAGGCTACTTGGTATGTTAGGGAATTCCACAACCTTATTGTTCTAGGAAAAAATGAATATAAATGAACCCACAATAGAGACGTGATCCAAATACAGACAATTATAATATTAAAACAACATATAAATGAAATAAAGATGCATGTATCAAGTCATTTTGGAAAAGGAGGGGGGGGGGGGGGGGGGTGAAGTTTTAACTTTCGCCAGAGACATATAAATACAGAGATGGAAAATTCTCGACGGTTTGTTGTAAGTAATACATTTAATAAGTTTATCATAACCTCACAAATTTCTTGTTGTAAACAAGATATACGCTGGCCATGCAGGCTGTTGGATTAAATATAAAATACGACAGTCGCAAGTTAAAAAAGACAGGCAATTTTTATCCAAATGTTTGGTATATATATGTAACCCAACAACATAAAGGGAAGTGAGGGGTTTCAAATCAATCAAAGGCTAAAAATGAGTCTGAAATGACAACGAATTTATGAATGACAGCCGACAAATGGAGACATAAAGGCCACACCCAGCTGGCAGGTTGCTGTCAGTCTGGTCTTGAAAAAGTATTCAATATATCAGTTCAGCGAAACAGACATGCCATGCCGGTCAGACATGCATACTCCTGCCACAAAATAATATATAACTGATTTTATTCATTATGTTAATTTTAAAATGCTTATTAATTCTGTTGGAAATATTCATTTTTAATGGCAAAAGTGGACAAGATTATTGTTTTCAATCCAGATACGACCAGAATTTTGGTTTAAGGCAAAAATTAGTCAATTTTTTTTTTCTCAAATATTGAAGACTGTCTCCTCAAATCAAATTGTTCGTACCTAAGACTTTAAATATATAGAGCTCATACTGAATGAGGATCTTTATTCAGCTATGTTATTTTAAAATAGGCTGGGGCGTTTGGCGAAATTAAACATTTTTTCTGAGAAGGTGTTTAATATTGCTTTGGAACTTATTTGTCATGAGAGTGTAATAGTCTATAAATAGATTATTACTTTCTGTTTGATGGAATAATGAAATAGGATCAAATAGAAGTCAATATGTTATTGCCGAATCCTTTGTTGCTCTAAAGGTGTCATGATTGTTATTCTCAGCCGAAGCAATGTGTTACTGTTAATAAAGTTGAACATTAAAATGACTGTCGACGTTGTTTCAATGCACTGGTCAACTCCACCAAAGCAAATCACAGACTTTATAAGTAAAGAATTGTCGCATAAAAATTGAAGAGTACACGGGAAATGGCAAAGTTCACGAAGTCTAGTCTGATTAATCATTTTACCAAAGAAAAAAAAGTATGAGCCAAGGTGGCACGTTTGTCTCAGCGACGTTTTTTCGATGGTGATGTATTTTAATTTTTGATTTTTTAGCCACTTTACCAAACTGGTTTACTTTAAGGAGTTCTAAAGAGTCCATAAACTTTTAATGATTTCATCAAAAATTGATTCCTTGAGGTTCTTTGATATGCACAGTCTAACTGTGGTCAGATTTTTAACTCACCTGGCCCAAAGGGCCAAGTGAGGTTTTTTTTCTCATCACTTGTCGTCCGTCGTCCATAAACTTTTACAAAAATCTTCTCCTCTGAAACTACTGGGCCAAATTTAACCAAAGTTAGCCACAATCATCATTGGGGTATCTAGTTTACAAATTGTGTCCGCTGACACGGCATACCAACCAAGATGGCTGCCACAGCTAAAAATAGAACATAGGGTAAAATGCAGTTTTTGGCTTATAACTAAAAAACCAAAGCATTTAGAGCAAATCTGACAAAGGGGTCAAATTTTTTATTAGGTCAAGATCTATCTGCCTCGAATTTTCAGATGAATCGGACAACCTGTTGTTAGGTTGCTGCCCCTGAATTGGTAATTTTAAGGAAATTTTGCTGTTTTGGGTTATTATCTTGAATATTAATATAGATAGAGATAAACTGTAAACAGCAAAAATGTTCAACAAAGTAAGATCTACAAATATGTCTGCATTACCAAAATGGTCAATTGTCCCCCTAAGGAGTTATTGCCCTTTCTAGTCAATTTTTAACCATTTTTCGTAAATCTTGGTTATCTTGTAGAAAAATCTACTCCTCTGAAACTACTAGGACATATTAAACCAAACTTGGCTACAATCATAATTGGGGTATTTAGTTTAAAAATTGTGTCCGGTGACCCGGCATACCAACCAAGATGGCAGCTACCGCTGAAAATAGAACATTGGGGTAAAATGCAGTTTTTGGCTTATAACTAAACAACCAAAGCATTTAGAGCAAATTTGACAGGTGAAATTTGTTTTTCAGGTCAAGATCTATCTGCCCTGATATTTTCAGATGAATAGTACAACCCCTTGTTAGGTTACTGCCCCTGAATTGGTAATTTTAAGGAAACTTTGCTGTTTTTGGTTATTATCTTGAATATTACTATAGATAGGGATAAACTGAAAACAGCAATAATGTACAGTAAAATAAGACCTAAAATTAAGTCAACATGACCAAAATGGTCAATTGACCACCTAGGGAGTTATTCCCCTTTTTAGTCAATTTTTAGCAATTTTCATAAAATTTGTAAATTTTCCCCTGAATCTATTGGGCCAAGTTCATTATAGATAGAGATAATTGTAAGCAGCAAGAATGTTTAGAAAAGTAAGATCTACAAACACATCCCCATCGACAAAACACAATTTTGTCATAAATCCATCTGTGTCCTTTGTTTTTAATAATCACATAGACCAAGGTGATATATCCTCTAGTTTTTTTTGGGTTCTGTTTTCAAATTGGTCCTCATTAATTAGATTTATTTAAACAAAAATTTAATTCTTGGGGTTCTTTGATTTGCTGAATCTAAACATGTATTTAGATTTTTGATAATGTTTACAGTAACAAATTTATGTTTCAAATCATCAAAATATTCTAAGTCGATTTTCTTCAAATTTTCTGAGTCCAATTTGCCTTCCTTTTCATCTTAGAAAAATTCTAAGTGCTGCTTTTCCATTGTTTGCCTTCCTTAAAAATTTCAAAGTCCAAGTTTGCCGTTGTTTTCATACCCCAAAAAAGTTAAAAGTCCAAACTTTGCCATCGATTGCCATAGATTTTCATCTTTTCCATGGAATTTCTTTCATGGCAAATATGAAAATGATGGCAATTTTTTCCATGGAAAATTTTTGCCATGTTCAATTTCATGGAATTTCATCAAATTTTACATCGTTTCCATCCTTTTTCCGTGAAAAATTGATGGCTTAGATGGAAGAATGCCATGAAAATCATAGGGACGGGTAACAACTATATTTGTTTCAAACTTGAACAGAAGCTTGTGTATGATCATAAGATAGTAACCAGAAGTAAATTTGTTAAAAGTTTTTTTCCATATTTTAATTATAAATGAACTGTTTTTCTGCCAGGAAACAATACATTCACTCTGAGCTTAAATTTTTAAATTTTTAATAACTTTCTTACTATCCTTGATTTGTACCAAACTATGATATAAACTTGTTTATGATAAAAAGCAAAATCTAGAAGAAAATTAAAAAAAAATTGTACCTGTTAATCTGTCTTTTACTTACATGTATAAATTGACTAACTAGTTTTTCTTCAAGTTAACATTTACATTATTCCAGTCTGAAGTTAGTTTTTAAAACATAAATAAGATTAATAAACTATCCTGGATTTTTACCATAATTAGACTGAAGCTTAGTACTATATAAAGTATCAAAAGGAATACTTTTATTAATTTTTTCCTCATTTTTGTTGAACCTGCGATTAACAGCAAAAGTAGGCAGTAGAACCCTTACAATTTTTTTACAACATAGAATCTACTGCAAAGTAATCTAGACACTTCATTATAAAACAGAGGAGATATGCTACAATTGCCAATATCAGAAACAACTATTTGCCAAAGTTCAAACAACGTGGATGTAAGCACTTGCAGCAACTGTACAAGTTTCAAAAATGTGAAAACCCCCACTGTTTTTTGGTTGGCTTTTCTGTCAAAAATATGTAAATCCACCAGCCTTCTCCTGACCACATACTTTCATATCTAAATAAATATTTTAAACTGTATTTTCTTTTCAAACAGACAGTTGAATAAAAGATTTCCCTGGAACAAGAGAAAGCTCAGTACACAAAGGGGTTCCATCAACAAACAGAAATGGTCCGTGCTGAACATTGCACACAAATAGAAATGGTCCATACTGAACAAGCGGACATAGAATATCGATTCAAAATAAAACAAGATAAAGACTCCGAGGTACCACATTCCTTCTTGTTGTTATAAGATCTGATTTTAACTGACTGTTTTTTAAGCCCCTGATGTATCCATTTGTTCCATTTTCATTTCCAAAGTTCAGTTTGCTTTATCCAAATTATATAAAACTTGCACACAATGCTTAGAACCAAAGTTTACAGACAGAGTTCCAATGTTGTCAGAGTCATTGACTGTTCTCAAGTTATGTCCTTTTATAACTAAGAAAATAACAAACCTAGAGTTGGGACATTTGTCTCCTGAGACACATTCTTCTTTTAAGTAGGTACTTTAACACTACAGGGAAGTCCAGAATTCCTACATAATTTAGTAAATATTAAAGAAAATTCATATAACTTCAGGTACAAAGGCATAGCAGATATACCACGGCCAAAAACAACAAGGTATGGTAAGAAAAACTTTAGTTATGAGGCAGCAAAACTCTGGAACTCCTTGCCAAATGAGGCAAGGAGCTTATCAACTTTTGGCCAGTTCAAAAATTTTATCTCCACCTGGTGTTTTTCAGAAAAATGTACATGCAGTTCTTGTAAATAACATACTTACTTGCTGCCCCATAACTTGATCTCGAAGCCTGCTGTTTGTTTTTTTTTTTTTTTAATGTTTTATTTTTTTGCAGTTATTTTTATTTTTTATTTAGCCATTTATTTCTTTTGCTTATGCATTACCTTTGCTATAGCTGCATGCAGTCTTTTGTTTGTGCTTAAAGTGTTTAAGTTTGCATGTGCTACTGTTATATAAATACTATGTGCTACTGTATATGTGCTGATATTAGACATTTGTTTTAATCTATCTTGCTTAGCTTTTATTCTGCATGTGCTATCTATGTATTAATATATATATGTGCTGTCTGTTTGCATGTTTGTGTTGTATGTGTGTCTGATGTTATTACATGTATGTTTTGTTTATTAATATCAGTCGGTTAAAGAGCTCTTAAGAGCTCATGTTCATTGTTATTATGTATATATATGCAACCCGACTTTAAATAAAGATTACTTTACTTTACTTTACTTTACAGGGAGATAACTCTATAAAATCAGCTAATTGTTTTAATTACAGTGTATTGTTAAGGGAATATAAAGCTTCTCAATGATCAAAACTAGTGTTTGTCAAACTGCCATGTTAATAAACAAGTGTAATTTTTTTTGATAAATTGGTTGGTTGAAATTTTTTGAAATCTTTATATTTTTGTCAAAGGGTCAAAGTAAATACCTTGTCAAATTTTATGACAATTAAACAAGCCAAAGTAAATTTAGTAAAAGTGTTGGGAACCACATTAATTTATTTAAGAATTGAATGCTTCAATTTGTAAATTTATTGGGGTGTAAAAGTGTTGACCGAAGTACATTTTGTATGAAGCGCGGTCAACGCTTTTACAACCCTATAAAGTTATAAAAAAGAAGCATTCAATACTTATAATTACATTTTTTAGCTAGGATCATGAAAACACGATTTTTATCAAGTTTTGTTTAATTCACCTGTGCACTTTATTGTGGAACCTCGTGTCATCACGAATGATAAATGTTATTGTCTGATGCAATTGCTTACGGAATAACATGTGATGTGCAGTTAGCCAATCAGAATAACGTATAATAATGAAACATACATCTAATGTAATTATTCATTGATAAAGAGTGTGTCAATTCACTTTTCAGAGACTGAGCTATAATGGGGATTTTCATTGTATAACACACAAAATAATAAAATGTCACTTCTTTCATTGACTTACTTTATTTATTATGTGTCAGCAAATTACAATATTTTGGTGTACTCTTGTAAACTACAATAAATGATTTAGATTCTGAAATGGCTTTTTCAATAAATAATCATGTTGTGATTTCAATGGTAAAAGA
This sequence comes from Mytilus trossulus, assembly GCF_036588685.1. NCBI lineage: Eukaryota > Metazoa > Mollusca > Bivalvia > Mytilida > Mytilidae > Mytilus > Mytilus trossulus. Next base: position 8,950,893 of record NC_086384.1, read on the forward strand.
AAACATATTCTCTAGTTTTTTTTTATTTGATGGTTTTAGTTGTAGTTAACACAATTTAATTAAATTTTTTCATGATATTTTTAACAGAAAATTCATATGATGAAAAAACAGATCCATGAATTAAGTGAAGTTAAACTAGCTAATCAACATCTGAAACAGCAGCTTGGAGAAATGGGATTGTTGCAAAAACAAATCCAGAAAGACCATGAGGCAGAGGTATGTTTTATACAATTCCAAATCTTGGCAGTATTTGGCACAACTTTTTAGAATTTTTGATCCTTAATGCTCTCCAACTTTGTACTTGTTTGGCTTTAAAATATTTTGATAGAGTGTCACTGATGAGTTTTATGTAGACGAAACACGTGTCTGGCGTACTTAATTAAAATTCTGGTACTTCGATATTTATTTACACCAGTGGGTCGATGCCACTGCTGGTGGACATTTCATCCAGAGGGTATCACCAGCCTAGTAGTGAGCACTTCGGTGTTGACATGAATATCAATAATGTGTTCATTTTTATAAATTTACTGTTTACAAAATTTTGAATTTTTTCGTGAAACTAAGAATTTTTTCCTCCCAGGCATAGAATACCTTAGCCATATATGGCATAACTTTTTTAGAATTTTGGATCCTTCAATGCTCTTCAACTATGTACTTGTTTGGCTCTAAAAATACTTTGAAATGAGCGTCACTGATGAGTTTTATGTAGACGAAACGCGTGTCTGGCATACTAAATTATAATCATGATACTTTTGATAACTATCATGACTATTATTGATTTTTATGAATCATTTAATTTTGGATGTTATATGTTATAATTGCAAATGTCAGACACAAGTATAAGCTAAAGTTCAAACAAGGTGGATGTAAGCAATTGCAGCAACTGTACAGCTTTCAAAAATGTGAAAACCCACACCGTATTGTAGTCCGCTTTTCTTTAAAAAAAATATGTAAATCCACCAGTTTTCTCCTGACCACATGCTTTCATATCTAAATAAATAATCTAAACTGTATTTTCTTTTCAAACAGACAGTTGAATTAAAGATGTCCCTGGAACACGACAAAGCTCAGTACATGAAGGAGGTCCATCAACTGACAAAAATGGTCCTTACTGAATATCACAGTGAAATAGAATCAATGAAGGAACAACAAGCTGACATAGAATGCAGATTCAAAGAAAAACAAGATAGACTCAGAGGTACCACATTCCTTCTTGTTGTTATAAGATCTGATTTTAACTGACTGTTTTTTTAAGCCCCTGCTCCTGTACTAAATTATAAGGCGTATTATGCCTGGAAATAAGGCGTAAACCAGGCGTAAGTGGCAGTAACATATCTAGATCTAAGCGTGAGGGGGCAGGAAACGTAAATTTGTAGTCCTTACGGGCGTAGAAAAAGCAATAAACCTGGCATAAATTGAAATAAGCAAGGGCGTAAGTTTTCTTACAGGCGTAAATTGAAATAAGCAAGGCGTAAATTTTCTTACGGCATAAAACTGTTGGAATGGCGTAAATAGAAATACCCATAATGCTTTAAATGTTTGAAGGATCATGGGAATTTTTTTTTCAAAATTTGGCTCTTTGGTTTTAGTTTGCAAGAGGAGAACACATGGCAGCTTCATATATTCAGGTATAATTTGCTTGTTTTGTGCTTTTTGGAAGAATCTGAAATTGGAAATACTGAATCAAATAAATTAATGAAAATTGTGAAATAAAAGGAAAGTAGTAATAAATGGTAAATAATAATAATGTGAGTATAACTAAGTTATTAAGTATTACATGTATTATGTTCTATCAGAATTTTTGAAATCCCAAAACCTTTTTCCTTGGATAATTACATTAAAATCTTTTACTTTAAGTTCAATTGCAGTATTATCTGCATTTATATTTAGTTCAAAAGACAATAATTTTCAAAAACAACTTGGTTAAAATGCTACTTCTATTTCAACATTTTCAAGAAAAATTAGTTGTCATTATTCTTATTTACAATTTTCATTATTAAATCAATTTGATTCAGTATTTCCAAAAAAAAAATAAAACCAAAGAGCCAAATTCTGAAAAATCTCATAATCCTTTAAACAAAGCATTATGGGTATTTCTATTTACGCCATACCAACAGTTTTATGCCCATAAGAAAATTTATGACTTGTTTCAATTTACATCAGGTTTACTATTTTTTCCTACGCCCGTAAGGACTACAAATTTACGTTTCCTGCTCTCTTACCCATGGATCTAGACACGTAACTACCATTTACGCCTAGTTTTTGGGGATTATGAGGGTTTACGCAGTATATACAAGTCCATACGGATAGCTGCAAGGCATTTATTTTGATCTAAGGCTAATTTCCAATCTTCAATCACTTTTAATAAAGTTGACTGACATCCAAAACCCGATATAAAAGCTGCCAAGAATGGACTGAAGATTTTATCAAAGTACTGCACTAATTGTACTTCTATGGCATTTTCAAAAAATTTAGAAATAGCCGGTAATACACTTACCGGGCTATAATTTTCCTTTTCTATTACACTTAATATTCTTTTTGTGAATAGGTGCAACTTAAGAAAATTAATTAACGACTGGCGTTTCTCAAAATAACCTATAATAATAGCAATTATTGTTTGTGTACATGTTTATTAATCCAATTTCAATAAAATTGAACAAATATTTGCATATAAAGTCATACAAAGTCGGGCGTGTATCCAGCCATTTTAAAAAGGGGGGGGGGTTCCAACTATGTACACATTCAAATGCATTGATCGGCCAAAAAAAATGGGGGATGGTTTTAACCATGATATTGTCAGTTTATTTTCAACTTTTTGTGTTTGACTTCGCTCTCATACTTTTGCCTATCTTTAATTGTAAACTAAATATATTAATATTGTTAATTTTCAAATACAGAGTATATCACTTTTAATAAAAAATCTTGATAAACAAACAAATGAAAGATTTTACTGCTTGTGATGAGTTAATTATTAATTCATGAAAGTGTTGTGTACAAACACCGTTAAAAATGTCTCTAATCAGTTGCTTAGGGTTCACCGCATGTCACTTTGATTTTGTTCTTGCTTAGAAGTATTGAATTCATTGAATATTTATTGGTTAACAATTTCAGACGAAAGGCTATTTGACTTAGGAATAACACATTTATTTTTTTAATTGGTTTTATCTAGTATACCATAGGGAATATTTCAACTGGACTAAAGTGAATGGAAATGTGAAAAAAAAGGTCTCAAGATTATAGCACGCAAATGAGAATATGAGTACTAAAACTATATGAAAGTATGTGGTCAGGATAAAACTATGGTGGATTTGCATATTTGTAAAGAAAAGCTGACTATCTGTACATCAGAGACTAAAATCAACTAAAATACATCCCAGGGATTTAGTATTTTAAAGTCATGAACAGTCAGAAAAGACATGACTTGTGCAATGCCAAAAATAAATGTATCGACAGGTAGTAGGATAGTGAGGAGCGACTTCTATAGAGATAAGAATTAAAGTGTATGTATTCTTTTTTTTATAAAACTTAAGAAAAGGCATATTAAATTCATTGCATTTTATATAACAGGGGAAAATAGGCAAGGGGCATGTTAGGCCAGACTTTTTTTATTATCTGTTTTAAGAGATCCGCCGACTCCACATTGTCCAATTTCAGAATAAAAATAAAAGTAGTGCTTCCTACTTTTATTTTTATTTTTTCCGCCGACTGTTACGAAATCCTCAAAAAAAAAAAAAAAGTATGAGTTCGGGTTTGCGATTATTAATTTATCTTTTGTCGCATGGTCAAACAAAACAGCGACTTCCGGGAAGGGACCGTTTTGTGTTTTTTTACATTAAACTTTAAGTCCGATCACAAGAGAGAAGTTCATGTTCACTCAAATTTGTTAAGTGTAATAGAGATGAGACGATCGGGGTCATGTTGTCCAACGAGTTACCGGAAGATGTTGGCATCAGTTGCATTATAACCAACGAGGCAGATGTTGAACCTGACATGCCGGTCAACGTTTTGGAAGAGTTTGGGTTTATATTTTTCCTTTGAAGTAGTATTGTAGTATGCATATTAAAATAGTATCAAAGATATCAATTAAAATCAATAATGCTTTTTGAATTTTGTGTATGGATGGGACCAAATCATTTGAAAAACCACTTTTTTTATTCACGTTCACCCCCTTTCACTTTCGCACCCTACAGTACACGTTTGCGCCCTACACAGGGATAAAACTTAGGAAACTCAAGCTGGTAGCCCAGACCAAATTATTCCTAAATGATGTTTGTTTTTTTAACTAAATTTTATCAAAATTTTAGTAGCCCAGCTCAAAATCTAGAGGTCTGCTTTCTTCCATTGTTCTTGTATTTTGATAAATTCTTAAAAAAAAAAGAGAAAAAAAAAGGGACACTTAGATTGGTTTTATTTTTAGTGTCGACTGGACCAATTTTGCACTTTTTTTTTTTTTATTTCGTCCCCTCGACCCTATTTTTTTACAAATTTTCTCCTTAAACAGATAATAAAAAAAGTCTGGCCTTACATGCCTTATTTGGTTGAAAATTGAGTAGTAATACTGCTTTGTGATGAGTTTTATAAAAATGCTTGTAAAAGTTGATTTGTATGTTCTATCAAACTTTCATATATCAAAACCTCTTAAGTATTGGTTGTTCCGCTTTTTGGTGTGAAAATTTACTATTGGTGATATATAGATATCAGAATTGTATTATTCTTTGACAGAGGGTAAGATTGAAAAAAATGTTACATACATTTAAAAATCGTCCAATTCACTCAATATATATGTTTATATGATATTAAAGTTTGATGTCAAATAAAAGCTGACACATCACTCTTTCATCAGGTACCGATTTTTTATGATATCCTCATCCGGGAATTTTTTATATGGGTTCTTGTGTTTAATAATGTAAAAGATAAAACTCCGAATATCACACATTAACACGATTTTACAAAAAACTGCACCGTGAGAAAACTCTACAACAGGGCTAAAATGAAAATATAATGTTTACTTTATCTTCATGTGAATTTTCCACTAAAAGTAATTAAAAATTTAACCACAGAGTGAATGCATTGTTTTCTGGCATATAATTAAAATATGGAAAAAAAATGTTTTAACAAATTTACACCTGGATACTATCTTATGATCATACACAAGCTAGAACTGTCCTAGTTTGAAACAAATATAGTTTAAGAAAGTTTTTACAGTAAAATTATTTAAGTCATATGAAACGAGTGACCGGTGAAAAGAAGTGTTATTCCAATTCTTGAACCAATGCATACAAACATCATAAACTTAAGTCTTCTGTGCACAATTTTATCATTTTTTTCGCATAAATTTCGTGTAATTTCACTTTTTTTTCAATTGGTCAGTGCTGTTGTGAAAATATGGCAGGTAATTAAAGTTTGTGTTTTAAAGCTGAAGTTTAACAATTGTCACCTGTTTGTCAACCATCAATGAAAAAGCATGGATATTGAGCACATGTTTAACATGTACAATTAGATAATAGCTTATTTGAAGGAAATCCATGTGTATTGCGATCACCCGATTTTTACAAGATGGGCCACACTGAGGTCACGTAATTAAGCTTTGTTATTTTCTATAAGTTATAAAAAGACATAACTGGAGAACAGTCAATGACTCTGACCACATTCGAACTCTATCTGTGAACTTTGGTTCTAAGCGTTATGTGTGAGTTTTATATTATTTGGATGAAGCAAACTGAACTTTGGAAATGAAAATGGGACAGATGGATACAGCAGACAGGGCTTAAAAAACAGTCGGTTGTTTTTCTTTGAATCTACATTCTATGTCAGCTTGTTGTTCCGTCATTGTATCTATTTCTCTGCGATGTTCATTATGGACCATTTTTTTCATTTTAAATTAGCATACAATTACTAAATAACATTGAATTTAACCATTGATAAAATAAAATGACTGAAAACTTTATAGATTTAAGCATTCTCAAATGAATTTATGTCCATGAAAAACTAAATTGAATCTTGCTATTTACACATTTAAAGTGTTTGTATAATTCACTTAGTCCATTTCCTTATCTTCTCAATGGGAACCATTTTAGCTTTGCGACATGTTTTAATTGCACAGTCTGTATTGTCGTCATCGCTATTCAAACTAACTTCAAGTGAGTACAGTCTTGTGATCGGATGCGATGTTTGTCCATTTTTGGTCCGTATGACCGCAGATCTTGCTAGCCCGTCTCCTCCTACATTGAGTTTTTCAACAACAGCTATAGTGTCCATTTGATCCTATATATAGGAATTAATGCCTCATCTGTGTGCCATTCTGGTCAATTATCTTCTACTGTGTGCCATTCTGGTCAATTATCTTCTACTGTGAGCCAAACTGGGCCATGCATCCAAAGTCGGTTGTCTTTGAAATTGTCTATGGTTACCCCTCTTGTCAGTACATCATCCCTCTTGTCAGTAAATCAGACGGATTTGACTCACTTGGACAGTATCGCCAAGTTAACTCTTCTGTAAGCTCTCTAATTTCTTTTAACGCGGTTTAAAATAAATGGTTTTAAAGTTTTCTTTGAACTTATCCAGGTCAAGACTATCTGGCTATCACTCCATGTAGCACCAAATAGTACAGACTTGAATCTGTATGTTGTTAAAATGTTGAAACTTTAATTACTCGCTAATTTCAACACACAATAGTTCGAAATACTACATTTCACCCCTTTAGACGAATATTTCAATAATTTTATCTAAAAAAACCTCAAAAAATTTTGTGTAATTTCACCTTTTTTTTTCAATCCTTTTGTGCTGTTGTGAAAATATGGCAGGTTATTAAAGTTTGTGTTTTGAAGCTGAAGTTGTCACGGTTTGTCAACCATCAACGAAAAAGCATGGATATTGAGCACATGTTTAACATGTACAATTATAGATAATAGTTTATTTTAAGGAAATCCATGTGTATTGCGATCACCTGATTTTTACAAGATAAGCCACACTAAGGTCACTTAAGGTTTGTTATTTTCTATTTTTTATATGGGTTCCCGTGTTTAAAAATGTAAAAGATAAAACTCCGAATATCACACATTAACACGATTTTACAAAAAACTGCACCGTGAGAAAACTCTACAACAAGACTAAAATGAAAATATAATGTTTACTTTATCTTCATGTGAATTTTCCACTAAAAGTAATTAAAAATTTAACCACAGAGTGAATGCATTGTTTTCTGGCATATAATTAAAATATGGAAAAAAAAATGTTTTTAACAAATTTACACCTGGATACTATCTTATGATCATACACAAGCTAGAACTGTCCTAGTTTGAAACAAATATAGTTTAAGAAAGTTATTACAGTAAAATTATTTAAGTCATATGAAACGAGTGACCGGTGAAAAGTAGTGTTATTCCAATTCTTGAACCAATGCATACAAACATCATAAACTTAGTCTTCTGTGCACAATTTTATCATTTTTTTCGCATAAATTTCGTGTAATTTCACTTTTTTTTCAATTGGTCAGTGCTGTTGTGAAAATATGGCAGGTAATTAAAGTTTGTGTTTTAAAGCTGAAGTTTAACAATTGTCACCTGTTTGTCAACCATCAATGAAAAAGCATGGATATTGAGCACATGTTTAACATGTACAATTAGATAATAGTTTATTTTAAGGAAATCCATGTGTATTGCGATCACCCGATTTTTACAAGATGGGCCACACTGAGGTCACGTAATTAAGCTTTGTTATTTTCTATAAGTTATAAAAAGACATAACTGGAGAACAGTCAATGACTCTGACCACATTGGAACTCTATCTGTGAACTTTGGTTCTAAGCGTTATGTGTGAGTTTTATATTATTTGGATGAAGCAAACTAAACTTTGGAAATGAAAATGGGACAGATGGATACAGCAGACTGGGTTGAAAAAACAGTCAGTTGTTTTTCTTTGAATCTACATTCTATGTCAGCTTGTTGTTCCGTCATTGTATCTATTTCTCTGCGATGTTCATTATGGACCATTTCTTTCATTTTAAATTAGCATACAATTACTAAATAACATTGAATTTAACCATTGATAAAAAAAAATGACTGAAAACTTTATATATATATAAGCATTCTCAAATGAATTTATGTCCATGAAAAACTAAATTGAATCTTGCTATTTACACATTTAAAGTGTTTGTATAATTCACTTAGTCCATTTCCTTATCTTCTCAATGGGAACCATTTTAGCTTTGCGACATGTTTTAATTGCACAGTCTGTATTGTCGTCATCGCTATTCAAACTAACTTCAAGTGAGTACAGTCTTGTGATCGGACGCAATGTTTGTCCATTTTTGGTCCGTATGACCGCAGATCTTGCTAGCCTGTCTCCTCCTACATTGAGCTTTTCAACAACGGCTATAGTGTCCATTTGATCCTATATATGGGAATTATTGCCTCATCTGTGTGCCATTCTGGTCAATTATCTTCTACTGTGAGCCAAACTGGGCCATGCATCCAAAGTCGGTTGTCTTTGAAATTGTCTATGGTCACCCCTCTAGTCAGTAAATCAGCGGGATTTGACTCACTTGGACAGTATCGCCAAGTCAACTCTTCTGTTAGCTCTCTAATTTCATAAACGCGTTTTAAAATAAATGGTTTTAAAGTTTTCTTTGAATTATCCAGGTCAAGACTATCTGGCTATCACTCCATGTAGCAACAAATAGTACAGACTTGAATCTGTATGTTGTTAAAATGTTGAAACTTTAATTACTCGCTAATTTCAACACACATTATAGTTCGAAATACTACATTTCACCCCTTTAGAAGAATATTTCAATAATTTTACTTAAAAAAACCTCAAAATCTTTTGTGTAATTTCACCTTTTTTTTTCAATCGTTCAGTGCTGTTGTGAAAATATGGCAGGTTATTAAAGTTTGTGTTTTGAAGCTGAAGTTGTCACCTGTTTGTCAACCATCAACGAAAAAGCATGGATATTGAGCACATGTTTAACATGTACAATTAGATAATAGTTTATTTTAAGGTCATCCATGCCTATTGCGATCACCCAATTTTTACAAGATGGGCCACACTGAGGTCACTTAAGGTTTGTTATTTTCTATAAGTTATAAAAGGACATAACTGGAGAACAGTCAATTACTCTGACCACATTGGAATTCTGTCTGTGAACTTTGGTTCTAAGCGTTATGTGCGAGTTTTATATTATTTGGATGAAGCAAACTGAACTTTGGAAATGAAAATGGGACAAATGGATACATCAGGGGCTTAAAAAACAGTCAGTTAAAATCAGATCTTATAACAACAAGAAGGAATGTGGTACCTCTGAGTCTTTATCTTGTTTTATTTTATATCTATATTCTATGTCTGCTTGCTGTTCCTTCATTGATTCTATTTTACTTTGATGTTCAGTAAGGACCATTTCTATTTGTCTGCAATGTTCAGCACGGACCATTTCTGTTTGTTGATGGAACTCCTTGGTGATGTTATTCAACGATTGTAAAGTATAAAGTGGGACATATCAAAGAACGCCCTAATACCTTTTTGATACAGTCCTTTGTTAGTCCTATAAGCCCTCTCCCAAAATCCACCATAATAAATAACCACGGTGCTCTTTTTGGTATAAATTTCCATGTAGTGCTGAAGTTGTTCAGTTTTTCTATAACGGATGATAATCTTGTTAAGTGCTTGGCGGCTGCGATGAATGTTGTACCATTGTCTGAAATCATAGTTTTTGGTAATGATTTTCTACTGAGGAATCTTCAAAATGCTTAAGAATGTTTTTTCATATAAATTCATCACTACTTCCAAATGTACAGCATGAGTGTTTGCACAAGTAAATAGACAAATGTATACTTTACTGTTAAGTCCATCTGTGGTTTTAACATTCAAAGCACCAGTAAAATCTACCCCGGTTATTGTAAACGGGGGTGCTTCTGTTAGTCAGTCTTTAGGTAAAGGAGGTGGATCTGGAGCCAAATACAGTCGACCAGCAATTTTCTTTTCCCCTCTCCTGTTTGCAAATCTTGAATGACTTCTGAATAATGCTTTTTCTGTATGTATTGTATCCACGTTAAAGATGCGTTTTGTATTTCGATCGTGTTTAACATGCCTGTTTGTATAGCTCTTGTTCTACAGTTTGTAATAAATCTTCTCACGTAAGCGGTAATTCGAAGAAGTTTCTTGAATGAGTTGAATCTATTCAAATCGATAACATTTCCAATCCCTTGTGTATTATAAATTTGTTCTGTGTATATCTTGTACGGTATCTACTGCGACTTCTTGCTGTGCAATAGTGGATAAAATTATTGCTTCATCTGTGTGCCATTCTGGCCAATTATCTTCTACTGTGAGCCAAACTGGCCCATGCATCCAAAGTTGGTTGTCTTTGAAATTGTCTATGGTTATCCCTCTTGTCAGTAAATCAGCCGGATTTGACTCACTTGGACAGTATCGCCAAGTCAACTCTTCTGTTAGCTCTTTAATTTCTTAAACACGGTTTAAAATAAATGGTTTTAAAGTTTTCTTTGAACTTATCCAGGTCAAGACTATCTGGCTATCACTCCATGTAGCAACAAATAGTACAGACTTGAATCTGTATGTTGTTAAAATGTTGAAACTTTAATTACTCGCTAATTTCAACACACATTATAGTTCGAAATACTACATTTCACCCCTTTAGAAGAATATTTCAATAATTTTACTTAAAAAAACCTCAAAATCTTTTGTGTAATTTCACCTTTTTTTTTCAATCGTTCAGTGCTGTTGTGAAAATATGGCAGGTTATTAAAGTTTGTGTTTTGAAGCTGAAGTTGTCACCTGTTTGTCAACCATCAACGAAAAAGCATGGATATTGAGCACATGTTTAACATGTACAATTAGATAATAGTTTATTTTAAGGTCATCCATGCCTATTGCGATCACCCAATTTTTACAAGATGGGCCACACTGAGGTCACTTAAGGTTTGTTATTTTCTATAAGTTATAAAAGGACATAACTGGAGAACAGTCAATTACTCTGACCACATTGGAATTCTGTCTGTGAACTTTGGTTCTAAGCGTTATGTGCGAGTTTTATATTATTTGGATGAAGCAAACTGAACTTTGGAAATGAAAATGGGACAAATGGATACATCAGGGGCTTAAAAAACAGTCAGTTAAAATCAGATCTTATAACAACAAGAAGGAATGTGGTACCTCTGAGTCTTTATCTTGTTTTATTTTATATCTATATTCTATGTCTGCTTGCTGTTCCTTCATTGATTCTATTTTACTTTGATGTTCAGTAAGGACCATTTCTATTTGTCTGCAATGTTCAGCACGGACCATTTCTGTTTGTTGATGGAACTCCTTGGTGATGTTATTCAACGATTGTAAAGTATAAAGTGGGACATATCAAAGAACGCCCTAATACCTTTTTGATACAGTCCTTTGTTAGTCCTATAAGCCCTCTCCCAAAATCCACCATAATAAATAACCACGGTGCTCTTTTTGGTATAAATTTCCATGTAGTGCTGAAGTTGTTCAGTTTTTCTATAACGGATGATAATCTTGTTAAGTGCTTGGCGGCTGCGATGAATGTTGTACCATTGTCTGAAATCATAGTTTTTGGTAATGATTTTCTACTGAGGAATCTTCAAAATGCTTAAGAATGTTTTTTCATATAAATTCATCACTACTTCCAAATGTACAGCATGAGTGTTTGCACAAGTAAATAGACAAATGTATACTTTACTGTTAAGTCCATCTGTGGTTTTAACATTCAAAGCACCAGTAAAATCTACCCCGGTTATTGTAAACGGGGGTGCTTCTGTTAGTCAGTCTTTAGGTAAAGGAGGTGGATCTGGAGCCAAATACAGTCGACCAGCAATTTTCTTTTCCCCTCTCCTGTTTGCAAATCTTGAATGACTTCTGAATAATGCTTTTTCTGTATGTATTGTATCCACGTTAAAGATGCGTTTTGTATTTCGATCGTGTTTAACATGCCTGTTTGTATAGCTCTTGTTCTACAGTTTGTAATAAATCTTCTCACGTAAGCGGTAATTCGAAGAAGTTTCTTGAATGAGTTGAATCTATTCAAATCGATAACATTTCCAATCCCTTGTGTATTATAAATTTGTTCTGTGTATATCTTGTACGGTATCTACTGCGACTTCTTGCTGTGCAATAGTGGATAAAATTATTGCTTCATCTGTGTGCCATTCTGGCCAATTATCTTCTACTGTGAGCCAAACTGGCCCATGCATCCAAAGTTGGTTGTCTTTGAAATTGTCTATGGTTATCCCTCTTGTCAGTAAATCAGCCGGATTTGACTCACTTGGACAGTATCGCCAAGTCAACTCTTCTGTTAGCTCTTTAATTTCTTAAACACGGTTTAAAATAAATGGTTTTAAAGTTTTCTTTGAACTTATCCAGGTCAAGACTATCTGGCTATCACTCCATGTAGCACCAAATAGTACGGACTTGAATCTGTATGTTGTTAAATTGCTGTTTGGGTCTGTGGTTTACTCAACCAGAAAAACCTAGTTATGTCCAAGTCCTCAATGTCCAGTCTAACATTTAGAAACGCCTTTTCAATGTCTGTAGATAATGCATACTTTTGGTGGCCTTAAACATTTATTTTTGCTTATAGGCCTTGTTGTTATTTTTGTCCTGAGTTACTGTCTCCTTGATGCAAACCCAACATCTCTTTTTATTTATACATTTTGGTACAGATTCATTTTCAAGCCACATTTTTTTTTAGCAAGGATGTACACATAAGTAATATAAATCCCATAAAATCTAGCTTCAGTAAATACAAATATTCATTGATTGGGCATGAAAAATTGTATTTAAGATAGATATCCAGTTTTATTGCTATTTGTTTAAATTTGTATCAAGTACAATGTCAATTTGCAGCTTTACAGTCTCTTTATATAAAGAAAAGGATGTGTTATGATTGCTAAGAATAAATCTATTAACCATATTGCAATAGGTATCCAACTTTATTGCTGTATATTTAAATTTGCATTTATGTTTATAGATGAAGATGAAAAACACTTTCTTTTTAATTGTTGTTTTTACTCTGATATCAGACATGAATTATATGCCAAAGCCTGTCTTTTAAATGTTGATTTTGAGTATTTATGCTATATTGAAAAACGTCGTTATCTTATGAGTAATGAGAATATGGTTCCTCTTTTAGCTAGTTCCCTATATCATATGTTTTATAGACGAAAGCATGTCATCTAGAAATTATATATGTTTTTTTATTTATGAAATACATTTTAAATGTAACAAAGCTGTCCTTTTATGTATGTATTAGAATTTTGTTTTGATGTTAGCGTCTCAAAAGTCGTTTTCGGCTGGCATCCACTTTACTTAAATGTGAGGTTCTTATGACTTTCTGTGTATATATATATATTGATATTGTATTGGATGGTGACGCTGTAATAAAATAAATCTTATCTTATCTTATCTTTATAAAGTATAATGCCTTTTACAGTATAAGGTCTCTTAAATTATAAGAAAACATAACCGGAGATGTGGTATATAAAAAAGATGTGGTATGATTGCCAATGAGACAACTATCCACAAAAGACCAAAATGACACAAGCATTAACAACTATAGGTCACCGTACGGTCTTCAAAAATGAGCAAAGCCCATACCACATAGTCAGCTATAAAAGGCCCCGATAAGACAACGTAAAACAATTCAAACGAGAAAACTAACAGCCTTATTTATGTAAAAAAAAAATGAACGAAAAACAAATATGTAACACATAAACAAACAACAACCACTGAATTCACAGGCTCCTGACTTGGGACAGGCACGTACATAAATAATGTGGCGGGGTTAAGCATGTTAGCGGGATCCCAACCCTCCCCTAACCTGGGACAGTGGTATAACAGTACAACATAAGAACGAATTATAAAATTCAGTTGAAAAAGGCTCACCTCATCAGATCGACAAAAATACAAGTGGATGTGGCCGTGCTTGCCAAGGAGGAAACTGTCAATAATTAATTAATGACTTTATTTAAGCAACTATAGGTCAACTGTACAGCTTTCATCAACGAACAATTTGTCATACTGTGAAGTCAGCTTGAAACATGAAAAATTTATCTATGACGGGGTCAAAAACAAACTCTTTTTTTCCAAAAAAAATCCAGAGCCCCCCATGTAGCACCAAATAGTACAGACTTGAATCTGTATATTAAATTTCTGTTTGGGTCTGTTGGTTTACTCAACCAGAAAAACCTAGTTATGTCCCGGTCCTTAATGTCCAGTCCAACATTTAGAAACGCCTTTTCGATGTCTGTAGATACTGCATACTTTTGGTGGCCTTAAACATTTATTTTTGCTTAAAGGCCTTGTTTTTTGTTGAGCCTGCAACTTTTGTTGCAGAAAGCTTGTCATAGGGATAGTGATCCGGCTACGGAGGCTGCGTTAGCTAACTTCTTAAAAGCTTTATATTTTAGAAGGTAGAATACCTGAATGCTTCATACTTTGTATATAGATGCCTCATGTTACGAACTTTCCGTCAGTCACTTGTCCAATGTCCTTGACCTCATTTTCATGGTTCAGTGACTACTTGAAAAAAAAGTTAATATTTTTTGTAATGTTAAATTATCTCTTATTATAAGTATTAGGATCGAGATTATGAAAACTATAATTGGTATGTGCCTGGTTTTACACTAGTAATTTTGGGGCCCTTTATAGCTTGTTGTTCGGTGTGAGCCAAGGCTCCGTGTTGAAGGCCGTACATTGACCTATAATGGTTTACTTTTTTTTACATTGTTATTTGGATGGAGAAGAGTTGTCTCATTGGCACTCACACCACATCTTCCTATATCTACCTTGCAATGTCCTCATGCCTGTCAGACAGTTTTCACTTATCCTTGACCTCATTTCATGGATCAGTGAACAAGGTTAAGTTTTGATGGTTAAGTCCATATCTCAGATACTATAAGCAATGGGTCTAGTAAATTCGGTGTATGGAAGGACTGTAAGGTCACTGGTGTACATGTCCTACTGGCAGGTGTCATATGACCTTGACCTCATTTTCATGGTTCATGCAGTGGTTATATATTTCCATTCTCAATTTTATTATAGTTCAGTTTTTGTGTTTTGGTCTGTTTTTCTTATACTATATGCAATAGATCTACTATATTTGGTGTATGGAATGATTGTAAGGTGTACATGTCTAGCTGACAGGTGTCATCTGACCTTGACCTCATTTCCATGGTTCAGTGGTCAAAGTTAAGTTTTTGAGTTTTGGTCTATTTTTATGATTCTTCATACATTAGGTCAACTATATTTGGTGTATAGAAATAGTTTATGATCTATATGTAACAGACTATTATTAGGTCTTAACTCTTTCAACCTTTTCGGTTGAAAGACCTATAGGTTTTGTTCTGATTATTATTCTTTTTTTTCTTCTTTTGCCTAACTTTTTTCTTGCGTACGTATTATTATACAATTATTGACTTTTGATGGGGTTGATAAATCATTGTATCAACTGATATCAAAAGTCAACAATTGCTTTATTATGACTCTTTATTTCTCAGTGTCATTTTAATATTTTTAGATTGTGAAATATATCCTTGGTTAGATGGTATTTTGCCTAGACTGTTTTTATTTTATGCTTGGGATTTTTATGCTTGGGAATAGTTCACCGTTCTCCGTGCAAGCCTCAGGATAAAATATAAACAAAATACTGTCCCAATTCATATTTTGGCAAATTCTCGAAATCTTCATGTAGATTTTTTCTCTCGTAAATAAGATTTAAATGTCTAGAATCTGTTGATCGGCGAGTATTTTTAGAATCCTTTTCTTTCAAAATCTTCTTAATTTCCTCATTATTTAACGATGAAAAGCGTTTTTCAGTAGCTACTTCTGCTGCTCCAGCCATACTTTGTTGCCATAAACATGTAAGGGTCGTCTGTGAGATCAAAACAATTTTATGTTGAGAGCGCTGATTGGTTGATATTTATTTGGTCGTACAATTAAAAACCATTTTATTTATACATCCCTTAAATAGCTAACAAAAATTCCCCGTTTCTATATTTAGGTACACGGACGCTGTTCCAAATCTTATATTAACCTCTCGTGATTTTTGCCGCGTTGAATATAATGTTTTATCAAAGAGAATTTCCTATGCTTTTAGCCAATGAGAAAACAGAAAATTTATAGTCATATAATAATGATGTTTCAAAAGATGTCACTTAGATATTTGGAATATGATATTGTCAAGTTTATATGCTTTAAAAATTGACAATGGCATAACCAAAAATTTTACATTGTAAGAGTTATCTCCCCAAACACTGTTTTTCTTGTGGCCACTACTCCTTCGCAACCGTTAAAGATAGCGACAAATTTATTTTACCAAATTGCTAGCTACATCTTCAGGATAAGGATTTTAACCGAAGCTATCCGAAGACTCCATATGAGAGTTATCCCCCTTTTGTATATAATGTAAGTGATATGCATTTCTAACTGGTAAACCATAAGTGATAGAGACCTAGGGTCTTTTGATTTAAGGTCCTGTACAAAAAAAATAAAATAAGGTCAAGGTCAAATTCTAAATTTTGATTTTAACCTATTTTTATTTATTTTCATTAACCTTATAAGATATCGACAAATTATTTTTACTAAATTGTTAGTTACGACATGTGGTAACTTATAAATTTTGGTTGAAAGGGTGTGTAGACAATAAATTGGAGTTTTCGCCCCTCTTATATTTAGAA
The DNA here is from genome assembly GCF_036588685.1 of Mytilus trossulus. NCBI lineage: Eukaryota > Metazoa > Mollusca > Bivalvia > Mytilida > Mytilidae > Mytilus > Mytilus trossulus. The sequence goes on from NC_086384.1 coordinate 8,967,593, forward strand.
TTGTGCGTAAAGTGATATTTCTCATGAACCATTCATATAACAGACCTAGGGTCTTTTGATTTGGGGTCCTTGGTTTATGACCTTGAAATTGAGGTCAAGGTCATAGGTAAATTGGACGTTCTAGATTTTGACCTTTGCTCGAAATTCATATTTATACATCATTAATTTAAGCCTTTGGAACTGACATTTTCAACTGAATTTTAATATTTTCATATCAAAATAGATCCTTATTGGTTGAAAGACCTTCAATTGTTCTCTGAACAATTGGTTTTTAATTTGAACTTGGAATTATTTTTAACTATGGAATTTGCATAATTTCTTGTGTTTAAAATTTTTAATAAATTCCATGTTTATTTGATATTATAATCTTTTGAGCGGTTAATAGCACTTTCCATATAATGTATTTTGGTTCGATACTTTTGTGCGCGGCACAGTACATTCTTTTGAAAACATACTATTTTCTTTGTAATAGAAAGTGTTGTGCGCAGCACAGAACATTTCAGTTTAGAATAAACAGGGAATTTATTAAAAAAATTCAATAACAAGAAATCGAGCAAATTCAATATTTAAAAATAATTCCAATTTCAAATAGTAGCCTTTTATGTCTGTTACGCAGGTTTTATTTGACCGTGACCTCATTTTCACGGACCATTGCTAAGTGCTTAGTGTTTGTGTTTTGGTCTGTTTTTCTTAATTTATAAGCAATAAGTCAACTATATTTGTTGTATTGAAGAATTGTTAGCTGTACATGTCTGCCTGGCATGGTTCATCTGACCTTGACCTTGTTTTCATGGTTTATTGATCAATGTTTTGTTTTCTTGGTTAATGTTGAGTTTATGTGACAGTTGTAATAAAGCTTTTTATTTAGGTCTATCAACACAATATCAATGATTAGTAAAGAAGGCGAGACATTTCAGAGTGTGCACTCTTGTTATTTATACATTTTGGTACTAGATTCATTTTCAAGCAACATTTTTTTCAGCAAGGATGTATACATAAGTAATATAAATCCCATAAAGCTAGCTTCAGTAAATACAAATATTCATTGATTGGACATGAACAATTGTATTTAAGTTTATGTATTGCAATAGATATCCAGTTTTATTGCTATTTGTTTAAATTTGTATTATGATAAAATGTCAAATGTGAATTTGCAGCTTTACAATCTCTTTATATAAGGAAAAAGGTGTGGTAAGTTGCTAAGAATAAATCTATCGACTATATTGCAATAAGTATTCAACTTTATTGCTGTTTATTTAAATTTGCATTATGTTTATAAAGTATAATGCCTTTTACAGTATAAGTCTCTTAATTAAGGGAACTATTTTATATTATAAAAAAATAGATAATTAAGATACAATACGTTTTTGGAATTCTGTACACATGTTTTAAAAGAATGGGCCTTGACCTGTCAAGATCATATCCAATCAGCAAGGGGGTTTCCCGGTCACTTCTGCATGCATGTGCTTCTCGTTTACTAATTGTTTTGCGAGATCATACTAATTAACCAATGATATTGCTTATTAAGTTTGAATTAACCAACCAGTAAAATAATTAAGTAACAAAAAATTATTTCATGGCTAAAGTCGATTTGAAATCTGCTTACAGATCTATTAGCATCAGTCGCTGTAGTCAGCAGGTAACAGGTTAACAATGGACTTTCCCTGATGGTCAAACCCATACCTTTATTGATAAAAAATTACCTTTTGACTCAAAATTAGCACCTGGAATTTTTCATAGACTTTCACAGGCTATTTGCCGCATGATGTCACGCAGAGGCTTTACCGTTATTGCATATTTAGATGATTTCTTCATCTGCGAACGCACTAAGCATTGCTGTGCACTTTGCCTAAGAGTCTTCAAAGAAACAATTGCAATCCCTTACTGGTAAACTAAATTAGGCTTCTTCAGTGGTTCATGGCGGAAGAGTTTTTCTTCGGAGAATCATTGATGGCATTACGAAGCTTTAGCATGACTGGCACATAATGCGCTTAGGCGGTGATATCTTGCATGATATTCATTGGTACATGTCTACCTGGCAGGTGTCATCTGACCTTGACCTCATTTTCATAGTTCAGTGGTCAAAGTTAAGTTTATGAGTTTTGGTCTTTTTAGCTCACCTGGCCCGAGGGCGTCCATCGTCGTCCGTCGTCGTCGTAAACTATTTCAAGAATCTTCTTCTCTGAAACTACTGGGCCAAATACTTCCAAACTTCAACTGAATGTTCCTTAGGGTATCTAGTTCATAAATTGTATCCAAAGTTTTGATCTATCAACAAACATGGTCGCCATTGCAAAAAATAGAACATAGGGGTCAAAAGCAGTTTTTGGCTTATAACTCAAAAACCAAAGCATTTAGAGCAAATCTGAAATGGGGTAATATTGTTTATCAGGTCAAGATCTATCTGCCCTGAAATTTTCAGATGAATCAGACAACCCGTTGTTGGGTTGCTGCCCCTGAATTGGTAATATTAAGGAAAAAATTTGCTGTTTTTGGTTATTATCTTGAATGTTATTATAGATAGAGATAAACTGTAAACAGCAATAATGTTCAGCAAAGTAAGATTTACAAATAAGACAACATGATGGAAATGGTCAGTTGACCCCTTTAGGAGACATTGCTCTTTATAGTCAGTTTTTAACCATTTTTTTTCGTAAATCTTAGTAATCTTTTGCAAAAATCTTCTCCTCTGAAACTACTGGGCCAAATACTTCCAAACTTTAACTGAATGTTCCTTAGGGTATCTAGTTTGTAAATTGTATCCGAAGTTTTTATCTCTTAACAAACATGGTCACCATTGCTAAAAATAGAACATAGGGGTCAAATGCAGTTTTTGGCTTATAACTCAAAAACCAAAGCATTTAGAGCAAATCTGACATGGGGTATTATTGTTTATCAGATCAAGATTTATCTGCCCTGAAATTTTCAGATGAATCAGACAACCCGTTGTTGGGTTGCTGCCCCTGAATTGGTAATTTTAAGGAAATTTTGCTGTTTTTGGTTATTATCTTGAATATAATTATAGATAGAGATAAACTGTAAACAGCAATAATGTTCAGCAAAGTAAGATTTACAAATAAGTCAGCATGACGGAAATGGTCAGTTGACCCCTTTAGGAGTTATTGCCCATTATAGTCAATTTTTAACCATTTTTCGTAAATCTTAGTAATCTTTTACAAAAATCTTCTCCTCTGAAACTACTGGGCCAAATACTTCCAAACTTTAACTGAATGTTCCTTAGGGTATCTAGTTTGTAAATTGTATCCGAAGTTTTGATCTATCTACAAACATGGTCGCCATTGCTAAAAATATAACATAGGGGTCAAATGCAGTTTTTGGCTTATAACTCAAAAACCAAAGCATTTAGAGCAAATCTGACAAAGGGTAATATTGTTTATCAGGTCAAGATCTATCTGCCCTGAAATTTTCAGATGAATCAGACAAGCTGTTGTTGGGTTGCTGCCCCTGAATTGATCATTTTAAGGAAATTTTGCTGTTTTGTTTATTATCTTGAATATTATTATAGATAGAGATAAACTGTAAACAGTAATAATGTTCAGCAAAGTAAGATCTACAAATAAGTTAACATGACCAAATTGTCAATTGACCCCTTAAGGAGTTATTGCCCTTTAAAGACTTTTTTCACTTTTTGTTCATCATGTTGACTTACTTTAAAAAAATCTTCTCCTTTGAAACTGCTGTATCAATTTCAGCCAAACTTAGGCTAAATGAGTTTCAGAGTATCTAGTATAAAATTTTATTTTATTTCCTTGTATGTCAAGAAACATAGCTCCTATGGCTAAAATAGAACATAGGAGAAAATTATGATTTTTTTGGGCTTTTGAAGAAAATAGGACGATCCAAAGAACATTTAAATAAATTGAAAAGCCAAAATAATCATTGAGAGATTTTACCAAAAGAATTAAGGTGAGCGATTCATGCTCTTTAGAGCCTCTTGTTTTCAAATACTATAAGCAATAGGTCAACTTTATTTGGTGTATGGAAATATTTTCTTTTCTTTATGTCAGTCATGCAGGTTTTATTTGACCTTGACCTTATTTTCACGGTTTATTGCTCAGTATTATTTTTTTTGTGCTGATTTTCTTAAATTATAAGCAATAGGTCAACTATATTTGTTGTATGGAAGAATTGTTAGCTGTTACAGTACATGTCTGCCTGGCATGGTTCATCTGTCCTTGACCTCATTTTCGTGGTTCATTGGTCAATATTTAGTTTTCTTGGTTAATGCTAAGTTTATGTGAAAGTTGTAATAAAGCTTTATATTTAGGACTATCAACATAATATCAATGATTAGTAAAGAAGGCGAGACATTTCAGTGTGTGCACTCATGTGGTTATTATATTGAATACTATTATAGATAGAGATAAACTGTAAACAGCATTATCGCTATTTTGTGCATTTTTCCTTTGATCTTTTTTTGTGATAATTTTCATATCATGCTACTCGCTTGAGATGGAAAAATTATCGCTAGAAACTAAGGACGCCACGTGCGTTGTTAACGAAATTGACATTGAAATTGACAACGTCGTCATAGGTAAAATAGCGATAAACAGATTATCATTGGTCATCTCAACTCGATTGCTTTTCTCACTTTCGCTGTTCCAGCTCAAGCGAGAAAATCAATCTCGTTGAGATAATCAACGATAATCTATAAATAATGTTCAGCAAAGTAAGATCTACAAATAAGTCAACAAGACCAAAATGGTCAGAATACCCCTTAAGGAGTTATTGACCTTTATAGTCAATCTTTAACCATTTTCATTTTACAAAATATTTTTCTCTGTATCTAAAGGGCCAAGTTTATTATAGATAGAGAAAATTGTAAGTACTAAGAATGTTCAGTAAAGTAAGATCTACAAACACATCACCATCACAAAAACACAATTTTGTCATGTGTCCTTTGTTTAATATGCACATATACCAAGGTGAGCGACACAGGCTATTTGGAGCCTCTAGTTTGTCTAGCATGCAACTTCTGTTGCAGAAAGCTTGACATAGACTGAGATAATATTCCAGCGGCAGCAATACCGAACTTCTTAAAAGATTTATATTTTAGAAGGTGGAAGACCTGGATGCTGCATACTTTTTATAGGGATGCCTCATGTTACGAAGTTTCCGTTAGTCCATGTCAAATGTCCTTAAATTCATTTTCATGTTCATTGACTACATGAAAAAAGTTAAGATTTTTTGTAATGTTAAATTCTCTCTTATTATAAGTAATAGGATAACTATGATATTTGGTATGTGAGTTCCTTAAAAGGTCTTCATGCTCGTCAGACAGTTTTCACTTGACATCGACCTCATTTCATGGATCAGTGAACAAGATTAAGTTTTGGTGGTCAAGCCCATATCTCAGAAGAAATAGGTCTAGTATATTTGATGTATAGAAGGACTGTAAGTTGTACATGTCCAACTGGCAGGTGTCATCTGACCTTGACCTAATTTTCATGGTTCAGTGGTTATAGTTAAGTTTTTGTGTTTTGGTCTGTTTTTCTTTGGTGAATACAATAGATCTACTATATTTGGTGTATGACATGTAAGGTGTACATGTCTAGCTGGCAGGTGTCATCTGACCTTGACCTGATTTTCATGGTTCATTGGTCAATGTTTAGTTTTTCTTTGTTTATGTTAAGTTTATGTGACAGTTGTGATAAAGCTTTATATTTAGGACTAACAATACAATATCAATGATTAGTAAAGAAGGCGAGACATTTCAGCGTGTGAAGTGCTGTGCACTCTTGTATAAAAGTGTAGAAACAATTAGACAACTATCAACCCAAGTTCAAATGAAGATGATGTAAGCAATTATATGCAACAGTTCGATCTTACGATCTTCAATAATGACAAAAACACATACTATATAGCTATATCCACAAACAACCTATTGGTGACCTCCTGCTGTTGTCTATTCTATGGTCGGACTGTTGTCTCTTTGACACATTTCCTATTTCCATTCTCAATTTTATTTTTATAGTCAACTATAAAAGGCCCAGACAGGAAAAATATAAAACAATTCAAAAGAGAAAACTTAACCGCATAATTTATAACAAAACCATTTAAGAAAAAATATATGACAGAAAAGCACCAGCAACAACCCATGAACCACAGTCTCCTGACTTGAATATGCACAACACGAATATGACGGGGCTAATATAAAAACGATGAGGTATGATTGCCAATGAGATAACTCTCCACAAGAGACCAAACGACCTAGAAATTAACATCTATAGTTCACCAATTGGCCTTCAACAATGAGCAAACCACATACAGCTAAAAAAAGGCCTAATTTATGTACACAAAATGAATGAAAAACAAATATGTAACACATCAATAAACAACCACTGCCTTGGGACAGGCTCATACACACAGAATGTGATGGGGTTTAATATGTAACACATCAATAAACAACCACTGACTTGGGACAGGCTCATACACACAACGTGATGGGGTTTAATATGTAACACATCAATAAACAACCACTGACTTGGGACAGGCTCATACACACAGAATGTGATGGGGTTTAATATGTAACACATCAATAAACAACCACTGACTTGGGACAGGCTCATACACACAGAATGTGATGGGGTTTAATATGTAACACATCAATAAACAACCACTGACTTGGGACAGGCTCATACACACAGAATGTGATGGGGTTTAATATGTAACACATCAATAAACAACCACTGACTTGGGACAGGCTCATACACACAGAATGTGATGGGGTTTAATATGTAAATGGGATCCCAAACCTCTCCTAACCTTGGACAGTGGTGTAACAGTACAACATATGAACGAACTATAAAAGATGGATATAAATAGAAATATTACACGGAGTGGAAGTGGTCGGATACTTTTACACCCCAACAACAAAAAGACCACTACGTATAGTAGTACAGATCTAAGATTACTCGCAGTTACTGGCAGCTAGTTCAAATCCGCTAACAACTAATACGCAAATCATGCATGACTAAATTGTCCATCAGTACACATAGAGCAGATCGACAGATTGTATATCTATGACTGTGCATATGTATTATCTATAATAACAATTATATTTAGTTTGCTTTTAATTTATATTAATACCAATAAAAATCATAGACGGATCCAGGCCCTTTTGTTGGAAATAAAAATGGTTGATTATACATGATAAAAGGGAATCAATAAAGCATGACTGGAGCGCCCCCTTTTTATGAAAAGTTCTGGATCCGCCACTGCTTAAAATACTATTCAATGATATAATTACAGTGTTGAATTAGTAACCTTTGAGAATAAGTTTATTTAAAGGATCAATAAGAACTGTTTACCAGAATCTGTGTTATACTTGTAAGCACTCCACCTTTCCTGAAACAGTGGTGTGTCAACACAACATAAGAACAAACTGTTTATATCAGCAGAGGCGGATTTAGGGGGGGGGGGGGTGGTTGCTTATATAGGGAATCACTGAAGCGTGACTGGAGCGGCCCCCCCTCTTAAGTCAGTCAGTGGGCCCCCACTTATGAAAATTCCTGGATCCGCCACTGATCAGATTATGATGACTTAGCTCATCAGATCTATACAAAGCTAAGCATAACTCACAGTTAATGGCAACAAATCATTGGACTTCTTTGAAAGAAATTTACAAACATCATATCAGAACATCAAACTCAGGCATATTTGGCGCTAGTCCGACCTTATTGAATTTCGTTTACAGTAAAGAGCCAGCACACAGTTGAACACACCTCTAAAACCAAGATGGTCCAAAGTCCAGCTGCCAGATACTGGTGTGTCTGTAACAGGACCATAGCATCAGTAGTCTGACAGACATGATAAACTCATTAAACTGGCCACCAGTACAAGACTACGCACAAGGTTAATAATGTTCTGCAAAATAGTACATCAAATCGTAGCAAACAAATCTGATATTTTCATACCATCAGACAGTAAAACCCGCAAAACATAATCTCATTTTTAGACACATTTCAACCAAAAAAGATAAATATAGATTTTCATTGTAAGATTAACACTCGCATGCCTTTGAAATGTCCATTAATACAGCTGAATTGAAATAGTTGTATCTAATAAAAGCTTGATACCAGTCTTCTAGTTATCTGAGCAGTTTAATTTGACTTCCATGGCTCCTTTCGAAAACACCTAACACTGGTATGGATTAAAAGAGGGACAAAAGATACCAGGAGGACAGTCAAACTCGTAGAATGAAAATAAACTGCGAGTACTCTCAGATCTGTTCATTGTGTCTTTTTGTGTCGGGATGTATAAGTACCCGGCCACGTCCACTTGTATTTTTTGTCTATCTGATGAGTTAAGCTTTTTTCAACTGATTTTTATAGTTCGTTCTTATGTTGTACTGTTATACCACTGTCCCGGGTTAGGGGGAGGGTTGGGATCCCGCTAACATGTTTAACCCCGCCACATTATTTATGTATGTGCCTGTCACAAGTCAGGAGCCTGTAATTCAGTGGTTGTCGTTTGTTTATGTGTTACATATTTGTATTTCGTTCATTTTTTTACATAAGTAAGGCCGTTAGTTAATTCGTTTGAATTGTTTTACATTGTCTTAGCGGGGCCTTTTATAGCTGACTATGCGGTATGGGCTTTGCTCATTTTTGAAGACCGTACGGTGACCTATTGTTGTTAATGTTTGTGTCATTTTGGTCTTTTGTGGATAGCTGTCTCATTGGCAATCATACCACATCTTCTTTGTCATATGACAACTCCATGGCTAAAAATAAAAAGGCAAAGACAAACAGACAAATAATAGTACAGAAGACACAACATAGAAAACTAAATATAAAGACGAAGCAACACGAACCCCACCAATAAACTGGGGTGATCTCAGGTGCTCAGAATGGTAAGCAGATCCTGCTCCATATGTGTCACCCGTCGTTGGACTGAGATGTTTGCTTGCGAATGTTATTAAGTAACCTAATTGAAGTTGAAGTTGCCGCAGTTATGTTATTACAAATCCGGTAAATAGTCTAATTCGGTAGGTCACATTCGTTAAAAGGGAAGGGTATTGTAGTTACGACAAAAGGAACATATCCGATATCATCTGTGAAACGTTTATTCCATAACGGTCAACCAACTCCTGATGGCGTCCGTAAAATTTACGAAGGGATGATTTCAACTTCACCATCTGGAACTCTTGGTTTAATAGCTTCCTTGTGAGCAGCAATCCTCTATCAAGGAAATCATAATACGAAATACAAGCCCTGGAATATCGTATCAATTGGAAGATATATACTCACGGTATGCAGGCGCTGCTGGAATGTTGCTTTGAGAAATGGAAAGTTCACAATTGGGAAGCTGATATCGTCTCTTTTGTCGTAAAGTTTTGTTTTCGACCGACCCTCATTATCGGGTTTTTATAGTTGTCAGTTAAGATATGAGGCAGACTTAACTGTATCTTTAGTATCCTTTATTTCTAGTTCGATGGGATAGATTCGCGATCGTTCAACATTTTCACCAAATTTTGTATTATTTAGTGAAAGAAAATCATCTATATAGCGGAAAGTAAAGTTAAAGGATATATGTCGAATAGAAAAGTCATACAACTATATCTCAAAAACTTGTTCATATACTTTAGAAAAAATGGATAAAACACCTACGGGCGGTAATTGGATTTTAAAAGAGAATCATGCTTTGTATGCAGCGGTGTCATTTGAGCTTTTTTTTAGTCTACTCTATCTTTGAAACCATGTATCAACAGACAAGTTTATAAGCCTCGTCAGCTGAGGTATAATCATCTCAATATGCAGTATAACGTAATCAGAGATCAACATTTCAATTAGATTGTCGTCAAAATATCCTAAGCTTGACGTAACTTGTCATTTTATCGTCATACACCAAATGATACGTGACGTCATTTGGCAAGAATGTTTACCGTTATACGTCATGAAGGTATCCCATTACTCCCATCCTGTCTAGTAGCAACAAATAAAAAAATCTTGTTTCGAAAATGAGTGAGAAATTGTAGTATTTTTTGCAGGCTATAAATAATGCGCATTATTTTGCTTTTAATTATAATTTGTTTTTTTATGATTTAATAAATTTCAATCGTGCATGTATATTCTGATTTAGGAAGACTTTCAAATTTTGTACAGGTTAAACCCATTTTTAAGCCAATATTTTGTACGAGGTACTTTTGTACATGTTATAACTTGTATTTTAGCATTGTACAAATTATAACATGTACAATATTTTTGTACACGTTATAACCCGTACGAAATTGCAACTTGTACATGACATTTTCTTCAGCTTCTTCCTATGTCATATATCAAGCTCCTTCAGCTCTGCTTCAATCTTTCGACGCCAGGTGGTTTTGGGACTTCCTCTTGGTTTCTTAACCTTGGGTGTCAATCTAAGAGCTATCCTGGTTATATTGGATACATACTTCGACCGACGCGAGAGGACATGCCACAGCCATCCAAAGCGCCAATGTTGTATTTTTTTTCAGGAAACATGTGTCATTTCAAGGAGACGTTCGTTTGAAATACGGTTAAGCCGGAAGACTTTGTATATTCGCCTTCGATAATTGTGGTGGAACTTTGAGAGAGATCTTATATCTGCGTGTTTCTCGTTACTCTACAGCATTCACTACCATACAGAAGGACATATTTCAAAGTACTGTTATAATAATATAAAGTCTTAGCTTATTTTCTTGTCGTATTGTTTGGACTTTCAAATAGGTCGTTGTCTTTGAAATGTAGATCTTGTAATATATTTTTGTGTTGGATCGTCTGTACTAACCACAGTTCCTAGAAAAATAAATGTATCTATCTGTTGGAATTCTGTGCCTTCAGCTTTGAGCCGATATGTCTATCTTCGGCATATTGTCTTGTTAAGATGACAGGAGTCCTAATCGTCAGCAGAGTCAAGGTCCTCTAGGGTTGTTAACATTGACCATGTGATGCTCCTTTTTTAGTCACTGGTGGTTTTCCTCATGGCCCAGTCAATGGAAACCTGGAATAAGATGAATGGGATGATTCAGCCCTGTCGTACCCTAAATTTGACTTCAAAACAGTCTGTTTCCTTGTTGTTAAATATCATAGCACACCTAAAGTTGGTATACAATCATTTTATCGGTGTTACAATCTTTTGTGGTATTCCATCTGATATGAGGATTCATTTGTCCAAATAGTCTCTCTGTGTGAATTGTCGAATGCTTTCTTGAAATCGATAAAGTTGATAAATAGAGGTGTGTTCAATTCTCATGATTCTAAACATTGCTCAATGATGTTCTTAAGTGCAAATAACTGATCAATGCATATTCTTTCCCTTTTCTAAACCCAGCTTGTTCCCGTCTCAACCTGTCATCCAGTATCATCGGGAGTATTCTGTTAAATTGTATCCTGCAAAACACTACTTGGGATTGAAAGTAATTTTATTCATCTCCAGTTGTCACAATTCAGGCCCGTAGCCAGGAATTTCCAAAGGGGGGTTCGTTTGACTCACAAACTCGACTTTAACAGTCACAATTCGGACAGAGCATCGACTTTAACAGTGCTTATTTGTTTTCAAGGGGGGGGGGTTCGTCCGAACCCCCCGAACCCCCCCTGGCTACGGGTATGCAATTTCCAAGATCACCGTTCTTGGTTAGTTTAATTATAAGACCTTTGGCCAAGTCTTGGATATTATTTTCTTTCCATATGTCTTAAACCATGTAGTGTGACTGTTGCTGTGTTGATGTCAGCTTTCAGTAGTTTAGCTTGAATTCCATCTATGCCTGCAGCCTTTCCAGATTTCATGGATTTAATTGCCTTTGTTATTTCTTGTTAAGATGGTTGGGCAGTGCTTATATCGAGATCTTCAAGTTGGGGTGATCCCTGAAATTAGTTATTCAAAACAGCCTTGAAGTTAGTGTACTACCCAACGTGCAACCTGTCCCCATTCAGTTGTAATGATTTTTCCTTTTTTGTCTTTAACTGGAGGTGGTGGTTTGGATTGTCCAAATAGTTCTTTTGTGATCCTGAACACAGTACTAAAATCACCTCTGGCGGCAGTCTTTTCTGTTTCTTCGGTTCGTACTTTAAGATGGTTCCTTTTGTCTTTTCTAGCTCTTTTCTTTACCTCCTTATCCTTTTCTGCATATTCATTCTGTGTTTGTTCTTTTAACCTAGATGATCTAGTGCTGATGACCTTTTCTTTGAATTTTGCTCTTTCGTCGATTACTTTCAATGTTTCTGATGTCAACCATTGTTTATTGTTGCTGATTTAGAAGTCAATGATCTTTTTACTTGTATTTTGATATACCTCTTTGATGTTTTCCCATTTCTTCTATGGTTTGACCAAGATGTTGTCAGCAATCTCATATCAATACTTAGTGTCTTTTATTGTTGGGATACACAAGTTCCCGACCACGTCCCTTGTTTAACAACAATGCATAAAACCTTGCTCTCCAATCAATGATAACTTACGCACTATCTCTTTCACAGTCATATCACTGTAGACATCACTCATTGGGACTTCACATATTTAAAGTTGCATTTGCAAAAAAATTGAACCTGCTTTCTACTGTTCTATTCAAGTATCCATTAATTTGTCCAACTTTACCGGTTCCAATTTTATAGACATTGGTTTGTCAGTTTCAATTTCAGTGTCTCAAAGTTCTGTCTTGGTAAGAGGGTCATTACTATCAGTATCATTGAATGCAGAACTTGCTTCAAATATTGCTTCTTAGTCTTCTGTTTCAATACCAGGTGAAAATACCGAATAATGTCATTGACTCTACATGTGTATTTTAAAAGCCTTTTTATGTATTCAGTAATCATAAAAACTATTTCTCTGGTCATTTACTGTACCAAAAAGGTACCACACTAACATGAATGGACTATAAAAAAAAATATGAAAATAATATTGAGGTTAAAGGAGTGTGTTGTAATAATAGAAAAATATTTTTATCTTTAAATTTTGTACAAGTTAAAACAATTTTTAAGCAATATTTTGTACATTTTATGACATGCATGAGGTCATTTTGTACATATTATAACTTGTAGTTTTGCATTGTACAAATTATAACATGTACAACATTTTATAAGCTGTACAAAATCGCAACTGACTTGTACACGACAAATATCTGAAATAAATTTGGAATATAATTTCATGATCTTTCTTCTATATATTCACACAGTTGTAAACAAATTATTTGTGACTTTTTGTCCTATCAAATATGTGTCTATCTTAAGTGAAAAATCAAAATTATTTCAGAAGAGTGTCCACCATGCACTTGCACTGCACTCTTCAAGGACAAGAACACTGAATACTGAATAGACTGATATACAAATTAATAGTTATTACGGTGTGGTTGAATTTCGTGTCAAGTAGTTATCATCCACACATGATTTGTCATTTTCAGGTAAAGAGATGTCATTTTTATTTTCTGAGACAAGTGCTTGAAAGTGACCATCCACCAGAACTTGCGCTTATCCGATGTTCAGTACTTCAGTACTTTGATTTTGGTTTGTTAAAAGGGAGGTAATAGTTCCCAGACTTTTACGGAATACCTTTGGTTTTATCAATGTATATTTAGTTCCGGATAATACTTCAACTTTGCTGTTGACGTTTGCAAGTCCAACGAATTTATTCTTCTGACTGGAATATTAGAAGAATGACACCAACAATACCGTGAAATGAACAGTAAGGATTGTTTAATCACCAATTTTATCGTAATTAACCATTAGTTAGGCTCATGGTTGTGAAAGGGTTTTATTTATCTCGTACATTTTAATTTATTAAAAAGGGGGATTTTTTTGAATCTCCCAAAACCTGTATGAGAGTATGAGAATAACTTTTCAGACTAAATACAAAATGAAAATGTTGATACCACCTAGCGTTTTTCTTTTCGGGTTTCCCTAATTTCGGATAAATTAGTGATATTTCTTTCTAGCTGAAGACAATTGACGTATTTACTCTTGTATGCAAATTTGTCCGCCAATTACATTAAATCACACAGGTTCCCGTAAACTTTGACATAACAAATAAAAAAAATTGACGTCACAATAAAAAAGTGATTGTTGCTTGACGTCAGAAGGTTATTCAGAGGCGATCTAAGGTCATTTGGAAACAAAATTCATCTAAATACCGAAATTGTAAATACGTTTATAACTAATAAGTCATTATCTAGGACCAATACACCTTATCGCTTATCCTGGGTGACCCGGACGCTTGAACTTTTGACGTCAACAACAATCACTTTTCCATTGTGGCGTCAGATATTTTGTTTTATTATGTCAAAATTTTACAGGAACCTGTGTGATATCCAGTAATGGTGGACAAATAGTGATAAGGTGTATAGTTTAGATTTGAACAGATAAACCCATTGACCCTTTTTCATCACAAACTCTTAGAACTGATCTCAGACTACTAAATTGAAGCATGTGCTACCCCCAACAGGTTTTTGGTTTTAAACAAGTGGATTTCACATGTTACTGTTATATAATGCTGAGATGCGCCCGAGTCAATTACACTTTAGTACAGAGTTAGTCTACTACAGAGAATCATAACAGGAAAAAGAAGAAGAATGACAGAAGAAGGATACTATTTACCCTGTTTTAACAGTTTACATGTACATGTACAATGTACTGTCACCTGTCATTTAAATCAATTATACAGTAACCATGATAACAGAAGCTTTGCATGAAAACAAGAGACTACTGATGTATGTATCTACAGACAAATATTCTTGTGAAAAATTACCTTTTGTTTGATCTGATCATGCTGATGATATATTGATATTATTAATGTCACAGTACCCTGGCACATACATTGTAGTACAGTCAGTCATATCAGTACTTAAAAGAACTAAAATTAGTACATGAATGTATTTTTTACTGACAAATTTTGTTATAATCTGATCAGTTGTTTGAGAGAACTCTATATAGCTAGTATTTACTGTAAGATGACATCCACAGCAATTTGAGCAAAATTTCGTAGAAAAATAAAAATTACCCCACATCATGATAAAAAACAGTGGACCTATAAAGGGTCAAATATTCGTCTCGTCTGGATACAAACAGTTAAATTTAAAAAGATTTTTAATTTTCAAAATTAATTCTTAATTAGTGGAAGTTTTTTGCCCCTGTCCCAAGTCAGGAGCCTCTGGTTTCGTTAGTCTTGTATTATTTTAATTTTAGTTTCTTGTGAACAATTTAGAAATTAGTATGGCGTTCATATTCACTGAACTAGTATATATTTGTTATGGGGCCAGCTGAAGGATGCCTCCGGGTGCGGGAATTTCTTGTTACATTGAAGACCTGTTGGTGACCTTCTGCTGTTGTTTTTTCTATGGTCAGGTTGTTGTCTCTTTGATACATTCCCCATTTCCATTTTCAATTTTAAGTTGTTTATTTCAAGTGACAATGATTAAAAGCTCTCATGATTTAGAGTAGTGAGGAGACCTTCCAAATTTATGCTTGGAACCTTTAATTCTGTTCACATTACAATCCCTTTTCCAGCTAGGATTTGACAATCAGTCAGGGGCATTACTTGAATAAGTTATTTTTTTAAGTTACTTATATACATGTAAGTAATTTTTGTTTTTAAAAAATGATAAAAATAACCTAATAGGTTATATTAGGTTATTTTATCAAAAAAAAGAGTTATTTTGATTTTCAATAGAAACATAGACTAAATGTAGTTTTCATGAATTTTTACATCATTTTATATCATAAAATAAAGAATTTATTAGATTTGAGAGGAGTATGGAGATAAACGGTTGAGTTAAAAATTAATGCCAAAAAATTACTTGAATAAGTTATTTTATACATTTTTGAAAATTTGAAGTAATTCCACTATTTTAAGTAACATACATGTATGTGATTGATTAGGATTACAATTTATAAATAACTTAAAGTCTCATCAGTTCACAAGTATTTATCTATTTATATCATTCCATGCATTCTGCCATCAAGATTTTTGAGGAAAAATGATAATTTAATAGTCCCAAGAGACCAAACTTTGACCAAGAAGCATCCATATCGACCATGTGAAAGATAAGTGCGTCAGAAAGGTAATTAGTGTTTCCGAAGGATAAGCTTTTATATTTCATTGGAAAAATAAACAGATGACTGTGAAAATTTGTCAAAGTTCGTTACATCTGCATTATTGGACACCTATAAAAATAATTTTCAGAAAAGTTACTTATATAAGTAATATATTTGAAATAGCCTCATTTTCAAAATTACATGTACAAGTAATTTTAATTGTTACTTGTTTAAGTAATGCTCCTGACTGACAATAGAGGCATGTAAATCTTAATAAAAAAGGTGCACTTAAAATATTCGTAATAATTGAATATATATATGATAAGTACCAGTTTGAGAAATCAGATTTAAATTAGGTTTGGTAAAATGATTGGGTTACATAAAAGACATTCACCATTAATCTACATGTATATATATTTAGTAATACATGTTATATAGTACATGTACATGTATATACAAACAAAATGTATATTGTATCATCCTAGTTGATACATCAATGTACATGTATATGAATGTTATGTAAATTCAGAAATTATTAACGTCAATTATTTTTGCAATTTTGTCAATTTAGACTATGCAATTTTAATTTTTGTACTTGATATTGAGAAAAATCCTGTTTAATTCTTATAAAAAAAAATCAGAATTTGAATTTGAATTAATGCGATTACAACTCTATCACATTTATACAATAATAAAAACATTGCGATAACCCTGAATTTACATGATTTACAGTAGCATGTTCAATGATGTTCAACTGCAAAAGTTTCAATGATAAGTTTTAATTCCAAAATATTAGATTTAACAATGTTTAAGAGCTCTAAATTATTTTTCTATTTAAAAGCGTTTCTTGACCAAAGTGAAAAACTGTGCTTGATTAAGCACAGTCGTGACAGTATGTTTTGGTTATTAAAGATTTAATATCAACAATGAATTCATAAATTAAAGAATTTAAAATATATATCTTATTTTAAATGCTGTCATTTGTTTTTATTGAATTTGGATCACACATGAATATAAAGAGTACTAAATCTGTATAAAAACAATTAAAACTTATCATTGAAAACTTTTACATTTTCTCACAATGTAATTTATACATGTCTTATGCAATTGTATATAAATTATAAAATTATGTTTATAAAGTTAATAACACATTTAAAAAAGTTTTTCAAGTTTTACAACTGATTTAATGCTTTTAGAACATAATTGATAGCCAACATGACAATTTGCTGCTATGTGATGTATATCAGATGGGAACAATGGGTTCCAATACACCTTATCACTATTTAGTCCAATCTGTGAAAAACAGTCATTTATACAACTTCCTGTTTGGGTCCAGCGTCCGAAAATAGAGGTTTTTCAGTAAAGAGCTGAGGGAGGAAAAACTTTAGAAAGGGATCATCAAGAAACTTTAATAGAGTATTTCATATATAATCAGCAACTGGTTGCATTTACATTTTGTATTCCATCATATATCTTCTAAACAACTTGAAATAAGATCTACTCTCATTGGTCAAAATAATTATGTGCAAGGTTTCTAGCTAGCTCATTGGAAAAAAAGACTTGCTTTTATAAACCAGATATTTATCAAATGCTTTTGTAATTTAAATTTGTAGCAATTGGCAATAATTGGGAGCACTGTAGCTTTTACTTTGTCCACAATTTTTGAAAATGTTAAATTCCAAAAGTCAATGAAAGTTTAGGTTAAGAGCCCTATGAAATAATGCCTAATTGAAGGGCATAATGTGTTGTTGTACAACAATGTTAACTTGTAATTATGCAAATTAATTTTTTTTGTGAAATTTGGCTTTTTAATTATGTGGAAAAATTGTTCTTTATAATAGAAATTTAGCAAAATTGATGAATAGGTGTACATGTATTAAGTTTTCAATTTAAGAAAAAAAGGTAAAATAAGAAAATGAGTAAAGTGATTGTCAAATTGTAAAAACTTACATATTGTCAAATAGTCACAAATTTTGGAAAAAATCCTCTTCTGGTTCATTTTGGTTCAAATAGTTTCTAACAAGTCATGATAATTGTGTTGAAAATTTGATTTTTGTTTAACATGTTAAAAGTGATTAATTCTGAAAATTATATTTTTTGGCTAGTATGTAAATGAAAAATGTATCATTTCCTTTAAATGAAATGATTCTCTGTGTTAAAATTATTGGTTGTCCATCATTTACAAATGTACGAAATTGACCACCAAAATACATAGTTGTAGTAGTGCTTGGAATTTAGCAAAAATATGTAATCGAGAACAATTATTGTGTCAAAATTTATGAAATAGACAACCTATGAACATTTGCTTTGTATTGTTTTGTTTTTGCCTCACTAAAAAATGTGCAAGCAGCTGGCCCTAACTGACATGTCTGTTTTCTAGTTTGGGATGATTAATATATTGATTAATAATTCAATGCAAAAATAATCCTTAAATCTGTTAAACTAAAATTAACCTGAACATCTGTTTAATTATTTTAGGAAACAATAGAAGAAGGAGCAGTGATCAGTTGATACTTGATCAGTTACTGGCAAACAGGACAGTTATAAATGATGGAACGGAAGATGAATTGGTATGTTAACCAATCCTATTAACTGTTAGAAAATGTGACTTATAATGCTTTGTATACCTTGTATATCATATATATAGCAGTAAAGACATCTCATGTCTTTAAAAAAACAGTTTGGAATCTTATGCTGTGATGAACATACATGTACATGTATCTACAATGTAGGCATCTTAATGTTTTTTTATTGAAAGAATTGACCTTTTTTTCCTTTAATGCTACAAATGTACATGTACATGTTTCCAGAACATAAAACATATCAATTGATAGGTGTTTTCCACCACTTAAAGCGCTATTTCATGGCAGTCAGATGTTTTTAGTAGAGGATGCCCAAAGAGAACCACGACTTTGGTAGGAAAACTGAAAATCCCAGTCAATGAAGATTGAAGTTGAGTGCACCTGCCACATGCTGGAATCAAAACTTCTGTGTTGACATGCTAGTGATATAATAGTCTGAGATTACTCTGACGTCCGACGGCTATTTTGCCAGACAAGCTCAGGGGCCGTGGGACAGGCATGTCAACACTGAAGCCACGGCCCCAGCTTATGTGGCAAAACAGCCGTCAGATGTCAGAGTAATCTCGGACTAGTGATGCAATAGTCAGACTACTTAGACCAGTTGGTCCCCTAGCCCCCATGTACATGGATTTCACTTTATTAATCGATCTTTTCAGAACTTCATTGTGCTTTTAACAATTGTTATTTTAGCTTTGCTATGGTTACTGCTACAGCCGATGGAGGGTTATTGTGTTCCCCTTTTTGGTCCTCTTTACTGGTGGATTTATTCTATTATTGATGTCATGGAAACCACAACTTCAATGTTACCTTAGAAAAAAGAAATGTTCTTTGCAATCAGCTGATCATATACTTGTACAGGTACTGTTACTGTTACTGTTACATTTGTTAGAACTCTTGCTAATGTTAAAAGGTAACCAATACTTCTGAAATCTATTCACTTTTATAAAAGTATGCAGTTTTGGTTCAAAGAATACATTTTTCATGGAGGATACATCATGTACATGATATAGCCATATACAATAATGACAGGAAATTCTGTAAAATGGCAACAAATGCTGTACTTTACTTGCAAAAGCTTAACACAGAATAGAGGACAATAAAGAGATAATCAAACTGGAAGTGATTTTATATGGTTTATTTTCTTATTCACTGGTACATAATTTTTCTGATGCTTGACAATAAATATGAAAGTATCAACAGAAAATTTTTAGGAGCCATTATAATTAAATTTGTGTCTATTGGCATATTTTACTAATTTTTTACCATTTAATTTTCAGGATGCTTTCCATAATTGTCATGTCTGTGAAATAAAAGTTATAAACTTTGCTGCTGGCATGTAAGTATCCTCGATTAATGGGTTTCCATATGCTATTTTAAGAATTCATTTTGACGTCACAATTTGCATTGAAAAAGCATGCATAGTACAAAATGTACAAAGTCATACAATGTACAGAAACATATGATCTGACTGTATAATTTAAAAGAGCTTAGATGTTTAAGGATAGGTTGTCAGATTTGACTGAAAAAATCCTGAAATTTATTTCATCAAATGCATTTGTATGGCAAAACTTTAGGACTCATCTTGAGTTTTGTTAATTCAATCGATGGCTTTGTGAAATTGGTCAACTTTAATTAATTTGGTAACCTTGCTGAATAAATCACAAGAAAGATTATAACAGCCTATTATCCTTGTTCTTTCATTATGAAATTGAATCAATATTATATAATTATGTTGGTGCCAATGAATTTCATCCATTTTTTTATCATGGATATTGTTTTCCAAGCTAAATGTATTGGCCATATAGGTACAGATATAAGATTACACATTCTTGACAATAAAACATAAAACAATGCAAAGTTAAATTTACTTCATATGAAAAATTTCTGATCATGTTTCCTAAATCTGAAAGATCAAAAAGAATTGAAAATCTAATTCAAAAAGTAACAGAAGGATTTAAATTTCGTTTAATTTTTAAATTGGAGAGCAAATTATTATCATATTCAGACAGAAACCCCCTCACCTTATATTTTGTAAATATTTATTTATTTTCTCTGACAAAAGGTTAATCATTTAAATACTAGCATTAACAATTAACTAGATAAAGACGATAATGAATAGACATTTAATTTCAATACTTAATGACTAAGAATAATATATGATGTAACAGCTGGCTATAGACGTCAAATAGTTATTTGGAAAAAGGATTATATAAAACTTCATAACAAACAGTCTTGATTGATTCTTGTCTGCTACTTGGTTTTCATAAAATCCTATCGTTACTTTTACAAACAGAATACTAACTTGATTGAGTATATATTTTATATTTATATAATACATTTACACACAGTTATATGTCTTTATTTTGATTTCTTCATTTACAGATCTAATTAAATTACAGTAACCTCCGGCCCTAGATTGTGACAAATAATTTATGAATATTGATATTTAGGAGTGTGAGACACTCTACTTATTTTTGTTAATAAACTTCTTCAAAGCTTAGACATAAAAATGGACATAAATAATCAACAATTCCAAAAAAAATGTTAAATCCAGAATAGTAAAAAAAGATGAGGTATGATTGTCAACGAGACAACTCTTCACAAGAGACCAAATTTTAAATGATACAGAAGTTAACATCTAAAGGATTGTATGTTCTTTAACAATGACCAAAGCCCATACCTTATAATCAGCTGTTAAATGCCCAAAATGACAAAATGAAAAACCATTCAAACCATAAAACTTTATGTTATGTGTATAAAAGAGTTTGATAGTCAATGCTGATAGATGTATTTGATGGGCATATATAGATATATATATGGTCCTTTGAAGTTTTTTTCATCCTTATAAGTGTTCATTGATCAAGTTGACCCTCCATATCGGCATTTAACCCTTTCGCGGCGAGTGTATCCTTGAGGATACACAATGCGCAGGGCGGATGTATCCTTGAGGATTCACGATGCGCAGGGCGAGTGTATCTTTCAGGATACATAAATGTTGTCCCAACAAAAGCCGCAATTTTCCGCTATTTACCGTTCTTAACAGTTAAAATCAATGTTTCAATTAAAATCTACGATATCTGAGGGTATTATTTCAGTTCTTCAACAGCATTAAAAACATCGTGAAAAGTAAATAAATCAAATCGGAAAATTTTATTTTCTAAAATTAGAACCGGAAACAAGTTTTGAGGTCATGTGGGGTTTCAAAATGCAATTATATCTTAAAAGACTAACAGAGGAATAAGATTCTAAATATATACCAAAACAAATATCGTCTGGTAAGTGTGGAAGTTGCCACGCTAAACCATATCTTATCTGCTTATTGACAACTTTATCTATATTAAAACCTGTACTGTCTAGTACCGTTACCACGCTATACCATAATTTACTGCCTGAATTGTAAACAAAACAACTTTATTTATACTGAAACTAATTGGGATAACTGGTAAGTGTGGGAGTTACCACGCTATACCATAATTTACTGCCTGAATTGTAAACCGAAAAATCTGTACCGCCTAGTTCTTCCACAACTTTATTTATACTGAAACAAATTTGGAAAACTGGTAAGTGTGGGAGTATCCACGCTATACCATAATTTACTGCTGTCTGAATTGTAAACAGAAAAATCGAAACCGCCTAGCTCTCTTACAACTTTATTTATACTGAAACTAATTTGGATAACTGGTAAGTGTGGGAGTTTCCACGCTATACCATAATTTACTGCCTGAATTGTAAACCGAAAAGTCTGTACCGCCTAGCTCTTTTACAACTTTAATTATACTGAAACTAATTGGGATAACTGGTAAGTGTGGGAGTTACCACGCTATACCATAATTTACTACCTGAATTGTAAACCGAAAAATCTGTACCGCCTAGCTCTTTTACAACTTTGTTTATACTGAAACTAATTGGGATAACTGGTAAGTGTGGGAGTTTCCACGCTATACCATAATTTACTGCCTGAATTGTAAACCGAAAAAATCTGTACCGCCTAATTCTTTCACAACTTTATTTATACTGAAACTAATTGGGATAACTGGTAAGTGTGGGAGTATCCACGCTATACCATAATTTACTGCTGTCTGAATTGTAAACCGAAAAATCTGTACCGCCTAGTTCTTTCACAACTTTATTTATACTGAAACAAATTTGGAAAACTGGTAAGTGTGGGAGTATCCACGCTATACCATAATCTACTGCTGTCTGAATTGTAAACTGAAATATCGAAACCGCCTAGCTCTCTTACAACTTTATTTATACTGAAACTAATTGGGATAACTGGTAAGTGTGGGAGTTACCACGCTATACCATAATTTACTGCCTGAATTGTAAACCGAAAAAATCTGTACCGCCTAGTTCTTTCACAACTTTATTTATACTGAAAATAATTTGGATAACTGGTAAGTGTGGGAGTTTCCACGCTATACCATAATTTACTGCCTGAATTGTAAACCGAAAAATCTGTACCGCCTAGCTCTTTCACAACTTTATTTATACTGAAACTAATTGGGATAACTGGTAAGTGTGGGAGTTTCCACGCTATACCATAAATTACTGCCTGAATTGGAAACCGAAAAAATCTATACCGCCTAGCTCTTTTACAACTTTATTTTTACTGAAACTAATTTGGATAACTGGTAAGTGTGGGAGTTACCACGCTATACCATAATTTACTGCCTGAATTGTAAACCGAAAAAATCTGTACCGCCTAGTTCTTTCACAACTTTATTTATACTGAAAATAATTTGGATAACTGGTAAGTGTGGGAGTTTCCACGCTATACCATAATTTACTGCCTGAATTGGAAACCGAAAATATCTGTACCGCCTAGCTCTTTCACAACTTTATTTATACTGAAACTAATTGGGATAACTGGTAAGTGTGGGAGTTACCACGCTATACCATAATTTACTGCCTGAATTGTAAACCGAAAAAATCTGTACCGCCTAGTTCTTTCACAACTTTATTTATACTGAAAATAATTTGGATAACTGATAAGTGTGGGAGTTTCCACGCTATACCATAATTTACTGCCTGAATTGTAAACCGAAAAATCTGTACCGCCTAGCTCTTTCACAACTTTATTTATACTGAAACTAATTGGGATAACTGGTAAGTGTGGGAGTTTCCACGCTATACCATAAATTACTGCCTGAATTGGAAACCGAAAAATCTATACCGCCTAGCTCTTTTACAACTTTATTTTTACTGAAACTAATTTGGATAACTGGTAAGTGTGGGAGTTACCACGCTATACCATAATTTACTGCCTGAATTGTAAACCGAAAAAATCTGTACCGCCTAGTTCTTTCACAACTTTATTTATACTGAAAATAATTTGGATAACTGGTAAGTGTGGGAGTTTCCACGCTATACCATAATTTACTGCCTGAATTGGAAACCGAAAATATCTATACCGCCTAGCTCTTTTACAACTTTATTTTTTACTGAAACTAATTTGGATAACTGGTAAGTGTGGGAGTTACCACGCTATACCATAATTTACTACTGCCTGAATTGTAAACCGAAAAATCTATACTGCCTAGCTCTTTCACAACTTTATTTATACTGAAACTAATTTGGATAACTGGTAAGTGTGGGAGTTTCCACGCTATACCATATTTGCTGATTGAAATTGGTGGCTTGTCATAAGTTTCGCAATGTCTGATCCATTAACAGCTCTGAGACCAAGAAGGGATCGTATCCCAACTCAGGTTTATACCCCATCTAAAGCAAATACCAGTGCAAAAAATTATATCCTAAATGAACGGAAAGCCCTGGATAAAATAGCTGATACTACTCTCAGACCAACTGATGTCAATGTTCAGTACAAAAAGGGGAACATTATTTTGGAATTCACTGCAGCTGCATTCCTGCACTTCAGTAAAATTTTAGCTCAACATTTTTATTCACACCCAGATGTTACAGTTGAATTGCATGACAAGCAGGATGGTAGAGGAAAAATTGTTGAACAGTCCTTTTCAATAAAAAACCAACAAAATCAAAGACAAATCTACAGAATAAACCTCTATAATACAACATGTAGAGCAGAAATAAACGGGCGAAACCATCAACAGTTCTTTAGTGAACTTCAAACCATAGCCACAAAAATGGACGTTATAAAAGACTACTCCTACATGAATGAAACCATAAGAAATGAATGCTTAAAACATGCAAAAGTATCATCCCTCCATGAACCAAACAGTGTGCAGATTAGTGACAAATGCATTAAAACCAAAACTAGACCAAACTCCAACACTGTGCATACTGATGATCAACCTACATCAAATCATAATGACATCTGTCCAAAATGTAATCGCAACGTTGTATCAAGAGGGGTCTTATGTGCAAAAGGTCTACACTGGATACATTATGCCTGTGAAAAGCTTAAAAAAGGGGACATTGACAAGCTCGAAAATCCAGCCAGTGACAAGCACTACATCTGCTCTCATTGTCTTGACACAGATAATAGTCTTATGACTCATAGTCCAACATCTAAAGAAGTCTCAAAACAAAAGACCACTGACCAGTCCTTCATTTCTTTGCCCAAACAACCTAATTGTAAAAGAACAATGCCAATAGCTTTGAACTCTGTGTTCACACCAGACAAACATGTTAAGGGCAACCCAATACATGAACATGTAAGTCCTATGGAAAAACAAACTACCACGGCTGCAAAAGCTTTACTAGATGAAGAGCTATCCCTTAGGACTCATTCAGTTGAAGGTTTAAAAACACCAAAGGTACCTGTACTTCCACAGCAGTCCATGAGCCGTAATCAGAAACTCAATGGGACTTCATCTGAGATAGGCACAACTGATAAAGAGCTACGGCAAAGAGAATCTAAATTAAAGAGGTTAGAAGAAGAACTAAAAAAAGAAAAAGCCTCTATAAGTGACACCCTTAAAGATCAATCACGGCTAAAAACATACTCAGTAAACATGGAAGCCAAAGTTAAAGAGCTAGAAAATAGTAACCGCATATTACGTATGAAAATAGTTGGCACTCAAAATCAACCTTCAGACCCACCTACAGAAACTAGAAAGAATAATAGCCAACCACAGAATTCAAACGATGAGACAAAACTCAGTATAGAATCTCATATTTCATCTTTGGAAAATAATTTGTTAAAAGATAGAATAGCACATATAGAAAATACTAGAACTTTATACAGACAGATGCAGGATATGGAATTACAATCTATCCAAAATAGACTTAAAAACTTAGAAATGGCTTTTGAACATCAGAAATCTTACCAACAATATCAACCATATCAAAATCCTCATTTTATTCCAAATCATCCAGCATTCGCAATGTACAATCCTCCATTCTCAACGTTTAATCCACAGTTCCACCGACTCCCTACTCCAACGAGTGTAGGCATGCAACATCTTTACAACCCAGCACAACAAATATATGCACCAGGAAATCTTCCTTATGGTTTACCTCCTCAGGCAATGAACATACCACCACCGTCATACGCTGGACAACAGCCAATGGGTGTAGCTGATCCAAAATTTAAACCTGTATCCCATTTCGAAGGAGCACAAATAAAATATAATTACAATAACAACCAGAACAGGTTAAATACTCTACAAGCTTGCAGAACTGAAGTAGTACCTAACAATGAAATTAAGGTTTGTCAGCCTGAACTAAAACAACCAAATACCACTGAAACAATTGAGATTCCAGATGAGCCTGTTGCTCAACCTGGAGTATCTAAATTAGACAATCTGTTAACTGACACTGGTGCTGACAGTACTGAAATAGGAAAAAAACAAATTGTAGACTTCAGCAAAGATTCAATTACTGAAGCAATGACCACCATTGAAGTTGTTGATACTTCAGATTCTTCTGATCTTGAGGACACACAACAAGAAATCCTGCCAGGTGATGTACATACGCAAGAAACAACTGAACAGAACAGGTCTTTTTTAGCAAAGGGCGGTCAGAATCAAAGGATAACTTAACAGAAACCTCCTCCGATCTGATAAGGATATCAACTTTTAACTGTAAAAATGTATATAATTCTCAGGACTGTATAAATGATATTTTAGATTTTACTGATTTTATTTGTATTCAAGAACACTGGCTTTTTAAATTTGAGCAGGAAAATATGGGAACTCTTTTTAAGAATGTCTCCTGGACAATTAAATCTGTAGATGATAATAACCCAATACCACCTATACAAAAACCGAGAGGTTACGGAGGAGTTGCTATCATGTGGAAGGATAGCCTCAATCATATTGTCGAAAAAGTAGATGATGGCTCAGAAAGAATCGTCTGCATTAAACTGAATGTAAACCCGAGGCCAATACTTTTAATTTGTGCCTATATGCCATGTCGTGGTACTAAACATGCAAATGAAGAATTTAAAGACTGCCTTGACCAACTTCATGAAATAATAGTAAAATACTCGGGTAAATACACCCCCATTCTATGCGGTGACCTAAACTGTGACTTAATAAATGGCTCCACAACATCAGCCAGACAATTGTGGTTGAAAGAATTTATTGAAACATCAAATCTGAAATTCAGATCTATGCCACTCACTTTTATTCATCCAAACGGTCACGAGTCTTCTTCTATTGACTACATCCTAACTCATGATTCCATCAATGCTCAAGTCTATAATACAATACGACTAGATATGCTTCATAATAATACATCTGATCATTACCCACTTTTGACAGAAATTGAAATGGAACTAAAGCTTAAACATCAAAGTGATCAACCAATCAAACCACAAAAAGTCAACTGGGATAAAATCGACATTTCAAAGTATGAGGCTGAGTTAACAAATAGACTTGATCGTAATCCAATTGATTATACTTCTGATCCTTTAGCCATTGAAAAGCTGTTGGACATCATTAAACAATCACAAGATTCTGTTGTTACTATAAAGAAGCCCTCAAAACAAAGAAACAAACACATTTGGAATGATGAAATTGGTCTGGCACTTATAGAAAACAAAAAGGCACTTTATCAATGGAGACAAGAGGATAAACCTGTTGATGGAGAAACAATGCAAAAGCGCAAGAAAACTAAAAAGGCACTTCGCAGAGCTAGGCGGCAGGAGATTGCCAAACAAAGGGATGAATCTATGCAAGCCATTATGACGGCACAACGTAGTGACAGTAAAATGTTCCATAAACTAGTAAATGCGCAAAGAAAATCAGGAAAAACCATATTATCTGAGCTTAATGTACAAGGAGAAATTCACTCGTCAAAGGACGACATTCTTCAAGGGTGGAACAAACACTTTAAACAACTTGCAACACCACAAATGTCAAACGAAAATGTGGAATATACAGATAGAGAATTTGATATTGACGTTATCGAAGAAATCTGCAAACACAACGCCTCCCCAATTATTTTTACAGAAGAGGAAATTTGTCAAGCAATCGGCAAACTTAATACCAAAAAAGCTCCAGATATTTACGGCATCACGGTAGAGCATATAAAATTTGGAGGAGATACATTAATTAAGGCAGTTACAGCAATAATCAATCATATATGTTCAACAGCATCAGTACCGGATTCCCTGAAATTAGGTATACTTACTCCAATCTTCAAAAACAAAGGCATACTATCTGAAGCAAAAAATTACCGTGGAATTACGGTTCTACCAGTTATAGGGAAAATTTTAGAATGTCTACTCCGTGATCTTATCAGGGACTTCATCAAAATTCTACAAAACAGGCTTCAAAGGGGATTTACTCCGACAGTCTCCCCGCTCTACAGTGCCCTTATTCTTCTAGAATCTATTTTGGAATCTCTCGATCAAAAAACATCAATTTTTATAGCTCTTCTGGACGCAAAGTCCGCTTTTGATGTTGTGAACCATAACAGCTTGTACCGAAAACTATTTCTGTCAGGTGTAGGAGGTACACTCTGGCTACTAATACGACAGCTAAGTACTAATGCACTTACTTCTATCAAATGGGACGGTCTTACCTCGGAACCATTCCTTATACAACAAGGAGTTAGACAGGGTGGAATTTTAAGTACTGAACTGTACAAACTTTATGTGAATGATGTACTTGACCAACTAGAGGACAACGGGTTAGGAAAATATATTGGAGACATCTACTGTGGAGCGCCAACATGTGCCGATGATATTGCCTTGGTAGCAAACTCGCCAACAGAACTCCAAGTAATGATCTCAACGGTGGAAAATTACAGTAAACACGAAAAATATGTTCTTCAACCTACTAAGAGCGTTGTCTTAAAAAACATAGGCAGTAACAGTAGAGCCAGTTCTCTCCAAGACTTCTCAATTAATGAGCAGGCAATTATTCAACCAGACTCAGCGGTACACCTGGGAATTAAACATAATGCTAACTTTAAAAAGACCATCACCTCTCACATAAATGAAAACATATCGAAAGCAAGAAGAAGTATGTATAGCCTGATGGGTGCTGGACTCCATGGCAAAAATGGACTTAACCCTACAACAAGTCTTCATATATTTCATACATACGTTCTACCGGTGTTAACATACGGCTTAGAAATTCTCCTCCCAGATAAGAAACAACTAGAAAATATAGAAGTATTTTATCGCAAATCATTAAAGCAAATTCTGTCCATGCCAACAAATACAGCAGACGTTGCAATATATACACTTGCAGGAGTCACTCCTATTATTGGGACAATTCACAAATCAGCTATCAACACCTTCAATAAGATCTGCAGTATGGATACATCCGTGGAAAAGGATCTTGCGACAAGACAACTTGCATTAGTTGGATTTTCCTCTTCTAGCTGGTTTGGAAAGCTTCGAAATCTCCTTGCTATTTATGACCTCCCATCAGCACAGGATATTCTTGATAACCCATACAGCAAGGAGCGTTGGAAATCAATAGTAAAAAAGGCTGTGGACAATTATTATAAAGCTCAAACCACATCTTCTGCTCGTCTATACTCATCGCTTCGCTTCTTATCCACCAATAATCTGCTATGGAATAGGCCACATCCAAGCTTAGCCAGCGTAAATACCTCTTCTCAAGATATTAGTAGATTACCGACGAAGTTGAAACTATTGACAGGTACTTACTACTTACAAAGCAACAAAGCTGCCTTCAACCAAAACACAGTTGATCCAACATGCCTATTATGCAAGGGTAAGCCAGAAACGATCGATCATTTCCTTATGGAATGTCCAGCTCTGCATGAAATCCGTTCACCTTATCTACAAGAATTAGATAATTTTATTGGTAGTATTGATGTGTGCATGAAATGTAGTATCCATAGTAACATCACACTAGACACTAACTTTATATTAGACCCTAGTAGCTTTATTTGTGCTTGTGGTTGTAAATGTAAATGCATGGATATCTGCTACACTGTAGAATACATCACAAGGAAGCTTTGCTTTGCTCTACATGGACTACGAACTCAAATTATTAAAAACCTTCCGCCAAGCAAGCGTAAGGGTCTTTGACGGTACCAACACTCATCTCACGAGGCGTACGTAGTATGTCTTTTTTTTAGATATTTATATAAACATTATTCGTCATTGTGCGAAGTGCTCCTTTGAAGGAGGGATTTTCTCAAACAGAACAGAATGGCTCCTCTCGATAACGAGGAGTGGAAGTACAGCTGTTTTCTGTGTTTTGATGAAGCCCTTTATAATTCTTAGGTAGTTTTAAATATATAATAAAATAAATGATTCAATATATCTTAAATACATATGATGGCGATCTTTTTAAAGCCTTTGATTCCCCCCAAAAATCGGAACTAGACAAGTAAGTTTTTCGCGTTCATGGCTTTGGTACAAAAACAATTCTCGATTTCGAGGGAACAGAGATATGGCTTTGAAATGCTGGTACTCGGGTGACACATACACTTTGATTTAGTATCGGGTGAAATAAGCGGATAGGGCTGTGAATGTACGGGAGAACAATGAACGAAATGGAAAGTAGTTTAGGAAGTGAAACTTCGTCTGCTAGTATTGCAGTGTGAAAATGATATCAGACGAAACTAAAATTTGCAGGTTCAGTGAAAATGATGTAATTATAAATGCCGGACAAGAGGTCTTACTTTATGGGGAAAGGTTCAGAATTAGCAGGGGAAAGATGATAGTGAGGGCTATAGTGAGTCAAATATAAATGAGAAAGCCAAAGGGGAGCAGGAGGTTAATATTAATTGGTGAGGAGATGGTGGTGATTGGTGGCACAACCAATGAGATTAGTAGTGTTGAAAAAGGTCTTCACATAATATTTGCTCCTTGTGGGAATACTGAGCTAAGTCATGTCATGGGTGCTGAAAAGGAGGTGTCAGATTTCAGGCAACTTTATATGGACAATCCTTTTCTTGAATGCATTCTAAATTAACAAAACTGATAACTTTAAGCTTTCCCCTGATATTTATAGGTGCTGTTATGACATTATCCCAGATAAGGGGGAAAGGTTGACCGCTCACAAAAACGTTTAACCCTGGCACACTCATTATGTGCCTGTCCCAAGTTAGGAGCATGTAGTTCACTGGTTGTTGTTGGTTCACTTCTGTCATTTTCATTTTAGATTATTAAATTGTTTTGTAATCAAGTACATGTAGCTATATATATAGACAGTTAGTTTCTTGGTCGAATTGTTTAATATTTCTCATATCTGGCGGGCCTTTTATAGCCGACTTCAGTTACATTATGGATTTTTTCTCATTGATGAAGGCCATATGGTTGCCTTTAATTGCTTACATCCACTGTATTTTAACTTTGTTGTATAGTTGTCTTATTGCCAATCATACCTCATCTCCCTATTTTCATATTCACTACAAAGACAAAGGCCAAATGACAAAAAAATGCCTTGGAGCTACAAATCAGAAATGAAAGCATTTCTTGGTCTTGCATACCAGTACTAAGTTATATTGGTTAACAGATCCAATAATGGTCACTTCAATATTTTCTTGTACAATGATTAGGGACAGCTAGGTATACCCATATTTTATGGTACCTTCATTTCTCTGACCATCATGGTAAATGAAGCTTGATTAAGTGAACAAAATGTTGATCCTTTCTGTAATATTAAACCTGTTGTTTCATTGGTTGAAACTCTAAAGATCAAAACAAATGTCTTGTTGATTTAATATATATATTGGTCAAGTTAAATGAGTAATAAATGTTGACCAGTTTGCAAGAGGTTAAACTACCTCTTTGCCATTGTTGACTACACTTTAAACAGGGGTGTCTGACCAATACATCTAGTATTAATTATTGTTATTATCAAAAAACCTTGCAAGGGCTCAAAAAAGTATGTTTCATTTTACTTGGGATACATGTAGTTAAATTTGTAATGCCTACATAATTATTATTTACCATTCATCCAACCTAAAATTTCTTCAGTTGTCTTGTTTGCTGGTAAAAAGGATTGATAAATAGATATTTTGTGCTGGGGTAAGCAGGGGAAGGCCATTACTAGACATAAGTTCACACACATGCCTTCAAACTGGAACAATAAAGAGAAAAGTCAAGTTTACTGTATTTAATTTGTTCTTGTTGTTTATTAAAATTTTATTGTTGAAAGTTCATGATTTAGTTATCAAATTCTCTTAGTTAATTGTAATACTGATTATATAAATGGGAAGATATTGCTTAATTTTTTATCAAAATCTTAAGTTTTGTGACTTGATATGTGAAAAATGAAACTGCACTGAATTATCAAGAAAGGATGAAACATATGACAGACATGTGTAAAGAAATCCATTGTGTAAGTGATTATTCTTCACATGCTTACAATGTATATATATATATATGATAACTATTCTAAAGTATCTATCATAATTCAAATAGTAATTTAATATATTGTATATACTCAGTGATTTAAGGTTTTTCAAATTACACAATCAGAAAATCTAGAACAAAGCTGTTGCATATTGGTAATAGAGGAAGTTGAAAAAACACCAAACCTTTGAAAAAAAGACCAACTACAAAAGTACTTGTATATATTATAATGGTTGACCCTGGTAAATTAATTAATCTATTTTGTTTTATCTACTTTTAAAAAGATCATGACCAACTATATTCTGCTTTTTTATTCTTCTAAAATAGGCAGCATGTACTAATTGAACCAGAGACGTATATATGTCTGATTGCACTAAAAATATTTTTTTTCAGCAGATTTTTTTTAATTTTTTTTTTATAAATTATTGTAATGTTTACCAGGGAAAATGAAACAACAAACATATCTTGTTTGTTTAAAAACACTCTTTAATACCAGTGTTTTCAATATCAACAAGGTATCCGTAAATGATCGTAAAACTGATCTATCACTTTGAAAACGAGTAGTCGTTCGTCGATTGACAGAGTTGTCTTTTCATCAATACAAATGGCGGTCGGAAACGAAAAGTCAAACGGTCAATTTATGAGAGATAAAAAGCTTCGGTTTTGCTATAGACGATGTTTAAATGACAAAAACGAGTGATAAGATAAATAAGAAGACTCGGTAATAATGATTTGCTGAATATTATCCGTTTAAACACATTTTTAACGTAAACAAGTACATCCGAATGTCGACATTTTGGCAACATTGAGCTAACAAGGTAACAAAAACCGATCTTTCAAGCATTGTAAAGACATTATTCTTTGTTTTAATTTTAATTCACTTGGAAAATCTTTTACAGAGCAGCCTTTTGAACTTCTGTATCAGTTGTTTAGGCGATCTGAGACTGCGTTCTCGAGTTAGAGCACGTTTTTCAATTTGCAACTTTTCTTGAGGCACCGGTCACGAAATTAATTCAGGCTGGGGAATCTGAGCGTGCAAATTTGCCTCGGCCACAGAAACCCGCGGAAAAAATAAATTCAGTAGTGAAAGTGTTAAGGGATAATTCGCGATTTTTCACTTTTCATCTTATTATGTTCATAATACCATAAAAAACATATTTACCAAGTTTTATTTTGATATGAAATCTAATAAAGAAGAAAATTGGGAATTTTTAATTTTATTTCTTGAAACTTCCTGACTTATGTGACGTAGTTTAAGTCTTTGATGCATGCCGGGAGTGAAAATATCTCATTTAAGTCTTGTTCGTTAACCATCTAACAACGCGATTTAAAGCACATCGACGACTTTTGATGTAGCTATTATTACCAACGAAAAATAAGTGATAGCCATGCAACTTTTAAAATTAGATCGTGTCGATATTTATAAAACGAATTTTAATAATAAAATTAATTCATACAATAGAACATTTTTATGATTTTTTTTCTACAAATACTTTAAACAAACATATAAAATTGAAATGATCAATAGTGTATTAAAAATACATGTTTGTATTCTGACCTTTTTGCTTCATTCCATCAAACATTTTCACTTGCTTGTACGGTGGAAATAAAATGTGTATTGTTTTGTGACACCTAAAGAATGTTGAATGCGTAGGTTAACTCAAGGTAATCAAAAGATTAGCATTATGTAATTCTAATCCTTTGATCCTCATTCAGTGAAATCTAGGCGTCACGAATTACTGGCATTGCAGGTGTGAACAACAATTCGTATGAAATGTAAACGGGAGTCAGTCAAAGTTTAGACACAGAAATGTAGAAAAAATTATTAAAATTAATTAACGGGAATAATAAGGTCACACACTAACTGGATAGCTGTTGTATATTTTTATATTTTGCATAAGCATGATAAGATTACTTTTAAATGAATTATGACTTTTGATTAATTCAATAACGATAAAATATTTAAATATTTTAATTGAAGTATAAATTCATAAATAAAAATAGCCTTCTAATCACGAGTGTATGAACTAAAAATTTAACTATTTTAGATTAGGATCGGCAGCCTTAAATATTTCAAACAGATCATTAACAATTGCAATTATATAATTTAGTCCATCCAAAGTTATCTTTAATCACCTATTTAGGAATTAATGTTCTCATCAAAATATTTCAATTCTTCTTCTTCTTTTGGTATACAATAACCTTTCGACATTTGATGATTACATACTGTTGGCATACGTCGACTAGTCTATTAACAAAACTTTTACCCCAATTTACACAAAATGTATGTTTCTTTCTTATGTACAATGTATACATATATATATTTGAATTTGCGCTATGGTTCAGTAAATTATTATCCAGGCGTATATACGAATGGTGCCTGGTCGACAAGTGCGTACATTTTTTTAAATCAATATTTCTGGTATGGTCCGATCTATCTTTCACCATTGACAACGAGTATAAATTACATTTGACCAAATTTACCCTTGGAAAAAATATGTATATAGATTTTTATTTCATCAAATCTGTTGTTTATTTTTAGGTATTATTTATATTTTTATAAATAATTTTCTTTACACCAGAAATACTATTCATAAACAAGCGTATGAGTTTAGTAATGACTAGTACACCACTTTCGGACACGCAAGATAGAGATGCATATTATACACCTAATAGTTCAAAATGGAAAGTTATATGTTATCGGCCGTGTACACTGATCAATACCCTAAGAAGTGAAACGATGATGAATTTGCAAACTCGACAGGAAATCGCTTGAATACCTGGACGTGTCACCTCACACCCCCTGCAATACCTTTGGGATTAATACCTTTAGCCATGCGGGTGATCAGTGGAACGAAGATCCTAATTTATTTGAATAAAGTTTATTACATAAAAAAATTATGAACTAATAAGATTTCCGAAAACAATTCAAGTTTCACGGAACACTTATTTATGATTTGAATTTTTTACTTTTCAACTAATTCCATTTATTATCATTATTGTTATAAATAACAGATCATGACGTCGATCATCGTTATCAAAAAAAAAAAGATAAGAAAATTTTCCGTATCAACTAAGTAAACTAGTCGGATAAAACAACCGTACGATTGACAAGATATCGACACGCAATTACGACTACATCGGGTTACTGTAGTTTTGGTCCTTAGACATATCGGCGGTGAAAATCGGAGAAGGTGACAAAATGGCCGACCGCAGAGCATTGATACTCTAAATTTAAAATCGATGGTGATCTCTTATCTAGCAGAATAAAACTTTAATATATGAATTTGAGCATTTTTATACAGAATGAACATAATATCAATTTTTGATTTTTTTGCGAAGTTTCCCTTTAAAGAAAAAAATACTGAAAATGTGTCTTTTTCTACATGATTTGCAAAGATACCTAATAATTCACATTAAGTTTTCGCCAACTATTGGCCATTTTTTTGATAATTTTCTATTATTATTAATATTCAGGTCCAATTGTTTATATAGTTAGTCATGAGTTTTTGTATTTATACATCCTTGGGCTCATCATGAAGCCCCAAACGGTAAATTTGTTGCAAAATTTATAAAGCACTTTTTTCATGGTTATTATTACAGACCAAGCGATGTTGGTTTGAGCCAACCAGTGCCACCTGTAGATGATACCAGTTCAGAATCAAGTGAAAGTAGTGATAAAGCATTATTGGTGGAGAAAAGACAGGTAAACTTATAAAAAATGCATTTAATCGTGGAATATTTATTTATACTTTTACTGAAAATATTTGTTTTTCTTTCTTTACATAATTGATAAGACGCAAATATGAAAATAAGAAGAAGTGGTTTGATTTTTAATGAGACAACTATCTTCCTGAGAGCTATGGACTAGGAATTATACAACTATAGGACACTGTACTTAGTCTTCAACAATGTGCAAAACCCGTACCTATAATAAGTTATAGAATTGCCTCTGTGCAAGACAATTGTCAACCCTACAAATACAGATTTTTTTTGACAAAAAACTATAAATGAAAAAATAAATATATAACAGTGAGCAACCAATGGCAACCCCTGAATAACAGGTTCCTAACTTACTCATATAATAACGTTATGAATGCAGTCTTTATTTTGTTCTCTTTGTGGACCATGTAAAACAACTCACATGTACATATTGATAAATACTTTTATGCTTGTGGATTAATTACAACTGAGAAAAGGAGCTGTGTGGATATTGAATATTTTACTAAAAGCATGTTCAGAGAATGTTTTTAAAAATCTTGTCACCCTGAAGAGTTACCTACCCTTCAAATTTTATTTTTTCATATTTTATTTTTATTTTTCTGCTGCTTTTTCTCAAGATAGAATTTTTTTATACCAAGATAATAATTAACTTATTGACACATATGCAGTTTGTAGATTTTCATGATGTATAACAGGAATCATAGTTAGCAATCATAGTGTTGTACATGTTTTCAAAACAGATCTGCTATGAATGGAACCGTATTTTTACAGACATGACAAATAAATAATAATCTTAATGAAATATTTTTTTTAGAAAGGAGGTGGCCCTATTGGTTCATGGATTGCTAAATATAATAAATTTTCTGACAGCCAGTCTTTCGCCAGTTTTAAGGTTAAAAAAAATGTAGTCTAGATCTCTAGTGAAATTGTATCCATTGCATGGGTTAACTCCCTTGTTCTCTTATCATTATTATTTAACATCACTTTGTCTCAACTTTTCTCCTGTTATTTTTGATTACTAAATACTTTTTGCTGTGACAACAAGCTTTTTATATCACTAATATCACCCTGAATAATATCAATTAGCAAGATTATTGCTAACAAATGTCTAATAGACAATATCTTGAATGTATTATCTTTGTGTCTCAAAACTTCTCTAATACCATGGATATTCTCCTTTATATTAGTCTGTGTATGCATTGGTTGTCATGTTACAGTTGCACAATCTTTTTATTTATGCTTCCTCTAACTTTATATATTTATATGACATCTTCAAATAAGAAAATATGGTTATAGACACATTTGTTGAAGTAAATATTGTTGATTTTCTATCAGAAGTGGTTTTTTGTCGAGCCTGCATCATACTTTACAGGAGTAAAACACTAGACATCCTACATTTCCTCCTAAGCATTATCAATATTTGGGGTTTATGAAGAAAAGACAGTATCTATAGTAAAGCTTTGAAATGTTTTTGAGTTGTTTTCAGATAGCCAGATTTTTTTTTTTTTTATTAATAGACAGACTTAAAGTTTTGGGTATTCAAAATAAACATCCAAATATAATGCTTGAAATAATTCATTAAACTGATTACAATGTTCATGCTGATCTATTCACAGGGGCTCGTTGAGTGGGTCAGACATGGTTTTACTGTCAATGGAGGTCGCTATCCTATATTTATAAAACACCATAGGATAGCAATTGCCATTGACAGTAAAACCTTGTCTGACCCACTCAACAAGCCCCTGTGATCTGTTCTGACAATATTTTTTTGTTATTATCATTGCTCATTTTATTACTGCTTAGTAGTAAATAAATTTTATTTTAAAAGCCTACAATTATATAATTTCTTTCCTTTAGATCAACTATAGTACTATTAACTGTAAACAGGTAATGGTAACATTACGTTTATATCAAGTCTCCCAATTATAAAACCCCTCCTAGAATTCATTCTGCAAATGTATATCAGCTTATTATTCCCCTTAATTGAATACATAGTAGAGATAGAAGTAGTTTACTTTCTTTCGCTTTAAAGATTTTTTACTTTTAAGCTTTCATATCAAAGTTCTTTCTTCAATACAATGTATACCTCTGTAACTGATTAAGTGGTGGAGACAGTCTTAACCTAATCCCCTAAAAAAAACAACAACTTTATTTAATCATCCCCCAATGGTTTCTTTTGTACATCCAGTAGTATATTAAATAGTTTATTAGATAGTATATTGGTGTTGGAGATTTGTTTAGTTTAGCTACATCTTGTATATTGAACAAAATTGCATATAAGTCAAGTAAGTCATCTTTGTGAAACCCTGGTGATATGGAATAAGGGACAAGTCAGAGTACATACCAGTAATCATAATCACCTCTTGTCTTGTCTTGTTACTGTGACTTTGTTACCATATTTATATATTTCATTTACGATTAAGACAAATATGCTAACAAATACACCGCTTTAGCAACATTGCTTTAACACATTTATATATTACCTGTAAGAATTTAAATGGTTCTTATAGATGAGAAAATACATTCCATTTGATATGTATGTCAAAGATCAAAGGCCAAGCTATTAGCATTACACAATGTTTTAAGGCAGCATTGTCATTTGAATTATGTGAGATTATTAGAGGATCTGCATTGCACTGCTCTTGTGCTTTTATGTAGGAAAGAATAGATATTGAATTATTTTGCTTGTTTTAAATTCAAATTAAAAAAGGGTGGGAAATATATAAACTCTCTAAAAAGTTTAAACATGATAATGTAATTATTGAATTCATTCACTCTTATATGTAAACATATATTTTGTGCTTGAAAACTTTAGTGGTCTCATTTCTTTTTATACCAATCTTCTTGCTTATAATGTAATATAATTATATTTCAGAGTGAGAGTGATTTGAAGTACTTTGATTATCAACACATCAGGTATATATGGGACCAAGGAGCAAGGAACTTCAATAAATTGTTGTAAGTATGATGTTAGAGATGGTCTAACTATAAAATGTATATAAGATAAATTTAAGACTTTTAACTAGATACTGTACATGCTTAAAGTTTATAATTTTTAAAACTGTTTTACCTCTGTCAGTCCGTCCTTTCATCAGTCCATCAGTCTGTCCCTCTGTCCGCCCATCAGTCCATCAGCCAGACAGTCCGTCTGTCCATTAAAAATTTGTCTGCAACTACAATACAAGGATTTCTGAAATTTGGTTTCAATGTTTATATAAGTCTGCTATACTGTGTGATGCATTTTCAGAATCATCACTTGACAACTTCCTGTTTACCAAACAATATCCAAGTTGAAAATTTTTGTCACATTTTTCTCAGGAACTACAATACAAGGATTTCTGAAACTTGGTTTCAGGGTTTATATAAGTCTGCCATACGGCCACAGACCACAATTAATTCCTCTATCAGTTCTTTATAACCTTTTGCATCATTAAAAAAATTGCACCGTGCACTTTTGTCAAATTTTTTGTGTGTGTAATGTATTGTCTTAGTCCAAATATATATCCAAAATTCAGAAAGATTGAAGCAATCACTTTTACAAATTTAGCCAATACACATCCATACCCCTATTGACAAGTCAAGAGAGTTCCGAAAACTGTAAATATCACCTTTTTGCACTTGACCTAATCACTCATTCCATATCAAAATCAGTTAAAATACAACATCCAAAAATTTATTTGACCTCTCTTCTTTCATTTCCACCCAAAAAGATTTAAGGAATGAGTGAGGAAAGGAAAGAAAAAAATTAAGGAAAAATACACTCTAATCAAAAGGAACTATATTCGTGAACAACGAAAAGCGGGGTCATTAATTGTGGTCTTGGGCCTATTAGGGGCCTAAAACTTGACCAATTCTAATAAAACTTGGCATGATTCAAGCTTAGTATATTATAAAACAGGTTACAAAGTTTCAAAGCCATATGATACCAAATTAAAAAAATGTGACATTTTTTATATCTGAACTTTGGGTGCTGAATTGTGGCGTTGAATTAGAACAATTGAA
Organism: Mytilus trossulus; assembly: GCF_036588685.1. Taxonomy (NCBI): domain Eukaryota; kingdom Metazoa; phylum Mollusca; class Bivalvia; order Mytilida; family Mytilidae; genus Mytilus; species Mytilus trossulus. Next base: position 9,007,621 of record NC_086384.1, read on the forward strand.
ACTATCAAATTTGAGCTTCTAAAAAACAAAAGATACCAAAACTAACACTTTTTAATGTCTCTATGTATAAGTTAACATCTATTTAAAGCAACAGCAAGCATACTTCATGTATCAGACTTATGAAAAATGGCCAGAAGTTAATTTTATATGAGCCTGTGCCAAAAAATAGAGGTTTTCAATTAGGGTGAGGCCTTATATCAAATGTAATATTTTTCACTTACCACAATTTTCTGAAGTTATTAAGTTATCAAACAAACTTTAACAGGTTATAAATGTACTTTAAATGGAAATATAAGTTTCAAATAGCATAACACATGTGGATAAAATGGTCTTTAGCAATGTTATGCTTAAAAAAACAGATTGCCAGTTTAGGCCGTTCCCCACATTTGCATATTTAAAAGCATATAAATGATATGGGAGATGGAGATATACTTCTTTTTGCTAAAATCTGTGCTCAGATAGGATAAAACATGGAGCCTGGATGTAACAAGACTGTCACTTTCAACTATATATGCAGACAGTATGGTCTGATGCAAAGTTTATTAACTTTACTGTTTAAAAACTGAATGAAATTTCAGCCTCAAAAGGCCAATATTTAAACCACTAGCTATCCAACAGAAGAAAGTAAAGGTAGTCTGTGAAACAGAAATGGTTAAGCAACCAGTAATAAGTGTTTTTGATGTAGGTTCAGTGCAATCTGTTTTGGAATACAACTTTTAAGTGCATAGAACTTCACATTTCACCTGCTGTGTATACTGACCGTTAGACTTAGACTATTAAAACAGCACATTTTGCACTCTTTTTATTTTTTTATCTACTTTTTTTTGTGTTCAGAGTTCACAAATAAGTTAAACAACTGAAATAAATACCACAAACACAAATAGATATCAGAAAAAAACTGTCAGAGAGAAATTAAGCATGCTGTTTTTGAAAAAATAGTGAAAAAAGTGAAAAAGCTACATTTTAGGCATTTAACCTGAAAAGTGACTTTTTCACAAAATTTCTATCAAATGAAAGTGAAAATGATTTCTTCTCATATAGTTTGACAAATAAATACCAATAGATCATTCAGAAAAGATGCCAAAGTAAAAATTCAAAATTTGCTGAAATGCACCTCTTAGGCCACAGACCACAATTAATTCCTCTATCAGTTCTTTATAACCTTTTGCATCATTAAAAAAATTGCACCGTGCACTTTTGTCAAATTTTTTGTGTGTGTAATGTATTGTCTTAGTCCAAATATATATCCAAAATTCAGAAAGATTGAAGCAATCACTTTTACAAATTTAGCCAATACACATCCATACCCCTATTGACACACTGGTAGACCTATTTGGAAAATCACCGCGATTTTTGGACACGATTCTGTGAATTTGGCCAATCTGCGCAAAACGGAGAATTATTAGAGATTCCTCGTAAATTTGCTGGTTCACAGAAAATTATGCAAGTCATGCGGAGATTTTCCGTGTCGCCGGGAATTAGCCAGTTGTCCAGTAAAACTGGTGTGTATTGAGTGACTCATTGATAGAACCAGTGATGCGTGAGCGACGGTTATAAATAGATCGCAATGTTGTACACGCTTGTCAAATATGGCGGTTATCGATAGACGGAAATAATTATCTATTTAAAATCTCTGCAACTATTTAAGTCGTACTGTCATACATATGTTAGTACTGTTCTTCATTTTTATTTTTTTAAGATTTTATAACATGAATTCACTATCATTTAATTAGTTATAATTAAATGACAAAAGGGTAAGTAGATGCCGATTTAAAAGTATGTTTAATTGTATTGTATATCTATGACATTCACTAATTGGTATAGAAAATTAATGTCGTATTACTGAGAAAATAAACAGTTTAGTTATATCCCTTGTTAAATGTTGTTATTAGCAGTAAAGTACAAAGAATATATTAAATAATTTGTGAGCTAAAAAATATCGAAAATTTATAAAGATAAGTTCCGTATTTAAAGGAAAGTAATATTTATTTTCTGTACTAATTGCAATCAACAATTTATATACTTAAAAGAAACTTATCAGGATATTTGTTTATTTAAATATGCAATTTGTATATTATTAATTACCTTTATAAAAGTATATTCTGTTTTCAACAACAATCGAACATGTACAACATTGAGCAGTTGAACAAATAAAATCATCCGTTTTTTTTTGTTTTTTTTTACAGGTTTATATGTTTTTACAGGTATGCTTAAAATCGGGGAAAGCGCGATAATTATTTGAAATGCGCGTCAGTATTGTACATTCATTATCATCTATTTCATTCTAAATGAAGAAACAAATCAATATAATACTTCGTACTTCAAAGTCGGACTTATCACACTTTCCTCGTCCCACCTGTTATGTTTTATTTCAGTTTGTTGAAACTATTTGTTTATTTAAGATACAACATTAACAATTATTGCAATAAAAGTTTTATTAACCTTATTGAAATATTGTACTAATAAACATTCCATGCATTTAGGTCTTCCCATAAATCATACCGAGGAGGATGGGCTGTGGAGGATAAATAAGCAGTCACTTCTGATATGATACGGAATACTAAAACGCAATTCAATTCAATTCAATATTTTATTGATGTATGTAATGTTCGGAATATTTAACCAGCATGTGTAGATAGTTAATTAAGCATTCCTGTTTTAATGGGGGTGGGGTGGTGGTCATTACGAGTCATTGTTATCAAACATGTTTTTTTGTGTGCTCCATTGCAGGTTTTCTCAAGTGTTAGAGCTAATTTCCTAATGCATGTAGACTACATCTTTGATAAGTTTCCTTGCTCTGTTTGTATAAAAGTTTACTCAAGTTTATAAATAAGATTGACATCTTCAAATAATTCAAATAGGCATATTAAACCCTGTATATATTATATATTTTAGTTTGACTGGAAGTTATCACAATTACAATAGTATAATATACTAACAAAGCATGCAAGCTAACTAAAGTCTTGCTCTACATGTATAAAGAAATAAGCAGTAATGAGGATGCAAATAAGAGTAATAGCATTTTAATTTAAAGGGCCGGTACAAGAATGAAATTTGACAAAAAAAATTCAGGACAGGAGTTGAGTAAAAAAAGTACCGAGGGAACACTTAACAATAAATAAATAAATAAATAAATAAATAAATAAATAAATAAATAAATAAATAAATAAATAAATAAAACGGGATGAAGGTTTAGGTTGAAAAAGGGTCAGGATAATATAATGAAAAAAATGCAGAACAGAATAGTCAGTCAGTAAGACATATTGATTTATCGTTGGTTACTGTACGTTCAGTTGCATATATTTCATGCATGTTCAGGACAAAAACAAGTTTGGAACAATTACAATAGCTGCGTGTAGTTTGTTGTTATTTGTGTATTATTGTCATCTTGTTTATTTCCTTTTGTTTCATATTCTGACATCGAACTCAAGACTTCTCTTAAACAAAGTTTTACTGTTGCGCATATGTTTTTTCTACATTGGCTAGAGGTATAGAGGGAGGGTTTAGATCTTAAAAAACATGTTTAACCCGCCGCAATTATGCGCCTGTCCCAAGTCAGGAGCCTCTGGCATTTGTTTAGTCTGTATGATTTTTAATTTTAGTTTCTGTGTATAATTCGGAGTTTAGTATGACGTCCATTAGCACTGAACTAGTATACATATTTGTTTAGGGAACATGTACAGCTGAAGGACACCTCCGAGTGCGAGTTTCGCGCTACATTGATCATGAAGACCCGGTATTTTAACCGTTGGATATTAATTTTTAAAATATATACACCATATATTTTTATATGTATATAGTACTTTTACTTGGAGATAATCCTTGGTGTTCCTTATAAAGGAAGCTTATACGGAGAGACGACTGAGACCCATTGGTGGCCTTCGGCGGTTCTGCTCTATGGTCGAGTCACAGATTTGTACAAATCCTTGGTCGAGTTGTTGTCTCTTGACAAGTTGACACATTCCCCATTTCCCCTCTCAATTTTAATAGATTGGTATTGTAGAGGAACCCGGGATCCTGGTCGGGAAATTTGGACTAAAACTGGAAAATGAGGATATATTGGTACAGAAATTTAGCCTTGCACATACGAACTCCTCAAAGAGTTATTGCAAGGGTTCTTAACGTGCTATGGCGTGGGACTTTGTCTATTACACGAAGCATCAGATTTAACGTCCCCATTATGACCGGAAGTGGCTGCAAACTTGAATTGATACATCCCGAATAGCCAAACAGACGCCCCACATTGGCATGTTAAAATAGAGGACACAATTTTTCAGCCTAGCACCCCCTCTCAAAATTAAATGGTAGCTCTCTTATTGGTTAACTTATAAAAAATACTCTTGCATGACCCGGTAGCTTTACCAAATGGTTGTCCTCTTACATTTCAAAAGAGAAAAACCAACCAACAGGCGAGCAAAGAATTTATAGTTAAAAAGCTTTTTAATGTGCGTTTCTTTTTCCTGTATATGATTAAAAGTAAATATCTTCAAAAGTTGCAACGAATGAGGGGGGGGGGGGGTCAGAGGGGTCCTGATTCAGAAATCCTTGGCTTAAAAACATGAAATCTTGAAGTCCCGAATTTTAAGTAATTTAAATCCGGATACCCCGAAAAAATAAAAAAATAAATGAATTCCAGGATCCCAATTCCGAAAACACAAGCTTAAAAACAACCGATCGCAATGTCCAGAAATAGGTCCTGCCATGAATGGGGGATTTAAACAAAACCTAAATAGAGCAAAGAATAAAATTTGGAGCAATCATTTTAAACTCTGTTTCTCTCTTTCCTTTTGTGTTTCATTTAAGAATGATTGCAAATGCATTCCTGTTAGAATGTTCTTCAATTGGGTCTTAATTTATTTCACCACCAGACATGGTTACCCTTGACATGGTTCTCTGTTCATTTCTAAGAAAAACTCATGTACCCAGGTGGTATTTGAATAGAAAAGATTTTTAAAGACAATAAACAGAGAATCCGGCAAAGAATAATTGTTTGCAAAAAAGGATTATTATATCCCGTGGTTATGATTCACAGTGAAAAGTTGGTATTTTCTTGAAATTCAGCTGAAAAGCCACAAATTAAATAGTATAAAATGGATTAAAGGTGTTTAACCCAATTTAAGGCTTTACCAGGTAGATCACATTTTTGTGTGCATGAAACCAGAGAGCTTAGGAAAAAACAGAAGTCAATCAACCGGTTTTGATTTCAACAGGGCCTGAATTCACAGACAAGGAAATAAGAACTGCTGATATTAACTTACTGTGACTTCCACAATAGGATCAATAAACTAAGATGTATAACTCAAAAACGTGTAAATTTTTACAACATGCTTCATTTATTATTTACATGTATACATATAGCATAATACAAATTCTTATATAATTAATTAGTCCCGCCTTTTTGGACAAATTTTAATAACAAAAAAGTACTATTTTCTAAGCATGAATGGAACCAAAATGACAAAAAATAATATTTTATATTTATATTTTATTTATGTCTAAATTTAATAATAAGTTAAATATCAAAAGATCAAATTGCAAATTTTCGGGCGGTCTACAAAGAAGTTAATTTAACTGTATAAGATATATAACTTTTTACAAATGAAACAATTCAGTTTATATTAAAATATTTACAAGTGATACAGTTCATTTATTACATAATTACACCTTATGTAAGAATTCTGGGTTTAAAAAATACTTTATCCGACTGGACGCTTGTAACGTCATGATCATCAATGCGTTTTTGAACATTAACATTCGGTGTAATTAAAAAGATATAGCATGTTCTTGAGGAATATTTACAAAAAATACCAGTCTTGAGAATGAATTTCCTTCGCCTTACGGCTCACGAAATTAAACAATCTCTCGACTTGTATTTTTTAAAAATACCCCTTCTTAACATGATATATCTGTTAAATATTCACAAAAGAAATGATAAACAAAAACAACATATTAGAATTAATAACTGACGAATGTCAACCCACAAGGCATACATGTCATTTACAAGTCTGGAAGTTTGGGTATCCAAATGACCCCATTTTCCTCAGCATACAACAGTGGGGCTGAAACATCTTTAACAGGTACAACACAATTTGGAAAGTTCATGCTAGCTTTAACAAAATAACACCTAGAACCAATATCATAATCAAGATAACCTAGCCAGCTTATGAAGGCAAGATCTTCACCACTACAACTGAAGAACATTGAAATGGATCCAATACAGTTACTAAACATCACCATAGACCCTCTTTCCTTTTGTGTGTCACTCTCGATGGATGTATCCCGGTAACTACCTTTTGGTGTTTTTGCATGGTGGAAGGTAGTTATGAGTGAGGAAACAGATCTTTCCTTGAAGTAGGCATGTATGCCTACTAATTCCTCTGGAGAGGCATGACGTGTCACTGGATTGTGTCTTCCAGGATATAGACTGCTCTCTATAAACTTTGCTGCCTTCTTCAGTGGTTCCAAAAAACCACTGTGCTCCAACATGGAGAGTAACCATTGTACCTAAAAATTAAAAAAAAATTATGAAACTTGAAGACAGGTAGAACTATAGTATTTCAATGCCAAAATATTTTTAACACTTTCCAAATTTGATATGACACTTTTGTCAAAAAACATTTGTTAAATAGATACGAAAATGATGGACTCTAGCAAAACAAAACCACCGACCTAACACCAAATCAGGTACAAATTTCTAGTTCCTCTTTGTCTTAAAAATCATTTTGTACTTTTAGTCCTTTTTGATGAGGTTGCTATATCATTTGAAATTAATTGTTTTTATTCTAAATTTGAATGCCGTTTAGCAAAAATTATAACTCATCACTTATTTAAATGTGTTTTGTTCTACTATGTATCAGTGTATTGCTCTATTACTAGTCCTGTTTTACGATTCTGCTGTACTTCTTTAAACTATATGACGCTGGCTACACACTTCACATTCAATTAAAAAGAAATTGGGTTACAACCCGAACATACCTCAATTTTTTTCACAGCACTGACTTCTGGGTGTTGGTTGTTAGAGATTGCTTCTGTCAACGTATGATTGAACCTCTCATACGGGAACATCCAAAAGTTCTTTGGTGGACCATACATCCTTATATACTGGGGCAAGTGGTGCAAAAGATGGAAGTAGAAAGTCTGAAATATAAATGTAAATGTTTAAATTGCAAGTATTATCATGTAAAAGCAGTTATACACATAATTAATGTCCTTAATTTTAGACTGATAAACAAAAATTCATTTTTAATAATTTTTCACTTTTTTTGCTGTTTGGTGTGGGCTAAGCTCCATGTCGAAGGCTGTACCTTGACCCATGATGGTTTACTTTTTGCTTTTTACTTGGAGAGTTGTCTCATTGGCACTCATACCACATCTTCCTTTATCTATTTCCTTGGTATAACATACATAAATATTATTTTTTTTTCAAATTGATGTTTAAAAAGCTTAGAGCACACATTCCTAAGATACATTGACTTAAATCTTGCTAATTATATCTTCCTTTAATGTTTATAAGGTATGCAAAATTGAAAGGATTATATAATAATTTACATATCAATAATTCCAAAAGTGTTGTTTGAGAGAAATATTGACTTTGAATTTAATTCTAATATTGATTGTTTTTGCAAAAAAAACAAATACTTGATAAAACAAGCATAATCTTACAAGGTATTTTTTTTCCTAACAATTGTTACTTAAATGATTTAAATATTTTAAATGAATAAAACAAACCTGGAGAGAAACTGGAAAATCTCTTTCCAGCATGCATAAACCCTGATGCCACCGCTTCTCAAAATCGTCAAATTTGTCCATATCTACAGTGGAACCATATGCCTCTTCCAATAAACATAAAAAGTTTACCAATGCTGCTCTTTGTGGCTCACCAAGCATATCCCTTATACAGAATCTCACCATACCAGTGGTGAATAGCTGTAAAAAAGAAAATTTATCTATATATTGCAACTAAAAGAGAGTTCCAATTAATATTTCCTTGGGTCATAACTCATTCCAAAAATATTGGATAGAACTTATTGCCCATATAAACCTATAATAGGAATTTCAGAAAAGTCTGTCAAGAATTGTGTACATAAGAGTGTTCATATATTTATTATTTCCAAGAGGCATAACTCTTTTAAAAATTATTTATCAGCACTGATTTCCAAATCAACGAATACATTGCTGATATAGACCTATGAACCAGTGTTAAAAAAATTCTGGCAAAATTTGTACACATGAAAGCAACAACAATGCAATTCTCCATATAGTTAATGTTTACAAGGGGCATTACTCTTAAAAAATAATAAATTGCCACTGATTTACAAACTTGACAAAGACTCAATTTCCATTTATTTATATTTATTTAGAATATTCCTTTTCACTGAAAAGAATAATTGGAGCAAAGACACTTGCATTGGCGGATCCAGGGGGGTTCCGGGGTTGGAACCCCCATGTTTTTGGCCGATCAATGTATTTGAATGGGGTCATATGGTTGGACCCCACCCACCCTTTTTGTCCTTGGTTGGGAACTCCCCCTTTATAAAATTTATTTAATTGTAATTTCTCCTTTAAAAATAACTTAATGATATAAACACTAAAAAAAGTTTGCTATAGAATTTTTGATGTTTTGTCCCATTAAATAAGTAAAATGTATTTACCTGTAACCATGTATGGCTCTTTGTTCCTCCAACAATTTTCGTAAAAAGAGTTGTAGGAACAACACCAAAATTTAGGGGCACTCTCAACTGGTTAAGTCTTTGGTCTGCTTGGTGCTTCTCTGTTGGTGTCAACACATAGGGAGCTTGAGGCAGTTGGTTCTTTGGAAATCTTAAAAAATAAAAAAACGTGATATAAAATATTTATTAAAAGGAAGTTTTTTAAACTCTCCAGCAAAAATATTACATGTACTGCAAATTCATAAATTTTTGGGTGCATTTAATTTATTACTGCAATATTGGTAGATGGACATGTAGACTAAGGTTTGCAAGTTTGGGAAAATCTGCATACAGACTTTTTTATAATTTTAAGACATCAGAATTTAGCGATACTCGACTAATTACATTATTCGCATTAAGGAATAGTTTCCGAATTTACAGTTTACTGCCATAGTTCTATTAATTATCCCATCACATTTTGAAAAACAATTTGTTTTATCATTTTTAATTGTCCTATATGCACAAATGTTGAGTTAAGCATAACCATACCAAAAGAGGTTTAAATGCCCATCCACAATATTAAATAAGTAGTTAAACTTGTCCCCTGTTATTTCATTACACCAAGATCCCCCCTTTCCACCCAAAGTGTGAGGGGTCAAAACTCTGTGTAATGTAAGATGGGTTTTTCTGGTTATCTTTTCCAGTAAGTTTGTTTATATTTAAACTGATTGCACGATGACATAATTTTTTTCTCTCTCAGGCTACTTAAGGTGCTACCTAACACTACAGGGAGATAACTCTGTAAAGTCAGCTAAACGTTTTAATTACATTGTGTTGTAAAGGGAATATTAAGCTTCTCAATGATCAAAGTTGGGGTTAGTCAAACTGCTATATAACCAGTGTAATTTTGCTGTCAAAATGGTTGGTTCAAAATTTTTAAATTTTTTTATATTTTTGTTAAACGGTCAAAGAAAATACATTGTCCAAATTTTATGAAAATTAAATGAGCAAAATTAATTTTAGTGAAAGTGTTGGGTACCACCGTAATTTTAATTTCAAAAGAATTTGAAGCCAAATTTAAACTTACTTAGTCTCAACTACATCTTCAGAAGAGGTTTGCTCTTTTCGTGATCTTTTCTGACCAATGGTCTTCTTCTGAAACACAAATAAAGGAACAATTAAAAACTTTTATACGTATGTATTATAAATGAACTTAAAAAAGAAACATTTCAGGATTGGAACACTAATGATTTAATCTTACGATATAGTATTTTCTTATCTAATGCTCAAAATATGTAAATTATTCCAAGTATACCGACATATTACTCCGTTGATGGCAGCTGACTCAGGTTTGCTTTACACATTATTTTTTTATAAATATAACAAGATTATACAGGCATCCTTACACAAAAAAAGCTTTCTATACATTTGAAAATAATCAACCTGTACTGATTGGACAATTTTTCATAATGTTTTAACAAAATTTCGCAAGTCTATAACATGCCTGTGCTCAACTAAAATTGAAAGAGAAAACTTTGTCATTGACAACATCACAAAATGCAACATCAAACCTAGTATTTACAGAAAAAAAAAATCTATGTAAAAAGTTAAGGCTCTGCATTGATGACTTTAATTTACCTATAATTGCTTTCATTTGGTCTTTTGTGGAGAGTTGTCCCATTAGCAATCATACCATATATTCCTATTTTTGTAAAAAAAATTATACATTACCTCCTGTGCATATATTCTGTATACAGCATCTGGACACAACTCGGTACTTCTACCACAAGATCTTTCAGCTGCTCTCACTTAAACGTTGTCTTCATCGCCATTGATAAGCTTGATAATGTGTTCTGCTACTACCTGAAATAAATGTAAATTATTCAAAACCATTCTTAAAAAGTGGATAACTAACTATTGCATACATAGTACCAAAGTTTATACTGATTTAAATTTATATATATGGTACCAGTGCATTGATAAAAATAACACATTCATTTGTATTAGGTTATGTTTTAGATAGTTATTACAATTTGATATATGCAACTTGTCCCTTGTATCACTGACCTGCTGATGATTTTTTAAAGTTTTTAAAATCTTTTAAGTAAAGAAATGCCTTACTTTACAATTGCGACTATTATTAAAACATACAATCACAAATCACACTACTCCCTTACTTCCAATTCATATAAAACAAAAATAAATGAATTGCCTCAGGCAATCATATGGTTTTGGATACAGACATTTAGGGATGATTTCAAAACCATCTCCATTCAAATATGAAGCCTTGTGAAAACACCACTCATACAGATATTTCATGGCAAGATTCAAACCTGTTCATATTTCTTAGTTTTCACTTTCCATTCTTATTTGCATTACAAACGATAAAAAACAGAATTTAAACAAAAATTAAATAAAAATTTGAAGCCATTTAATGACCCATTGACAGTATACTTTGGTGAAATTGCAACAAATTGGTATATGGACTATTATAAAAGAGCACTATTCTGGTGGCACCAGTGTATAATTCCAACTCCCTTGATTTACATATTATTTGTGTTCAACACAGAAGTGGCACTTAGACTAGATGCTGATTTAAGTTTAAGTTTTTAGTGATTTCTTACCTTAATTGCATGCATTGGCTCTACAGGAGCATTCTTCTGCTGAAGGTCCAATCCAAGTCTGAACCAGTGGTTGCTACCATAACGTCCAGTGTGTTGAGTGATGGCTGTTGACAAAGTCTGTGTCTTTTTCCTGTAACAGTAATTATTTACAGTTTTACTTTTCAATATTTGAATTTTTGAATTTTAAATCATGACAAATATATAACGGTATCAGTATTATTGACAACTACAGAAAAATTACTTGATTTTAGATTTGTCATGATTGTTGCGTCTTCAAAAAGAATGGATAAAAAAATGATCAGTTTATCATTAGAATACAGAAACATAATGCTAGAAGATATATAAAAGTCGTATTCAACCGTTATAATTGTTTTTTAAAAACAATTAAAATTAAAATCATTGCAATGATAATGGTGATAATGGTATTAATGTGTTTTACAGTCAGTAGCAAGTATTACATTTAAAAATATAATTAGGATTATCTTTACATAAACAAGTCTGAATTGAAAACTACATTCATGACCAATAAATAAAACTGGAATTTCTATGTGCATGTAAAGCTTTTTTTTGGTTGAAGGGTCTGAATACAGCACAAACAACAGTTTCTAATTACCGACCAAAAAAGTTTAAAGTATAGTTTATAAAAACACGTTTGATTAACAGGTGAAACAATTGATGTTCTTAAACCCTGCCGACTGACATAAACCATTGCCAAATAAATTGATCACAAGATGAAACATGGATCTTAATTAAGAGCTGTTAATTCTGTTGTATCTGAAATTTTCACAATAAAACATTTCACATGAACTTACCCTTCATTCTGTCCTTCATGTTTTAACAAGTCAAGGTATCTGGCATCACTAATCTCAACATTGGAACTTCGAAGAGTAACAGTTTCTTCTTCTACTAAACCAGATGGAAAAGTTGTATCTTGACGAAGTGCATCATCTGGGTGTAGAAAAATTCGTCCACCGGGGTACACTGTCTTGTCAAGTATCTTACTATGTTGACCTGTAAGATAAAAACAACATATACCAACTAATAATCTATAAATCAAACTCAATGGATGATAAAAATGCAATATTCATTACCATTCATGTATCTTGTTATTTATTGATTTCATGTAAAATGTTGGGTTGTCAAATCTTTTTATCATCAATTTAGTAAGCAAATTAACATGAAGAAATAAAGTAGTTTTCATTAAAACTGTTCAAGAAAATATCATTCAAAGAAAACTTGATTCCAGTATATAAATTGATACATTAAAAAGAGATACTGTCTATCAATATAGTCTGCCTTATGCTCCTCGATTATGAAGCCAGTAATTACAGCTTTTCTCTTACAATATTATTGTCAGAGGCGGATATAGTGGGGGGGGGGGGCAGGTGGCCCCGGCCCCCCTTCTGAGAAAAAAATTTGGTTGCTTATAAAGGGAATCACTGAAGCGTGACGGAAGCAGGCCCCCTCTTAGGCAGTCAGTGGGCCCCCACTCATGAAAATTTCTGAATCCGCGACTGCATGATTGTATGCAATTTCAATATATTTTCAAAGGCATCATTAGCAGTTAAGCTAGTAATTTAATACCTAAATTATGGGAAACATGCTTATTTACTCTTTCCTTTTTACTTATGCCATTTTGAAAGAGCACATTGTAATGAATCATCCTTGTTTACTTAAATCTAAATCTGACCTTAACTTCAGATTGAAAATTTCAATTGAAACTCTGTTTTGGGATACAATTGAAACACTTTATTTTTGTTTAAATACATATGTAGTCTGGTTTGTTGTCTCTTTGGCACATTCCCAATTTCCTTTCTCAATTTTATAGTACTGTTTAGATGCTGTTTTTTGTTGTCAGATTTCGGTCCAAATGAGATATTTATATATCAGCAAACTCTAATTAATAGCATGAATATTAAAAAAATATTTTTTTTTAATTTACCTTGCATGATGCAGTGACTGCAGGAGTTGAGGGCATTCTGTTGGACACGATTCTGCTCCTTAGCTATACCCGGAACATCACCAACCATGTACAACAGTCCAACTCTGGTCATTTCTAGTTGTTTGCTGGCAGCATTGTAAACTTGTAACCCATCTTTTAGTTTCACCAACTCATTTACCAGGATCTCGTTGTAAAGATTTAACTTTTTAGGTGCACGAGGTCCTGAAAGAAAACATAGCATTTTATTGTGTGTCCAAATTTGATAATATTTAATTCCCAATTGAATGCTGCTGTGACTGACACACAATCTGGGCTGGATTCTAAAAATGTGAAGTTATACTGTCAAAATTATGAAGAATTAACTATCTTTAGGACAGGGTTGTAATCACAATAATTTATTTGAAGTATTTTTTTTTAACTAAACAGGCCTTTCTCAATATCACAAAAATTAAATCACATTCAAAATTTAGTCCAAAATAACAAATTTGCAATAATGAATGCACACTAGAATTCCTTAAGTAACAGAAAAAGTATAAGCTGGTCATGTTCTAAATGCAAATGCTTCAAATACTATAAGCTGTAAAATTTGAAAAAAACAGTTGCGCTATGAAGTAGTGCATGGTATATATATATATGCTGTCAATATTTCAATGCAGTTGGATAACTTCTCAATGTAATATCAGAAATTCATGATAAATTCTAGAAAGGTGTTTTTAATAGACATAAACTAGTCACCAACATGTTTGATGATTGTGAGTGGGTCTCATTAGGGTCTAAGCGTGACTCGGACTTGGCAATTTTTTGTAAGAGTGACACTCGAAAGTCAAACTATTGTGCTGTGAAATGGGAAATGAAGTCTACACGGACACGGGAAATTCCAAAAAAAAAGAGAATTGCTCACGTACATAGTGTAAGCGGGATACCGGAATCTCACAAAACAGTAAGCGGGATTCAGGATCAGAACCCCCCAAATGAGACCTCCTTGTGAAAAAACAGGAAAATCCCCCCTTTTTGGGAATAAAATTCAAAACTCCAAAACCTAAACTAAAATTTAAAATGGGCAAACAAAAGAACAACAGAATACCATAATCATCCCATAAATGGGTGTATAAAAACTAAATAAAATTACCAGATATTAGTCCTAATAACAGAGTTGTACCAGTCTTAACTCTCATGTGTGCTGGGAGGTTGAGGATTAGTCCAGTCTGTGCCCAAATGCTGTAGGTTCCTTGAGTTATAATATGGTGGAATGGGTTGAAACCATCAGAACAGTAGGACAAGGCAATAGCTTTACTTCCCATCTCTGTCACAAAGGCATTCCAGCTGGATGAGTGGTGCAGATCAGATACAAAGCGGCTTTTCTGTGGTATGGTGTCCAATAAAGTTGTGACTTTAGCTAATGTTGTTACCTCTTTAAGCTGTTGAAGCCTTGGTCCAATAGGAATGGTGTAATACCTGCGGGAAATTAAAATAAATTATTGATGATTTATATCTTTCTGACTATCAGCTGGGACATGGTTAATGTTAACTTTATAATAGCTCTTAATTAAAAAAAAATGTCCAGTAACACTACAAAAAATATGGATTTGGAAATTGATACTATATATCATAAAAAACGTATAAGTTAAGGAAGAATATAAGCTAAAAATAGGTCATGGAACTCCTTCTTCAAGGTAGTTGATGTGAAAGAAATAGGCAAAAAATGGCTTTCAAAATTTATCATACATTTAGCATTGGCATTAATAATCAATCTTTTGCAATATCCAAATTTTATAACCTTCAGGCCAATTATAGCCGACTGTGCCGTATGGGCTTTTCTCATTGCGGAAGACTGTATGGTTTCTTATAGTTGTTTCATTTGAAATCATACTACATCTTCTTTTTTATATTCATAACTCCTGGATAGTGAAACTTGAACAATAAGTCTCCATTTTGTCATCAGTACATTTTGTACCAACATTTAAAAAATTTTAAAGTTTTTGTGGCTCATTCTAATATTTATTTGTTATCATGGTTATGAAACTTCAACAAGTGAGTACTAGTAAAAAAAGATAATGTTTCTCGGTCTCATTGGCATATATACCCATTAATTTCTATATTATTTGTTTTTTTATAAGTTTATTTCACTCACTTTGTTCCATGTGAACGGTCTTTATTGCACACTTCACAGGTCTGTCGATCTCCAAAGCGATACTCTTCACAAGAACATATGGTGTGCACCTCATGGCCTACAATCAAGTCTTTTGTAAGACGGTCACTGTAAAAGGTTACAAAAAAATATTTATTACTTAAACCTTTGTGACATAGAATCTTGTTAGAGACTATATATATATACATCAGAGGTGGATATAGGGGAAAAGTGATTGTTTTTTTACGTCAAAAGTTCTAGCGGCCAGTCAGCCGGGATTAGCGATAAGGTGTATTTTATCATCAGTACCAACAAATTTTATTTTAACTTTTTTTTTCCACAATTGTAATTTGTGTATTCTGATTGGTAAAAACCTAGTGCCCATAGAGCTCCATTACAGTGTAACCACAGGGGTTTGCAGGGGTGGATCCCGAACTTAAACACACCCGTTCCCGGAGTCCCGATAAAGGTCCTATCCCCCCTTTTAGCTAAAAAAAAAGTAATAATTTAGGGAAATAATTCAGAAACGTTTCATATACACATTGGCAGATCCTTTCACTGACTTACAATAATCACGATCGCCATATTTACGATCATTTTCAATCGGAAGTTAAAAAAGAACTCATTCAATCACACGGAGATTTTTTGCTGAAATTACCCTGGAGACAATTTTCGTTTTAAACTGTTACTGCCGCAACTTTTAGGGAACCGGATTGTGGCGGGAACTTCAGTTATCGCCCCAGACTTCCGTTAAGTGGAGACACCGATTTAGAAATGTCTTGCCAAATACGGCGTAATACGCCAAAAGTACCATCTCCCAAAAATTAGTAATTATAACTGAAATGTATCCAGTTCTTTAACTGGTAACTGTTTTAGTCACAGTGTAAAGTGTAATCCATGTAGTCCCTATAAAAAGGGGGGAGCGGGAGTCGATACTTCCATCGCAGAACCACGATTGACGTGTTCGTAGGCAATTTCTGATTTATAAAACGTTCCCTCTGTAGAAACATACAAATAATCAGCGTGCACTGTGGGATCTTGAAAAAAGGTGATGGGGTTGACCCTTTTTCTTTTACTTTAAGGGTCAATGAGTTTGAATGGGAACAGTTTGACCACTCCCTCTTCGATCGTTATCCTGGGTTTGGAAATAATGGTTAAAAAAAATTAACTGCTGTGGATAGTAAACAATGTTTTGAGAAGAGAATGTAAGCTACCCAATATT
Organism: Mytilus trossulus; assembly: GCF_036588685.1. Lineage (NCBI taxonomy): Eukaryota > Metazoa > Mollusca > Bivalvia > Mytilida > Mytilidae > Mytilus > Mytilus trossulus. The sequence goes on from NC_086384.1 coordinate 9,024,185, forward strand.
AAGAAATAAAAGAAAAAATGTGTATTTTGGAAAAAGTGGAAGAACGAAATTAAAGTACCTTTTCCTATTAATATGGCCTCAATTTCCTTGTAAGTGGATATGTGAACTCTAAAATGTTATGTCCTTGTTTGTTCACTAGTGACTTTTATTGTTGCATTCAACAACATATTGAAAATTGTTTAGCTTGTCTTTCTAAACATCTAACTTTATTTATCTGATATTAAAACACTGCTTCCATGTGTTCTCAGTTTTCTGAAACAACTTACATGTCATGTGTTGTCTGTGGAAGAATATTGTCAGTTGGAGCAATCTTTTGGAACAGAAGGAGTAGCTCAAGAAGATCTTCCTCGCTTATGCTGTACTTATACTTCAACTAAAATTGAAAAAAAAAAAGAAACTTTTAGACTGAATTTTCTAGATAAATTAAAATGATTAACTGCATTAGTTAAATTTTTCAAATAAAAATTATTATGCATAGATATTAATTATTAATTGCAAGGCCACCAGTTGTATTTATATAACTAACATACATTCATTCTTATTATTTAATTGTTATAATTATCAATTTGATCCATTCATGAATTTCAGTTTTGGATTGATATCCTTTTTTTTTGGTGAAAAATAGTGGATGTTTAAAGGAATTTACATGTAAATAGAATTTAAAAGAAGTTTGAAAGATGAACTTTTATATAAATAAAAACACTAATAAAAAATTTCCAAAACAATTAATTTTGGTACCTGGTGACCTAGTCATGGATTTGTAGATATGTTGTTAAAAATCAAAAACATTTATGTAAATTGATTTACCTTTAGTATTAATGTTATGAAGGTTATCTGTGAAATATCTGTCTGTTTGTGCACAGGCCTTCTGCGAGAGTCATCTCTGTTGTGAAGGAGACGTCCAAGACCTGTTAAGGGTTGCTCCTACAATGTTAAACATTAAATTTAACATTTAATTTGAAATTGGAATTATTTGTTATATTTAAAAGTCAAAAAGATTTGTTCAAAGGTGTTCCTATAATATTATATATGCAAATACTTCAAATTTAGAGAAATCACCTACTTTTATAAATCAGAAGCTCCTGGCCAAACACATGAATAAATGACATGATTTTGTTTTTTTACTTATAATAAATTATCTCATTTACACACTCACTTTTTTTGGAGGGGGAGGGGGAGGTATAATTTCTATTCATTATATATTTTACTTTATATATATTGCTTCTTTAAAATTTAATAAATCTTGTCTCTGACACAAGAAATATCTTCTTCAAAGAAAAACTAAAGGTGTGAAACATCAGCTAATAAATCATTAAAAGTCTTTGAGGTAACAGTTTTATTAGACACTGTGTATTTCTCCTAATCCTTAGCGATTAAAAAAAGGTGTGAAACAATGGATTAATTAATGTTTTACCTGTTGATGATGATACTTAATTGGAACCTGTGTAATAAAGGTGTGAAAAGGGTACCAATAAAACTTACCTGAAGATGAGGGAATTGCAGTAAATAAGCACTGCTATTTGAACCAATCAAAATCAAGAATTTAACTGAACATAATGAAGACAACCAATCACAAATGTGCTTGTCCAAGTGGGAGGGATTTATGAAAGATGATAATATTGTGGAAATAGAGGAATTATGTTATTCTTAGCTTTCAACCGAACCGTAAAGCATGAATTCTTCACTTATTTCAACAAGTATGTTTCCTGAGTATTTACAAGAAGACACCATGTATGATGATCTTATGTCAACAGACCAAACTGATACAGATGAAGCAGATGATAGACAAAAAGGTGAGTTGTACTTTACTTTTCAAGCTATTTTTTTTTTCCATGGATCACCAAGAATTTTTATCGTGAGTCTCACTACAAATTCTAGGGATCACATATAACATATTAAACACATACAACACCTATTGAACAGCTTGGTGCAGTATGTCATAAAGGTGTATAGAAAAAAATAATATTCAGAAAAATAACTTATATAAGTTATATTTAAATAAGCCTCGTTTTCAACATTACTTGTATAGGTAATTTTAATTGTTACTTGTTTAAGTAATGCCCCTGACTGATAGAGAAAGAAAGGGATATTAACTAAAAAATGAAGAATATATGTATAAGAATTAAGAACCTAAATATGAAAAATAAACAATCATTAAGACCAAAAAGAGATAAATAGGGAAATAATACCTGTATGACCATGAATACACCTTATTAAAAAAGATGATCATTTATATGTATAAGAAATTGAGTGTAGAGAATGAATATGCTCAAATTTAATAAAGAATAGCAAGTAACAAAGGCTTAGAAATAAAGAATAGAAAAAATCAAAGGCTTAGATATAAAGAATAAAAAATAGCAAAGGCTAATATAAAATATAAAGAATAGAGAAAAAAGTCATTTGAGGATGCTAAAATAAGGTAGATACTATATATTAATATAGGGACTAAAATTTAAAGAATGAAACATAATGACAGGAGGTGAAATAAAGAGAACTAAAGGGCTGAATATAACAATTGGAGAAAGATTCGGGCATATATTAAGAATATAAAATAGCAGGGGTTACTATATAAAGAATGGTAAAAGATGGTGTCTACAGTGGCAGATCCAGTTATTTTAAAAAGGGGGGGGGGGTTCCCAACCCAGAGTAAAGGGGGGTGGGGGGTTTCCAACTATATGCTCCCATTCAAAGGCATTGATCGGGCCAAAAAAAGGGGGTTTTTAACCCCCCCAACCCCCCCTCTGGATCAGCCACTGGTCTAAGATATAAAGAATAGAGGGAGATCGGCTATATAGAAAGAATAGAAAGTGCAATGAAATAATATATAAAGAGTAAACAAATAGTTTGGCACCAAATATAATGAATAGAGAATGATTATGGCAATGAGATAGAGAAAAGAGAATTTTAAGGGTTTACAGATTAAAGAAAAAGTCTATAAAGCAGCAAGAATATTAACATCCAAAATTATAGGTAACAGAAATGAAGGACCCCCAACCAACCATAACTTGGTATATAACTTTATTTCAGGATTTTTATGTTGCTGTCTTTTTTTTAAGAGCAATGTTAAGTACTAATTTCATTCCTTTCATATATTTAAATTTTTTAAGACATTAGTTAATTTAGTTAAGCCTCATGTTTTCACCAACATGTATTCATTAACCATGAGGATTTAGAGACCCCCCCTTTTTTTCTTGGAAAAATTTGGTTGATTATATAGGGTATCATTGAAGCATGACTGGAGAGGGACAAGCCTCCTCTTTAGCAGATAGTACCCCACCCCTATGACAATTTCTGGATCTGCCAATGTTCATAATAAATCACAACAATACTTAAAAGTTTGTAACGGAATATATCGGGGAACAGTTCAAGTGTTATTAAAATTCCAACTTGTTTGAAAAAAAGGTTATATCTGTTTGATATATTTTAAAATAGCTCACATAACTAATAGCTTCACTCAGTTAATTCTGTAACTATAAATGAATAAAGAAAACATAAACTGAAACCACTGTTTTTGTGGTTATAGTTTAATTGTATTCTCAAATTGAACAATGTAAACTAAAACATATAAAGGAAATAGAGCATCAATGCGACGCGACAAATGACATTAAAAAAATACAGTTATTTTTACGCAAAATGTGATGCTATCCAAAATTTCTGGGGAGAACACTGCACTTAGGAAAGATTTCTATGCATTTTACAGATAAAACTTACAGATATAACTATAAGCCCACATTTTCCTTTATTTGAATTATTCCCCCTCAGGTGTTTCATATTTCTATAATCTCAGACTTATATAGTGGTAACTTTTTGATTATATTTATTACTAATGTCCAAAGTTCGGACAGAGTATATAACTTTATTTATCCTATTTTCCTGTTACACTTGTTGTAAAGCAAGGCTGAATTTTATTGCAGACATTATTGTCGTTTTCTACGTATATGATCATGATGATGAAGTCTCAAATTGCGCTATTCAAATAAATTTCTTATAGGCCGATCAAAAAGGGGGGGGGGCTGCCTCGGCTGCCCCTTCTCCCCTTCCTGAAAATCAAATATTGTTAATTTTATAGGGAATCACTGAAGCATGACCAGAGCAGCCCCCCCCCCCCCCCTCCCCCCTAGGTCAGTCAGTGTTCCCCTTCCCTTTACAAAATGTTCTGGATCCACAAGTTACTTAATGAATGTTCAGAAATTTGCAATAACTTTTAATGTATTTTTAAAATCAGTTAAAACAGCTCTTTATTGGTGTTTTTAAGCCAAAAAAAAATCCAGCCTATTGGGGAAACATTTGTAAAAACCTAGGAATTAAAAAGTAATAAGAATACTGGTTTGAAATTCTGAAAAGGTAGTTTTCAATTATAAATGCAGTAACATTATTTTGTTTTCAAGTGTATTAAATTTAAAAAGAATTTGTACACCAACTCTTTAGACACTAAGAAGCATAAATAGACTGGCGAAAAATTAATAGTACAGGTTTAAATTTATAAGTTGTCATTCCGTCTTTATTTGCAACCTCTTACATGGAAGCCAACATATTCTTTCTGATCATTTTCTATAATTATTTATTACTAATGTGGAAAAAAGGCTTTTCAACAATGTTTGTACATTTCTATATTTATAGTTAAAATAATTTAAGCATAAAAGCTTACAAAATTGGACATATTTTCCATAGCAATCCTTGATAAAAAAAGGAAAATGATAACAAAAGTTGCATAAGAAATTTAAACTAATGAAATTTTAAATATTTTTGTCAGAATTAAAATACAAGAGGACTAAATCAGGTTAAATTACCTTAGTACAGGTGTGTTTTACAGGTAAAAAGAAAGCCAACTTTCTTAAACTCGTGTATAACTTTTATAGTGAATTCAGAGGGCCTTGTGATTTAAGTTTTACAGGATGTTATATTATAAATGGATGTTAATTAAAATTTGGCCAGGTGTGACCTTTTTAATAATTGTGCCTCAGGCAGGATGTATTACAGTGTACTTTACAACTTAATCAGAATTATTTTTTTAGATTTTTAGTCTTTTTTTAATAAATTTAAATATATATATTCCAAATTATCATAAGAGTATAAAGATTAATTAATATGCAACGCCTATGTAGTTTTGTTTAGAAATTTTGGAAAATCATATAATGTTCACTAATTGTTAATTTTCTTTATTGAAGAAAAGTTTGAGGATTTAAAATAAAAATAGTCTACCAAGAATAGATTTTATTTTAGGTTCTTGTTTAAATTAATATTACTTTGTCATCAATTTTTACATTTTAATATGGATTTAATTTTTTTTAAATTAGCATGTATGCAATAGTTTGTTATTATGTCAGCACAAAGGGAGCCATTAGCAATTGGCCAATGTTCATTGGTTTTCAGTTGAATAAGCATAAGGGCAACTCATTTCCATAGAGAATATTTGACCCTACCCTCAGTCACAGTCTATTGACCTTGACACTTTGGCTAAATTAATTTACATGTATTAGTTTGAGATTATAATTTTAGAGCAGTTTAAGATGAACTGCTAAGTCAATGATATTTGGTAAGCTAATGAAAATTTAAATTAATCAATAGTTATCAGAAATTTATATGTGACTGTCACGTTTAAAAGACAACTCTGGTATGAACTGACTTTGAGAAATACTCTAGTTTTCATGACCAATGATGCAATGAATTAAGCATTTCCACTGTATTTTATGCATGTTAAAAAGTTACAAATTGAATTGTTTTAAAATGGCAATATTGATATAATTATAACCTTGCGGTTAAAATGCAATCAGCCACACAGTACGATATATATGTAACCAGATGCTCCACAGGGTGCAGTTTTAAACGACCGAAGAGTTTGAACCCTGAACATTGGGGCAAGTATGGACACAACATTCAAGCTTCGGGATATCAAAGAACCCCAATTATTAAATTTTTGATGAAATCAAACAAAGCTTAATTTTGGGCCCCTTTTTTGGCGCCTTATTCCTAAACTGTTGGGATCTCAACTACCAAAATCAATCCCAACCTTCTTTTTGTGGTCATAAACTTTGTGTCAAAATTTCAAAGATTTCTATTCACTTAAACTAAAGTTACAGTGCGATAACCAAGAAAATGCTTATTTGGGCCCTTTTTGGTCCCTAATTCCTAAACTGTTGTGATCGAAACTCCCAAAGTCAATCCCAACCTTCCTTTGGTGGTCATAAACCTTGTGTTTAAATTTCATAGATTTATAGTTACTAATACTTAAGTTATCATGGTTATAGTGCGAAAACCAAATGTCTTTGAACGACGACGACAGGTGACGACAACGCAGACGCCAATGTGATACCAATATACGACCAAAAATTTTCAATTTTTGCTGTCGTATAAAAAAATTTCAGCACAGTTTAGACATTTACACTAAGTAGGCCTACATGCTTTAAAAATCAGTTGAAAAGGTCTTTATTTCTTTTTCAGTATATACACCGCAGGCTATGCACCCAGGTACACAGCCAATGCCAGGTAATTACCAGCAAAGCCAGTATTACCAGTATGCATATGATTTTAACAGACCAGCATTCTACCCTCAGTGCCATCCTAGCAATAACTATCAACGAGCACAGATGATACATAATGAGCCATATGATCTAAACAGACAATCCCCAGACTTGCCAGTACCAGCCAGATACATGTATGAGATGAATGTCGATGTCATTGCCAGGAAGCAGCATGTTCCAATGGCTGCATGGGCTAAACCCACACCCCTAAATATGGCTAACCTGATTGATTCGTCTAAATTTGAGCATGTGTCACCTGCTGCCAGAGACAAAATATTAGCAGAAAGAAGCTTATTTCAGGTGTGTTTAATAGATATTATTTGTAATTTTATTTATTTCATTGCGAAAGGAATGAAAAAAAGTTTATGCTTGGGTTTGCTGTCCAATTATCGTGGCCAATAAAGGTTAAATATTACAATTTTGAAAAATTGTACAAAAATGAAATTGTTGAAAGTAGAATCTTACATTGAACCAGCTTATGAGTGGAGATATAATATATTTTTATATAAGATAAAGAATATTAAAAAATATAATGGCAAATTCAGTTATTGGGCAGTGATGTTCCTCAGCACAAAATGGAAAAGGTCAAAACATTGAGTCTTAAACAATATATAATATAGCAAATGATAGTTTGTCTAGAATGTAATAACATCCACTAGAAAAATTGTTGACAATATATTATATATGTTATTCCAAAAGTGATAGTAACACATTTTATTATAGTTAATTTATATTATGGATGAAAAATGGTTCTTCAGCTGAAATATAATTTCAAATTTGAAAATAAAGTTTAAAAATAAGTTTATTATTACTAAAACAACTAAGGTTTAGTATTCATGAAAATATTAAATAAAAAAACCGTAAAAGAAATCTTATTTAGTCATCATTATATATAACCCACTTGAAATAATCAAAAAAAGATATATTGTGAATAATGTTTACTTATTTCATGTTTAAATTTCATTCCAGTACTTTGTTAGAAAAGTTGTCGAGGAAACAGGCCTACGGACTGTGAAGGGAGAGGCCTTCAACACTTGTCTTCAGAAGGTATAAAATATTTTCTTTTTTCTTATATAATGTATGTCCCAAAAGGGGGTCAGTCCCTTTTGCCAATGCAAAGTATGATGAATTGAAAGTGATGTATTGGCGGTTAAGCTAATTTTTCATAAAAAAAAATTTTTGATGTCAAAAGTATTTAAGTATTTTAATATTTTAAATATTTCTCACATTCTGCACATGTTAATTTGCTCGTTTTGCTAGCTCTCCATTATAAATGAAAATTAATGTCCCTCATAAGGGAGACAACTGAAAGAGGGATCTATAATTACAGGGTCAATTATGTGAATTGGCAAATAGCCTATTGGGGACAATTAACTTTAACCCCCATCTACATCCTTGCTTGGTAAAAATTGAATATTGTTATCAATTGTAAGTTATGTGAATTATAACCTGACAAAGACAAAAATGTGAAGTTTTAACAAACATAAATTGACACTGAAACTGTCAGATAGAGATTCAATAAGCAAAACAGATCTTCATTTCAGACAATACCAAGGATTTTCATTAATTTATAGAAAACAGGTAAAATGGATAGGTTGTACCATTCTATATTTTTTGGTTGAATATTTTTCATCTACAGATTTTCTACTTTAAATTTATTTCTATTGTTTAACTATATTTTATTAAATTGTAGCTTCAAGAATATATTCCCAATCTCTCAAGAGAGCGTGATGTGATTCGTAGAGTGAGAGAATCAGTTAGAAAGAATATTAACTACAGACGGAAAAAAGAAGCAATGTAGTGAGTATTTATAATGTATAGTTTACTTTATAGTGATTTTTTAACAAAAGTAAAATAAATTGTTTGCTATTAAATCACAATTAGAATATGAACATGAAAATTAAGTTGATCCTGAAATTTATAGGTTTTTTTCCTGAACAAACTCAAATGTTTATCATATTTGGGATTATTTGGATATATATGCTAACATATGCTAAAATTTATGCAGAACAAGAATGTGTCCATAGTACACGGAAGACCACTTGCAATATCATTTTCTATGTTTAGTGGACTGTGAAACTGGGGTAATAACTTGTAATTTGGTCTTACAATTCTTTTTTATATGAAGAAGGCCATTCATTTCTGGATTGAATTGTTTTACATTGTTCTTTTACAGCTGTATATAAGGTATTGGCTTTGCTCATTGTGGAAGGCCGTATGGTTTTCTATAATTTGTTAATTTCTGTGTTATTTTGGTCTCTTGTGTAGAGTTGTCTCATTGGCAATTATACCACATCTTTTTTTATATATGTACTAAGTTTTGGGACATCAAGTTCATAGAGCTACCTTGACCATAAACTTTAACATGAAGCAGGACAGACACATGCACAGACTAAAAACATAATGCTCCTGTTCTATTGTAGGTGGGGCCTTAAAAAAATGTCCAGTTGATTTATCATTTCATTTACTGTATAACAGACTACTTTCTAATATACGGTTGAGACAAGAATACCAATTGATTTCATGGTAAAAATCGCAAAAGTGAAGAAAGTAGTTAATTAAAATGGTCAATAGAGAATTTTTACTAGACTTGTCTATACCATCATGCCCATCAAATACATTGCAAAGAATAATCCTACTGATATTGGTATAAGGTCTTTTTTAAAGTAAGTAAAATAATGAACTGTATTGTTCAAAAAGTCAAAATTTCCAAAAATTATACATAAGTATATAAAACTTATTTATTTAATTTTCAGTGGTGAAAAGATTAAGCCAGCACCTAGCAGAAAACCAACAGATTACCTTAACTTTGATGACCATCTGTCTCCAGATGCTTTAGAATTTGGGTAAGTATTTTCAAAATTTCAGCTGATTAAACTATTATTTGCAGTCTAAACCATCATTTGCAGGGTAATTTATTATTTGCATTTAAATCACACAATCTTATGACTTGAAGTTTTAAACTGACAATTAAGTTTCTAATACACTAGCCAAAGGGCCAAGTGAGCTTTTCTCATCACTTGGCGTCCGGCGTCGTCCGTCGTCGTTAACTTTTACAAAAATCTTCTCCTCTGAAACTACTGGGCCAAATTAGACCAAACTTGGCCACAATCATTATTGGGGTAACTAGTTTTAAAAATGTGTGGTGTGACCCGCTAAACCAACCAAGATGGCCGCCATGGCTAAAAATAGAACATAGGGGTAAAATGCAGTTTTTGGCTTATAACTCAAAAACCAAAGCATTTAGAGCAAATCTGACAAAGGGTACAATTGTTTATCAAGTCAAGATCTATCTGCTGTAAAATTTTCAGATGAATCAGACAACCCGTTGTTGGGTTGCTGCCCCTGAATTGGTAATTTTAGGGAAATTTTGCTGTTTTTGGTTATTATCTTGAATATTATTATAGATAGAGATAAACTGTAAACAGCAATAATGTTCAGCAAAGTAAGATTTACAAATAAGTCAACATGACCAAAATGGTCAATTGGGTCCCTAAAGAGTTATTGTCCTTTAAAGTCAATTTTAAACAATTTCTATAAATTTGTAAATTTTTACTACCGGTAACATTTTCCACAGAAAATACTGGGCCAAGTCATAATTGTAAGCAGCAAGAATGTTCAGTAAAGTAAGATGTACAAACATATCACCATCACCAAAACACAATTTTTTCATGAATCCATCTGATTCCTTTGTTTAATATTCACATAGACCAAGGTGAGCGACACAGGCTCTTTAGAGCCTCTAGTTTTATATATATGTAGATCCAAAATGTTCATCGTAAGTCTATGTTTTGAATGCATTTAAATAGTGTTTTTTTTTTACATTTCAGCAAAATAGTGTGTGTTACCTTCCAAGGGTTTCCTGTGGGTAAAGCCAAGATAGCTGCATATCCTTCAATTGAATATGGTATGTACTTTTTTTGCTGGTTATGATATGTTTTCCACTTGACTCTTTATGAACATACATTATATGATATCTATACCTCCGATTGTAATGCACTTATGACTATTTATAAAAAATAAGATGTAGCATGATTGCCAATGAGACAACTCTCCACCAGAGATACACCTTACAGCCTTCAACAATGAGCAAAGACTACAGTATAATCTGCTATGTAAGCTGCGAAATGACAATGTAAAACATTTCAAATGAGAAAACTAGCAGCCTTATTTATGCACAAAAAATAAACAAAAGATTGACATTTACACGTAAAACTGCCACTTTTCTATCAAGCAGCATGCCCTTTTCAAATCCTGGCTGGAACACTATTTTTTTAAGATTCAGAGAATTTTTACTTATAAGTTATTTTAATATGAAATGAATGTCACATTTTTCTCAAAAATCTTTGGTTGAAGTAATGAAACAAGAGTTAAAAATCTAAACATGAGATCCTGCATTTTGATTGGTTGATATTGGATTATGAGTACAAAAGTTGACCTCAAGGCTAGATCATCATGAGAGCTTGCTATATATGATGAACACATTTAGCTTTTCACTTAACGAACTTATACTATAATAACTACTTTTATCTGACAGTATCCACAATTATGTTAAATTATTTGTGATCTTTCATTTTTTATTTCAAAATTGTTTCTGCATTAAAATGATTTTCACTTGCGTGACTTTTGAAATTTACACAAAAAAAATTGTGTCATTGTTTTAACTGAAACTTTATTTGTTAGGAATGAGCGATGACGACAGAAAAGACTTTGCCACTATTCAGCTCGAGTTGAAGAAGAAAAACTCCAAGGTTGATTACTTGCCATGGCATAAAGAGAAAAGAAGTTGGGAACAATTAGGAGTAAGTTTTTACAGAAAGTATACATTTTCAGGAGACCGTAAGAAACTTATGGTAAAACTGGTCTTTTAGTTTAAATTCAAATTTAAATATAATAGTATGATGAGGAAAATCAGTATACATAACAGTTGTACCTATATAGCTACCGGTTTTAAACTGATATAGTTATGATGTAACAATGTAAAAGCCTTATTTACCACCAAGTTTTCAATTGAATATGCCTCAAGGACAAGTGCACTGACCCTTAATTTTACACCTGCATTTTTAGTTACTTCATTTATATACTACTTAATATATAAGCATTGTTTTTTGTTTATTAAAGCCTTTTGTTTTGAAACAGAATGAAGTGGTTGGCTACTTTTCACATTTTGTACAATTGTCAAACCGTAGGCGTAGTATATGCAATTAATTGTACAAAATGTGAAAAAAAAAGTTATATATGTAGGACAAACGGGTGCTTCACTATATCAACAGATGCTATTGAACTTTTCAAAAATATGCACAAAGAAAACAGAAGATCCAGTAGCCAACCACTTCATTCAGCACAATCAAAAGTTTAAAGTAAAATAGAGTATTTGGAACCGAAATTTACAGATAACTAAAGAAGCCATTTGGATAAAAAAAAATGAGAACCTGAAGGACTCAACACAATGTAGAAACGTAAAATAAAAATATTTCTATTAAAAAAGAGAAAACTTAGCAAATGTATGTTTAGTATATATATATTATAACCAATGTATCCAAGGGATGTAATTGTTGCTTCAATGTTGTAATTTATTCCAATGAAAAAGTCAGTAAAGTATATAATAAAGAATACACAATATTAAACATGAATTTCTTATATGTTTTGTATATATTATAGAAAGGATGCAGAACAGGATGGAGAGTAGAAGATTTGGTGCCAGTTGAAAGATACGATGAGGTAAGTCAGTGCTCTTTTAAACACAGTGGAAATGTTTATTTGTCTATGAAAGGTCAGGTAAACTACCCTCCTTTAAGAGTAGACAACTTCGACATATAACCAACCTTTCTGTGTGAAGGAAGGTGGGTAGTATACCTTACCTAACAATGACTTCATAGTTCAGCTAGCAAGCAAGCTAATCAAAGATATTCAGTAAACTTTGCCTACACACTTAATGCAATCAGCTGCAAGTGTTCCTGATAAATTTAGATCCAGGAAAGTACTTTATCGACATGAAATGTGTTGTTTGTTCAAATTTATAGCAAAACATAAGTGTGATTTCAAATAAAATGTCAGATGGATCTGTCATTAGAATAGACAATTCTCTGATTGTTACATGATACACACATGCTCAATATCCATGCTTTTTTGTTGATTAATTACTTTAAGGTGACAATTGGTAAACTACAGCTTCGAAACACGAAAATTAGGAAGCTGCCATTTTTGGCACAAGACAGAGGAAAACATTTGACAATTATAAGATGAAATTTGATAAAAAAAATGATAAAATTGTGCACAGAAGACGACGTTTATGATATACATGCATTGGTTAAAATTAGATAAACATTTATTTTCACCAGTCACTCATTTCATATGACTTCAAGCAGGTTAATATATAGAAAAAATGTAAAAACCAAAAAATTCAAAATGGTGGATATTGTAATATAAAAAAAGGGTATGTTCAGTAGGGAATCCAGAAATTTTCATAAGTGGGCTTTAACTGCCTAAGAGGAGGCCACTCAAGTCATGCTTCATTGATTACCTACATAATCAACCAATGCTTTCCAAGAAAGGCGGAGGAACCCTCTAAATTCGCCTATGTTATTATCATATCTGAATAAGAAAAAATCTTTAAAAAAAGTACTTTTATGTCATTGAACATCCAAGAAATAAAGTTTTTATAAACTTTCAATGGTTTTTTTGGAAGAAAGAAGAGACAAATTTTACAAACCATTTTTCTTTTCAGTTTATTAAAGAATCTGCTAAGAATAAGAGAGATTTAGAGAGAGCAAGAAAAAGGCAGCGCAAAGATACACCAGAAGTAGACCCAGAACCAGTAGTACCAGAACCAGTAGTAGCAGAACCACCAGTAGTAGAACCAGAAGTACCAGAACCACCAGTAGTAGAAGCAGAAGTACCAGAACCACCAGTAGTAGAACAAGAACCACCAGTAGTAGAAGCAGAAGTACCAGAACCACCAGTAGTAGAAGCAGAAGTACCAGAACCACCAGTAGTAGAAGCAGAAGTACCAGAACCACCAGTAGTAGAACCAGAAGTACCAGAACCACCAGTAGTAGAACCAGAAGTACCAGAACCACCAGTAGTAGAACCAGAAGTACCAGAACCAGAACCAGAAGTACCAGAACCACCAGTAGTAGAACCAGAAGTACCAGAACCAGAACCAGAAGTACCAGAACCACCAGTAGTAGAACCAGAAGTACCAGAACCAGAAGTAGTAGAACCAGAACCAGCAGTAGTAGAACCAGAAATAGAAGCCGACCAAGATGTATCAAAAACTATAAGGTATAGTTCTTTTATTTGAGTTTTGCCAATTTCATAACTTTATTAAAACTATCAGACATTTAATAGAAAAGAAATATTAAGTGAGCTTATTTATAATAAATACTACCCATAAACCAAAACTAGAAAATCTCACATTTTTTTATATTAAAGTCACAATACTCCAAAATGTAAAGTCAGAAATTCAAAATGCATAGAAGGGAACTTCAGTCAGTAGACACTATAAAAATCGTATAGTCCATCCGGTTAAAAACGGACATAAATATACATTAAATCACCATATAGACAGACTATTTATTGAATTTTGATTGTTATTTATATTGTTACAGTCAAATTATACTAGATACTAAGGACATACAATGCTGACGAATTCAGAGGCAGATTTAGAGGGTTTTTCAGAGGGCCCAGGCCCCCCTTTTCTGTAAAATAAATGGTTGATTATATAGGGAATCACTGAAGCATGACTGAAGCAGGTCAATCCGAGACAGTCAGCCCCAACTTATGAAAGTTTCTTGATCCACCACTAGAATTGTTTACAAAGGGAGAATTATAAAAGTAAAAATAATCATCATTTGAGTTTTATTTAATCGCATACAATCTTGTATATTTAACAGACTATAGTCAATGAATTTTCCATTGCTAGATTACGTATTGTATTTGGGAAATTGAATTAAAACTTATTTTTTTGTAATTTCAGATATGAACTGCATGACTATGTTGAAGTTATTCTTCACTCAGAGAAAAAGAATGGAACCAGTAAAAAATTCTATGCAATGGTAAGTTTTATAATTGTAAAAATAAAATCACAAAAATACTGAACTCGGAAGAAAATCAAATCGGATAGTCCCTTATCACATGGCAAAATCAAATGACAAAACGCATAAAAAACGAATGGACAACAACTGTCATATTCATGACTTGGAACATGCATTTGTATGTGTAGAAAATGGTGGAATAAACCTGGTTTTATAGCGCTAAACCTCTCACTTTGTACGACAGTTTCATAAAATTCTGTTATTTTTACAACGATGCATGAACTAAACAAACAGTCAAAATATGGGTACAGCAGTCATCATCATGTTACAATCTTAAAAGAAACAATTTAACAGAACACCAAAGAATTTATCAAATTAAAAACACATTCATTGCTTTGCATGCCTGATGTCAGAAAATTTATACATCACATAGGAAGAAATTTTGTTATTTATACAAAAATATTCAATACATACACCAAAAGAGGTATATACTGATATAAGTATGAATCATGTTCCTCACTGAAATATTTGATTTCTCTGGAGAACATTTTACTAGATTAAAGGAGATTAAGTTTTGTGCTAGGTAAGATATCAAAAGTATCGATTTTGAATGCAACACGCACATCTTTAATTCAGAGACACTTGAATCAATATGGAAAAGAGCAATAAGATTTAATATAAAATTATCATGAAAGAAATACCAGGCAGACATTTCAAATACAAATCTTTACCTTGCATAAACAGAAATATTTGATATTGATGATGAAATTGACCGTCATACTTGTATTGAACAAACTGTAAAAATATATCTATTATTCTGTTCTTTAAAGGTTATTGACATACAGCCTTTGGAGGTTAAATTTTTAAAAGACACCAGCTTAAAATGTGTAAAGATATGGCCAAGAATTCAGGACACAAGTGTGATAGACCATTGCAATGTTATCCGTCTTTTGTCAACACCACATCTGGACCAAAGGGAAAGACTTCATTTTAGTGACTAATCATACTTCAAACATGTTTAACTTCACTCATGTTGGACTTTATATCTTGTATAATCTTATACAGGATATTCAACTTGTTATTGTTATTATTGTTATTTTTGTTATTGTTATTGTTATTTTTGTTATTGTTGATCAATAGTTATAGTGATAACTAAAATAAAATACATTCCAAGTACTTTTTGTAGCTAGTTCTTAGTATTGAAAAGGAGCTATATTGCTCATACTTCATACTGGCCGGCAGACAGAGGACAAAAGTCATGTTTCTATTGAATATACTATAATTTAGTCACTGTACCTTATTCCTCCATGTCATTGCCTTAATTTGATTTAATAAAGAACCTAATTATATTGTTTTTGCAACAGGACAATGAATGAACAAAAATTCAAGTCAATATTTGAGATTTGCAATGTGGATTGGATCTAGATAAATCAGATCCTTCATTGTTTACACTTTCGTGAGAAATAGTACCAATTTCATTGATCTATAAAAAAAGAAGATGTGGTATGATTGCAAATAAGACCGCTCTCCACCAGAGACCAAAATGACACAGAAATTAATAATTATAGCTGTAACGAGTATGTTACACATAAACCAACGACAAACACTGAATTACATGTTTCTGACTTGGGACATGCACATCATGGCATAAATAATGTGGCGGGGTTAACATGTCAGCGGGATCCCAACCCTCCCCCTTACCTGGGACAGTGGTATAACAGTTCAACATAAGAAATGAGTATCTTTCGGTCATAACTGTCATGATTTCCACAACTTTTCTTGCAAGAAAGAGGAATCACACATAATGTGTTTGAGTTAAACATATTAGAGGGATCCCAACTCTCCCCGTAACCTGAGACAGTGGTATGACAGTACAACATAAGAACCAAAACACTGTTAGTATCACTCATTTTAATAAGGGTAAGAAAGATGGCCATTCATTTCTGTTGTCTGTATTTTTCATATGCTTTTTAAAAAGGACTTTAGGTTTGCACTGTTTTCTGTCTCTATATTCGGCATATCAGTCTTCCCACTTTTTTTTTGTGTTTGCAGATAATGATTTGGTATCGTGAAAAGTAACAGATCAATTTTTTCTGGTCTGATGATTTTGAGCAGAGTTATGGTCCTTGAACTTACCAAATTCACTGAATTATACGGTTTTCTACATTTTTTGCATTGTGCTTGAAGATTATGTGTATATAGTTTAATTATGACAAATTACACATGTTTATTTTGGTCTGATTATTTTGTGCTCTTTTAGACTTTGAAAATTCACTCCTATAAATAGTTTTCCACACTGTTTTTGGTTGTCGCTAGAAGATATTCCCATGAAATTTTCTATACAGTTACACTGTCAAAAACCAGTGAGCATTTTGTTCCAGAGTACAAATGTATTAACTTTTAACCGGTAGTGAACTTTGTCCGTGCCATGCAATATTCAAAATGTTTGTAATTTTAACTACGATTAGTCTATTTTTATAAATTCTTAATATTTAAGATACTTTTTTTTCTATTCTTTATTTTGTTGTCCACTTTATTCTGGTTTATAAACATAAAGATATATATCTTTTAGTCCCGGCTATTTTTTTATTCTTAAAAACTGTCCTCTATATTTCCCTTATCTTCATATTTAAGCCCTTTTATTCTCTAATATACATTTTTTTGTAATCCCTTCAATTTCTATTCTCTATATTTTCACCTATAATTTGCTAGTATTAATATTTTATACCTTTAATCGGCTATTATTTTTCTTATTTAGAACTCAATTAATATGATCATTTTTATATACATTGGTATTTTCAATCTGTTCATTATCTATTCTTTTATTATCCCCTATATTTCTCTTCTTATTTTAGCCTGTATGATTCTATAAAAAAAAAAATTGTTCTATGTATTCTCTTTTCTATTATTTAAGCCCTTTCGTTTTCTTTATTTTAGACCACTATTTTCTATTTGTTATATTTTTTATTCTTTTTATCCTCTATTCTTTCTTTTTAGTCCCTTTAATTTCTCTTCTTTATATTTTTTCTTCACCAATTATTCTTTATAACCTCAATTCTATACATATTTTCTATTCTTTTTAAAGTCTAAATTAGTAAATATTATTTTAAGTATTTTTTGGTGTTAATGGTTATTTTTTTGGAATATTGTCAAAATAAATACGGATTGTATATTGATCTCACTTACCCTGGTTGGTGTACTCTTTAATGGGATAAACTGTTGTAACCATCTGTAGTCTGTTGGTTGAAAACCCTGAGCAAACATGCGGTTTGCGTGTTCCCAAGTAGTCTTTACTGTGAGTCTTTTACCACCAAACGGAGCACACAAAACACAGAAACATGTTGTAGTTGAAGTATCCATTTGAAATAATAATAAAGGTATGAGAACACTGGTACTAAATGCTCTAATTAAATAGTGAGTTTGTTTACCTGATTAGCAATCACTGACATGTGTAATGTCAACAAACTGAACACCTGTAACTTTCAAAGGGGGGGGGCGTTGATTAGTTGATTAGTTAATTGGGTTTAACAACATAACAATACACCATGGCCAGTTACACAACTGCCAAATGTGGTTTCTTGGCAGTTGCAGTAAAAAAATATATATATTAAAAAATACAGATAAAATAATTTGCAGCATTAAAAATATAAAAAAAAAAACAAGGTGTATTCAATTGTTTTATATTCAATCCAATTTTATCAGAAGAATAAGAAAGAAATTTTAATTAGAGCATTTTCTTGATGTTTTTAATAATACAATTCGGTTTGATAAATGTAAACATAAACATTGATTGTTTCGTTTCATCATTTGAATAAACTTAATAAATTAAAGATAACCTTGAAACCATAAAATTAACGAGACTACGCACAAGTACAAGCGTAAAGAACGATGTAAAAATTAAATTTCATGTTAGTGATTTTTTTAATTACGAGGTCAAAGTGTGAAACACCAACTGAAATAAATGTTAGTACGTTAGTGAAATAAATAAAAAAATATAAACACAATAGATCAACGAAACTAACTATCTATCGAACGAAAAGAAGGAGAAAAGGAAGTACGTTGATTGTCCTTAAACAATAACTTTTTGCTGTAAAAAAAAAAACCAAAATAAATTAATTAAATTTTAAATGAATGTTTCGATTAGGACAATTTACGTTTCCTGTAAAATAAAATCAATTGTAAGCTTTTGTACCAAACAAATATATGGGAAAATAAGAAAAGAATGTTCTTCAATACGTTTCTCACAAATACATTTTAAGTTTAAAGATTTGCGCAACGTTCCACTTCTTCGTATATCACCGTATTCTTCTTAAATTGGTATACCGTTGCGCAAATCATTAAACTAATATAATATTTTCATAATCTTGCAGTATTTTATATTCTGAAGGATTCATTACAAGTTAAACTCGCTTTTTGGTCCTATTGATAGATTTTTATTAAGATCACTCCGCACGCATTAATTTTAAATGCTTGAAATTAAATGCTGCTTACAAAATTTGCACGTTAGAAATTTATAATTAAAAATCAATTTGTTTAAATTTGTTTTAAAACTTTAAACTTCTAAATTGAAAATTTCTGATAGTTCAATCAAATAACTTTCCTTTGATACGGAACTTTTCTTAATTGCCTATATTTTTTAGCTCACAGATTATATAATATATTCTTTGTACTTTACTGCCAATAACAACATTTAACTAGGGATATGACTAAACTGTTTATTTTATTTACTCAGTTTATACGAAATTAGTTTCCTATACCAATTAGTGACATATACAATACAATTAAACATACTTTCCACAATTGAAGTGAACCAATTAAGAACAAATCGGCATCTACTTACCCTTTCTTCATTTTAATTATAACTAATTAAATGATAGTGAATTCATGTTATAAAATCTTAAAAAAATAAAAATGAAGAACAGTACTAACATATGTATGACAGTACGACTTAAATAGTTGCAGAGATTTTAAATAGATAATTATTTCCGTCTATCGATAACCGCCATATTTGACAAGCGTGTACAACATTGCGATCTATTTATAACCGTCGCTCACGCATCACTGGTTCTATCAATGAGTCACTCAATACACACCAGTTTTACTGGACAACTGGCTAATTCCCGGCGACACGGAAAATCTCCGCATGACTTGCATAATTTTCTGTGAACCAGCAAATTTACGATGAATCTCTAATAATTCTCCGTTTTGCGCAGATTGGCCAAATTCACAGAATCGTGTCCAAAAATCGCGGTGATTTTCCAAATAGGTCTACCAGTGACAAGTCAAGAGAGTTCCGAAAACTGTAAATATCACCTTTTTGCACTTGACCTAATCACTCATTCCATATCAAAATCAGTTAAAATACAACATCCAAAAATTTATTTGACCTCTCTTCTTTCATTTCCACCCAAAAAGATTTAAGGAATGAGTGAGGAAAGGAAAGAAAAAAATTAAGGAAAAATACACTCTAATCAAAAGGAACTATATTCGTGGACAACGAAAAGCGGGGTCATTAATTGTGGTCTTGGGCCATACTGTGTGATGAGTTTTCAGATTCATCACTTGACAACTTCCCGTTTACCAAACACTTACATATTTTTACACTATTAAAATTATCCACATGCGGCGGGGGTATCATCAGTGAGCAGTTGCTCGCAGTTTCCCTTGTTTATTTTGATTGTAATGAGGAAAATTAGAGAATGTAATGAAAGTATCATGTGTTCAAATTAAAATGCATGGCATGATATGACAATGAGAAATATGACAATTTGAAAATATCTACAACAATTTGACCAACTAATTTATTTGGAAAAAAGCACCAAAGATAACAGATACATTAGAATGATTTGCTTGGGGAGATTAACCTTAAAAAATCAGGTACAGTCTAAGTCAATTTTTTTTTAAAACAATTTCACTTTTTCTACAGAGATTTGTCGACCAATGTATCATGCATTTCTATAACAGAAGATTTCCAGGGATTTACATCAAAAGAACAAGAACAAAAGTAAGTGTACAAGGGAGCTTGTCTATACAAAATTTTGCATACATAACAGAAACCTGACATAATTGTATTTGCTTTAATGGAAGGGTCTGTTTTATTTAGGTTCTTGAGAAACTTTTTAAAACTGAACCCCTTTATAAACAACTAGAAACATTACTCAATGGTACCTTATAATATAAAAAGATGTGGTATTGTTGCCAATTTGACAACTCTCCACAAGAGACCAAAATGACACAGAAATTTACAACTATAGGTCACCGTAAGGCCTTCAATAATGAGCAAAGCCCCATACCACAAAAGCAGCTATAAATGGCCCTGAAATGCCAATGTAAAACAATTCAAACGAAAAAAAATAATGGCCTTTTAAAAGCTTCTATAAAGGAAAAATCAGTCATATTTTGATACAGTAAAACCTGTATAAACCAGCCAGCTATGGGACCAAGAAAATAGGCCGGTTTGGGCAGTGGGTCGGTTTATTCAGGTTTTCTGATTTACCGGAAGTGTAGGAATGTACGCCGGATTTTTATAATGCAATGTCCTAATCCAATTAAAAACTATATAAACATGTAATAACAAAAATGCTGAAAATAAATGTATTTAATAAAGTTTAAATCATGCTATGTGTACAATTATTTTAACATAAACAGCTCAAGTGTTCCCTGCTTTTTGACCATTTTGCTACGAACTATAGTGTCTTCTATCATAGTTTTCATTGGCATGAGAAATTTTAATATTCGGTCATCTTTCAAATTTGAAAAGTTAATCATATATCTAATGTTTTTCAACACGTCCTCGTACGAGAAATCGGCACCAGGAGCATCCATTTCAGGCTCGTCAACTTCACTCTCGCTATCACTCGTTTCATTGGCGTCATGCTCGCGTTCTTTAAATTGTTCAACCAAAGTTTTTTCCCAGTCTCCGTCAAATGTTTCCCCCGTAGGCATAGCTTCCTCAATAGCAAGCATTTCATCGAACGAAATATCATCATTGCCGGAAAATTGTCGTACCATCCCCATTAATTCCGAAAGTGGAATGTCATCATCCGGGTCTTCTTCATTGTCAGGGTCAACATTTTCATCGGGGTTCACAACGGGGAATCCAGCATTACGGAAACATGATGCGATTGTTGATTCTTTCGTATCACTCCAAGATTTATCAATCCAATGAACAGCATCGAGAACATTAATTTCTTTTGTCAGAGAAGTGTTGTCAGTGCAATTGTCGATCTTTGTTATGACATGTTTTAACATATGCTTCCTGTATCTGGCTTTGAATGCACGAATAATCCCAAGATCTAAAGGCTGAAGTTTAGACGTAGTGTTCGGTGGGAAAAATTTAATCGTCACGTTACTTAGAGTAACTGAATCAGAATGCGATGTTGCATTGTCAAGAAACAGTAATATTTTCCTCTTTTTAGTTTTCATTTTTTTATTAATCTGCTGTATCCATTCGGTAAAGATGTAAGTTGTCATCCACGCTTTTTTGCTAGATTGCCAAATGACAGGCAAATTGTTAACGTTTATGTTTTTAAAACATCTTGGTTTCTTTGCCTTGCCAATCACTAACGGCGGTAACTTTTCTCCTGTGCTACTGCATGCTAGCATCACTGTTATTCTTTCTTTAGCTAATTTTCCACCTTTGCATGCTTCCCCTTTTTGACCAAGTGTTTTGTCCGGTAATGCTTTAAAGAATAAACCCGTTTCATCTGCGTTAAACACATTTTCAGGTGTGTAATCCCCGACAATATTTTCCAGTTTAGATTTGAAATCGTCAACTACACTTTGATCGACATCGGCACTTTCACCGCAAACTTTAAAAAAGCCAATCGAAAATTTTGACCGCCAGCTTTCTAACCACCCATTTGATGCCTTAAAATCAGTTAAATCCAGGGTTTCTGCCAATTCTAATGCCTTTTCCTGAATAATTGGACCACTCAACGGAATGTTTTTGGCTCTAGCTTGCTTGAACCACTGAAATACTAAGTCATTTAGCTCTCCGTATTTACTTCCCGTATCATGTCGTTTTCTTGCAGATGTTGTGTTGTCGTTTTATATTCACCACTTCTCTTTAAAATGTCTGAAACAGTTGTCTTGCCAATCCCAAACTGTATTGCAAGATCTTTTTGCGTTGGCTTAGGTGTTTTTTCATATTCCGTTATAAGATCGTACTTTAGTTTCAATGTAAGTTCTTTGCGAGACCTTTTCGGCGACGGTGTATTAAGATTGTTATCAAAATCTTTTTTTCTCTTTTTAGGCGTAAATAAATTCTCCATTCTTGTTTGAACTAAATTATTTTAATGACCACTTAATATTGTTTATAAAAACAGTTCACTACAAGAAGTTCACGGTTTAACGCCTCAATAGTTTAATACCCATAAGGACCCTCTTGTGTAAACAATATTGTGTTGATAGACATCGATCAATACTTTATCATGATGTACAGTTAAATTAATTAAACAGACCGGTTTTGACAGGTATTTAATAATGCAATTAAGTGTAATGGGACTTCCTAATGAGATCGGAATTCGGAATACACAGGGACCGGTTTATAGAGGGTATTTTTACAAAGGTTATGAAGGGGAATTTTTGGGACTTTAATTTTTGACCGGAATAGACAGGAATCCGGTTTATTCAGGGTCCGGTTTACCCAGGTTTGACTGTACATGGAAACTTATTAAAACTGAACCCTGCAGAAACATAAACAACCAGAAACCTTCATGATGATGAAGAAATCTGTCTTATTTTAATTCCTGAAAAAGTTTTCTATACTAAAGTCTGCATACAGGAAACTATTTAAAATGAAACCCTCCATTCACCAGTAACTTAAAGAAACTGAACACTTCATATAGTTTATGATATTTTGTAGGAGATTGGTGTATGGTGACAATGTTATACATAACTGACTTTGTTATATTTTGTAGGAGATTGGTGTATGGTGACAATGTTATAGATGTAGATGTGAAATCCTATGGTAAACTTTTTATGGAAGAAGTAAGTAATAATACCTTTAAAGGCACTAGCTGTCAAAGCCATGTAAAAACATTTATCCAAATTATAAAAAGTATAAAAAAAAAACCAATATGCTTGGCATAGGCTTGATAATATGTAGCTTTGTTTCTAGTGTATTTTAGTGTAGATGCCCTCTAATTAACTGTTGAGTTGACCACCAAAGACCTCCAATTGCCATATAAACGATATAAACATAAATATAGATATAAATAGATATCAGACTCATGCATTTGGATTTTTCCATGTCTGTTTTAATTTCATATTATAGCTCTCTAGCTAAAGGGTTAAATTGAAGTTCACATGAATACGGATTCAATTGATAGTTTTCTCATCAGAAGTCATACCAGATTTTCTTATTGTTTATAACTAATTTGTTTTCCCTTATTTTCAAGCCTTATATATATTTCATGTATGTTGTATTTATGGATTTGTTGCCAGACATGTTTAATGTTATATTTTGGTTGTTGCCATTTTTAATGTCATGCTGTTTCTGTTACAGGTGATCAACCCCTTCTACATCTTCCAAATTTGCAGTATTATATTATGGAGTTGTGATTCGTATTATATATATGCTTCATGCATAGCCTTCATCTCACTAGTATCCATAGCTGTGTCATTGTATGAAACCAAAAGGGTAAGACAAATAGACATTTTAATTTTTCAACATATAATTTTAATTCAGAGAAACAATACAGGTTAAGGCAACTTCCCCAATTTTTTTTAGCTGAGGTCATATGATCCTTCAAATTTAACAAAAATGAATAAATAGTTGAATTGTTTAGATGTGGAAATAGAATCTCTTTTTATGTTATCCAAGTAGTCCCTTTATACTCTTATTAGCTGACACAATTCTGTATACATAATACAGTAATTTTTGGATAAAAAATTTAAAAAAACAGGTTCAAAGACTTTTTAAAATTTTAAAATCGAGTTATGAATCAATGTGTTGTAAGTTATGAATAATTCAGTGTTAACTGTTTTCACATAGTTTATTTCTCCATTTTAGCAAAGTATTACCTTACATAATATGGTAGCTTTCTCAACATCGACAATCAGTGTATGTAGAGGGGGAACAGGTAAGGAATGTTTCATTTAATTAGAGGGGAGGGTAGCATTCTCATCATTGACAATTAATGAATGTAGAGGCGGAAAAGGTTTAACGTGTTCAATTTAATTGAGGGGGAAGGTAGAATGGTACTTCCAACATACCACCACAACCAACATATAATTTATTCATGCATTAAATGGACATAAAACTGTGAATGACCAATGTCCAAAAATCAAACTTCCCTACTCGCGGTCCACAAGTTCATTTTAATGGAAAACCCAAGGTGAACTAATTTGGAAGCGAATGAAAAAAGCTTCATTAAGTTAATTTGTTCAGGCAAATCATGATATTTTATTTATTTAGATAAAAGTCAATTTGGGGTAAAGACATCTAGATGCAAAAAAAAACTCAAGAACATGATATATCTGTTTAATTACACGGAGTGTTAATGTACTAAAACGCATTGATGATCGTATCGGATAGAGTATTTTTTTGGCAAATACCACGGCAGACAGGATAAACTAGGCATATCCTTTTGGTAAATACCCCGGCGGCGTTAAAAATGAACGATATTCACTTGATAACAGTAAATTGGTGAAAATACACTGGCTATCAACCAATCAAAATTCCGGATTCTTACATAAGATGTAATTAAGGTGTAACACCACTAATTCAGGCCCGGCCAGAAAGTAGTACATATTTAACACAAAATCGTTCCTACGCATGAGTGTAACTTTCAAAATATGAAGAATATTTAGGTATTTCTGGTATCAAATGAAAGCTGAAGGACTGGTGATCATTGCAGAACACTTTTGGACTTTTAATTTTGAATATTAAAAAAACTGCACCAAATTTTAAAAAGAGGGTACATTTAGTCTGTTTGTCAGATCTGAAGTACCTGTTTTGGTACATCTGAAGTTCTGGGAACCAGTTCTTTCTTATATACCATGTAAGGTATGTTGATTTTTTCAGTAGAAGACACCATAAAGTGTTGCTTTGACATGTAATGATTGCCACTTTATTTGAACTTAAAATGAAAGAGGTGTGCCTGGTTGAAATGGAGGAATTTAACATAGAAAGTAATGGGACCATGAATTAGTGGTGTACTTCCTATTACAGAGAATCACCAGAAATCCAATTTTTAGAAGTTGTACCTATTCCAATGAAAATAAGTCAAATATGATGTTAGTAATCATGTCTAATCATCTTTTTGGGGTCAACCGTCCTGCTTATGGGAAATTTAAGCTCTTAAAATGGCATACTCAAGTATGTTAGCCTTTTATGGTCATACAACATGGATGCAGTTAAGACTTGACTCCAAGTTCTCATTTTTGCATTTTTTCTGATTGAAATCAATAAAACATGTATTTTATGACTTGTTTATGGAAAAAAATAGCTCTTGGTCAAAAATAATCTCATAATTTTTCAAGTTTTTTTGTTTTTCTTATGGTAGCCTTTTACAATCTAGGCAAATGGTATATACTCATATAAGAATTCTAAAATCTCACTGTACATGCAATTTTGGACCAGTTTAGCAAGTTATCTAGCTGAGGGATATATTAATTGCTCCTATTACTCTCTGTTTTACCACAGAATTATAATTCATACAAAATAAAGCCTTTTTCCAATTTCAAGAAAAAAGGGGGGATAATTTCTCATTTATGTCTTAGGTTTGGACTAAGATATTTTTATTTAATGAAGAACTTCTAATAAAGATATGACTATTAGTAAGCACATAGCTTTCCTAATAGAAATTAATAAATAAAACAATGATATTGAGAATAAAAAAAATATATTGGCCAATGGTAATATACATATGCAGTTTTCTTTGAATAACCCATATGTTACTACCAGTCCAATTTGAGCTTAAAATTAATAAAATAGTATTTGGACTAAAGCTTTATATGTTTTTTATTGCTTGAAATTGATCAGAGAATGAAATAAAGTTAAGCTCAAGTCAACATAGCAAGTTTTGTTCTGTTATAGGTGTAACACCACTAATTCAGGCCCGGCCAGAAAGTAGTACATATTTAACACAAAATAGTTCCTACGCATGAGTGTAACTTTCAAAATATGAAGAATATTTAGGTATTTCTGGTATCAAATGAAAGCTGAAGGACTGGTGATCATTGCAGAACACTTTTGGACTTTTAATTTTGAATATTAAAAAAACTGCACCAAATTTTAAAAAGAGGGTACATTTAGTCTGTTTGTCAGATCTGAAGTACCTGTTTTGGTACATCCGAAGTTCTGGGAACCAGTTCTTTCTTATATGCCATGTAAGGTATGTTGATTTTTTCAGTAGAAGACACCATAAAGTGTTGCTTTGACATGTAATGATTGCCACTTTATTTGAACTTAAAATGAAAGAGGTGTGCCTGGTTGAAATGGAGGAATTTAACATAGAAAGTAATGGGACCATGAATTAGTGGTGTACTTCCTTAACTGTAAATCAAACCAGTTAAAGTCCACATCTATTTTGTATCTTAACCCTTATTTCATGTATTTAAAACAGGGGCATAAGTATAAGCATATATAGACCATCAACTCCTGCAGGAGATCATCTTGGGTATCATGTTAAGAATGCTATAAAAAGGATACCTTGTTATTTAAAATGCAATTAACTTCTTTTAATGCTGTATATTCTTGTAGGAACAGGTCACCATTTCCAACCTTTAACAATTGTAGCTCCTGATAACCATTGGTCCAGATAATTATTTATAATTAAAGAAGAAGTTAAGCAGGCAATAATCAATCAATTAAATGAAATATATATTTCC
The DNA here is from genome assembly GCF_036588685.1 of Mytilus trossulus. Taxonomy (NCBI): domain Eukaryota; kingdom Metazoa; phylum Mollusca; class Bivalvia; order Mytilida; family Mytilidae; genus Mytilus; species Mytilus trossulus. The sequence continues at coordinate 9,051,579 of NC_086384.1, forward strand.
AGCACATGAAGATGTTCCTGTTAGTCATTTAGTTCCTGGAGATCTTATATCTATACCACATAATGGTTGTGTCATGACTTGTGATGCAGTACTCACAGCAGGGACATGTATTGTCAATGAAAGCATGCTTACAGGTATGGTTATTGTGAAGTTAAATATAGAAAAGTTGGACAAAAAGTATGTTTATTTGATTAATAAGAGGTATTAGGTATATTTTTAATGAAAAATTAGAACAAAACCACAAAAAAAAGAAGATGCGATATGAGTGCCAATGAGACAACTTTACATCCAAGTCACAATTTGTAAAAGTAAACAATAATAGGTCAAAGTAGGTCCTTCAACAGGGAGCCTTGGCTCACACCAAACATCAAGCTATAAAGGGCCTGTCAAATGACTGTAAAACCATTCAAACAACTACTGTAAATTATTTTCAGACTAAAATACGATTATTTATGTGATATTGATAAAATTCCTGTTTTATTAATATAATAAAATTTCAAAATGCAAGTTTAAACTTTCAGAATAATAAAAACATCGCAATAATTTCTGAATTTACATTGATCATCATTCAAATGTATAAAAAAAACCAAGAAAAACTTATGAACAACATCATCAAATGACAACCATGCTCTTTAAATATTCCTGGAGATGATTTTTTTTTAAAGTTAACACACCAACATGGTTAATCAAAACATACAAGCTACAAACTGAAATAAATTATTATGGTGCTTCCCTGCACCTATATCATCCTGCTCGGTTGCTCCGTAATTCTCGTATCTTAACTTTTTAAAAGACGAGATAAGGCATTCTCAGCAAGGAAATCTTATCAAGCTTGTTTCTTTAATATAAATACATATATCTGTTTTCTGTATTATTTCAGGAGAAAGTGTTCCTGTCACTAAAACACAGTTGTCTCATCAAGAAGACTCAGAAGTATATTCTGCCGATTTACATAAACGTCACACATTGTTTTCTGGAACCAAAGTTTTACAGACTAGATATTATGGTCATGCTAAAGTCACAGCTGTGGTTGTTAGAACAGGTTATTTTTATAAACATTTACACAACACACTGTTTTTTGGGGGCTGGATTTTAAGGAATACACATTATGATCAGACATCATTACAGTTATTGTTGTTAGGATGGTTGATGTCATACCACTATATTTGCTATTGGAAGAAAGTCAGATTGTTTTGATAAATATTCAATATAAATACATCTAAATTTTTTTCTGCCCACCCTGAATGATCCAGTTTATGTTCATAAAACATGAAAATCATTCAAAGCACTTCAGTATTACTTCCCCTAGGTATAGATGTGCCATGCTAGATATGGAACAACTTTTTGGAAGCTTTGTTTTTCAATATTCTTCAACTCTATTTTTAATTTGTATTCCAACTGTTTTGATTCAAAGCACCAAACGTAGACCAAATAAACACTTTGCCTAATAAATAATAACCTGATATCTTTGATCGGTTTTTGAATGTAGTTGTTTATGTATGTCGAATAAATTCGAGTAGCTTCCCTTGAAAAGTATGAGTATGTTAGATGACTACTACCTAGTATTTTCTGATACTTTGCTAAAGTTATTATCATGATGATTAATATTGACATATGCTTTAATGCTATTTTATAGGTTTTAAAACTGCCAAAGGAGAGTTAGTAAGAGGAATATTGTACCCCAAACCTCTAGGATTTAAATTTTACCAGGATGCAATGAAGTTTGTGTTGTTTCTGAGTGCTATAGCTTTAATGGGAATGACATATAGTGTTGTAATACTTGTCAGAAAAGGAGTAAGTGTTTTTACAGTGAAAAGATAATTATTATGTGAAAATAAGGTGGTATGAGTGCCAATGAGATAACTCTCAATCCAAATCACTATATATATGTATAAAAAGTTAACAATTATAAGTCAAAGTACGGCCTATTACATGGAGCCTTGACTCACACAGCATATTTACTTTAATAAACACTAATTTTGTGCCAATCATTTCTTATGGTAGATAATTACGACCATGATTACAACCAAACTTCAAATATCATACAGTTTATCATGCCTCATGAAATCATACATTTGTCATAATTAACTTTGACTTCTGCTTGTCGTTTTCAATTACTGTCAGTTTTGTAGTAATTTTCGAAAGTTTTTTGTTGTTGCAAAATAAATCAACTGTTATTTCATATTTTGATAGCATTATTTGTATACAGCATTTTCTGATGTCAAAGTAAAGTTGTTGTTTAAATTCCATCCATGCCAAATTTTATAATTATTAATTTTTTGCAAATTTTAATTTATTAAAATGTATGTTATTTAGATTATAATTTTTATGATCTATTTAAGGTTGTGATACCAAAGATAATATTACGTGCCTTAGACATTATAACTGTGATAGTTCCTCCTGCTTTGCCTGCTGCCATGACGATTGGAACAGTTTATGCTCAAAATAGATTGAAAAAGACAGGAATATTTTGTATTAGTCCTCCAAGGATTAACTTCTGTGGCAGACTTGATCTGTTCTGTTTTGATAAGGTATGACTTTATTAAGTTTGACAGAGGTTATATGACCTTGGACTGTCTTATATTCTGTAGATTCATTTATTTTCTCTTTATACCAACATATGTGGATTGAAGAAAACATGTCTTTTTGAGGATGTTTGCGAAAGTCTGTACACAAGGCCTAAGAAAATGTGTTCTATTAAACATTTGAATGAGTGGTTTACATTTAACCACAAAATTTATGAAAATTATAAGTGGGTCTCATTGGGGTCTAAGCGTGATGCGGAATTGTCCATTTTTTGTAAGCGTGAAACGTGAAAGTCAAACTATTGTGTCGTGAAAACGGGAAATGAGGTCTAGCAGGATCTGGGAAATGACAAAAAAATGAGAATTGCTTACGTACATAGTGTAAGCGGGAAACGGGAATGTGACAAAACAGTAAGCGAAATCCGGGATCGGCACCCCCCAATGAGACCCCCTTATAAGTATGCACATTTATAATCTGTCTGACACTATCTTCCTGTTTTTGATTACTTTGAATTACCAATGCAGGTTTGGTTAGCACAGCAATGTGTAAATTCTTTTTCTTTCTATTTTCAGACAGGAACACTTACAGAAGATGGATTGGATATGTCTGGAGTTTTACCTGTTCATGATCAAAGGTAATGATAAGAAATAATAAGATGTTCAGTAACCTATAGCTATATATGAAAACACATATCAGATTTTTAGCACAGCATTAAGCAGTCCTTAAACAACAACAAATGGAAGTTTTGAACGACCTTGACTGGCTATACAGCCCTTGCACGGTCGGTTTTTCTTTAAACATGTTAAGACCTGACCACTTTATATTACTGTGGATTTTTTTTTTCTCATGGGTACCATTTTTTGTGGATTAGGAAAACTTATATATCAGTGGATAATTAATTTCATGGTTTTGCCATAGTGTGTATACAAGCCTATAAAAAATAGTCATTCATGGTTCTTCTGTACCCACAAAATCCACAAAAATTGGTATCAAATGAATAATAGTGAATCCACAGTAGTATAACATATAAAGTAGTTAAAGTCAGGAAATTTATATATCTGTCAAGAAAGTGTTAAATTAGAATTGTGCATACTGCAGATTCATTTATTTTTGTGGGTATCAATTTTTTGTGGATTTTTGTGGATATTTGATTTCGTGGTTTGCCAATCTCTGTATACAAAGCCTATTGAAAGTATGTTATTCGTTGAACATTTGAATTTCTGGTTCACCTCTAACCATGAAACCCACAAAAATTGGTATCCAATGAATAATAATGAATCCACAGTAATCATTTTATTTTGTTGACATCCAGGTATTTGGGATTTCATGGCATGGAATGAACTCCTGTTTGCTACATCTTTCAATTTATGAAAAATGTAACATAACATTCCTGGTTTGTACATGAATCAGTCCTTTTAATTTGTTGTTTGATTTTTTTGGAAACCTGCAGTTTATAGCATCATTGTCTCTGGTGGAGAACTGTGTTAGTCTCATTGGCAATCATACCACATCTACTTATTTTTATATAGTTTAATGTCTTCTAAATTTGTTTACAGGTTTGTAGGAGTGGTATACAACCCAGCTGAGCTAGAGAGAAACCATGTGATACAATGTATGGCTACCTGTCATTCTCTAACATTTTATATTATTTTCAGGTTTATAGGAGTGGTATACAACCCAGCTGAGCTAGAGAGAAACCATGTGACACAATGTATGGCTACCTGTCATTCTCTTACATTTTATATTATTTACAGCATACATGTGAACCTCCCGACGGGAGTACAAAACTCCCGTTTTCAGGGGTCTCCTCCCGTCCTCCCGTTTAGGAGAAAAAACTCCCGTGTATGAAATATTTCATGAATGAAAATTTTCAGACGCCATATTTGATCATTTCTTACTACTGTACGGGTGTAATTGACACCTGTGTTAAATTTTACCTGTACATCAAAGAAGATGTATAATTAATTGGCTTCACTTGACAGCTGGGGTGTCAAACATACTGGTAATCAACGATGTTTACCTCTGGCTAACTGCCGTTGTGTTATAAAAACGATGTGTATTGGGAATATTGAAATACATTTTTGTTACTTCCCTTTGTTTTATCCTGTTTTCAGTTATTTTGCTTTTAAAAATGTAAATTGTAAAAAGACTATAAATGATTAATATTTTAATCGAATAATCATAAAAGGATGTTGATTAAATGAATTTAAATGTTTTGGAACAAATAAAAAAATATAAATTTATAAATTATTTTAGCAATCTAGACCTCCTTTCAAGGATTAAATTAAAGTTTATATTTTAAATCTGTTTATCAATTTTGTGACTGATATGTACAATATGTACATTTAGACTAATAAAAGTTCTAGTTAGTTAAATTGGGATTTTAAAACCTTGGGTTTGAGAATTGAAGATGTTAGAATATATAAGATTTTATTGTGTAAGCTTGAAATAGCCAAACATTTTACAATCTTTAAAAGTCTTTTTAAGTTTTCTACAAATATGACTTTCATAATGCTTAAAAGCCATGCAGTACTACTGTTAGTGTTTGTTATTTTTTTAATTAATTTATTATGTTGCAAACAAACATGTAGAGCTTATTTCTTTCTTATTTGTCTATACATTTACCAATGATAAGGAGATGGAGACATGAATAAAAATTTATACAGATAAGATAGATAAATATAATGATTTATTTGCAAGCAGTGAACAATCATTTATCAAAAACAAAGCAAAACTAAACAGGAAACAGATTCTTCTTAATATTTTATTTTATTCAAATAGAAAGGCAATAAGGGTACTTTAAACATATTACAATTTGTAGAAAAAACACAATTTCTACTTCATACGGTTACATTTACGACAAAATTTATGTCGATAAAAAACCTCCTGATCTGAGTCCTAATCTCCTGACCAAAATTTCCAAATCTCCTGATCTGAGTTTCACAGTCCATCACATGTATGTTACAGGTTTATAGGAGTGGTATACAACCCAGCTGAGCTAGAGAGAAACCATGTGATACAATGTATGGCTACCTGTCATTCTCTAACATTGATAGATGGAGAATTGTCTGGTGATCCTTTAGACCTTATCATGTTTGAATCCACTAAATGGGTAAAGTATTTCATATTAAAGCTTTTATTGTAAGACATATATTCAGGTGAAAGAATCTTTTTTACTACAATGTATAAATAAATTTCTTAAATTCTAAATCAGTGTATCCCTTTCCTGACCTGTTGATTATTTTAGTCGAGCCTGCAATATTTGTTGCAAAAAAACCAGAGCAATCCTACATTCTGTTGGTGGTGGTGTCCACAAATATGATATGATTTCTCCAAGAATTATTTCACAAGTACAGAAGAATTAAGATAAAGAACAGATTAGTGAACTTTTGTCTGAATTTGTCACCAACCAATTCTCTTGTAATTTCATTTCATTGATGTTTTGTAGATTTTAGAAGAACCAGGCAGGGATACCAGTAAGTTTGATACCATCATGCCAACTGTTGTAAAACCATGTACAAAGGATACGTTCTTGACTAACGCTAAAGAGGTTTGTTATGGTTTGATGTAAATTTATTATGAATTTCTTTTTAAAGATTAAGATGGATTATTAACAAAATTGTTTTACTCTTAATGGCTTTAAGTAAAATTTATATTTCTTTGCATTGCTTAAATATATTTTATTTTTTATTTCAAGAAGCCATTTATTCTTCATTTACATAAGATCATCTATATGTTTGCATGATATATTTATATTTCAAACTTTTGTTTATAAAAAGTTACATTAATTTTTTAATGTTTTATAGCAAAAAGTAAGTAGTCAATTTGCAACTAAATTTTCTAAAATCTGCTGAGTTCTTTTATTTCTACAGAAGCATTTTGAATTAACTATGCTAATGTTTCCTTGCATCATTAGCTAGAATGCAGTTGTAATAAATGCATTTGCTATTAAGAACATAAACATCTTCACCTTCAACTTTTTCAGCAGTTTAGGAATTAGGGACTTAATAAAATATATCTAATATCTTTTTCACTTTGTTCCTGACTAATTCCATTAAAAGAACAGGTGAATTTTTTTAAAGTTCAATAGTTCACAGATTTCTGATAAGTTACACAAATTGTAGATTTCATTTTTGCATAGCATCAAGATGTCATTAATTTGCAGTGTGTTTTACTATATACAACCTTACAAAACAACATATATCTGTTCAATAGTAGTTCATGAAACCCCCTTTAAGCACCTCTAAAGTTAAACAATGGTTTTCAAAAGTAGGACTCTGCATTGGCAAATGTGATATGAAATGGCTATTACTTGATGAACAAAAAGTAAAAAAATAGCTTGGGATTTGCTTTTTTACCAATATTTACAAAACACATTGAACGATGAGCTTCAAGGTGTAATACCACCATTGATTTTTCCCTATTAGTCTTTGTTAAATTGGTACTTTTAAAAAAATTGTACAGTATTTACCTTTATTTCAACCAAAGAAATACTTTGCATGTGTAAAGTTTAATCCTTTCCAGTGATACAGTGAAAATTTCACACAACATTTCATTGCATATAAGAAAATAATCATCACCGGAAGTAAACAACCCAATTTTTACACTATTATTTACTGGTTACCTGCTTTGGTAGCTATGTAACCTCAACGTTCCAAAATATTTTATAAGACCATCAAATAAAAAAAGAAGGATGCTTTCAGACATCCAACATACATATTTACGACTCAGAAAAATTTAAGTGCATTGAAATGCAGGGTTAATTTTCTACAACTGTCAAATTTAAGGGAATATTTTTTTAGGCCTACTTTTGTATGCAACCGGATGTGACGTACCATGATTTGGTGGTATTACACCTCAAGCAAGACAACATTCAAAACAATTGCAAACACATCTCTAATGTGTGTATATATCAACATGCAAAATACAAATTTGTAGAACAGTTGAATATTTAAAAAAAAGTAATAAATTTTACAAATTAGATAATGCACTGCAAAACAAAATATAATTGCATGGCTGAAAGCTTTTTTACATTGTGCAAAATGTAATCTTATCATATCTAGAAGACAATTGCTACTTTGATATACAAGAATGCCATGATAACTATTAAAATTTCAATTGTGAAATGAATGAGTTTCCTTTTATTTTAGGAATGTGCAGCCTCAATTTTTTTTTTTTTTTATGTAAACATTTTGTATCATTGTTTAAGTTTGTACTCTGGCATTTAATAACCTAATTCAACTTCATTTTAGCTCTTACTTGTGTATAGTTGTTTCATTGGCAATCAATACCACACCTCCACACTTTTATATTCACATGGTATAAACAACCTTTATGTCAGGTATTGCATCATTGATTTAAATTGGATCAGTTTACCCTGAAATCATAAATATTTCAAAATTTCTTTAATTTGCAGAATTAAAGGTTCAATCAATATGTTTCTACACCATTTGGTCTGTCTCTGATTAATTGTTGTCTTATATCAAATATTATTTTATATTACGGATTACAAATGTGTCGAGGTTTGTGATTGGATAACAACACAGAGATGTCAGTATATATTCAGAAAACTGCCAGGGTATATACGACGTTTTTATCCCTAATTGGAACCTCAAAAACGTCATCATAACACCTAACTATGTGACGGAAGCTATCAGACTGTCAGAGGCTTACAGAGGGAAAATAATGACGTGCTTCAGTCAATAATACATTTGATACAAAATCACCCAATTTAATGTTAAAAGTGTTATAATAAATTATTACATACACGATAAAATTATGTTCACAGCAAATTAGAAAATCCTTCACGTATGCCGAACATATCAGGTTGGGTTTTGCAACTTATTTATGTGTTGTCAACAAATATCTGCACTTGTTTATAACATTAAGTCAGGGGTATATATGTGTAATTCAGGTCTCAGAAAGGGTATATACTGTGACATTCCCGGCTTAAGGGATATAAACTCTTTAGCCGGGAATGTCACAGTATTTACCCTGTCTGAGACCTGAATAACTCAATGAATTATTTCTATTCTAATATGACAAATTCATGGTCATTCTAGATATATGGTTCCAGATGAAATATTTAGGATAAAAAGCATCATTTATATTGAATTTGGAGTGAATAACGTAAAAATACCGGAAATGACGTCATAAATAAAACTGAAAAGAAACGAATTGTCAACCGGACACACAAAACTGGAATTCACTTGTATTACGCTTCACTGAAACTGATGAACAAAGGGTAGTAGTCAGCCGAGAATCAGCTTTTTATCATAAAAAGGGAGATATATATACAGTCTGACAGTGACTGTACATAAAAATGTAATATGATAATAAATAATCATACGGTCAATGCAATTTGACTGCGCAAATAGCACAGCTGCAGTGTATACAAAAATTATACATTCAAGTCAAAATTTCATATGATACCTGATTATAATAAATTTTTTGAGGTGGAACATTCGGTGGAATTAAACAATTATATCATGCTTACAAGGGGTATTTGCCCAAAATACCGGTTTGGAGGTAATCAAATTTCCCTCGCCTAACTGCTCTGGAAATTTTTACCTCTCAACCGGTATTTTTGGCAAATACCCCTTGTAAGCATGATATATTTGTATAAAATATTTCTAAAATTTGGCTAAAAAAACTGAAAGGTCCACCTTTTATGTTGAACAGTAATATTTCATGCACTACCAAATATAATTGATGTCAACACTTTTCCAAGCACTTGAGCTATCAGTTATCATGCTTCTTAACATGTTATTCTTTGAAGGTATTAAAATGCATTAAGGGTAATTTATAGGACAACTCAACTCTTGTCATTAAAAAATCTTTACTTTAAAGACTTTTTCTACTCTCCTCACAATAATTTATGATTCAAAAATGATATAGATTCGATTATAAGAATAAAGATAATTAAGTTTAATATCTTTGTAGTGACATATTTATATTGCAGCTTTTCTATAAAAGCATGCAAAACAAAACTTTGATCCACTTGCTTGAATGGTTGCAAACAATAGCTAGGCTGTGTTTTAGTCTGTTAACTATATACTGGGATTTGATTGGACAATAAAAATTGACATACAATGTGGAAATTACCCTTTGAATGAAGTTAGTTTATATAGTCCAATCAAATCCCAGTATATAGTTAACAGACTGAAACAGACTACCTATAGCTTACAAACACCAAAACAAACATAGCAAGCAAGTTGATCAAAGGTTTGCTTTGCATGCTTTTATAGAAAAGCTGTAATAAATTCTGTTATTAGTGTAACCCCAACAGTGGTCTTTTGGAAAGTGCAGAATATTAGAGATTCTATCCCTGTTCATGTTTAATCAAAGACTTTGAAATTGTTTTATTGCCGTTTCTTTTCTAAGCACACATCATTAAGGAGTAAGAACAAAGACCATGAAATTAAGTACTCTGAAAAAATCCTGTATCCTCAAAAATAAACTCAACACAGATACCAGGACTAAATTTTATATATACGCCAGACGCGCGTTTCGTCTACAAAAGACTCATCAGTGACGCTCGAATCAAAAAAAGTTTAAAAGGCCAAATAAAGTAGGAAGTTGAAGAGCATTGAGGACCAAAATTCCTAAAAGTTTTTCCAAATCCAGCTAAGGTAATCATTGCCTGAGGTAGAAATGCCTTAGTATTTCAAAAAATCTAAATTTTGTAAATAGTTAATTTATAAATATAACCATATCAATGATAATTCATGTCAGCACAAAAGTGCAAAAATAAATGAATCCACAGTATTGAAAGTGGAAAGTGTCAAAAGGGTATATAGGTATGACTGAAAAAAATGATAAATGCAATATTTTTGAAATCTGGATAAAATTATATTTGTATATTTTCAGTCTGATTATGAGATTGGTATCATCCGACAGTTTACATTTTCCTCGTCTCTACAAAGAATGAGTGTCATAACGAGGAAGATTGACGATGATCACATGGTTCTGTATTGTAAAGGTGCTCCAGAGAAAGTTACCTCCCTTTGTGATCCAGAAACAGGTATTGTTATATAGATTAGACCATTGGTTTTCCTGTTTGAATGGTTTTACAATAATAATTTTGGGGCCCTTTATAGCTTGCTGTTCGGTGTGAGCCAAGGGTCCATGTTGAAGGCCTTACCTTGACCTATAATGGTTTACTTTTAAAATTGTTATGTGGATAGAGAGTTGTCTCATCCGCAACCATACCACATCTTCCTTTATCTATTTTGTATTAAAATTGACACTGAACCTTGAACACCACTCTGTCTATATACATCAATTTTATCTTTTCTCAAGGATTCTTATAATCTTCAAAGAAATTTGACATCATGAATTGCTTTTTTTTGCCACTCAGATTGAGCTATTAGTTTTTTTTTGAAGAAAAAAAAATTAACAACTGACAATATCTAAAAAATAATTTATTTTTTTGCCCCACCTACGATAGTAGAGGGGCATTATGTTTACTGGTCTGTGGCTCCGTTCGTTCGTCTATGCGTCAATTCGACCGTTTGTCCAGCTGTGTGTCTCTTCAGGTTAAAGTTTTTGGTCAAGGTAGTTTTTGATGAAGCTGAAGTCCAATCAACTTGAAACTTAGTACACTTGTTGCTTATGATATGATCTTTATAATTTTAAAGCCAATTTAGACTTTTGACCCCAATTTCACGGTCCACTGAACATAAAAAAATGAAAGTCTGAGTTTCAGGTTAAAGTTTTTGATGAAGCTGAAGTCCAATCAACTTGAAACTTATTACACTTGTTGCTTATGATATGATCTTTATAATTTTAAAGCCAAATTAGACTTTTGACCCCAATTTCACAGTCCACTGAACATAGAAAATGAAAGTGGGAATTTCAGGTTAAAGTTTTTGGTCAAGGTAGTTTTTGATAAAATTGAAGTCCAATCAACTTGAAACTTAGTACATATATTCCCTATAGTATAATCTTTCTTATTTTAATGCCAAATTTGATTATAGGTCCTTGAATTTAGAAATTCACTCAAATAATAAATTTTATAAATCAATAATTTCAATCTAATCCTGATAACATTTTTTGGGATTATCATTTTGAATTATAATAGGTCCAAGGACACAGTTATCGTCCTTTGGTTTTCGTTGTCTACGAATATTAACCCTAGTGTAAACACTGTATAACTCGCATATTTTATTTGATACACTTTCCCAATTTATTTCTTGATATTAAATGCATGAAATAATAAGAAGGGGGATGTTATTACTTGTCAAAAAAATTTGGGTGCTGAATCTTTCTGTTAAGTAGTGAATTGGTCCAGTTCTAAAAGGTCAATTTTTATCACATCTGAAGCTGCCAAACTGACATTAACACCCTCTTAACACAGAATTGTCAATATTTTGAGTTAGAGCTGGTAGAAGTTTCTATAATTTTGATATTATTTGTCTCACTGGTAGTACACTACACTGAAAAAATCTTTTTGAGAAAGAGCATAACTGAAGAAGAAATAACTGTGTTCCCGGGCCTAAGAGATGGATTCCTGAAATCTAGATTCTGTACTTTGGAAACTTTCCTGAATGATTTGCTGGTTTCAGTTTGTCAAACTAAAAAAAAATAAAGGATTTACATCTTTGGTTTACAGAAATTCTGTTAAAATGTGCCATTTTGGCATTCTACGGCTATAATAAGCATATTAAAGCAGTTTACATTTTATGCCTAAGAGGCATGCTGACTTTCTAACTGACAGCTTTTTATAGGACCGCAAAATTTGAAATTTTTTTCGTCGTATATTGCTATCACGTTGGCGTCGTCGTCTGCGTCGTCGTCCGAATACTTTTAGTTTTCGCACTATAACTTTAGTAAAAGTAAATAGAAATCTATGAAATTTAAACACAATGTTTATGACCATAAAAGGAAGGTTGGTATTGATTTTGGGAGTTTTGGTCCCAACGTTTTAGGAATTAGGGGCCAAAAAGGGCCCAAATAAGCATTTTCTTGGTTTTCGCACAGTAACTTCAGTTTAAGTAAATAGAAATCTATAAAATTTGACACAAGGTTTATGACCACTATAGGCAGGTTGGGATTGATTTTGGGAGTTTTATTTCTAACTGTTTAGGAATAAGGGGCCAAAAAAGGGCCCAAATAAGCATTATTCTTGGTTTTTGCACAATAACTGTAGTATTAATGTATAGAAATCAATGAAATTTAAACACAAGGTTTATGAACACAAAAGGAAGGTTGGGATTGATTTTGGGAGTTGAGATCCCAACAGTTTAGGAATTAGGGGCTAAAAAGGGGCCCAAATAAGCATTTTTCTTGGTTTTCACACCATTACTTTAGTATAAGTTAATAGAAATCTATGAAATTTAAACATAAGGTTTATGACCATAAAAGGAAGGTTGGAATTGATTTTGGGAGTTTTGGTCCCAACAGTTTGGGAAGAAGGGGCCCAAAGGGTCCAAAACTAAACTTTTGTTTGATTTCATCAAAAATGGAATAATTTGGGTTCTTTGACATGTCAAATCTAACTGTGTATGTAGATTCTTAAATTTTGGTCCCGTTTTCAAATTGGTCTATCGGTACATTAAGGTCCAAAGGGTCCAAAATTAAACTTAGTTTGATTTTAACAAAAATTGATTCCTTGGGGTTCTCTAAAAATGTACTTAGATTTTTGATTATCGGCCCAGTTTTCAAGTTGGTCCAGATCAGGGTCCAAAATTAAACTTTGTTTGATTTCGACAAAAATTAAATCTTTGGGGTTCTTTGATATGCCAAATCTAACTGTGTATGTAGATTCTTAATTTTTGGTCCAGTTTTCAAATTGGTCTTCATTAAGGTCCAAAGGGTCCAAAATTAAACTTAGTTTGATTTTAACAAAAATTAAATTCTTGGGCTTCTTTGATATGCTGAATCTAAACATGTACTTAGATTTTTGATTATGGGCAAAGTTTTCAAGTTGGTCCAAATCAGGATTCAAAATCATTATATTAAGTATTGTGCAATAGCAATAAATTTTCAATTGCACAGTATTGTGCAATAGCAAGAAATTTTCAATTGCGCAGTTTCATTCAATAGCAAGAAATCTTCAATTGACAGTATTGCACAATAGGAAGAAATATCTAATTGCACAATCAATTTTCAATCGGTGTTATCTTTCTTTGTCCAGAATAGATATTTGTGCAATAGCAAAATATTTTCAATATTCTTTGAAAATTTGAGTTATCTTTCTTTGTCCAGAATAGTAGTTGAATCAACTTAAATCATTGTTTTATACACTATACAATGTATTTTTACTTTTACTACCAACTGATAAATTAAAACAATCTTTACCATTCAGTGATAACAAGCCCTTTTTTTTACATTTTAATATTTGATGATGTATTTAAATGAGCAGTTATTGTTGCAAACTCCATTAGAAATTTGAAGTGAGATCAGTTTTGGAATAAGGGAAAGGGGGTGTGAAATTTTTTTTTGGGGTGGGTCCATTTTTCTCATTTCAGATTTCATAAATAAAAAGAAAATTTCTTCAAACATTATTTTGAGAGGATTAATATTCAACAGCAAAGTGAATTGATCAAAGGCAAAAAAAAATTTAAGTTCATTAATTAGACCATATTCATTCTGTGTCAGAAACCTATACTGTGTCAACTATTTAAACACAATCCAAATTTAAAGCTGAATCAAGCTTGAGTGTTGTGTCCATACTTTCCCCAACCGTTCAGGGTTCAACCTCTGCGGTCGTATAAAGCTGCGCCCTGCAGAGCATCTGGTTTGTTCCTGATATTTGTGTTTCTATGCTTAAATCAAATTTAATTAACCATTTGTGAACTCTGAATATAGAGAAAAGTAGATTATCACAGAAAAAAAGTGCAGCATATTTTGTATTCATGGTCCTGGTTAAACGGCCTAATTAATGTATGTAAAATGTGAAGCACTTTGTACATCAAATCTGTAGTCATCACAAATATTTCACTAAATCTGTAAAACAGGCACTTTACTATATTCAGTACACCTTTCTCCTTTATAGGCTACCTTATTTTTTTCCTGTATGATAGTAAGTGGTTCAAATTTATGCCTAAAAAGAATAAAACTAAATGCAAGTTTTCCAGTGAAAAGTGAAAAAAACTGGCTGTCAGACCATATTGTCTTTCAAAAAATATAAATGCAAGAGTCCTTTTGCAATTAGACTTCTTGTAATACAGTATCATAACACCTTAGCATAGAAATGTGCAAAAAGTAACACATTTTCACTTCTGATAGCTTCTGTGTGCATTTTTATATGTCAATATGGACTACCGCCTAAATCGACTCTAAATAATTCTCAGTACTACATGGTCCAAGACCATGTTATACTCATGTGGTATACTTTTTGTAACTTTTCTATACATTTAAAGTACATTTAATATGTATGAAAAAATAATACAGGCTTAAAAAACTACAAAAAAATCAAATTGGCTGAGAAAAATGCATATTTGTATAAGGCTTCCCTGAATTGGAAAATCTCTATTTTCAGGCATAGGCTCATTTAAATTTGACTTTGGAATAATTACAATACATCTGATATATAAAATGAGTATGCAGATACTTTTAATACTTAATATCTAATATTCAAGAGCATTAAAAATCAAATTTTTGCCAAATTTCAAATTTTTGCCAAATTTCAAATTTTTAGGAATAATTTTGACAGTTGAAGATATTTAATTTATACGTCAAAAATAAACATCCAAATCTCAATACTAAAATGAACCCAGTTTTTGTCGAGCCTGCAACTTTTTTTGCAGAAAGCTCGACATAGGGATAGTGATCTGGCAGCGGCGGCGGCATTAGCTAACTCCTTAAAAGCTTTATATTTTAGAAGCTGGAAGACCTGGAGGCTTCATACTTTGTAAATAGATGCCTCATGTTACCAAGTTTCCGTCAGTCACATGTTCAATGTCCTTGACCTCATTTTCATGGTTCAGTGACCACTTGAAAATAAAGTTCAGATTTTTTGTAATGTTGTATTCTCTCTTATTATAAGTAATAGGATTACTATATTTGATATGTGCGTACCTTGCAAGGTCCTCATGCCCGTCAGACAGTTTTCACTTGACCTCGACCTCATTTCATGGATCAGTGAACAAGGTTAAGTTTTGGTGGTCAAGTCCATATCTCAGATACTATAAGCAATAGGGCTTGTATATTAGGTGTATGGAAGGACTGTAAGGTGTACATGTCCAACTGGCAGGTGTCATCTGACCTTGACCTCATTTTCATGGTTCAGTGGTTATAGTTAAGTTTTTGTGTTTTGGTCTGTTTTTCTCATACTTTATGCAATAGATCTACTATATTTGTTGTATGGAATGATTGTAATTATAACATGTCTAGCGGGCAGATGTCATCTGACCTTGACCTCATTTTCATGGTCGAGTGGTTATATTTAGGTTTTTGTGTTTTGGTCTGTTTTTCTCATACTTAATGCAATGGATCTACTATATTTGTTGTATGGAATGATTGTAAGGTGCACATGTCTAGCGGGCAGATTTCATCTGACCTTGACCTTATTTTCATGGTCGAGTTGTCAAAGTTAAGTTTTTGAGTTTTGGTCTTTTTATCTAATACTATATGCCATAGGTCAACTATATTTGGTGTATGGAAGTATTTTATGATCTATATGTCAGTCGCACACGTTTAACATGACCTCGACCTTAAATTCATGGTTCATTGCTCAGTGTTAGATTTTTTGTGTTTTGGTCTATTTTTATATAAGTAATAGGTCTACTATATTTGTTGTATGTAAGCATTGTTAGCTGTACATGTCTGCCTGGCATGGTTTATCTGACCTTGACCTCATTTTCATGGTTCATTGGTCTTTGTTTAGTTATCTTGGTTATGTGACAGTTTTTAATAAAGCTTTATACTTAGGACTATTAAAATCATATCAATGATTAGTAAAGACGGCGAGACATTTCAGCGTGTGCACTCTTGTGTTGTCTACGAATATAGTCCCTAGTGTAAACAGTGTACTGTGAAAGTACTTTAATTCGTGGGTATCAATTTTCGTGGTTTGAGCAATATTCACATGTTCGTGGGTTTTTAAATTCATGGATTTTAGTTTCCTAAAAAAAAAATGAAAAATTCAAGCCTTAAGAAACAAAGGTTACAAATAGTCTGGATTTAGGAAATTGCAATGTAAACATTGACCTGTGTAAATCGTAGTGATAACACTAATTAACCAATGATAAAGTGATCAACAGATTAAAGACCATCAAAGGTGTTAATTATGCCATAAACATAATACCTAAAAAAAAACAGTAACATAAACAAACGATGGATCTTTCCATGACTTGATTCAATGGACACTGGTTGTTTTATTTCGTGGGACACTTAAATTCGTTGATAAAGTCATCCACGAAATCCACGAAAATTGGTACCCCACGAATAAAAGTACTTTCACAGTATAACTTGCATGTTTTATTTGATACACTTTCCCAATTTATTTCTTGATATTAAATGCATGAAATAAAAAGTAGGGGGATGTTATTACATGTCCAAAAAAAATTTGGGTGCTGAATCTTTCTGTTAAGTAGTGAATTGGTCCAGTTCTAAAAGGTCAATTTTTATCACGTCTGAAGCTGTCAAACTGACTTTTACACCCCCTTAACACAGAATTGTCAATATTTTGAGTTAGAGCTGGTAGAAGTTTCTATAATTCTGATATTATTTGTCTCACTGGTAGTACACTACACTGTAAAAATCTTTTTGAGAAAGAGCTGGTGCGATTTTTTTAATTTGAATTTATTGTCTAAAAGAAATGCACTACGAAATAACTGTGTTCTCGGGCCATAACTGTCAAAATAAAATTGAGGAAGGAAACAGGGATTGTTTCAAAGAGAAAACAACCCTACAAAAGAGAAGAAAACAGTCCAAGCTTAAGGCCACAAATAGGTCTTCAATACATTGAGAAAATCCTGCCCTTGGAGGTTGGCTTCAGCTGGCCCCCAAACAAAAATGTGTACTTGTTCAGTGAAATCTTTTTTTTTACCTTGTCATTAACATTTATTAGTAGTTATAAGGTTATACCGGTATACTTGTTACAGGTTATAAGTTTCGACAAATGTGTTCTTCTAAAGTTTTTTTATTGCAATAAATGAATGTTAAGAACTGATTTTTTTTAATGCATGTCAGACTGGACGTTGAGCTTGCTGTGCTTTAGAATGGCTGTAGGCAATCTTACATGAACTTTCTTCTACTGCTAAATGACCAAAAGGGTTGAAAGCCTCTATGATGTTGTCTTTGATTTTATAAGTAAAGTCCTTGTTTTTCAGTTCTGACATTTTCGTTTGTAATTCATTTTCACTTTCTTGTAAGAACTTAATCATATGATGAACCATAATGAAGGCTTGTTTATTTGACCCATGGTCACTGATAAAACGAACTTCCTTTAAATGTAAGTCATTCTTTTCTTTACAACGGATAGCATCTAATTTCTGAGACCTCAGTTGGGCAGTCATGATGTCCATTTTATCATTTACATTTTCACTGCATTTTTTTTCTAATAGTTTTATTTTGTTGATAACTTGATTTCTAATGAAGAGATATTTATTTTTAATTTCCTCTCCTTTTTTTATCACTTCTGTAGCAACTTTTTCTCTGTCATCAGCAATCATTTGATGTGTTTTAGAAATATGTTCAAAGCGATCTATAAAATCTGAAAGTAAACACGATTCTTGAACTCCGTCTGAAGCAGATTCTAGTGACATTGTATTTGTACAAGCCTTGTGATGATCAGCAAGACAATCTCGACAGCACATTTCTTCGTGCTGAGTGCAGTAATATTCCAGCTCTTTACCATGTTTTTCACATTTCATGTTAAACATGGAATAGGAGTCTCTGAATTTTATATCAACAATATGATGATCCTTGAATCCTTTAAATGATTTGTGGCTAGAAACACAGTATGAACATAATGATTCCTCACAATCCATACACCAGCTAGAAGCTAACGCTCAGTGTAAAATATCGACAAATATAATGCCTACCCATGTTAAAATGAGCATAGAGCATGACATGAAGGAATTATTTCTAGATTTTAAGCTCTGATGGCATCAATTGTGGATTTGATGGTCGCAAATTAATTTTACTGGTGCACATTCTTGGAGACAGTAAACAGGTATTTGCGACCATCAAATCCCTAATTGATGCAGTCGGAGCTTAAAATACAATATTGTTATCTCCATTCTAATGAAACTGACAGAAAATAACGTTAAAACATGTATTTAAAATCTGACATATGCTGTCTGGGCTTGCGCGTACATACCAAAGCATTGTCAATTGATGCCATGTAAATAAGTGACGTGTATCCAATCAAAGTGAACGTTACAAAGGTTGTTGCATTAAAAATAATATTTGTTGTATTGTTTTATCATGACAAGTCACAGATCAAGTTTGAATTTTGTTCTGGTCTGATAAATTTGTGCAGAGTTATGGTCCTTGGATTTAGAAAATTCACTCAAATAATTTATTTTTGTCATGCCTAAAGATATTAACTTGAAAATTGGTGCATAGTTTGATCATGATGAGTTACAGATCAAATTTGAATTTTGTTCTAGTGTCGTAATATTTGAACCCCTTGAAAAGTGAACTTGAGGTCAAAATACCATATGGAAAATTGACTCCGTTGTCATTATACCCCATGGTAAGAACAGCTAGAATTTTTGATATTTGAGGTCTATAGTAGGGGGTTCAACATACCATGGACTTATTTTTCAATGTTTATCACCAAATTTTTTTTTCTAAATTTATGATTTAATCATAATTTTCTTTGGTTGCTATGGAAAATACTTCTGTTTCTATGAGGAAATAAATGATTACTTTTAAAAAAAAGTTTTCATTCAGGTTATTTACCCCTTATCTCATTGTTTTTTCTTAGAAACGAATTGATATTACAAAGTAAACTCAAAATTTAACAATATCCATTATATTTGGATATATTTGTTACCATGGCAACAATATTAAAAATAATTTTTGTAAATTTTGAATTATTGACTTCAAAAGTAATTAATATTTTATTAAAGTTGGCATATTTTCAGCATTTTATTGAAAAATCCTATGCGAATTAAGTATGTAAAAAAAAATGTCCCTGGAAGCATATTTTTATGGTTGTTGAAATATAGATAACAGAAAAATATCCATCATCTTCTGTTGGCATAATACCTCACTGTAAAAATGTTAAATCTGATTGGTGGGGGGACTTATAATCATTACTCACACTGATGCTGAATATTATTTAATTGAAAAATAAAAAAAATTATCATTGAAAATTTAATCTCACTTTCCATAAGCAGAACATTTTAAGGATTGAACGTTGAATTTCGAAAGTAAGTTTAAAATATAGCTTTTGTTGCAATATTCTACTAGTGGGAATGAACACTCCAATTTGATCTCTCTGGTATTTTTTATAACCTGTTATAATTCAAAAAATTAAACCCTCTCTTATGCCAGTTTTTTTTCAAGGTAAACATTTTGACTCCTTTAAGCCATTGTTTATAATCCTTCATTTCAAAATCTTATTGTAAAACTCTATATATATTTCCTCTGAAAAATATAAACCTAACTATGATAAATAAATTTGATAGGACAAGATAATGCTAATTTCCTACCTTTTAATATATTTTTCAGTGTTAGCTTATTAGCCTTATTAGATGCGATGTGAAATTCGATCATCAGTCTAACAAATACAGCTGTTGCAGTCATTTACTAGATATTTTATAACATTTTATTGATTCATGCAGCAATGCTTGATCGATGTCTTTTTTTGAGATAGTTCAGTAATATAAGTTGAAGACATATAATGAAACAATTTTTAAAATTTTAGACTTACAGAAACTTTTTGTATCCTATTTTAATCATCAACTGCCAACTTTTGACATGGTATGTGTCCTTAAATGAAGAAAATGTTGGTCTACAGCTACTTTATTTTAGATATATACTTGCATACAGTTTCTTTGTAAATCAAAATTTTATTATAAATTACTATTGACTAATTGGGCGTATTGTATTTCCGCTAATTTTTCAAAGTCCCAATGCTACGTTTCCGCAAATTTAAAGTAAACATTTCTGCAATTTGTATTTATTACTTTTCCGGAAATTAACCTGGTAAATTAAAAATATTTGAATATATATTGACTTGGAAAATGTTGCTATGTCCTTATACAGAGACAGGCGAAAGCAGTTTCCAAAATTACCTAAATGTAGATTAGAAATTCACGAAACATTAAGACAAATAGATTTGTGAACACTAACAAAACTGAAACTTATTTTCACTTTTAATTGGTCAATGATTTTGATTCAGGAATCGTTATACTTTCATGTTTATCAAACTTGGTATGTCTATGTAATGGAATGACTGATATTTTCAAAGATGGCACATTTAAATCCTGTCCGAAATTCTTCTACCAACTGAGTTTATTCGATACATTGTTGTCAAAATAGTAACTACATTTGTCTTGTATTTTACGATGTGTTATTGAAACTGCAAACAACATCTGATATAAAGATGAGATCTCTAACTGTAAAAGCACTTGTTTGGAAATGTGAAAAGGAGAAGATGGACTTCCTTCTCGAACAAAATACAAAACTTGTAAACGGTGAATGTACTACCATGGACTTTGTAAGGCGTGTTGGCTACAAATATTCTGACAGACCTGACTTATGAACTCGTATCAAGATATTTCTGATTAGTGCTGACTTTTGAACATACGTTTTCATAGATTTAAATGATGAATTTTACTTGCATGTTATGATGACCTTTGACTTACTTAATATTTATTTTATATTATGGCTTTGCTTTTGATCAACAGGTATTCCTCATTATTATTTGTGGAAGAGCAATAATTTATTTTTCCGGAATAGTTACTTTTTTTCCGGAAAAGTAAGATATTTATTTGCGGAAACGTAAACTTTTTTTTCCGGAAACGTTATCTTTTTTTTCCAGAAAGGTAATGCCAATTTGCAGAAACATAAAACGCGGATTAATAAATGTGAAAAAGTAATATATCAAATTTAATCAGTTGATAAGAGTTTTATTAGTATCTTATCCTTGTGTAAGTTTTTTGAATAAAATTTGGTACATGATAATTGTGTATTGATATCAATGTTGATTCACATGCTTTTTGAATTTTTGTTTTTGTTTTTATTGAATTAATAATGGCTAAGATTACATGTTCTAACTTCTAATTAATCATCCTTGTGTTGTCAGTTTCTTTCAGTCCATTGGTTTCTCAGTTTAAAGAAAAGTTTTTTTAAATACAAGTGAAAACATTATGGACTAAAATCACTTATACAAAGTTGTAATAATTGTCTCAATATAAATGTCTTACAGAGGCTTGTATAAAGAACTTCATCCTCAATCAATAAATGTCTTACAGAAGCTTGTTTAAAGAAATTAAAATTGAAAACAAGATAAAAGAAAGGTTCTGACTACTGTTAGCTTAAAAATGTCTGGATCAAAGCACTGACAATGCTTTGATTACTGATTTGTTTGTTAAAGTTATCATTGATTGATCTAAATATCAGTGTTAATGTTATGTATAGTTTACATGTTAAAGTTTTGCCATAATGATTCAATATTTGCTTTATACTATCAAATATATAAAGTGAGTTCACAGTCAAAAAAAGTCCTATCATTTCAACAAAAATCGATAATTTTCAAAAAATTATTACAAAAAAACTGTATGAGCAATTTTCTAAATACATGAAATATAGATACCAAAATATGTAGAAATATCTGAAGTTTTTGTTTATTTGGTTATGATATTATTCATGCTTATTTTAATTTTCTGACGAGATAAACACAATGAAAAAAAAAATCTTGAAAAGTTTGCTATCATTCTAAGCAAATTAAAATCGTAAAAATTTGCATTTGTGTTTAACTTATCAGATGATGAAAACAAAACTCAAGAATATTATGACTAAATAAACAATAAAACTTCAGACATTTTTACATCTTTTGGTATCTTGGTATTTTGGTAAAATCGCTCATACAGTTAGTTGGTAATATTTTTTTGAAAAATATCTATTTTGGTTGAAATGTTAGGACATTTTTTGAGTGAGAACTCAGTCTTGGTTTTTCCTCACTTTTCTTAAATAGAAGAATATATTTTATTTTGTAGTTCCTGATAATTTTCATGAAATATTACACCAATACTCAGTGCAAGGCTACAGAATTATAGCTCTAGCTTACAGACAATTAGACCCTAAACTATCATGGCATCAGGCACAGAGAATATCAAGGTATTACTCATATTATGTATTCAGGAGAGAAAGCAATCAATTTAGTAAAGGGTAGAAGTGTTGCATTAACTACATTAGGCAGCATAGGGTACACTGGGAATCATCTTTTATGTATATTGAAGTATATTGTCAATTATTTTCAAAATTTTAAATTTCAAAAAAAAATATTTTGATTTATGTAAGGTGGTACCTAACACTTCAGGGAGATAACTCTGTGAAGTCAGCTTAACGTTCTATTTATGTTGTGTTGTAAAAGGAATATTAAGCTTCTTAATGATCATAATTGGTGTTTGTCAAATTGCTATATAACCAGTGTAATTTTTCTGACAAAACGGTTGGTTCAAATTTTTTCTCATCACTTGGCGTCCGGTGTGGTCCGGTTTCGTCTGTTGTCTGGCGTCTTCGTTGTTAACTTTTTACATTTTGAACTTCTTCTAGAGAACCACTGAATGGAATAAAACCAAACATGGCGGACCAAATGTTATTACTTTGTAGCTGATCCATCATCCAAGATGGCCGCCAGCGGGGGACTTAGTTTAACATAGGACCCTATGGGAAATGCATACAAATGATTTCTTTTAGAGAACCACTGAATGGAATGAAACCAAACATGGTATGAATGTTCCCTATGAGGTGCTGACCAAGTGTTGGTACTTTGTAGCTGATCCATCATCCAAGATTACCGCCAGCGGGGGACTTAGTTTAACATAGGACCCTATGGGAAATGAATACAAATGATTTCTTTTAGAGAACCACTGAATGGAATAAAAACAAACATGGCATGAATGTTCCCTAGGAGGTGCTGACCAAGTGTTGTTACTTTTTAGCTGATCCGTCATCCAAGATGGCCGCCAGCGGGGGACTTAGTTTAACATAGGACTCTATGGGAAATGCATACAAATGATTTCTTTTAGAGAACCACTGAATGGAATGAAACCAAACATGGCAATGTTCCTTATGACATGCTGACCAAGTGTTGTTACTTTGTAGCCAAGCTATCAACCAAGGTGGCTTCCAGCAGGGGACTTGGTTTAGCATAGGACCCTATGGGGAATACATACAAATGTCTTCTTTTAGAGAACCACTGAATTGAATGAAAGCAAACATAGCATAAATGTTTCTTTCTTAATCAGGTGCTGGCCAAGTGTTGTTACTTTGTAGCTAAATTTTGTCTTTTTATATGATTTCAAAAACCTAAGTAGAATCAGGTGAGTGATACAGGCTCTTGAGAGCCTCTAGTTTTATTTTTTTTTAAATTTTGCTAAAGTGTAAAAAGTAATACTTTGACAAAATTTTATGAAAATTGAACAAGCCAAATTAATTTTAGTGAAAGTGTTGGGTACCACCTTAATAACTTCATTTCTAATTTCAGAGATAAAATGGAGCACAGTTTAACATTTGCTGGTCTCCTGTTCATGCAAAACAAACTGAAACAGGAAACCAAACCTGTGATTGGTATACTAAATGCTGCTAACATCAGGACTGTTATGATCACAGGTATGTTTTAAGTTGAGGAATAAAAAGTAAAAGTATATTTTGATTTAAAATTGGACTTTTAAGGAACTTGACACCTGTTAGGACACTTATAAATTTTTATAATTAGCAAACATATGTCTCTTTCCTAATCTGAGACAGCCTTTTAGAGATTTGCTGGTACCTTGTGATGTCCTATTGCATTGACAAATAGATGTTTTTTGACAAACATTTTAGCAGGCGAAACATTAAGCCCCTTATGCTTATAATTATGTAATATCAAACAGAAAACAATATTTGTATCATGTGTCATAAAAAAAATTATATCACCTACTGATTGATTTGGTATTGTGGTAGATATTTTAAGAAATAAACAATCAATTGTAGTTGTCAAAAAATAAATTACAAAAATTGTTTGTCAAATGCAAATTGATTTTGCTATTATAATATTACACAGTTATGATATGTATTTGAAGACATATGCATGCATTCAAGATGAATAATTTCAGTAATCAGTATGTAAATTGTAATTGCAGGTGATATGATGCAGACCGCTGTGAGTGTGGCTAGGACATGTGGTATGATACCTCCTTGTGATGACGTTGTTATAGCTGATGCTCATCCACCAGACAGTCGGGGACCAGCTAGGATAGAATGGATACCATTAGAGAATCCAGTTCAGGATAACATTCCAGAAGGGGAATCTCAGGTGAGAACAGATATACTATATATACTAAGAAAGGAAGGATTTTATGCTAATCATGAAATATTTTTTCTTTCCTATATTATTAAGAAAAAAAATTAAGGAATTTAATGTACCCCTAGCCTAGTATCTATTTTGTCTTGCCTTTGACAGAAGTTGCAGGAGGTTTAGACATAGGTGACATCATGGTCCTTGACAGCAACAACAATTGTTAAGCTTTCTGCTTAAGTTAGTTTGGTAGGAACTACTTGCGATATATTATTGATATTTTGTATGTTGATGCATTACTATCAGTACATATCAGTTTGACGACAATTTTAAGGCCCTTCTCCCTTAGGTCATGATCCATTAACTTTCAATTAATTAGTTTACAACGTTAAATTTCTGGCTTAAGTTAGTTAGATAGGGAATTATGATGATAGACAATGAAATTTTGTATAGTTATCAACCATTTCAAGGTACTGCCTGCTAGTTCATAATCCAGTGCTTCAAATAATTAGCAATTTTCAATGTTAAGTTTTCTGCTTAAGTTATTTTAATAGGAACTATTTAAAGCAGACAATAAAGATGCATAAATATCAGTTCATCTCAGTTTGTTGATATGTCTAGCCATTTTGAATTAATTAGCAATTTTTCAAACGTTTTTATAATGTTGCTTATATAAGTGGTTTCTTACTAAAGGAATACAGAATTATATATAAAGTAAGTTAATTGTTGATTTGTTTTCTTTCAGTTAAAAAATTCTGAATCGACATGAGTTTTTTTTCTGTTAATATTTGTTTGTTTGCATGAAAAATATTTTCAGTTATAAATTAAAAAAAAATCATATTTGACAGATATTTCCCATTATCTAATCTGTCTTTTATGTTGAAAGTGGTTAAAATGACTCCTCATTGATAACAGATTTAAAGAGAAAATAGCTAAATGGAATGGTATAAAAAAGTGAATATGAAATGTTATGTTGCATGGTTTATCAAAATATTAAAATATTTGAATAATATGGCATTTATAAAACACATGATTGTGGTTGACATAAATTTGAAGCAGTGTTTATTTACCTCTGTTCATTAATACATTAAGAAGATACAAATAAAGATGAAAGTACAAAATTACAAAATAACTTCAAAAGGAGCAAGAAGAGATAGGTGGACAGGGTAAAGGGTGTTTGTTATACATGTTTCATTTGTCATTCAAATCCAAACTAAGTCAAAAGGTGACATGCATGTGGTTTGTATATTATAGGGTTACCAGTCAGTAGATATGAGAGAAAACCTGGAGAGAACTCACCTGGCTGTTACTGGGAAATCATGGAAAGTTATTACAGATTACTTCAAAGATCTTATACCTAGGGTATGTAATTATTTATCTAGTTTGTAGCCAATTTATAGGTTTTCGACCAGTTGACTATCTTATCAAAGATACTGTGGTTAGTTTGATCTCAGTTCTTTATTAGTTGAACACCAATAATGACGTCAAATTGTTTTATCTTCCTATGTATTTGTTATTGTGAAGTCTAACAAAAAGGTGACCATTGCTGATAACATTACATAAATGAATACTTCTGTATGCAGATCATTAGAAAAAGTTAAAGATTAAATAGTCTACATATTGTATAAAAATCATTAATAAAACAGATCTTATCACTTAATCTCATACACAAGGCTCTTTTTGCACTCTCAAAAGTTTAATTGTAAACACCTTTAATGCTCAACAAGTTTGAAATTTAAGTGACAAGTGGAAATACTTTGACATAGTTTGCATTGGATTTGTAGAAGATGTTTATATGGCCAATGGAAAGTTTAAAGGAGTAGGTCCAGTTAGACCCCCTTTTGGCCCCAAAATATAGCAGTTGTTCAAAATTGTTAAAATGTAAACCTCCAGTTATTTATTGTACAGTAGAATGCTTCTGCTACATAAATATGGGCTGTTTTTTACAATACAATGCACATATATCGGGTATTAGCACCAGTTAGTCATGCTAAATTACTGAAATCTTCACAATTTTTAGCATTTTAGTTAAATTTTAGACGGTTTTCGTGTGAAACGAAAGTGGCCACATTCGTGTTCATCCTTAATATTAAAATGTAAGTTGTATTTTATGATAATACATAACATATATAAAGATTAAGGATGAACACGGATCACTGTCATTTTTGACAAAAAACATCTGAAAAGTGACATTTTTCGGCATATTTGTTAGATTTTTCATATTTGAGCTTGAATCAGGTCAATTTTAATGACTAAATCAGTTAAAATCTTTCACATAAACTAATTCATTCAAATGAAATAGACACTTAACTGTTTAAAAAGTGGTCAAAATCTTACGTCAGATGAACCTGAAATTTGAGGCCAAAATCGGTTCTTACGGGACCTACTCCTTTGTCAATATTGAAGTGAAAATTGAGTAGAAAGTTTTGATATAAAATAAATATATGTGTGGTCTTTTCTTTATTCCATAGAAATCAATTGGCTGAATTATCTGCCTCTCTAAGCAGTATTATAAGGATGGTGAACTATTAGACACCAGATTAATGTGTAAATGCATTCAAAGGGAATTTCAAATAAGATATTTCTTTGTAAATTCCAACATACAACTGTTAGACGTGTTATAATGATGTTGCATTTTATTACAGATTTGTGTGAAAGGATCTGTTTTCTGTAGAATGTCACCTGACCAGAAATGTCAACTTATTGAAAAAATGCAAGAAATTGAGTAAGAAATTTTTATATAAATTCTAAGTTTGTTGATTAAGAGTTGTTTAAAAATTCTTATTTAATGAGAATGCAATTCAGTGAAAATTTTGTATTTAAGGAGGCTCGCGGGTATAATATTTTCAGAAAAAAAATAAACATTTATTTTTCATTAAATTTTTTATTAATTACCTTAAGTAGTTGGTACTTTATCATAAGGTACACAAACCATTCCAAAAAATTGATTTGTGTTGGCTAGAGGTGACTTTTAAAATGTTGATATCATTGAAAAAGCTCCAAATTATCTTCCTTTGGTGTAAAAATGCCATTTTTTGGCATTACAGTTGAGATATCTTTTTTATCTCATCGGTGACCTTTATGTTTTATTGTTGTTTTTGAATAAGCTGTACATAAACTAAATAATTGTAATATTTAAGCGATTTCTGTCATTAAGTTCTTTTTTAATTTCGATATTACCGCTTTCTCTCCTATTGGTTCAACTGAAAAAAAGGACATCAACATATTTTAATGCTTTTTTTGGAGGCAGATTGTGAGCGTAAATGAACGGTGACCCCATTTTTTTTATTTCATTTCTCTACTGAGTATAAGACAAATTTCATTTATAGAAAAATATAGCAAAATCTTATATTAAATAAAAAAGTTGATTTAGACCCGCGAGCCCCCTTCAGGTGGTATGGGTGTCTTCCTCCATCTTGGATTGTAAAAAACAGAGAACCAAAGGTCCAGAATTTCTATCAAGTTGACAAAATTTGATGCAGGAATGCAGATATTTAATGTGAATTTTCATTTAAAAGAAGCAGTTTATAAGAATATGTAACTTATAAATATTAATATTGTTGCAAATGTTGATTATTTTGGGTTGTTTGTATTTTTTTTTTAATTGGCATTTTAAGTGGAGGTAACTCTAAAACAGTGCATTTTCTGAAGGATTCTACATGGAATTTTCCTATTTTGTATTTTAGCCGGAAAAAAACGTACGGTGACCATTTTTTTCTGTTGATATTCTCAAATAAAATTGAGAATGGAAATGGGAAATGTATCAAAGGGACAACAACCCGACCATAGAAAAAATAACAGCAGAAGGTCACCAACAGGTCTCCAATGTAACGAGAAATCCCGACACCCGGAGGTGTCTTTCAGCTGGCCCCTAAACAAATATATACTAGTTCAGTGATAATGAACGCCATACTAATTTCAAACAATAGAAAATAAACAAAATGACAATTATACATAGATAACAACAGACTTCTAGCAGTTAACTGACATGCCAGCTCCAGACTTCAATTAAACTGATTAAAAGATGATGATTTCATCATATGAATATCAGGCACAATCCTTCTTGTAAGCATTGTCTGAAAGCTATCTTTTCTTTAAGTATTTCTATCAATTTGTTTAGTTTCTAATCACAAAATGGTGTTTTTTCTGTATTATCCATACAAAATGTGTCATTTTGTCACATCCTGTAGCTTGAGAAAATGTGTGGTGACCTATAATTTTTATTATATTTTTCAACATATATCAATAGATACTACGTTTTGGTAAACTATGAACAAATTCTATCATTTTTATTTTAGACTCCCATACCACCTTAAAGGGGAATGAGTGACATATATGTAATTTGTTTGAATTATAAAAGTAGAAAGTGATTTATGTGATTGGTTGGATTTGGGACCATTTCAGAGTCTGATAATGTAGTGTAATGTTTAAAAAAAGAACTCAATTTATTCTTCATTATTTTGATTTCTGTATCATGTATGCTATTTTGGAAATGTTGTGGAAAACTACACTTTATTGCATATTTCCTCAATGATTAAATATATTTTAACAGGTACCAGGTTGGAATGTGTGGTGATGGAGCCAATGATTGTGAGGTAGGCAAATAATGAATTATATAGACTTTTTATAAAGCATTTCCCATGTTTTTATGTACACCGAAGTAGAACTTTTACCTCAATCCTATTTGATAAGAACAAATTTCAGTGAAAATATAAATTAGTTTTTTATTCTTCACATGCTATATGAAAATAAGAAGATGTGGTATGATTTCCAATGGGACAACTATCCACCAAATTCTCAATGCAGTGGATGTAAGCAATCATAGGTAAATTAATGCAATTTACTTTAAAAGTATCAGATTTCTTTTTCTCAACTATTCAAAAATTCAGTGAGTTGCTAAGTAAATGAATGAATCTAGCTGCAACATCTTTTGTTTTGTTTTAGGCCCTGAAAGCTGCTCATGCTGGAATATCTCTATCAGAAGCTGAGGCTTCTGTAGCAGCTCCTTTCACATCACACATACCAAATATAGAATGTGTAGTTACTGTCATGAGGTAGGTGGCAGCACCTAATATAGTAAATGAATAGTAAATAAAACTTGTTAACAGATTAGGTGTTGAGGTTGATGCAATTGTACATTAGAAATAAGGAGTCTTAAAAAGTTTCTCTTATGTACACCAAGGACAAGAGGAAGACGATCATTGTGTGTTTTGTCGACTAAAATAGGAAAGAATTAAAATGAGCAAAAGACATTGTATTTCATTTTCAATGAGTTTCCTCTGTTTTAATTCTTTGAATGCTTAAAACAGGGTATACCGTACTGTTTTACCTCTGTGTGTCCGTCAGTCCATCAGTCTGTCCTTCTGTCCTTTGAATATTTTTGTTCCTGCTTACCAAACTCTTGTAACATTTTAATAGCCAAGTTGAAAATTTTTGTCACATTTTTCTAAGGAACAAGGATTCAAGGCTTTCTGAAATTTGGATTGGTTTCAGGGTTTATATAGTCAGCTATAGGTGGCATTTATGTAAATATTGACAGTGCAATTTCCCATAGGAACTCTTTTTACAGCTAAAACTGTGCCACTTTTACTATGAAGTTTTGAAAAAAATCTTATCCTAGAATTGAAAGTTCATATGTACTACAATTTTTTCAAAGGTCAAAATATAGGGCTGTGCAGCATATTTTCAACGTTTATATGCCCAAAACTTTTCAGAGTTTAAACAAACACTAATTTTCCTAACCACCCCTACCTCGAATGATGGGTTACCACACATTTCAATGTAAACAATATGCACATGTATATTTATTGGTAACATTCCTAAGTTATGTCTTTATGAAGTGGAACACAGAGAGCATAACTGGGAACCAGTATGTAAACAAAATTAATTTTCTATGAATATTCTAAATCTCACCAAAGGAGGCGTTGTTTGAGAAACAGCTGTATTTACAAAGTGCAATCTTTACTGTGTTAGGTCTTTTTAGATTCATCACTCACCAACTTCCTGTTTACCAAAAACTTACATATTCTTAAACTATTAATATTATCCACTTGCGGTTAGGGTATCATCAGTGAGCAGTAACTCATATTTCACTTGTTTTTTCTTTTTTGAATATTTTGCAAAGAAAATTATTTATTTAGATTGATTATTAACTAATGATGACAAATTATTTGTTACAGGGAAGGAAGGTGTGCCTTAGCCACGTCCTTTGGATGTTTTAAGTACATGGCATTATACAGTTTTATCCAGTTTATATCTGTCTTAATACTCTACAATGTGAGTACAATTATTGGAATATTATGAAATGAAATTGCAGACCCCTTTAATTAAGATTCAATGAATTTTAATTTAAATTTTATATGCCTATAAAACAGCTGCTAAGCATATTATATACTATATTGTGCATTGCATTATCTTACTGATATTGTTTTTAAAGTTTTATTTGTAGATGCATATATAATTTAATTAACCTAAATCCCTTGAAGAATAATGTAGAAATAGTACAAGAGAATAAAGAAGTATTTCTAAGTATTTAATTTTTCTATGATAGAAATTAGATTTTGATTTTGATTTACTTCTAGCACACAAAGCTATATGCATTTTCAACATAAGAACTCTTAAACATTACAAAAATTATGCAACAAAATTTGGTTGGATGTCAGACATGCACTTCACTGTCCAGTTAAAGGTAACATAAGTAAGCTAGATTTTAACAACTTTGTAACATGAACTAGAATTTATGAAACTGCAATATATGTGATGAGCTATTTGTGTTGCCTAAGTATTTATATTTTTTTGCAGTACTCCTGTAACTTAGCGGACATGCAGTTCCTATATATAGATCTAGTCATAACTACCTCTATTGCAGTACTCAGTAAGTTCTTACAAAACTTTTATAACAGTATTGGCACAGTACTTCTACTGGCCTTATCCTCATTAAAGTACTCTTCAAAGAAAGTATAATTGGTTGACTAAATGAGGATGAACACTTGAATTTAGCACTTTGCCACAGATTTTATCTAAAACAACATTAATTAGATGTGGCATGATAAATATTTCAACAACTATCCACCCTGACCAAATGATGTTGATTTTAACAACTAAATGTACCAAATCTGTACCTTTTAGTAAGCCATAAGCCTATATATGACAAAATGTGAAACAAATAAAGTTAGAAAAACAGCTGCACGATTGATTGTGACCGCCCCCCCCCCCCCAAAAAAAAAACCCCAAAAAAAACCAAAACAACAACCAACCAGAAAGTGACCAACAATAACTACTAAAATACAGGTTTCAGACATTGAACTGATGCATATACAATGTGACAGGATTTAACAGGTTTGTGAGCACCCAAACCTTCCCTTGATAAGTGTTGCATGAGGATAGACTCTAAAAAAAGATCTATGTTCTTGCAGTTTTTGTCTGATAATATTTAGGTTTTGTCAATCAAGTGTGGTAAATGAGTTTAAAAAGGCTTCACATTTTGTCAAGGTGTATCACAATAACCATGTCAAGGTGTATCACAATAACCATGTCAAGGTGTATCACAATAACCATGTCAAGGTGTATCACAATAACCATGTCAAGGTGTATCACAATAACCATGTCATTACATTTTTTTGTGTTTTTCATATAAATGGAACCAATGGTTTTTCTGTGTCTCATATAAATGATAATTGGGTTTTATTCATTTATTTGGTATGAATGTAGAACAAAAGGTGGAAATTTGGTGGTTTAAAAATCATAACTAGGTAAAGTTCAGTAATACAGAAAGGTGATTACCATGTTTTGATTTATATTCTTTCCTGAAGAAAGAAATCCTGTATTTGGCTTCAAGAAGTATCTTTGAATGTTTCAATATATACTATAGCCTGACTTTTTTACTCGAAAAATGATGTGAGAAAGGCATTATATTACATGTTGTTACACAGTGTGCAATTGTCCTAATACGAGAATTTATCAGGTCAGTCATATATATATATATATCGGGTGAGGCGAAGCCAATAATAGATGTTAGTTATTGAAATATATTTGAGCATTTCAAAGACATCAAATATAATGATGTTTTACATTTCAGTGGGATATACTGGTGCATATAGACATTTGGTTGCCCAGCAACCACAGAGTAGTCTGATAGAGTTATCTAACCTGATCTCTATAGTTGGACAAGTATTGCTAGTACTTTTGTTTCAACTTAGTGCTTTCTTCTTTCTTCAGTCTCAAAAGTGGTAAGTTTTGTCAATTATTTATACAAATAAATTTTAGAAGATTTAAAAAGAACGTTTGTTTTGCCACCCCTTTCTAAATAGGAAACATGCAATGATTCGTGCAAATAATCTAAAAGTTTTCAATATTTTATAATATTTGGCTCAAATGTATATACTTATAATGATTTATTGGATGATACTAGTGTTTGTGGTACACCAAAGTGTTTGTGGTACACCAAAGTGTTTGTGGTACACCAAAGATCTTCAGAGAATTTAATTCTACTACAAAGCCATATAACATGCATAGATCGGTAGTTTGTCAAATTATCTTGAAGATAACGAAAATACTATGTACTTTCAGGTGCCACTAAAAAATTATCGCTGCTAACACGTACTTTTCTTTCATAATTTTATGATATATTTATATAGATTAAAATGCCATCCTTGAAATGTTTTGTAGTTAAATGTTTCTAATTTTAGGTACCCATCTGTGATGTCGAAGGGAAGTAAGGATGCTGATAATGTAGATTCATGGGAAACAACTACAATATTTCTCATTTCCTCCTATCAGTATATAACTGTGGCATTCTGTTTCTCACAAGGTCCTCCATTCAGAAAACCTATATATACTAATTGTAAGTTTTGTTTATATAGATTAGACCGTTGGTTTTCCCGTTTGAATGGTTTTACACTAGTAATTTTGGGGCCCTTTATAGCTTGTTGTTCGTTGTGAACCAAGGCTCCGTGTTGAAGGCCGTACTTTAACCTATAATGGTTTACCTTTTAAATTGTTATTTGTATGGAGAGTTGTCTCATTGGCACTCACACCACATCTTCCTATATCTACTAACTGCTATTTAGGGTTTCAAATATCAGATAAAGGGGGGAGTTGTCTCTATTGGTTGCTGAGAAATGGAGGTAGTCTTTATTGGTCTGCCATCTTTTATAAGGTGTGGAAAAATAAGTCAGCATTATACAGAGAAAATAGAATTATGATCCATGAACTTTGAACTAAATTTTCATTACATTGCATAGTATTGGTAAAGAGAGCTAGTTATATATTTTATAAGAACTTAACATATATTTTTTTTCAATTCTTTCAGTTCAAATTAAGTGGATTTATGGTTGATTTCAGTTATATATTCAGGGAAATTGTTTGTTTAGTTTAAACATATTTTATTGTTGAAAACAAATGGATTAGACACAAGTTTTCCAACTTAGTTCCGTCTTCTCCATAATATACATGAATATACATTATATTTACATTATATTTATATAGCACATAACATAAATTTGTATTTTTCTAATAAGCATGAAGGCATGAAAAATAATTAAATAAATCACAACTATTGTTATTATAATATTTATACACAAAGAATAATAGAAACAGCTCAATGAATATCAAACGTTCTTCTTTTAAATAATCAAACACACCCAAACGATCGGTCTAAAGGGAAAACACCTACTGTTATTAGTGTGTTTTTAAATGACTTTCTATAATATTTACCTGTATAAGTTGTAAAAGTAACATGCAATATTGTGAATATATATAATTGTGATACGGACATTAAATTCTGACGTTAAAAATGCGGATAAAAGGATGACAAGAACGTATATTTAATGTAAGAATCGTTTTTGTTATAACTTCAATAATTGAAATCCATTGAGGCGAAACATTATGTTACCCGTTATGAACAATAAATCAATCATTCGAACAATGCATCGTCTGTACTTTAGACTAGTAAATAAAACAATAACCAGCAAGGTTGTTATCAGAGTGAGAAACGTTGAGTTTCTTTTATCTATTTATGTACTGCAGAAAATATTACAAAATTGTCTTTTTTATCTAAGTTGTCATTACCAAACAATAACAATTCAATTGTAACAGGAATGTCTAAGTGGGTCAGTTCAGTAAGCATAACATTTCTTTGCGATGCAAAGTTATTACAATATAATAAATAGTGTTCAACACTTTCACTAGTGTACCCACATGCACAATATGCATCATGTACTAAATTGGCCTTGTTTAAATCTGCGCTAAGTGAACTGCACTTGTT
Source organism: Mytilus trossulus (assembly GCF_036588685.1). NCBI lineage: Eukaryota > Metazoa > Mollusca > Bivalvia > Mytilida > Mytilidae > Mytilus > Mytilus trossulus. The sequence continues at coordinate 9,086,777 of NC_086384.1, forward strand.
GCGTAGCCTTGCATGTAATACAGATAGCAGTCTATCTCCATAAAAATAGTACCTAGGAGGTTTTACATTATGAAAATACAGTTGTTGCAATTGTAACTTGAAAGAAAAGAAAGTAGGAATTTGACGAATATGCAAATCTAATTTATTCCACAATGTAATAGAAGATGGAAAAAAAGACTGTTGATAAACTGATAGACGATGCAATGGTATATTAATGTTATGTCTATTTCGCAGGTTATAATTATTAGTATCTGATACATACGGAGGAACCAATACTTGTAAATAATCCGGTGTTTGATTATTTACAATTTTATAAAACATGGTCAGTTTTTTAACTTCCCTTCTGACACTTAATTTCTCCCATCCCGTCTCTCTATAAATAGAGTTGATACTAGCATAACATGGTAAACCGGTAACTACACGTGCAGCTTCAATCTGAATCTTTTCTAACCTTTCGGAATTAATTTGCCCACAGTTATCCCAAACTTCAGATGAATATTCCAAAATAGGACGAATAAAAATCATATAAATCTTTTCAAGATATTCCCTTTTTAGTCTAAATTTTAGTTTCCTCAGTACATTTACTTGTTTTGACGTCTTCTCTATCAGTTTATCAACATGTTTATTCCATTTACAGTCACTACTAAAAATAATACCTAAATGTTTATGTGTATCTACAGGAGCTATTGAGACTCCACCAAAATCAAAAGTAAGGACGTTCTGCATATTCTTAGTATTAAAAATCATGATATCTGTTTTATTAGGATTAAATTTTAGCATCCACTTCTCAGACCAATTTTGTAAATTATCTAAATCAATATTTATTAAAGTGTTGAGAAATGTAACATCGGGTGCAGTATGGCCAATAGATGTGTCATCAGCAAAAAGTCTACTGAACCCACTTAGATCATCTGCAATGTCATTTATGAAAATCAAAAATTATAATGGACCAAGTACCGACCCCTGGGGCACACCAGCTCTTAAACAGCCCAATGTGGATAGTGAATCTTTCATAACCACTCTTTGAGACCGTCCCGATAAGTAACTTTTCAGCCAACATAATAAATCCCCTTTAATGCCATAATTGTTTGTACATGGGTCTAAGTTGTTTTCATATTAAGTGACTTTTTTTTTCTTTTTATGAATTTTGCTCAATGCAAGACATAGCATTGATAATCTATAACAATAGAGTTAACTATTTGTGAAGATTTATATTTCAGAAGGTAGAAAACCTGGATAGTTCATATCTTGTATCAAATACATATTACATTGAAGACCTGTTGGTGACCTTCTGCTGCTGTTTTTTTCTATGGTCGGGTTGTTACACATTCCCCATTTCCATTCTCAATTTTAAGTTAACATTGCATTGTTGATATTTATATTTCTATTTCAGTACCATACTTGATAACGTTGATGCTTTTATTTTCGTTCTCGACATTCCTACTATTGTTACCACAACGACCACTACTGAACTTTTTTTCAGTAAGTATTATGATTTTTCATAGACATTGTTAAAAAATGTTGGACTATACTGAAGGAAGAGACAAAACTCATAACAGGAAAAGAGATTTTTAAATAAATAAAAGAAGATGACAAAAAATGAAATACAATGTTAAGACAAATAGCTGTTTACAAAACACTGCATACAAACTAAAGGCAGAGCAGACAACCCCACCTAATGCCTTGGGTCATCTCAGTTGCTCAATGATTGTAAGCAGTATATATAAGTAATATGCATATCTTGGTAATATAATAACAACCCAACTACAAAATGTATCTTTATCTTGATACACTGTATTAAAAGATTTGAATACATGATTAAAAATAGAATCTGCAATTCATTGAAGGGCAAATTATTAAGTTTAGAAAGCTGATAATCATGACATTAAAAGAATGAATTTTTCAATATATTAATTTTATAATCAATTCATAACATAGGAATCAACCTTACCAAAACTGAAACTGAAAAGTTTTATTTTTACAGATATTGGTTTTTATACACCCGTCGTCTTTTAGACGGGACGTATTATGGTATACCGTGGTCCGTCCGTGGTCCACACTTTGGACAATAACTCAAAATGACTTTCACCAATTTCCATGAAACTTAAGTGAATTGTTTATATCTATTGACGTAAGCTCCCTTTCGGTTTTTTTTTAATTTCAGATTTTAAGTTTTGGATTTATGGGGCTTTATTCATAAAAAAGGGGGGATTTTCAACACTTCGGACAATAACTCAAAAAGGCTTTCACCAATGTCCATGAAACTTTTGTGAATTGTTTATATCTATTGACATAAGCTCCCTTTCAATTTTTATAAATTTCAGATTTTAAATTTTGGATTTATGGGGCTTTATTCATAAAAAAAGGGGGATTTTTAACACTTCGGACAATAACTCAAAAAGGCTTTTACCAATGTCCATGAAACTTTGGTGAATTGTTTATATCTATTGATGTAAGCACCTTTCAATTTTTATAAATTTCAGATTTTACATTTCCGTGTTGTGAATTTTTATGCTTAAAAAAGGGGGATTTTCCAATTTTGGGACAATAACTTATACGCCCATCTTTTAGAGCAACAGGCGTATCATGCGCTAAAGCGCAGCCCTTTATTCAACATATTATTATAAAAATTCTTTGAACTCCCATCTCTATGGTATTTTTTTTTCAAAATAAGAAATGAAATAATATGATTTCTTTTTATACAGGTGATGCCTCTGGATGAGAAACCATTTATGTTCCGACTGTTTCTATTTTTATTTCCTGTTATCCACTTTATTTCATGTGGCATATTTGAGGTAAGTTGTAAACAAGCATTGAAGTATTAAACTAAACATTAAAAAAATAAATATCATTGGTTGTACATGTATTCAGGTATGAGTGAATTATTAGTCTTGTTGTCAAACTATAATATTGTTCTTAAAATTTCAGCTTAAATTGACGGTCTGTAGCTAACAAATGTTTTGCATCTTCCTTTCATGCATTAACGCTGAATCTTTCTTTGAATTTTTCATGAAAAACTGATGTTTTCAACAGATTGAAGATTCACAAGGGGAGGGTTGAGATCTAAATTAGATAATACAACCTCACCACACAATCACCTTTTTGTCACAAATCTTTTGAACTTTTCAGTTATAGCCATTTGTCTTTTAAATATTTTTCACCATGCTTTAGATTTCGAACTATGTGAAAGTTAAGTTCTAATAGAAGCTAAAGATCAATTTATGAATACTTATTATACATCAATTATTTACCAAAAGTGATCTGTTTCATCTGAACATCAGTATGCACAGAGGCATACAATGATATAACATGGATAGAAATGTCTTTTACTTTAGGGGTCCCAACCCATAAAGAGTTATACTAAACTATTCTTAACCCCAAACCTTACCCTAACACTAGCCCGAACCCTAAAACCTAACCCTAACCCTAGTCCTAACCCTAAAACCTAACCCTAACCTAAAACATCCCCTTACCTAACCATAACCATAAATGAAATTTAACTCTTAAAGTATAGTGACCCTTAAAGTTAGGAAGGCCCATATATTTATCCTTGATGTTTTAAAAATAATTTACAATACAGATATACATCCATGGGTTTTTAACCAGACAATTGTACAATTTTTTGGACAATTATGGAAAGGTAACATTATATGGTTTATACTCTGAACAGTGGTGTTCAAGCTTTCATATATTTACAATTTTTGTTTTCCCTATTAATGATTTTTTTTAAGCTTTTACAAGCATACTTGGGTACTGTAAATTCAGAAATTATTGCTTGCATTTACTACATGTATTGTACTTTTTATGCCCCACCTACGATAGTAGAGGGGCATTATGTTTTCTGGTCTGTGGGTTCGTCCGTCTGTCTGTTCGTCCGTCTGTCTGTCCGTCCGTTCGTCTGTCTGTCCCGCTTCAGGTTGAAGTTTTTGGTCAAGGTAGTTTTTGATGAAGTTGAAGTCCAATCCACTTGAAACTTAGTACACATGTTCCTTATGATATGATCTTTCTAATTTTTAAACCAAATTAAACTTTTGACCCCAATTTCACGGTCCACTGAACATAGAAAATGAAAGTGTATGTTTCAGGTTAAAGTTTTTGGTCAAGGTAGTTTTTGATGAAGTTGAAGTCCAATCAACTTGAAACTTAGTACACATGTTCCTTATGATATTATCTTTCTAATTTTAATGCCTTATTATATTTTTTATCCAATTTCATGGTCCATTGAACATGGAAAATGATAGTGCGAGTGGGGCATTCGTGTACTTTGGACACATTCTTGTTTAAGAAATCACACAAATGCGAGACTGGTAATCGTGATTTCAGGGAAATCTGCTTTAAAATGTTTTTTATAGATATAAGAACCTGAGTTCTTTTTAATGTGATACTCATCAAGTTACATCATTTACATTAGTAGAGACCTCGAAATAATTTATGAATTTACTGTATTAAGTTTATCATGTTCTCAGGGTTCATAAAAACAGTATTTTAAGCATTCTGACCAGGTCTATTTCAAAGTGGGTGATTATAATAAGTATTTAAGGTGGATTACTGTATTGGCTCTAATGTTTTCTGTATACAAGGCCCTATATTGTGTGCATGTTCATTTACTTTAGAATGTACATATTGTTCAGATAATGCTCTCTGATTCCCGTGATTCACTCACTGCAGTTACTGTAAACTCAAAAATTATTGCAATGTTTTTTTATTGTGAAAATTGCAAAAGGGTTAAAATTGCAATAATTTTAACTCACATTTGAAATTTAGCATATAACTTGAATAGGATTTTTCTCAATATCGCAAAAATAAAAATCACAACAATTAATGCATGCAATAATTTCTGAATATACAGTAATTGTTCAGAGAAGTAATTTTGCTAGTTAACATATAGATGATGCTGCATTAAAATCTATGTTCTATTGAACATTTAAATAAAGATTACTTAAGTTAGTCATCCAGAAATGTAGGGGCAATGGTCTATTTTACTTATTTGAACAGAAATGTTAAAAGTTTGAATACTTGTATTTTTTTTTACTTGTTACTTATCTTTTTTAATGCTTTGTTATTTTATTTCAGTATGCAATCACAGACAACAAAATAACAAAAAAACTGATACATAAAATTAAACCAGAAAAATTAGGCCCTCTCCATCAGAAATCTGTTTTAAAAGAATTGGAGTTATCTGATTGGCCGCCTGTAGGTCAGGTGACTTACAGTGAAGAGGAAGATGTCTTAATGCAGAATATTCCAGCACTTGCTTTGACTTCTAACTCTATCAACTAAAAAGATGATTGGTTTGATTACGATTTAATCACTGCTGAGCGATTGATTTGATTACGATTTAATCACTGCTGAGCGATTGATTTGATTATGATTTAATCACTGCTGAGCGATTGATTTGATTATGATTTAATCACTGCTGAGCGATTGATTTGATTATGATTTAATCACTGCTGAGCAAATTAATAGCACAATATTATAAGCAATTTGTTTTTAAATTATCGAATTTAGTTCAATAAGTGGGACATTTCCAGATTTTTATACAAATATTTAAATATTAATTTCATTGCGCGAGGACATTAATAGCAGATCAAAGAATTTGATATTTTAATGGAACAAATATCATCTTGATTTAATTTATTTATGTCTAAAACAAAGACAATGTTATAATTTGTTTTATGGTAGTGTATTAGAGGTGAAATTACAATATTTTAATGAGTTTTATATAAAAATAAATCACACTATAGTCGCTGTCACGTAAAATTGGCACCATGATTTTTGTCAAAATTTTTCTAAAATATCAATCGCGTTTACTCGAGATCATGTTTTTCAATTAGCGGAATAAAAATCCAATCCAAATATATACTACTGTCCTACCTTTTATTGTGTTTGCACTGTATAATCCTGACCTTCACATTTTTCAAGATTGTTTTCATTGTAAAACCGCCATCTTGGTTTCTATGAGGATCCCTTACTACATAACATTCGTTACTCTCTGGTAATATCATTGTCATTGATGATACGATTTCCCGCGCTTTTTACATGAAGATGACGCACAGCACCGAGAGACACAAAAAATCGAGAGCACGTGGACTCCACGGCAACACTTCCGGTAATAACAATGTCGGATTCCACCATACAAAGTAATCCTGGATTTTGTGAAGGTCAGGATTATACAGTGCAAACACAATAAAAGGTAGGACAGTAGTATATATTTGGATTGGATTTTTATTCCGCTAATTGAAAAACATGATCTCGAGTAAACGCGATTGATATTTTAGAAAATTTTGACAAAAATCATGGTGCCAATTTTACGTGACGGCGACTATACAAAATTGTCTTTCTAATTTAGTAATGAGATATTAATGTTGAATAATTTTATTTGTTTTACTTCATGTGGACCATTTGTTGAAAAAGGGCATTTTAATTTTATGTTTTTAAAATAGGTAAAAATTAGATGTTACATACATTTTTTTGCCATCAAAATATTAATGATGAACAGTTGTTTTTCTTCCTATTTTATGAATTCCTATTGTGCTTTAAGAAATAAGTTATGCAAATAACAATCAAAATCTAATACATAAAGTTGTCATATTTCTTTTTCACAAATATAATAATATACTAAAGAAGGATAAATGTAAACACATTTTGTAATAGTCAGAAGACGTTTTACTACAGGATCAGGGTTGTGAATTTACTTTTGTTATAGTGTTTCAAAGTATTTTATTAGGCTGTGCATAAGTTTTAATATTTTCTTAGAACATAACTCCTCTACTATTTGTGCTATTTTCACATTTCTTGATTGGTGTGAGAAAAATATTTCTCTTCACTAGTGTAATATCTGTTCTCTGCAAATGATAAGTCGAAATTTGATTATGACATAAAAATGTTTTGTTTTTTCTGAATTATCCTATTGTGACGTCATGAAAAATGGGCAACCATGCCTGATGACGTTGCATTAAAGAACACAAGTTTTTGAAAATCTTTGAAAACGAAGGATAAAAATCATCAGAGAAACAGATTCCAACACTATCACTCGTGTATTACAATATTTCTCCACTATTGTCAGTTAGATTGTCAAATTGATTGTTAAATCACAAGCCTGGCGAAGAGAAATATCATAATACACTTGTTGTAGTGCAGGAATCTGTATATCTGAGCCTATTGAATTATATCAAGTTGTGAATTATGGTTTGGGTACTTTATGTACAGTGATTTTTTTATCTCTATGGATGACTCTTATCTAAATACTCACTTCCATCCTTTTGTTATACAAATTTTGAACACATTCTTATGATCAAATATATTATTTGATATGTTATAAAATTTGAAATATGAAAAGATATTGTCATATTTGATATATTATAATCCATGAAACTTATTTAAAAATTGTAATACTTTATTCTACCTTCCAAGTCTAATTTGTTCAAATGTGTAAAAGTTTTATCAGCAAGACTTCTAAATGTATATTTTATTTTTAGGTTATAGTCATTGCAGTACATGTACAATCGTTTGAATGTATGATTTAATGTTTTTAAAATAATGTAAACTGGGCTATTTTTGTAACTTAAAACCTAAACAAACTTTTGAAGTAATATTTTTGAAATAATGACAATTGAAATTTGCAATCATTAATCTTGAAAATTTGAATAATTTTGGGACGTATTTCTGTAGATCAAAGAACTTTGATCAAATTAAGACATATTTAAAGATGATTTTCTTTAAATGAACCCAATGATAATATTATTTGTACATTTGTCTTTATACTTGATTTGACCTGATATTCCTTAAATTATTTTTGTTATGAAGATACAATGTACATGTATAAAACACGAACTGCCAAAGGAATATTTTACATTCCAAACTCTAATGAGTCTTCCATTACACAATCAATGTCTTAATATGTTTACATTAGTATTTATTGTATATTCATAGTATAAGATTTTTAAAAAGTTTATCATAATGTTACCATTGTAATGATTTCGATGCATCATTTTGATTTTGCTCTATGAAGAGGGTGGTAAAGGGTGATTTTCGTGCAATATGTATTGCCATTTTTATTTCACATGCAGCCGTGAAAAGGTGTTCGTTATCCACCCTGCTTTTTGAAATCAGTAAAAAGATCAATTTGCAAGACATTTTTAATTGTTCGTTTATCGTGAAATTGCAATTTCATTTCACATTCTTCCGTGCAGATACCCCCTTACCCATTCATTGAACTACAACTGGGAGCTTCCTATTTAACTGTTGATTTTATATGAACCATAAGTGAAATGGGGGATTTTTTGCAAATATTTAATGTTTAATATTCAAATGAATGTGGTGTTTTGTTGCTCTATATAAAGAACAGTATTTATCCCAGATCATTAGAAATTCATTACATCATTTAAATTTAAATCTTCATAAAAAAAACTGACTATGAAACTATTAAAATAGGTTTAATTGGCTTAAAGATCAATGTAGCTGTCATTGGATCTTTGTTTATTTCTTAATTTTATCACCTCCTTTAAAATTAATTTGCTGATATCAACGAAAAGTGACTAGAATAAGCTTATTTTTTTTCTTTCTATAAAATTCAATTTTGATGTGACTAAAAACATAGCTGAGAATAAGCAATTTTAATTGTGATTTTCTTTTCTATTCATCAGACTTCTAAATCAAGTAGTTCCGACTACTGATCAGTATACATGTATGGTAGATTTAAAGATTAATGGTATGTAAAATGTAAAGTGAAAAAATATCATTTGTGTTTGAACAGTAAACATGACTATCTTATGTTTTATATATGTTTTTACTTGATTGTCTGTTTACTCGGATCCAGAATCATTAGAATTCATAATATAAGCTGTGTCGGATAGAAATTGATTTATCGAGTGCACATTGACATGTTCAATTATATCTCATTGATTAATTTTGAATATTCAAATACGAAATAAAAGTTAAAAGTAAAAACACAAAATTACTGAACTCCAAGGAAAATTCAAAAAGGAAAGTCCAAAATCAAAAGGCAAAATTTAAATTTAGTCTGTTATGATGGTTCTTGTAAAAACTCAATATTCATACAGATATAGGCTCGTATAGAATTTTTTCAATCCGAAAAAGGTTAACAGATATTTTGATATTCATTTACATATGGTCAATTTTATTTTGGAATTTTGAGTACTCAATGCTCTTCAACTATATACTTGTTTGGCTTTATAACTATTTTGATCTGAGCGTCACTGATGAGTCTTCTGTAGACGAAACCTGCGTCTGGCATATTAAATTATAGTCCTGGTACCTTTGATAATTATCTATCTGAAGCAGCTTATATATTGGTGGTTTGGTATTATACTCATTCATTCATAACATGGTTACAATATTTTGTTGTTTTCTAATGTCTCCTTCAATGGCTTTACCAAATGAAACCCTTTGTCAAATTTTGTCAAGAGTTTTCTATGTAAAACAATCCCTTTCTTTATTGATTACTTGTTTTCTGTTCCAATTGTTTTTTGTTAACTTGACCAACTATTTTGAACCATAAATTGTTATTTTTTATTGTTTTTTTTAACATTTGTGCAATACTTTGACTTTATTTATTGATTTATTTAGGAGATATTGAACAACATAGTGTACCTTATTGGTGTAAACAGGGATATATATTTCTCGAATTTTTGTACTATTTTCACATTTCCTGACCGGTGTGAGAAAAATAATAAAATTTAACTGTCTCGAGTGGAGAAATATCGTAATACACTTGTTGCAGTGTAAGAATCTATATATATATTTGTGTGTTATTATTTTTATAATTTCAATGAACAAAAATTTGTTGATCTGAGAGACAATGTCTTCTTATGACCATACAAGTTTAAGAGAAGGGCTGAGATGTCCCATTTGTGTATCCAGAAATTTTCATAAGTGGTCATGCGTCGGTGATTTTCTATATAATGAAACAATTTTTTCCCAGAAAAAGGGGGCCCTCCTCTAATCCGCCTTTGTGTTCTGTAATTGTTGACAAATAGCCTGTTGTCTATTTAAATTTTTGATTTCTGCAAACTACAAAATGTTTTAACATAATTAGATATTTGCAGTGCCCTGCCCCCTTGAAAATTTAAATGATTACTTTAAAGTAAAACAGAACTATTGAGATTGATAGTATATTAAATATTTGAACAATTTCAATTTAATGGACACAAGTTGTATAAAAATTGATATGATATTAGATATTGGACAAATGGTTATTTATATTACACAAATTAATTTCATGCTGTTTTTGGCATATTTCATACTTTAAAGTTTTTTTAGGTATGGTAATTAACTTTTATAATTTATAAGATGAATCTTTATTATTTATCATGGCCAACAAACTTAAAACAGCAAGTTTTCACTTTTTATAAAAGCGAAACAAGTCCTATCAAAGAAGTTAATTAGTTTAAATTCAAGGGTGAATATATGTTGTAACTTGAAAAGAACAATTTTCCTGACTTTCTAGTTTTTAATCACCTATTTAATGATGTCTGCTGATGAAAATAGAAACTTTGCAATTAAAATCTTTTTCAATAAAGAATTTGTGAGGGGGGATAGGAATCCCTGGCTTAAAAACACAAAATCCCGAAATCCTGGGCTTAAAAAAACGAAATCAGGAGGTCACAAAATTCGAATAAAGAAATTCCCGAATCCTGAAATCCCAAGCTTAAAAACACCCAATCCCGGAGTCCCGATAAAGGTCCTATCCCCCACATTTGTAATATATCTTTATTATGGATAAATAAAAGAAGGTCCATATGCCTAATTTTGCATACAAGCAATTGAACATTTTAATTGTATGACAAATGTCTCTGGTTTTTTTTGCATATTAAAGTTTTGAGAAACTGTATTATAAATCTGTGTGACCTAAAAAGCAGAAATAACAAAAACTTGAAAATATTTGTTAGAAATAATTTTACATGTTTCTGTTTAAATTTGTAAAAAATCAAGAGGTTACTGAACAAAACGTTTCAGTGCATAACCCAGAAAAATGCAGAGGAGTTACTAAAATTTATAAAAATTTTAAAACTTTCTCAGCAAACATCCTTAAGGAGGAACATGGCAATTTTATGTAATGTATTTTAAGAAATGATTCATGTGGTATTTTATTGATGAGATTAATTTATTAATAAAGTTGTTAGATAACAAATCTATGCATTAAGTATAAATGTGGGTCAAGTTGTTTTAGAGGTATTGACTAATTAAATAAATTATATTTTATGAATTTGTTATGTTTTCTTTTTCCGTCCAATTGAATGTACAACCAAGAGGATGAGGAATGATTGTTATTAAGACTATTCTCCACCATAGACCAAATGACATATAAGTAAAAACTTTAACTATAACATGCCACAAAATGACAAATGTAAAAGAGGGGCTAAGTAAGAAGTTCTTTTTATGAAGCTGAAACCGAAAACACTAACAATCTGATTTATTTGATTTACTAAAAACAAATATGATTAAAAGCAAAAAGGCTTAACTCACCAGAGTGATAGAACCAAATGGTCCACTTGATTCCTTCTAGTAAAGTCAACAATGAAAATATAACCTGTGCGTCTTCTATGGATGTAAATGAAGGAAATCATAGGGAAACTTCAATGAGAAAGCAATTAAATGACAGATATAACCGAAAGCCATCTATCCTATGTGTCTTATGGTGATACAATTGAGAATGGGAATGGGGATTATTTCAAAGAGACACCAACCCGACTAAAGTGCAGAAAACAGCCGAAAGCCACAAATGGGTCTTCAATACAGCGAGGAAAACCCCGCACCCGGAAGCGTGCATCAACTTGCCCCTCAACAAAGTTGTGCTTGTGCAGATGAACTAAAATTGAAAATTGTACAAAACTATTAAACAAAGACAAGAGGCTCCTATATTGGGACAGGCGCAAAATATGCTTTTTAATATCTAATCAAAACAAACACACATCTGTACGCACAGTAAAAACTCAGTTAATAAGAAGTCCCATGTCAGAAAAGGGAACAAAAGAAACTAAGATAAATGTCAATTATACATAAAATTAACAAAGGACTACTAGTAGTTTCTAACATGCCAGCTTCAGACCTTAATTACACTGAAAGATAACAACTATGGTTTTTAGGGGAAAACAACAGGATGAAACTTTCATAACTGAATACGTTCTTTGCAAGTGTATGCTGTTGTCATTACTTTTAGTTAACTTTTTTTGAAATACATGTAAGTTTTTGTCATCATAGATATCAGGATAAACAAATTATATTTACGCCAGATGCGCGTTTCGTCTAAAAAAGAATCCTGAATTTAACATAAATTATCAAAGATTTAACAAATTTAGTTAAATGCACATCGTACAATGCGGTAAAATGTAGAACACTGGTGTAAAGGAAAAGAGGGACGAAAGATACCAAAGGGACAGTCAAACTCATAAATCTAAAACAAACTGACAACGCCATGGCTAAAAATGAAAAAGACAAACAGAAAAACAATAGTACACAACAAAGAAAACTAAAGAATAAACAACACGAACCCCACCAAAAACTAGGGGTGATCTCATATGATCCGGAAGGGTAAGCAGATCCTGTTCCACATGCGGCACCCGTCGTGTTGCTTATGTGATTACAAATCCGGTAAATAGTCTAATTCGGTAGGTCAAATTCATGAAAGGGAAGGGGATTGTAGTTACAACGTAAGGAACATATCCGATATCATTTGTGAAACGGTTATTCCATAACGGTCAACCAACTCGTGATGGCGTCCGTAAAATTTACGAAGGGATGATTTCAACTTCAACATTTGGAAATCTTGGTTTAATAGCTTCCTTGTGAGCAGTAACCCTCTATCAAGAAAATCATGATAGGAAATGCAAGCACGGGAATATCGTATCAATTGGGAGATATATACCACGTATGCAGGTGCTGCTGGAATGTTGCTACTTAGAAATGGAAAGTTCACAATTGGAAAGCTGAAATCATCTCTTTTGTCGTAAAGTTTTGTCTGACCCTCATTGTCAATTTCTAGATGTAAGTCAAGATATGAAGCCGACCTAACTGTATCTGTAGTATCCTTTATCTCCAATTCGATGGGATAGATGCGTTTCACATAGTCACCAAATTTTGAATTGTTTAGTGAAAGAACGTCATCTATATAGCGGAAAGTAGAGTTAAAGGATATTGCTAACTTCTTATCTTTCTTCCTAAGAAGTTCCTGCATAAAGTCAGCCTCATAATAATAAAAAAAACAAGTCAGCAAGTAAAGGGGCACAGTTTGTTCCCATTGGAATGCCGACAGTCTGTTGAAAAACACGTCCTCCGAACGTAACAAATATGTTGTCAATCAGGAAATCAAGCATCTTGATAATATCCGTTTCAGAGATTTTTTGTTTGAATCAGAGTGATTCTTTACAAAGTAGGATTTATCCCTCCCTAAGAAAAGATACTTGTATCTACGTTGGCCATTCTTTTTTATGAAGCAAAGTAATACCAACTCTTTTAATTTGTCTTTTAGTTTGGAATGTGGAATACTTGTGTAAAGAGTAGAAAAGTCAATTGTTTTAATACTGTTACAAGATGAAAGAGAGTTAGATTGTATGTACTCTAAAAGATCTTTGGAATTTTTAAGTATCCACATCTGATTCACGCCACCTCTAGAATAGGCAGTTTCACAATAACTTTGAAGCCCGTCTTTGATTGCTGATAAAATGGATGTTAATAATTTAGAAAGGGGTTTCGTGGAGCACTTGGAAGACTCAGCAATATATCATTGTTTGTAAGGACACTTATGTAGTTTAGGTATCCAATACAGTGATGGAAGATCCAGTTATTCATCTTTGGTTGAAATACAAAAGGAACAAAGAACAGACCTATGATTATCCAGAATTTCCTCTTTGGTAAGTGTCGTGAGGGTATATATTAAGTTTCCAAGTGAATTGTCTTTACCTAATTCGTTTATCAAGCAATTAATGTAATGACTTTTACAGACAAAAACGATGTTATTTTGGGCTTTGTCTGCGGGGACAACAACGTATTTATCATGGATGTAAAGTATTATTATAAAGCTCTTACTTAGGGACTTCCATTTAGAATTTTCCTTGCAGTTTTTATTTGTTTTGTTATAATTTAACTTTTTACTTTACCAAAACATTTCAATTGCAACTTAAGGACGTGTATGATATAATTGTTTTGTAAAATGACTTGTAGGCTATTTATAAACTCCGTATGGTATTTTTCGTCAAAAGACGGTGAAGCATCGTTAGAGAAAAGGAAATGTTCATAATGATGAGTGGAACGTATGGTAAAATCAAAAAACATATCTTAAAAATTTGCACTTTTACAAAAGTAACATGTTGAAGTTCTTCAAGAAATATTTTATATTCCTGTTTGTTTTGTTTTGTTTTATTTCTATTCTTCTTTTTTAATTTGTATTTGACAAAATACTGTTTCTTGAAACAATTCTTCACCATTTAGTGTTTTATACAAGAAAAGACGAAATAGTGATATAAATAATTATAATTTTAATATTCCGATTGTAAAAAACAGCAATCATATCCATTCCACTGTGTAAAACGAGTCTGAATCCGGCCAGGTCACTCCAGAAATGTGAAAATCTTGATCACAGGTCTGTGTAAACATCTGTGAAATAAAATCAAAATTGATATATGCCATTCATACATTTAAAAAAAAAACTATGGACAAAAATATTGTTCTGTATAAATTTCACTGAAATCTCGGTAATATTTACGCATTTCACCCACACAAAAAAACAACCTCAAGCGTTTCATGATTTTATGGACGAAGTGAATTGATTAAACCTTTAATCAAAATGATCTCACGATATCTAACATTTTGTTCAACTCAAATTCTGTCCGCACCGAGGCAACTTCTACTAGCTGATGATTCTAACATTCCAGCAGCAACGGTATAGACCAGCTGGTATTGAACAAAATAAACATAAGTTTTGTGCGTACGAGGCATTTTTTTCTCGATTTTTACAATTTTATTCCAAAATGAAAGATAGCATCACAGTAATAATTCTGATATTTTAGTCACATGTAATTTGCTAACTGGATATACACCCGATTAATAAGTTGCCTATACAATCGATACTCAAACTATATGGGAACTTTATCCCGAATTGTTCTGTATTTTGTAATCCAATGACGTCACCATTTGCGTTCAACACATGCAGAGTACTATTATCAACGTCCGAAATTATGACGTAATTACTCGGACTTATGACCATACCTTCCGGGTTGAATGAATCGTAAACGGTGTTGACGCTATGATGACCCTCGTATCTGAATTTAAGATTGCCAGTTTTATCTATTCCTACAATATTTCCAGTATGGCTATGATTTTTCCAGTCAATGATGTAGATCATGCCGTCAGAATCTGTAGCAATTCGAGCGAGGTAAGTAAAAAGTCTATTTCCCGATTTATCAAATTCAAATGAGAGCCGTGGTGTAGTGGTTAGTGCATCGGAATACTAACACAAAGGTTCCTGGTTCGATTCCCGTTTGGGATGAAAATTTCAGGAACTCAATTTTCGGCTCTCCCTTGACACCATTTGCGAGTATGGTCTTGAGGAAACGATGATAGTCCGTCGGATGGGGACGATAAATGGCTGGCCCGTGTTAAGAGAGAGCCACATCTCTTGCACGTTAAAGACACCCTTGTAGATTTCGAAAAAGAGTAGGCTAATGCCGCTACAAGGCAGCACTCGCACCCGCAAAGTGGAAAGGGATTAATATAAGTTGTAAAACTTGTTTCCCAATCCACTATAAATAAATATGTTTAAACTAAATGATTGAGTTTGGTTATAATCAGAATCAAAGACAGCTAATTGTAACTTTGAACATTCAGTAAGATCATACTTTGGACCATTATCCCGAAGACCAATCATCAGATTGTCGTCGCTAGTTAGGTGCACCGCAAGTATTATCATCGGAGGAGCATAGTACACAGTTCGTGTATCATCGTCTGTGGGCGTTCGTATTCTTAATTCATGCCCAGGACGAGATGAGAATACTATGTCGCCATGACGACTCAAAGCAAAATCAAAGCATTCAATATCAAAGTTTTGCAGAACTTCCATGGAGACTTTAGTAAGTTTGACCTTTGTGAACTTATAGTGCGGATCGTTTGTTATATGATTGTAATACACCATTTCGTCATTAGAACACACAATGTTTACCACTGCTACTATAACTTGCGATGTAACGGAACCATGGCCAACAGAAATAAGGTCGTTTTTATGCTTTCCCATTTCCTCAAACTAATCGTATTAAAATAGTGATTTTAAATTGTTGATTTGAAATCTGATTGACATTCAATATTTTGTAACAGACTCACCACCTTAAATCATGATAATCAATTTCACAAACAACCATAAACAAACATATTTGTCTATGCATTCAACAATACCTGAACGCAAATTTATTATTCGATAGAAATTATTTATTTATATTTTTTAACCTCATCCAATCAAATGCAATTAAAAGAGATAAATTTGCACTCAATTTTATGCGACTGTCAAAAAAGTGAGAGGTTAATCTATATATAAACCTAAGGTTTAATCCAACATTTTTTTACGTATAAGGAAATGCCTGTACCAAGTCAGAAATTAGGCGGTTGTTAAATATTCGTTTGATGTGTTTTAGATTCGGCCATTTGTTGAAGGTCTTTCAATTTTGACTTTTCCTTGAAATTCGGTAATTGTTTGGTTTTTTTAATGTACGGGATCCAACTAAATAAAGGGCAACATAAGTACACCGATGTTCCAAACGTGCTAATTCAATTTATTATATAAGTCAAGATAAGTCAGAGTTTTCATATTAAATATAGCCTACATGACTAAATAGATAACCGCCCAATTTTCACGTCTAAAATACTTAACGATATAAAAAAATGTTTTATAACTTTTGAACAGCGGTATACAACTGTTGCTTCTTTTTTTTATACAAAAATACCGAACTTCAAGGAAAATAATAAATGGAGAAAAATCATACGTTACACTATGTCAACGAATGGAACAGACGGAAAACAGACTGTGATATTCCTGACTTGGCAATTGCAATTTCCGAAAACAAGAGTCGGTTAAATTAATTAAACTGTTTGTACAACCTCCCACATGTACGATAGTTGTTTTTATTTTCCCGTTAAATTGAGTAAAAATGGTTGAGCAATTTAAGGAAGGTTGTACAGATGACAAAAACATTATGAGTACATAAAACCTTTGTTAATTCTTAAAATAGTTTTCATATCCTCTTTATCTATTTTTTTCGACTTAACTTAAACCGCAAATATACATACTTTATCATTAAATGCATGATAGAGTAATCTATACACATTGTTTAACATATAACAGGCATGTATATTTTTATACAAGGAGATGTAAGGTATGAGAAAGAAAAATCTTGTCCAAAACACAACAGACTCATATAGATTGACAAAGATACCATCATTAATACGTGTCTATACCATGATGGTGTATTTTTTCAAAATTGATTCACTAATTGCTAGCACATATGGTTAAATTGAAATGAAGCGACAAATGAGTTTAACAACAATACTTATTTTCAAGATTAATACAAAAAGGTTGAAATCCATTATAATTGACAAATTAACGGTAGACTCTACCAACCAACGTATCTTTTTATAGTTCCTTAATTGACTAGAATAAAAGACATAATTTGACACTGTTTAAATCTTTACCAGACACAAGTTGTTTACTTTTTCCTTTTTCCTTTTTCGATATTCAAAATTTTGAAAAATATTACTATAACTTCATCAACTCGTTCCACAATAATTTTCGTTGCATAGGTAATTTATTTTTTTGAAAGGATTAAAATATATCGCGCAATGCAATATTCTTTGAACACTGCACTTCACTCATATATTTGGACATCTTACCTTTTTAATTCGAGCGTCACTGACGAGTCTTTAATAAACGAAACTGCAATATGTTGTACACAATTTAAAGACTGGTATTTATGAGGAGTTTATTTAGCACAACTGAAACTTTAATGAAACGTCCGTGTCATCGAGAAAAAGTCAATATATATTTACCTCAAAGCGCTCGCTTCCGTCACATTTTATGAACACTCCAGTGTTCAGTGTAGCTACTCCATGATGAAACTGTGCAACGGCTGAATATTTTGGCAAGGTATTACAGTTCTGAGAAACCTTATTAAAAAAATAAAATACTGTCTTAAAGATGTTTTTTTTAATATACGATCGTGTATATCGAACAACATAGACTACAGTAGATAGGTAAATAAGGATAACAAATTAATGTACTTTATAATGAATGTAAACACTAAATTCGGTGTTAAAGTGGACAATATTAGAGACGCGGCCTTAGTTATACTTTTACCTCTGAGGTTTGTTTAGCAATTATTTTCGATGAATTACACTTTTCATCAAAGTTATCTATAATTAATGTAACTAAATAATTTACCTGAGCACCAGCTTTCCATTGGTTTAATGGTTTTGCCGAGCAATGCTTAAATAAGATAGCTTCTGATTCTGATTTTCCATTTGGACATGTTCTAGCATTAGTGTGATTCACTCGATTACCAGATGAAAGTAGGAGAATCAGTTCAAGTTCATTGCAGACAACATAAGAGCGAGCTACAATAAGTAAAGATAACATGTTATGAATGAATAAATGTTATAAATTTTAAAGTTAACATTTGGTATTGGTTTGCTGATGTTTTATTCCATGGCTGTCCAGTAACTCATGACAGGGATATCCAGATTTACACTGTAATATGGGTTATATATTGTTAAAAGATATGTACAACCTTTCGATAGAAAAACGGATAATAGTTTATTTGTCTGTAAATAGCAAGGGAGAAGAAAAACAAGACCTTGTTGCTATTTTCATTTATTGTTTTAGAATATTTTTAAACGTTACTTTTTGTTTATATAAAATATATTCCTGATATGAAAATTAATATCAAATTGAGATTGAAAATGGGGAATATGTCAAAGAGAAAACAACCCGACCAAAGAACAGATAACAGCCAAAGGCAACAGATTGGTCTTCAATGCAGCGAGAAATCCCGCACCCTGTGGTGGACCCCTTAATAAAATGTGTCCTAGGTCATTGAAAATGTACGTCATACTAAACCCAAAGTTTATAAAATTCATTAAAATTAACAAAAACCGTACAAGACTAACAAAGGCCAGTGGCTCCTGACTGGGGACAGGCTGTTGAAACATTTTCATTTGAAAAATGTCCTATTTATAATGTAATATTGTTGCCTAGGTATATGCACTCGACGTAAAAAAAATAGACAAACCAGATTTGAACAGTACGCTAAACCTTTCAATTGTTTTCGGCGACAGCAGTTTACCGATGTTCAAATACCATAAGTCGATTGGAAGGGTACAAAGCAAATTTATAATCACAAACTGAGGGAATATGTACTGTACTGTACACTATACTGTACTCCTAAAAGGAACGAAATCTGGGGCCTCGACAGAATACAGGATACATAGACAAGCGAATCCGCACTCCGTTAAAACTCGGGGAAAAGGACACAGTTATTAACATTACAGATCAGAGCACTTTTCTAGCAACAATAAATCCTAGGAATTAAATTATTATTTGTATTTGAACATCAGACCAGGCCTTGCGGTCATAAAACTTTCGAGCACAATTTTTGTACTCAAACTCAAGAAACAACCAATTAAAATACTGGATGTCATGTTTCGAGCATGATTTTTGTACTCCGAGCACTGATCAAAGTTTTGTGACTTCAACCCCAGACATCACTAAGACATGTAATAAATATCTTTCACTTATATTGAAACGGATGCCTTGTAGCTATAGTTGCCATTTCGACCATACACGTCATACCTCTTCACAAGTCTATATTTCAAATATATGTACTCAATAAATTAAATGAGATTGTGTATTTACAAATCTCGTACAATAAGGCATCATTATCGGCATGATATTTTGTAGAAGTAGGAGAAACATTTTATAAAATTAAAAAGTCATATTTTCAATGGTTTGATTAGCCGAGTTAACTTCACATGAAACATAAAAAATCTCCTAAATAGTTATCAAATGTACCAGGCTTATAACTTAATATGCCAGACGCGCGTTTCGTCTACATAAGACCCATCAGTGACGCTCTGATCAAAATAGTTAAAAAGCCAAACAACCAAACAAGTCTAAAGTTGAAGAGCATTTATGACCCAAAAGGTTGTGCCAAATACGAATAAGGTTATCTATGCCTGTTATAAGAAAATCCGAAGTATATAAAACAAAATAATACTTTTTTAAAGAAGAAATTCATAAAAATTACCATATAATTGATAT
Source organism: Mytilus trossulus (assembly GCF_036588685.1). Taxonomy (NCBI): domain Eukaryota; kingdom Metazoa; phylum Mollusca; class Bivalvia; order Mytilida; family Mytilidae; genus Mytilus; species Mytilus trossulus. The sequence goes on from NC_086384.1 coordinate 9,107,091, forward strand.
TCATTTCAACACAGAAGTACTGGCTGGGGTGGTGATACCCTCGGGGACAAAACGTCCATCAGCAGTGGTATCGATCCAACGGTGTAAATACTTATCAAAAGGAACCAGGCTTATAATTTAATATGCCAGATGCGCGTTTCGTCTCATTTGACTCATCTGTGACACTCATGTCATGAAAAACTTACCTGTAGTTGCTGGTATGTCAGGGCCAAAAGTTTGTCCTGGCTTAAGTGTCAACGATTGTAATGGATCAAATGTAGGACCTGAAACAAACAAACAAAAACCAAATACATTTTTTTCTTCTTAATAAAATGTCATTTTGAACATATCAAAAATAAATTCGAATAATCAGCTCTTAGTTATAGTTATATTGTTTATTATTTTATATGTCACAAACTTAATGTTTTAGTTTATATGGCAATAAATATTTGAAAAAAATATTTGAAATTTGCTAATGTTATTTATTGTGATAATTTATTTCCTTTAGACTGTGAAGGTTATTTTAGTTTATTAATATAGCTGAACTATAAATATATGTCACACCACTGGGAAATTTAGCTAGATATAATTAGGTTTAACCTATAATTTTCTTCGCCTATACCAAATCAGGAATATGACAGTTGGTTTTTCACTCGTTCCTCTTTGGTTAGTTTTGACAGGTGAAATTACGATTATAAGCGTTCGATATTTTATTTCAATTTTTACATTTTCTCCAAGTAAAAAGCTACAATCATAACAATGCTATTTTTTACGAACATAACAGAAACATTTTTACTATGCAAAAAACTTGTTTTTCGTTCAATTACTGCACTCACTCCAGCTATTCCACATACAATACACATCAGATATCAAATTTGCACTTATTTATTGTGACTTGAAACGTGTATGCAAATAATAAGAACCACTATATTCGGTTCAAATATACCCGGATTTGTTTTCTTTCGATCGTTTTATGACTTTCTAACAGCAGAATACTACTGTTGCCTTTATTTTAACAAGTTATATAGTTTTTGTCAACACAAAATACGCTATTGATTTTTTCAGCTTAAATATATTTCACGAACTTCAAATGTTTATTTTTTTATTTTATATGTATTGACTATTTTCAACCAATGCTGATCAGAAAAGAGAACGTTAATTTGCGACATTGAGATAAAATCAATGAATACTACTTCAAACCCTAACATACCTGTAATAGTCACTGTAAAAAAAAAAGGATGATAGATTTAATTTTCAGTTTAAAACCTCACGATAATCTATGACTTAAGTTGCAAAATACGAGTAAAAAATCACAATTTGACAGCGTAATGTGAGGTGAATAAATGTAGTTAATATATACATATATATATATATATATATATATGTAAAGTGATTTAATATGTTTTTTAAACGGTATGAACACACGATTATGGTTTCAAACTTTCAAATATCTGACAGGTTAAACATAGTTCCCTGGTACCTGATTCTGAAGTACCTTAAACATAAGAGTTGTTCGGAGTGTGATATTTAAAGGCAATTGAAATATTATCATTATGATTCAAAATTCAATTCATAATTCTGTTGTGTTCTTCATGATGAGTTAAAAGAGTAAGTTCTTGGTTCAAAGTAGACGTAAGAAACAATCTGATTGAGATATCTAAAAAATGAATGATTATTTTCGTAATATTATAGGGTCATGTATAAGAGTTTCAAAATAAGCATAAGATTATACCATGTTTTTTTTTTTTTTTTGTTTTTTTTTTTTTTATCAAATTAGCGTCTATATTGTTTATTTGCGTACACCAGTAATGACGTATTGTTGTTTTGTCACTAACGTAAACATTCTTCTTTTTTTTGTTTATGCATCCAATTTTACCAAATCACGTGTTCATTGAATATCTTTAGATATCTTTAGTAGCCATACCATTTTCACAATTGTTTCCTTCAAATCCATCTTGGCATATGCATACGTAAATGTTACCATCATCATAACAATGGCCATTATTCAGACACGGACTGCTATGGCAACCTTAAATAAAATATACTTTATAAAAACAGCTTCTTCATTTTTAAGTTAAATAAAATAGCATTTTTTTAAAACGTAAATAAATTCATTAAAGATTCCAGGCTTATAATTTTTTAAAAACCAAAGACTACCTTTTCAACTGCAAAACCCTTGTCAGCGAACAGTATAAATGATTATTTACACAAACACAGACGTTCTCACAATTAATGAACGGCTATGACATCAATTTATATGTACAAAACGATACTTAGATATTTCAAATAAATGCATCAAAATTATATTATGCTTGTCTTTGTTCTTTTTCAATTAATTGTTTCTACTATTAGACACTGTATATGTACTTTCTATATCACCGTATATACGGGTTCGTTTGACAATAATAACTAACAAGACCATTTGCTTAATACATCATGTTCGCATCACTTTACATGAGATGAAATGCTTAATATTTTGCTGAATTTTGGAGAATGATATCTACAGAGAAGCTTGTCTCTCGGTTTGTTCTGCAATTTGTTTTGTTTGATGAAAATAAGATTAACACACAGTGTTTGTATTTATCTGTCAGTTTGATCGTTTTTGTTACGTGCTGCATTTTTCAGTTACGTGATGCAGAATCTAGCATTCATGTATTGAGTATTCATTTACAGAATTATAACAAAATAAGTAGATATATCTCTATTTTTCCACATTAAAAAACTACTTGTACCAAGTCAGGAAAATGACATTTGCCAGCCATTCGTTTGATGTGTTTGAGCTTTTGATTGTGCCATTTTGGTTAGGGATTTTCCGTTTTGATTTATTTGTCGTAGTTCACAATTTTTAAGATTTTAAATTTTCGTAATGTAAAAGTATCAAATATCTTATTTAAATGACGAATGGTGAATTCTAAATGAATATATTCTTTGCATTTTACTTACCTTCTAATTCTACAAGTGAGTGAAAATAAAATGATTGAAATTTAATAAAGCTTTCCCCAAAACTGTTATTTGTAATGTTGATCAACAGCAAAGCATACACATGTTTTATTCTGTTAAAATTATTACTTGTGCGTAGGACCGCTGAATTAATGAATTTTACTGTAGAATGTTAAACAATGGTAATTTCGTCAAACGCTATGGTGTGTGAAGGCCGTCGAAAGGTTTTCACGTGCAATGTATGCTCTCCTGTATTTTTATAGCTATAGTTTATCTATTTTTGATGATAATAAAATTAAAGGTACAAATTTTCTTGCACCAGATGCGCATGTCGACAATACATGTCTCTTCAGTGATGCTCGTGGCCAAAATATTTGAAATCCAAAGCTAATATAAAACATGAAGAGCTATATTCCAAAAGGTCCAAAAAGTATAGCCAAATCCGTGAAAGGAATCAGAGCTTTGCACGAGGGAGATACATTCCTTTATTTATAATGATTTCTAATATTTTGTAACAGAAAATTTTAATAACACAAAAAATCCGTATGATAACTTATCATATGTGTGCCACCACCTTTTATTGGTTCTAATTCCTGTTGGTACTTATTTTGTGTCATAGATGCATACCCCATATCCTTTGTTTTTCTATGAGATGCATTTCATTAAAACATCATTTCTTTTAGTTAGGTGAATAATTTCTATAAGTGAATAATTACCCCGGTTAAATTATTGTTAATAAATTGCAAGTTGAAAAGCTAAAACACATTTTCAGTTTATTTTCTTTTGTTTTAAATTAAAATTAATATAAGACATTTGACTGTAATTTCGCAGGTAGGAGCTTTTCTAATGTTATTATATTTCAAAGTGTTACTGTACAATTACGTAATTTCGCATCTTGCATTTTGCCAATTTCATCAAACGTCTATTTTCTGACCTAAGACGATTGATCTGATTTTCGAATCCCGTTAACCACCGTTAACAAGCGAGATTTAATTGTTTTATGTATAACGTGATGAAACTCGCAAACGTCTGAAAAGCCATATATTTTACATATTCCATTAAAAATGTCTTGTTTTTGGCACTGACGTTACTTGCTCTTGACATTATTTCTCAGTTAAAAAAAGCTTGTATAGACATTTAGTTGCAAATCCCTTATAAGTTGTAATTAAAAAGTTCATTATAACGATAAACCTAGAGATGCTCTAAAGAATCGGCTTCAAATACTTTCAACATTTTTGTATATATATAATAAAATGTTTACCTTGTTCACAATGTTTGCCTGCATATCCACTGGGACAGTAGCAAAAGTAATCATCTTTATTTGGTAAACACACTCCACGAACACATGGCCCAAATGCACAGACTAAAGAGAAGACGTATATTTTAAGTAAGGTAATTTGTGAAACAAACTATTCCTATTTTTCACAATAACATTGAAGTCATAGTTAAATAATTTTATCAGCTCTAAATTTTATAAGTATCTTCCACTGTTATACAATTCACTAACTATAAATTGACAAAAGAAAAGAGAAATGTATATATTATTGATATACATATTAGACCATACTTGAACAATGCAACATTCATGTACACATGCCTAGGTTGGAATTGTTGCACACAAAAAAATCAAACATTTAATAAAACATTTAATGATGTTATTTAGTTGTATGCACACTATTAAAAACTTGAACAAAATGAAAACGTTATCATAACTTTTGAATCCTACAAGTGGACAAACAGTTCTGTTACGGTTGGGTTATGAAGCAACAACTTCTCTGAACCATTTCAAATATTGAACTCAGAGTCAGAGTAATTAACTGAAACTTATAGCCAAATTTATTAAAATTGAGAATGAAAATGGGAAATATGTCAAAGAGACAATAACCCGAAAATAGAACAGACAACAGCTGTATGGCGAATGTTTGTGTTATTATAGAATATCGGTCAATCTTTAAACAATCAGATGTGTTGTCGCATTGAATGCAATGCAATTAAAAGTCCAGACCACATTTATTTCGGACGAATATTCCATTTTAATGATACTTCTACTATAGTATACTTACTGTCAACGTGTGGACCTAGTGTGAAAACAAAATAATATTAAATTACAACATGCTTGTTAAGTTAAAATTAAAGCTGGTACTGTATACTAGTTAACATTGAGATGTCGATTGACTAGTTGCATATATATTTATTGAGAAAAATTCCATACAATTATATATACGTTCAGCAAAGAAAATGTTTAAACACTATTCCATCTAGCTTGCAAATTAAAAGTGTGTTCGGTCTGGTGAATGGGAGCTATTATTATCGGTGCGTTATGTCATAACAAACCGGACATAGCTATATAATATAGTTAATTACTACCTTAGTTTGCTATTAATAAGTATTGAAATGTGCATTGTTATTAAATGTAATATCAGTATTTAGTTCAAATGTAATCTTAAATCAATCCTAATTATATCTTATTCATTCAAATGTAATGTCATTTTTCATTTTTTGATGATAAGTTTTACAAATCGAAATGTGACGCCATTTTTATTTATTTTTTTGGTCAGGTTTTTACAATTTCAAATATGACGTCACTTGGTGGTGAGGTTTAACATATTCGGATGTGTCTATTTTTTGTGTTGCATTTTGTCGGGTTATGTAATGTATTTCGGTTGTTTCCTGTTATTACTTTAATAATACTTCAGTTTTATCATGTATACCTTTTGTATAGTAATTTTATAAAATTTACTGTTTGCAAAAGTATAAATTATTCTGAATAATAGGGATGTTCTGGTACCTAACAGAAAACCCTGGTCGTTTTTGACGCAACTCTTTTGAACTTTTGGTCCTCGATACTGTTCAACTTTGTACTTGTTTCGGCTTTCAAACCTTTGTATCTGGGCGTCATTAGTTAGTCTTGTGTGGACAACATGCACTTCTGGCGTATTTAAATTTTAAACTTGTTGCCTTTTGTTAGCTATAATATTATACGTGTGTTTCTTTGCCAATTGTGTTCTCTTTATTTGTGTGTATTCCTATAATGTTGTGTTGTAATTTTAATGTTATATTTCACATGGCCATAAAAGAGGGAGGTTTGGCATGCCACAAAACCAGGTTCAACCCACCATTGCTTCCTTTGAAAATGTCTTGTACCAAGTCAGGAATATGGCCATTGTTGTATTATAGTTGGTTTCTGTGTGTGTTACATTTTAACGTTGTGTTCCGTTGTGACGTTTGTTTTCGTTTATTTTTTTTTAATGTGAATTCACATTACTATAAGACGTGTCACAGTACTTATCTATCCCAAATTCATGTATTTGGTTTTGATCTTATATTTGTTATTCTCATAGGATTTTGTCTGGTGCTTAGGCCGTTTCTGTGTGTGTTACATTTAATGGTTGTGTTGTTATCCTCCTCTTATATTTAATGTATTTTCCTCGGTTTTGGTTTGTTGCCCCGATTTTGTTTTTTTGTTCATAGATTTATGTACACCATTTTTAATAAATTTGATAGTTTTTAATCCTAACCTGTTTTTACAATATTATTGAATGAATAAGCATAACTCATTTGAAATATATATCAATCTTCTGAAAAAAGTAAAATCACAAAAATACTGAACACCGATGAAAATTCCAAACGGAAATTCCCTTATCAAATGGCAAAATCAAATGAAACACACATCAAACGAATAGACTTTAACTGTCATATTTCTGACTTGTTACATCCATTTTCAAAAATGTAGAAAATGTTGAATTATCTTTATTGCGCTGAACCTCTCACTTTATGACAGTCGCATCAAATTCTATTATATTAACAAAGATGCATGAACAAAACAGACATATATTGAAGGCCGTACTTTAACCTATAATGGTTTAATTTTTAAATTGTTATTTGGATGGAGAGTTGTCTCATTGGCACTCACACCACATCTTCCTATATCTATAATAGGAAAAATGGTTAAAATATGGGTACAGCAGTCATCACTGTGTCAAATTTCAAAACAAACAAATATTTAACAAAAAACCACAAAAAGCAACTATCAAATTTAAAAACCTCATTCGTTGCTTCGCGTGTTTGACGTCAGAAAATGTAAACGCCACAGGAGGAAATAATAAATAATTTTGTCGTTCAAATTAAAAAAAAAAAAATTCGCATAGGAAATGGTGGTATAAAGGGTTAAAAAATCAAAAGTTATGCTAGAACTAATTCGAAATTTCGAATTGGTGAGATCACCGCAAGCTTTTGGTGGGAATCGTGTTGCTTAGTCTTTAGTTTTCTATGTTGCGTCTTGTGTACTATTATTTGACTGTTTGTCTTTTTCAATTTTAACCGTGACGTTGTCAATTTATTTTGATCTACGAGTTTGACTGTCCCTTTGGTATATTTTGCCCCTTTTTAGATAGAATAACTAACATACGATAAAGGTATCAAAGAAAAATTATAACATGACATTTGATTCAATGTTTTTAAGGAACTAGTACTATGAGTACACATAAACCTAGATTAACATATTCTGAAAGTTTATCAATTTAACCTTTGTACGACCTACACGTATTGTGTTCGTAGTAACTGACATTTGTTTTTGTTCACCTCCATATTTGGACACCAAAATAACAACAAAGTTTAGTCTAGTCAAAGATAAGGACCATGTAATAAGTTTTGAGACCTTTACAACATTTCTGTAAATTTAGCATGAGCTATTCCAATTGAAATTACACGTCCCAGAGATTAAAGGTAAATATAGCCGGTATAAAATGTATAATACTCACTGGTAGTCACAACTGTAGTGGTGGCAGAAGTTGTGGTCGGTACGATAAAAACTGCAAAAAAAAGCATAACATAAAACGATGAATGTAAGATTTATAGAATAACTAGTCGAAGCATTCAAATAGAGAAAAATATTCAACGATTGACCGAACAACTCATCTATTCACGAATGCGCGATCTCTAGATCTGTTCGGTCACGAGTTGAATATTTTTCGATATTTGAATTCTTTAATTAATTTTTTTTTGTAACATTTGCAAATGGCTTTTTAAACAAAATTAATGTAAAACATGTAAGAAAATATGTTTTTTTTTTATGCATTCACAATTTGTTTTGATCCGTCGTTATCAACGTCTTGACAACGCCTATTGTTGTTTGACGTCAGAGAATGAAATAACCACGTTTGTTTCACATGTGAAATTATCGGTTTTTATTTAACTGGGAAATAAATGTAATTTATTGCAACCAATGTAATACGTGTACATATTGAAAAATCTCCGGCATTATCTGAAACTTCATGACATTTTATCTAATAATCCTTCAAAATAAACTTATTTCAATATCTTTTATTTAATAATTACGAAGATCTCTTATATGCAGACAAAACTACATCCACTATATTTGACATCTTCTATATAAACATTTCGTTTGTTTATGTATGCTAACGATCTTTGATATTGAATTAACTGTATATATCTTTTAGGTTATTTTTAAAATAGGATTGTATCACTTTGACAAGTCTTCAGCGTATTACTCATTGTAGCAATACATTTGCTCCAGCTGTAACAGATATTGTATATGAACTAGTTTTGCGTGGTATACTCCATAGCTTGTGTCTCCTGAATCTATGTACGCTAAATCCCAACCGTAAGTCCATAAATTGTTCTGTGAGAGTTTTATTTAGTCTCAAACTCTTCAGAAGTTGTGTTATAATTGTAATATTGTTTTTAACAATATTAAGACAGTAGAACAACGATAGGCACAAAGACAGGTGTCCGTTCTGTCTTCAACCCAATGTAATGTAAAACAAAAATCAAAATAGGTCATTTGTCCAACGACATCAAATGAAAAGGCTTAGCATATCAGTTTCAAGAAATAAACATACCAAATACAGACTATCAATATTGGTATTGTTTCAAATAAAAAAAACATGTTATTGCGTCTCTATGCTTACATCTTGTATTGTGTATCGGTGATATAATTTGATGAGAGCTTTCCGATGAGTTATCAACATGTGTTATCCCGATACCAGATATTTTATTCATTTTCGTCAGGACGGAATCTTGCATTACCTGGAAATCAGTATCATTCCTTGCACATGATGTCTGATTTCGTTACAAACACATCATATTCGGCTTTTATATGCAAACGGTGTTTGTTAAACATGTTTAATATATGTACCTTGATCATAACTCTATGAATAAACTTATCATAGATACCAGGATTGAAATTTTGTATTTATGCCGGACGCGCGTTTTGTTTACAAAAAACTTATCAATGACGCTCGAATAAAAAAATACAAAGCCTAAATAAAGCATAAAGTTGGAAGCATTGAGGACCAAAAAATCCTAAAAGTTTAGGTAGTAAAGGCTTAGTATTTCAAAAATTCAAAGTTGTTAACAGTTAATTTATTATCATGAACATATCAATGATAAGTCAAGTCAACACAGAAGTGCTGACTACTGTACTTGTGATACCATCGGGAAAATCAATCTCCACCTGCAGTGGAATATCAAACACACAGATGCTAAATAACACATTGAAGGTTAAGATTTAACCCACATACCTTCACATCCAGATCCAGTATACTGTGATGGACATTTACAAAAATAACCACTGTGGTCATAGTAACAATGTCCTCCATTTTGGCATGGCGATCTTCCACACCCTTTTTAAAAAAAAATATGATGAGAACTAGTGTATTCATCTAAGATAAATTGTTAAATCAATATAAAACAAAATTTATGATTTGATGAAGCATAACGTCAAAATGAATAATCAGGTATTTCTATATTTCCGCGGAAAGACCTATTGGTTTTATTATGAATATTTTTTTTCTTCCGCCAAATGTTTTTCTAGTGCTGCATTTTTGTTTCTATAGATACTAGTATCGTTTATTTTTTTGTATTATTATCACACTGTCTATACGATTTTGAAACTAACGCTGTTTGAACGAATTCTTTTTTTGTGTACGAGTTATCTCCTCAGAAATTGTTTACTGGTTATGAGATCTACTTCGCATCGCCAAAGAAAGCGACATATATAATTTTCCAAAATGCTTTTTATATCCTCAGGTTGTTGTGTTTTATTTTGACCGAAGCTATTCGGAGACTCCATCCGAGTTATTCCCACTTATGCATTTGATAGAAGTGATATGCATTTATAACAGGTATACCACAAGTGATAGAGACCTATAATCTTTTAAGTTGACGGCCTTAGTCCAAAAAAAAAGAAGAGAAGACAATCAGGTCATGGTCAGAGGTCAAGGTTATATTCTTAACTTAGATTTGGCTTATGTTCACTTCTTTTCAAAAACCGTATAAGATATCGACAACATATTTTTACTAAATTGTAAGTTGGAACATGTCGTAAGACATACATTTTGGTTGAAAAATCAGCTATTGATTGACACTGGAAATGACATTTCAAAAGATTTTAATATTTTTGGATCACAATGGATCTTTTAATGTAGAAAACCTTTTCAATTGTTCTCTGAAAAATTGTTTTTAATTGTTTCTGGACTATTCTTTCGATTATAATAGATCGTTGTAAAATTATTATTATTATTTTGTTTAATATTTTGGAAACTTAGATTGCAATAATTTAGTGCCGGATTTCTCTGACCCTCAACGGTGAAAATCGCGAAAGGCAACCAATCATTCAATTAAAAGTGGTAACTAGTATTCATCATATCTAAAAAAGATATATTCATATTAGTTTCTTTTCTAGCTTTGCATTAGAATAGAACAAACAAACAAAAAACGCCTCACAAATCAAACTACATTGTAAAACATAGTTGTCTAACTCCTTAATGTTTAACGCAGAAAAATATAAGGTATACTTACAGTCTTTTTCTGGAAAAAAAAAGATTTCCAATACAAATTTTATATTGCTGCAACTATTCTTAGACTTTTAAAAAAAATATCATGACTTAAACGATACAATTCTATAAGTTTCATCGATTTTGCGTTCACGTTTTCTACGGCGACTTTATAATTTTGTATGCAGATTTTATGAAAGCATTTAAATCCAGTATCACCCTAAAGCCTCTTACCTCATTTAATAGAAATACCTAAATGTACAGAAATTTTATATAGGAAGATGTGGTATGAGTGCCAATATTTAAATAAGGGTTATGGATGTTACGCGCACGAGGGTGTCACTTGCTCAGTAGACACCCTTTCCGAGCTAAAATAAGATATCATTGTTAAGTAATTCTCTGTAACCTCACTGTTTTGGGAAAAATAAAAGCCATTGAAAATACAAAGTTTTTTTTCCCAACAGTAATATACGAATGTAACTAGATTTGGCGCATGTTTGTTTCGAAGTATTGATTATACTGCTCTTTATATCTTCAGAACTTAATTGAATATAACTTTGGTTCGTCGGGCAACTTAGTTTTTTTTTTGTAAATCAAAAGCAATCTAAACGTCCAAATAGGTTTACACATGCTTAAATACGTGCATGTTTAGATTGATTTAGTGTAGAGAATCAAATACAAAATACCTGTTATCACAACTGTTGCAGCTGAAAATGAAAAAAAAACCACATAACAACAGCCAAGCACTTAATTACAAATATTATATTCTACAATTCAAAAAGCACACACACTTTGTCCTTAAATCAATATTAATTGCATTTAAATTTATAAATGATGTTTTAATACAATTTTGAAATTGCCTTCATATAAAAGTTTCTTGCAAATGTATCAAAATGAAATTAACGGATCAAGAAAAGCGTTATTTTGCCATATACAATGCACAAAATTTGAGAATTACTATATAGTCTTTCCCCTTAACATGCTAAAGTATATTCTTAATTATGAAGAAATCCGTTTCATATAACATATTCAACTTTCAATTAACTCTTCGATCCATCTCACAATAAAACAGAATATGTACCTGTTGTTGCGACTTGACGCTCTAAAAAAGAAAAGGAAAAATGTATGAAATGTTATGATTAAATTTCAGATGTCAAATAATATTTCCTATTTTCCTATTTTCATTTTGTATTTTTTTTGTATTGACGCTTACTTCTTTGTTTGCTGGTAAATGTGTAAACCTTATCGCGATACAACATCCAGACTTATATATTAAATCATTAGAGAAAAGACATATTGGTGTATAGTGAATTATGTCTGTATGATGTCTTCATTGAAATACGCATGGCCTGATTTCAGGTTTTTTTATGTTCTGATAATGCGTTTAGTTTCCCAATTTTCGGAATAGAATTTTTTTATTATATTAAAAGTTCACTTTATTTCTTTTTTATTTTAAACTACTACTGTAACAGACAATTCTGATTCCAGCGATACCTAGTTAATTGCAAGTATCTTTATTAAAAAAATACCACCACACACTTAAGGTCACTTATGGATAGTCCCTCAAAATGTTGGTTGCATCCAAAATTACATTAGAGTAAATTATTCGGGTTAATAGTTAAATGTGATAAGATACCTTGACAATGTATGTGATACACTCTGTCAACAAATCAAAGGTCTGAAGTCGGTTTCACAAAAGAACTTACGACTAAGATAGATCGTAAGTTATGACAATTCAGTGTACTTACGACTAATCTTAGTCGACTCAAGAATTTTAATTAATTTAAAAATTGTAATCAAGACACTCCAATAATATATAATTCATATTCGGGCCTCATAGATGCTATGGGCACGTATTCCCTGTTAGTGTCTTATATTCCTTTCGCCAAACAGCTTATATGGTTAAACACACTGACAGAGAATATGAGCCCATAACACCAGTGAAAACCCCTAATACCATATATGTTTACGAACCTGTAAATATCATTTGAGCTTGTACTTAAAAACAACCACACACATATTGATTATTAAATATCACGGTTTATAGGAGGAACCATTGTTTCATAAATATCTTTGAATTTCTTTATGAAACAAAGTTTTACTGTTGCTACGATACTGAAGAAATACGAATACGTATCATTTGGTTTAAGATGGATGTCTCATTGGCAACAATATCATATCTTCTTATTCTTATATTTATATTTGTAAAATTTCACACAGTCATCCGTAAGAAATATAACTTGAAATAAATAACAAAGGTAAATGATAGAAAAAATAAATTACGTTCGCATCTCACTCCGGTGTATCCAATAGGACAAGCACAAATTAACTGACTGCCATCGTGGTAACAATGGCCACCGTTATAACAAGTATATGAGTGACATGCTGTAAATATAAAATATAAAATATTAATTCATTTAGTTGTATCCATTTTTTTTCTATAACGATACTGATGATAGTAATATTGATAATAATAGTAACAATAATCGTAATAAAATAAATTTTAAAAACACTTTATATTTTATATAATAGTATCAATATAAGTAATGGTGGTATTATTTAGAATAGGTATTTATAGTACTATCGGATGTTCATACTGTCAAGCTTATAAATCAGTGTTATTTCTAAAGGACCAATCAAAAGTCACCAAATGTCTATTGTTGAGCAAACTGATTTCGGCTTCAATAGTTCTGAGGCGCCTGGTAAACCTCTTCAGAAGTTATGGAGCTAGTTTGTCCTGTTTAAAGACAAACTGACACAAGTTATTGATAATATAATGCCTTCAGAGATGTACACTGAACAGGTCTAGATAATTTAAAGACCAAATATCTTTTCGGTTAAACATTGACAACGTCAACCCAATGTTCCTACTATTGAAATACACAGAACACACAACGCAGCTTGTATCCACTATCTCCCGTCGAGATATACACCAAAAATGTTTTAAGAAGTAATAGACCAAATGTCTCTGTTGAGATTCACACTGATATCTACATATATTATTGACTTAGTGACGTCTTGGTTAACACGTTATACTTGATGTTTTTTTTTCTTCTAAAAATGACGTCAGTAGAGATAGCATCGTTGCAAACTCGATGGGCAAACTTCTGTATCGTGTTAAAACATATTTAAGTTTGCATATCTAAAGATCTTATTTTTTTGCTTATTTTTCAATTTGCCGAATAATTCGTACAATACAGAACTATAGTTTTCCAACCACTCGCTCAGCATTGGAACGGAAGTGAAGACACCCCTAAACGCACAAATGACGGTGATAAAGGCGCGTATAATTGACGAGTTTTTTCCGGTGACGGATGAACTCGAAAGTGGTCTATTGAAGTTGACAATTTTGTAAAATATTATGGAACTTCACACTTTATTTTAGACAAAAGTACCTCATTGAACGGAATCCATAAAAAAAAAGGCCATACAAATATGTTTTTGTGTGAATCAAATTATTATAAAAAGGGTCTCACAGGCATCTCAAACACAGTTTAAAACTGTTCTTTTAAAATAAAAATTAAAAAAAAATCAAAGAACATTAACAAAAAACAAACCTGGATGGCATATGGAATTATTTCTTTGTACCGTAACGTAAAGTGTAAATAGTAATCTAATTGAGCAGCATTAAATTTTAGGTGCGATTATGTTGTCTTTTCATAACTTATATTTAAAATCGGTAACAATAAGACTTTAGCGACATATACTATGTTGTATACTCACGATTTGTTTCTACTTGTGATTCAGCTACAATGAAACAATAAGTAATGATAAATATTAAATTCAATCGAAATTATCTCAAATCCAAATTTAAGTCACTCTCATACGTTGGTGAAATGCCTTGGGAAAAGTTTTTATTTTGATCTAAATAGATACAATAGTTTGGTAAGGACATACAAAAAACTTTCTACCAAAGGACAAAGATGTGAATAGCTATAGCTGTATGCGCATCCTTAACCAGTGGATTAACACATAACAAAACTTCCTATAGAAAAGTTTAACTAATAGGTTAGTTATGTAGTTAAATACTGTATCCAGCTTAAATCAAGCCGTTAGTTTTCTCAATTGAAAAGTTTAAATTTTATTATCCTTCAGAACGTTAAGGCAGCTATACGGTTGGTTTTACTTTACTTGGTCGTAGATATTCGGTAGTCTTATTCCCATGAAATGGTCTTTAACTTTGTACTTTGTTGTGCCTTCAACACTTTTTTATTTGGGCATTATAAATACATCTTATGTAGACGAAACGTGCGTCTGGCGTACAAGATGTTAATCTTTGTATCTATAATGCGCTTCCTTGTTTACCCCATGGTCATTAGTCAATGTGATATCGCATCGGCAATCATACCTCATCGAATATTCTATATGAATGACAACCATCATGCTGTTAGGAATGACTGGATTATCTACCTTCAGATTAAATCTCATAATAAAATTTTGTAGATCATATTAAACTATTGCGATCAAACGTAACCATTAAATCCAGTAGAGACTCTAATACAATAGATATGCTCTACGGTAATATTTACGATATTCCCGGGTTTTTATTTCCTACCATTATTTCCCTGATAGAGAATTGCTGCTCATAAGAAAGCTGTTTCAAATGGTTAAGTTGAATTAATCCCTCCGTAAATTTTACGGACGTCATGACGAGTTGGTTGACCGTTATTGAATATCCGTTTCACAGATGATATCGGATATGTTCATTAAGTCTTTACTACAACCCCGTGCCCCTTTCGCGAATGTGACCTACCAAGTGAGACTATTTATCAGGTTTTTATAAATATGACCAACACTTTGGGTGCTACATCTAGAGCAAAATCTGTTTACCTTTCCGGAGCACCTGAGATCACCCCAAATATATGGCGGGGTTCGTGTTGCCTAGCTATAGTTTTTTGGTTTTCTATGTTATATCTTGTGGACTATTATTTGTCCGTTTTTTTTTAGCTATGACGTTGTCAGTTTATTTTTGATCTTATGTGTTTAAATGTCCGTCTGGTATCTTTCGTCCCTCTTTCTTGATTTTTAGCCTATTAGCAATGCCACTGATCGAAACACGTACGTGTTATTTATTTAACTAAACAGATATTTGGCATCAAAGTTTCTTTATTAATTGATTCCAAAAAATTGCCTTGTACGTTTATGAATATATACGATTCCATAAAAAGAGTTTATAAAGCTTACATATTTGACAATGTGTTCCTATATAACCATTTCTACATTTACAAACATGATGACGGTGTTCTAACTCGCCTCCATGATAGCATTTCGGATTCTCTGTAAAAAATACAATTCTTTATTATCAATGAATGAATACTTTGAAACACTGTAAATTGTCTCCAATGCTCTTCAACTTCGTACTTTATTTGGCCTTTGTAGCTTTTTGACTTTCGAGCGTCACTGATGAGTCTTTTGTATACGAAACGCGCGTCTGGCGTATATACAAATTTTAGTCCTGGTATCTATGACGAGTTTATTTGAACTAGTAATACATTTTCATTCTTAAATAATAGTTTTGTTTGGTTTTGTATTTCAATCTTTTTAGTAAAATACGAATTGACATGAGGCTACATTCTACATTAAAATATAGTTTAAGTCTTAAGCCTTTATGAATTATGACTGATTAATATAATTGAATGCTAAGAGGCATAAAACTTTCATAAATATATCATGAACACACACATAGAGACAAAAAAAAGACAGACACAAAAACAAAGAGACAGACATAAATGTTGTGACAGACGAACATGTAGAAAAAAAAGAAAAGATATATTTCTACGCTGAAAGATTAAGAATATTTGCTCCTCTTGTTTTTTAATTTTTTGCCAGATATTCAGTATGGTTATATCAATTTAGTACCAATAAAATATTTTGCAAGCTTACTTTTACTTTTTTTCAAAATTTTATTACATATAGTTTAAAAAGTCGTATTTGAAAATCATATTAAATCCTTAGGTTTTTTTTTCATTGTTTTTGAAAGATAAAAGGTGTCAATGTTAAATATATTAAAAATCTAGCCAGAATAATTTCCCGACAAATTGTCCATGTCTTAAATTAAAAAATAAAAGCACACTAACCCTTCATTGTTTTCATTTATATACTATCACTCTGTAACAGTCTTTTATTGTGTAACATAGTAGCGAAAAACATTAAGAGACTTACCACAATGCGGTGCAGTCCAATCTGGATCACAGATACATTCGCCATGAACGTTTTTTGTTCCATGTGTACATTCTAAAAGCGACATTGAGTCATTAAAAGACTGTGACATAGATTTACAGCGCATGGCCATGATTAACACATGTCTATCTCCAGGAAATAGCGTTTTGTATGGTTGATAAAAACTTGACTAATGACATTGTGGCTATTGTATTACATGTATCTATGAACAAACCTATTTCGCATATGTAATGACACAATTGACAGCAAATAGAATATTACAAATTCAAGTAAAAAAATATATTAAGTAGTCGTTGACCATTTGACCTGCATGCAATGACATGCGTAGCTTTTGCAAAATGAATAAAATAAATCAATAAAATTATTTACTTAAAAGAAGGTGTTTTAGTATAAATACAATGATGGGTTATCAGTTACCCAAAGGGTTCCCAAAATTTGCTTTGACACAATTAAAAAAATCATAATTACTGAAACATATATATTTTTCAATGTTTTCATCTCGTGTTGTCGGTCTGTGGTATTGTCTGTTTTGACTTGGGAGTTCAGTATTTTTGTTAAACGTTTTCTTCGACATATGATTATTGGTTGTAATTCGGAATCTCTCTGACTTTTTATCTACAACAAATGTCTACTAATTCATAGATATACTTGTAAATCTGAATTGTTTTACATTGTCATTTCGGGGCCTTTTATATCTTATTATGCGGTATGAGCTTTGTTCATTGTTGGATGTCGTACGGTGACCTATAGTTATTAATTTATGTGTCATTTTGGTCTCTTGTGGAGAGTGGTCTCATTGCCAATCATACCACATCTTCTTTTTTATACTTACGGACACCTTATTGTATTTGAGATAATTCAGATACATTTTTTTTATTATAATTATTAGTTATCTGATGATCATAACATTTAAATGAATACCTTCCCCGTGTCTTGCAGTCCTAACGCACTCTGTGTTCAAGACTGAACAAAAGATGACGAAGAGGGCGATACTACACTTTGTCATACTGATCCAAGTTCCTGCAATATAAAGAGTATGTAATTAAGTAAATAGCAAATGATAAACATAAAATTACACATAATGAACAATAATTAAAAAAAACAACAAAAAAAACACGGACATGACATCGTATTTAAAGTTGAATTTTAATGTTAACTCTTCATAATCCTACTCTAAACAAAAAAAGCAAGGGAATTAAAATTATGTAATATATGTTTACCTAATGTAAAATATAAGACGCATACTGCATTTATAACGAGAGTTCCTCATGGGTCATATACGAATATTAATGGTTTACCAAAATAAATACAAATTAAAAAAATTGTCAATCAGTAAGTTGAGTAAAAAATTCATTTACAAACCGGAAACCAAACCCTCGATTTGAATGTTTTTCCAACGACGAAGAACTGATATTATGAAAAAGGTATGACTGTATGTACTGGTCCAAACCTGTCGGAACTAACCCAAATAATAACGTACATGAACTTATTAGGAAGGAGTGATGTTAGCCAATAAGGTTAAAACTACAAATGGATACAATTCTTGACTCTCTTTTGTTATCTAAAGTTTTGCATAAAGACGTCAAGAGAACATTCAATACTCGAAGTAGAAGTTAAATTGAAAATGCTATGTAAACAAAAAGCGAATAACGACGAAATGAAAAAAAAATCATAAAACACTTTCTATAAAACTAAGGACCGAGTTGTATGAACGCCGTGAAATACAGGGATGATCTCGGGGGTTCCGCTAATAAATCTGTTCTTTTAATAACATTAACGGTTCCAATTTTTTCTGCACCGCATGCGCCTTCCGACAATACATGCCTCTTCAGTGATGTTCGTGGCCAAAATATTTGAAGTCCAAAGCTTATATAAATGATTAAGAGCTATAATCCAAAAGGTTCAAAAAGTAAAGCCATATCCATGACATATATCAGAGCTTTGCATGAGGGAGATAAACTCCTTAATTTATAATATTTCTAACATTTTGTGACAGCAAATTTAAATAACACAAACAATCTGTATGTTCATGCCAGTTAAGCTTGTTATGGTGGCTTTTAAGTGTCCTTAAAATTAGTTAATCAAATGGCTTTAAAATGGTCAACAATAATTTCTAATAGTTGAAAAACCACAAAGCATAGAAGTTTCAAGAATTCTACAAGGTATGGCCTAAAAACAATGTTCTATACAAATGTATTCGGCAAGATTTATTCTTGTCTGACTGATAACATATTTGACCTATATACTAAAATCTACATGGCATAAGATGATTAAAAGAAAAGAATTGCAAACATTAGATTAATGTCTGACATGAAAGCGTAACCCTTGAAAACAGTTACACTTGACAATAGTTATCGTAAAAAAACGTAACAATTCTCGTTTGTTGGTGTGCTTTGTGAAAATGTACAAATTTTAAAATGAAAAAAATGTATGATTTAAACTTTTCTTGGCAGAATACACAGTTCATTAGAATTAATATCAGGGGTATTGCCCGTATAAGAATATGAGGATGTGGTATGATTGTCATTTGTACATCTCTTCATCAGAGATCAAATGACGTAAACGTTAGCAACTATGGGTCGCCGTATGGCCTTCACCAACGAAGGTCATTTTTGGCAAAAAAACTATATTATAGAAAATGTATTGGCCGCTAAATTGAAATATTTATTGAAATAATCTTCCTTTAAAGAAAAAAAGTATAAAAATAAAATACCAATACTATAAGTAAATTAAAAAAACTTGACGTTCATTAAAAACTTAAATAAATCAAACTTTATAAACCAACGGAACGGAACGAGTGAAATATTTTTAAACACGCAATGACTAACAATATACATGCAAAGACTTACAATTCCTTCCTATTCCAGTGAGGCACTTTAATAAAACCTTATCAGTGTTAGCATTAGGTTCGTGATTATTAATATCTGAAGGCGTCCATAACAGGCCAAGGTAATTTCATACTTCACGTGAGAAGGAATACCATTGATAATGTTGAAATACTGTGGATTTATTATTATCCGTTTGATACCTATCTTCGTTGGCAGGGGTAAACAACGACTTCAAATGTTCAACGAACTACACATTTTCTATAGGCATTGTATGAGGAGACTAGCAAAACAACAAAATAAAAAATTCACGAAAATGCAAATTTCCTAAATCACGAATATTGGTACCCACGAAAATAAGTGAATTGAAAGTATTTCAAATGAAATTGTTTTTACTGTAAAAAAGTAAAGCAAATATACCGAATACCAAGTTAAATTAAAAAACGGAAAATCAATAGCAACTGAAACAATTAAATGTAATCAATAAATAGAACAAGTTGGAAACAACTGTCATATTCTGCATTATTTTAATTTCACCTATCACACAGTGCGGTATCACCTAATCTTATTTAACATATTCAATTTCTATTGAATATATTAACTATACACATGGAAAAAAGTATTGCAACACCAAATTGAAGTTGAAATTAAAAAAACACTCTTCATTTTTTTGGATATAATTTGGTAAAATAGAACTAGTTTTAAAACATTATATAAGTACAACCTGAGTTTAATCAATAAATATCGACTCGATAATTTTTTATCTGCACATGCAGCTACTGTACCCGTAAACAGCAAAACAGTTGTTTTTATCCTCATTGTTTTCACCCCTTTAAATTACCAAATTTTTAAAGTTATGTGTTTGACACCTTATAATGGGTCCTTGACAACTCTTAACTGCAGCAAGATGGCAGATTATTAGCATAAGGGAAGCAGGGATGTCGCTGTGAAAACTGCACGTATTGTTGGTCATCACCATTTCACTATAAGTCGTTTTGAGAATAAATCAGGCAATAAACGCTGTTAAAGACATTCCGAGATAATGAAGACCCCATATACCATTTGCCAAGGAAAATCAAGCATAATGAAGGTTGGTCAGAAGGAAACCCACTGCATACAAGACAATCCTAAAAACAGAGTGGTGGCCATACAGGAGCCTTTTAACAAGAACTGTTCGAGATCGACTCATCGCTACTGGTTATCGTGCAATAAGACCATTTCGGAGACCTTTGCTAACGAACAGACACACAGTTTTCCGTATCCAATGTAGTGCAGAGCTCGCCAAAGTTGGAAATTAGCATCTTGGAGGAAGATCCAATGTTCAACTGGAATTCGGTTCATCTTCCTTGGCACGATCGTAGCCCGGATTTCAACCATATCGAGCATATTTGGGACACTATTGGGCGGAAAGTGCGCGAAAGGACACCCCAGTTCAAACACATTATGAAATAAACAATGCCCTTCATCTGAAATGGTTGCTGCTACCTTAGCAACAAATTAGTCGATTTATGGCAGGAATCAGAAGACGTTTTGATGCGGTTATCCGTTTGAATGGAGGCTGCGCACAAAGTACTAATTCTTTGGCGTATGACGATCAAACATGATATGAACAGTCATCTAAGGATTAATTTTGAAATGTCTGACATTGTAAAGTTCGACTTCAGTAAAAGTTGTAAAATGCATTTTTTGGTACAAAAAACACTTAATTTTGGTATTAAAATTGTGGTTATATAAATATTTTTTTTTCAATCATTTATTTTTCGTTTCAATGCCAATGTTATCATAAACTATGTTTCAATAATATTATACACATATTGTATTATATTCATCCCAAAAAAGAGGCTGATTTTTCAAATTTTAAAAAATCAAGGTGTTGCAATACTTTTTTCCATGTGTATATTTGAAGCATCATTCCAGTCAGCTAAGAGGTATATCTGAAAAATTATTTCTGTTTTTTTCATTATGTTTGTGTATCAGTTGCTTTGTTTGAATGTAATACAGTGTTTCTTGCTTTGTGGAGAGGGCTTACATAGGTAGGCTATGCCGTTTGCCCAATCCCATTCTATTTACTAGTATATGAATAAAATATTGTTTAAACTAATTTTTCTATGGTCGGGTTGTTGTCTCTTTGACAGATTCTTAATTTCCATTCTCAATATTATAATATATTTCTTGAATAATATGTCTATATCAAAAGAAGATTTGGCCTGATAACCAATGACTGAACTGTCCACAGGAAACCATTTGACATAGAAATTAAACCAATATAGGCCATAGTACAATGTGAGCAACAAGAATACCGCATAGCCACCTTTAACATGCCCTTGATTTTTTAAATGACCTAACTGTTTAGATAACAAACACTTTATCATGGTATGTAAAATCATAGATAAGATTATTCAATAGAAATTGAATGTTTGATATAATCCCAAAATATGCACACAAAAACAAAGCCGTAAGGAATACATCTTTGATTATCATAACACCACCGCATCTTTGATAAAAAATGTGTATCCGTCTCTTCACTTTAACAACATGGCATTGAGGATCCAACACGAATCAAGAAATATTTAAAATCTTAAACACACAAAATTTTGAAAACTAAAGTAGCAAACCCACATGATTTTTCAAATTGCGCAAAACATATGATGAAAAGGTGAAATAACAAAACTACCGAACTCCGAGGAAAGTCCTAAACGGAAAGTCCCTATAAGAACATGGTAAAATCAAAATTTCAAAAACTCCAATCGATCATAACAACTGTCATATTTCGACTTAGTGCAGTATTTTTTTTATGCAGCAAATAGTTGATTGAACCTGGTTTTATAGCTAGCAAAACTTTCACTTGTATGACAGTTGTTACAAATTCTATTATATAAACAACGATGTGTGAACAAATTAAAACAGATAAACTATGTAAAAATGCCAATAAAAGGTACAGAAGTCAACATTGTGTAATATTCTTAATCACTATAAAAACAAGCAAATATGTTATCAAAGACAAACGAAAAGGCGCAAAAACAAAGCAAAAAAAGCAACCATGAAAAACAAGAATACCAATAAACTACAAGTGCCCAATAACACAATGACGGGAAGTACAAGTACCGAGCCACGTCAAATGGATATTGCCAAAAATAGACTTAAAGGGTAAAGCAATAATTTACAAAGACAAAAAAAAGAAATACTATTACACGTTATTTAAAAGATGTTAAACGACGTCAGTACCTTGAATCTATGGTTCAAGACCACCGTGTATTATTTGTGATATTGATACGGGAATATTTATCATCAATATTTATCAACAAGGTATTGATATCTTCCGATGATCTTTTTTTTCTATAGAAAAAGGACGAGATATTCTTTGACATATCCCTGGTTCGTCGACTTTCTGCTTAGACACTGATGATGTTTTACAATAGCAAAATAAGCTCTTGAAAACCGAATGAGTTAAGAAATATATATATCCCATATGCAGGTGAAGTTAGTTTAATGCTACTACAATTGAAACATTGATAATTTAAAAATTGAAATAGTCTCGTGTGTCACAGATAATGGTACTGAGATGATCGTTTGAGTCAAATTCGAGGCATAAGTCTAAAACTAAGACATAAGAAGCCATGTCAATGGGTCCTTGTCACAATATTTATGGTAATTTTTTACGGTAATCACCAAATATGCATTTAGGTGCTACAGTACCTTCTGAATTTTTCGAGTTCAATGTTTTCCTACCTTTGGTTCCACAAGTGTGAAATGACAACAAGAACAAAACAGGTTAAAGTTTATCAAGATGTACTAAGTCGAACTTTAACACACCACTGTTATCAAGAATGACATTAAGTGCAGGTCTAAATACTGAAAACAAATCATTTGCATATACTATAGTAAGCATAGTTAAATTTGAGACATATTAGGAATACACATAAATAGATAAGTTACTACATGTATTAGATAAAAATTCAAACGATCAGCTACAAAAGTTAATCTATCTTAAATTGTTTTATTTGGGTGTATAATATAGGTAAGAACATTGCTTCGCGATCTTTTAGTGAATGTTGTTGGATAAGCACTGCTAGTCAAAATTACCGTGTAGTCATTTTGTGGCAATAATTTGAGGACATGATCAGTTAGGCCTCTGTCTACAAATAAATCTAACAGAGACGCCATCAAAACATCTTTTTGAAAATTGTTTTGTGTTATATACATGTAGGTATTTGACAAAAATGCCAAAAATATTTGTTTTGTAGTTCAAAGCACACACAATATTCATTGTCTCGATGAATGCTAATAAATAAAATATACAGAGTAGGATAACTAAATTAAGAACAACACTGTAAAAACTTGAGTCCGAACTGTACCCCTTGGCCAATTTGCACCGGGAAATAGAACTGAAACCAAGTCTACAAAAGTGTTACATTCACCACCAAGAAACAGTTGATCAATATGTATGTGTCTAAACTCAAGAGAGAAATGTTTGCCTGTTCTTAGATCTTAAAAAAAGTTAAATCACAAAAATACTCTACTACGGGGAAAATTCAATAAGAAAAGTCCCTACTGAAATGGCAAAAATCAAACATCTCAAACGCACGAATGGATAACAACTGTCTTACTTCTGACTTGGTACATGCATGTTTTTATGTAGAAATGGCAGATTAAACCTCGTTTTATAGCTAGCTAAACTTCTCATTTGTATTAAATATAGGCGAAAGATACAAAAGGGACAGTCAAACTCATAGATCGAAAATAAACTGACAACGCTATGTGTATGCATTAAAAAGACAAACAGACAAAAAATAATATACACGACACAACAAAGAAAACTAAAGACTAAGCAACACAAACCCCACCAAAACCTGGGAATGATCTCATGTTTTCTGGATTGGTAAGCATATCCTGCTCCACATGTGACAGTCGCATCAAATTCTATTATATTGACAACGATAAAATGGAGAATGGAAATGTGTCAAAGTGATAACAACCCGACCTTAGAGCAGACAAAAGCCGAAGGACACCGATTGGTCTTAAATGCAGCAAAAAATCCTGCTCCCGGAGAAGTCCTTCAGCTGGCCCCTAAACAAATATATATACTAGTTTAGTAACAATGGACGTCATACTTAACTCCAAATTCCACACAAGAAACTAAAATTAAAAATCATATAGGACTAACAAAGGTCAGAGGCTCCTGGCTTTGGACAGGCGCAAAAATGCGGCGGGGTTAAACATGTTTTAAAAAAAAATCTCAACCCTCCCCGTATACCTCTAGCCAATGTAGAAAAACAAACACACAACAATGCGCACAGTAAAACTCAGTTTAAGAGAAGTCTGAATCCGATGTCAGAATAGGTAACAAAAAAACCTAAACAAAATGACAATGATACATACATTAACAAAGGACTACTTGCAGTTACTGACATGCCAGCTCCAGACTTCAGTTAAACTGAGTGAAAGATAATGTCTTCACCATATGAATATCAAGCACAATCTCTCCCGTTAGGGGTTTAGTATTATACCATCATACAATATATGAGAAGAACATAACCCGTGTCATGCCAACAACTGGTTTTAGAATGAAAGTGTTCAATTCCGATGCAATGACCCTGTAAATGAATCAATATTAAAGCCAAAATATGACAACTATATCCCTACTTAATAAGTCTGTTTAAAGGTTTTGTTAGCTTTTGAGGTGAATACTGACACTTTTGTGTCTTGTAAAGAATATTACCATAAAAGATTGAATGTGAAATACCTGAACGTATAAGATGTCTGCATTTTGAGTTATATTCAAGAATTATATCCTTGTACCGATGATAAAATTTAGAAAATGTTTTGACTAGTTTGTGATATCGAAAAACCTGATGTAATAATTTTTCAGTAAAACATAAATTTATCTCGCTAAAATCTAATACGTTGTTGCATACACGAGAGAATCGTACAAGTTGATATATATAAACACCATAAGATGGTGACAAGGGAACGTCACTATCTCAAAATGGATAATTAACGATAGGAAATGAAAAATCATCTCTTTTGTCATATATTTTTGTTTTAAACTTCCTGTTAATGATATAGATATCAAGATCGAGGAAGCGCAGTAGTCATTGTTAGTATTTTCTTTATTCAAAGTTAATTCAACAGGATACATTTCTTTAGTATACATACTGAAGTCGTCATTATTTAGAGCCAATATATCATCCAAAAATCTGAACGAAATAAACAGATATCATAGGCAAAAAAGGAAAAACAATATGGGTACAGCAGTCAACAGTGTGTTAGAATCCTAGTCACTTTAAAAAAATGCATACAGACCAATAGATATAGGAAGATGTGGTGTGAGTGCCAACCAGCATATTAGCAAAAACAAAGAAAAGATACATAAATTCACCATAGAACAATAACACAAAGACGGCGTGTATATGAACAGGGCCACCGACATGTATATTTTAAAGAAAAAAATTCATATAGACAAAGCCCATTAGCAATAAAAAAAATACAAGAATACAAAATGTTTTATTATATTACAATAATGGGATGTATAAGTACAGAGACACGTCATGTGTACCAAAGAAACACAAAAAGGCGTTTGGACAAAGCAAAATAGCAAAAAATAAAAAACAAGAACGAGAATTTTCACAGAACAATAACAGAATGACGGGGTGTACAAGAATAGTATAAACCATCATTAAGATAATAAACAACGTCAGTATCCAGAATCTATACTTGAAGACTATCGTATATCATTTTTGAAGTTGATACGGAACATTTATCAACAAGGTCAACAAGATTCAATACTAATCAACGTGTTAAATGAGTTAAAAGAGTTTTCCCCATTACATATGGTGGTAGTTTGACAGATTTCGGATTTGAATATCGAATTATGTATGCAAAGCAGAGTACCTTTACGGAACAAGTCACGTTCCTTTTGAGCGCAATTGTCCTACGGATTTTTTATATGGACTATAAATTGATAAAGCAAACTTCGACTTATAGGTAGGTCTTTGTTTCTAAATATTCCTGAGTAAAAACATACTCCTTAATATTAAGGAGGGGGGGGGAAGTAATGTGAATGTTTTGATTTCTCATTGATAAATTACATAATTTGGAAAACCAAGTAATGTACTGCTTTTCAACTTTGACTTTTCTTTTTCATTTCAACTGTTTTGAATTAAACGCGACTTATAAATTTATGTTTACGAAAATGTGCGTTTGGCGTTACACATTATAGGCTTCGATGATGATGATGTTTTGGATAATGTCGTTTCACACAAAAGATCCACAATAAACACTAAATTATTTCAAGAACAAACACGAATTAAAAAGTTGAAAATAGAAAAGATAACGAAACGTAACTCAGGAGTAAATGACTTTAAGACTAAAGGCAATCAACCACTGACGTGATCCTGTTCTGTACAGAAACACATTTATGGTTGTACATGCATCAGGGTTTCATCGGCGATTAAAAACTCATCTTTTCCGAGTTTCGTCTATTTTTATAATATGGAAAGACTTTTTAAAAATTGTTTTAGTAAATAGTTCTATAATAGATGAGACTACATATTGCGATGAATATTTATGAGCCGTTGGTTGCTTTCAGGTACATTGGCGGTATAAAAAAGAAAACTTCAAAGTGCCTGGTTGAGGTATTCTGTTTCAAGACATGCCCTATATTGCACATGTTGTGTTTTATTTGGGAAAAAGAATACATTTGTACGTCATAAATCGTTCGTTACCACGCCCGTCTCCGATTGGTCCAACATCCATACTACATTAAGCGTCAAGAACGACTTGAGTCCCATTCTCATGATGATCAATGTTCCCTCCATTTCGTCGATGTCAAGGAATTTTAGACAGAACCCACCACTTCACAGTTTTTGATGAAACACAAGGAAGACATTGAACTTAACATACACATACTTAGCCAGATCATCGACGTATTCGTCAGAATATTGCCATCAGGGGGCATACTTCAGAAAAAAAGTCATTTTAATGCAATTTTGCGTTATACAGCCAAACGACGAAATATTGAATACTCTTTTAGACAACAAATATGCGAAAGTCGGGTATACTTCTCCGGACATACAAAATGAGATACTGACCGTGTGTGGCGAGATCGTACGAAATTGTTTCGTTCGCAATTGTAATAAAGCAAATGTCTTTGCTCTGATTGCGGATGAAGCAACCAATGTTTCCACTAAAGAACAGGTGTCTGTTTGTGTAAGGTTTGTCAATAATATTGATGATTAAATTTTCATGAGAGAGTTTTTAGGGTTTGGCATCAGCAACAACAGGCGAGGTTTTAGCTGATTTGTTTATTTCAAGGTTTGAACAATATGGCATACAAATTGGAAATATGAGGGCACATGTGAATGACGGTCCGACCAATGTATCCGGCATACACAAGGGATTCCAAGCCCTGAATAGAGGAACCGTCCCGACGTCAAATCATGTGCAAGGTAAAGCATACATGTTGAACCTTGCCATTGTACATGTTTGTCCGTGAAAACAACAGAAAAGGCATAGCAGTATTCAATTAGCTGTGCGACGAAGCCATCGAGTTAGCCAAACAGTTCGAAATTGTTCCTTCGAAACTAAAGACTACCGGTCGACAACACAATAGGGCGAAACCGCTGTTGTCGGTAGTCTGGATTATAGGGGAGTCACACTGTATATACAATGTTTTATACCATCTTCTAAACGAACAAAGAGATCGTCTTGTCAATTCGAAAGAATCTTTTTTCTTTCCAAGATGCTTCTTCAAAACAATCTGAAAAGTTTGAATCGGGACCATCAAATTCGCATATTTTCGCTCCTACGAGTACGATCTTCAATCAGAAGATCAGTTTCTTTTCGAAATTAGAAGGTGGGATGCGCGATGAAATATTTATCCATCTAAGAAACCAGACAAATTTTGTGCAACATTGGAGATGACGCCAAACAAACTTTATCCAAATATATTCTGTATTTTCCAAATATTTCTCACCATGACACCCTCAACTGCTACTGTTGAACTCTCTTTAAGCGCCCTGAAACGCGTAATAACGTATCCGTGATCAACCATGGTACAAGAAAAACTTTTTTTCACCTGCACTGCTGCACGTTTATTCTGATTTTGACATTTACACTAATAAAGTTGTTGAAACGTTTGACAATGCTAGGCAAAGGAACTGTTACTCTCCTTTAGCTTTAAGGACATCGGTTGATAACTTGTCTTACATACGAACTTCACATGCATATATGATCAAATTTAAATTTGATTGTTTAAATTGCTTTGTGTTCGTACATGTATGCTGAGATGATCCACTTCTCTAACCCTTTCTTTCTCTGAAGTATAATGCGAGCACTGCAATGTTTTTATGTTTTTTTAGTCAGTTTTAGGTCTGTGAGTTAATGGATGTATATCAAAATATGCCAAAGGTTACATTCAACTTAATTAAAAATGTAAAAATAATTATCAAAGGTACCAGGATTATAATTTAGTACGCCAGACGCGCGTTTCGTCTACATAAGACTCATCAGTGACGCTCATGTTAAAATATTTATAAAGCCAAACTAGTACAAAGTTGAAGAGCATTAAGGATCCAAAATCCAAAAAGTTGTGCCAAATACGCCTAAGGTAATCTATGCCTGGAATAAGAAAATCCTTAGTTTTTCGAAGCTTCTGGGTAAGGACAAACAACTTAAAAAAGACAGACAGCATCATGGCCATAATAATAATTAAAAACCGGGGCTATAAGGGAATGTCAGCATCAATTTCCTGGTTGGGGCTACCCATAAAACCAAGTTCGACTCATCATTATTTTCTTAAAATGTCCTGTACCAAGTCAGGAATAAGGCGGATGTTAGTCCGTGTCTATGTATGTTGGCGTTTGTTTTCGTTGTACCGTTGTTTTCCTGTTGCAGTTGATGTGTTTCCCTCGGTTTTAGTTTGTTACCCAGATTTGTTTTATCTCAATCGATTTATAACTTTTAAAGAGCAGTATACTTTACTTATTTGCTTTGTTAAAACAAATGAGTAGTAATATCTGTTTATTTGTACTAATGAATGGCAGTGCCAATCAGTAAGCATATATCTTCAAGTGTGTGATATTTATTAAGTTTAACTTTCTCAGTTCCACATTGATATACAAAGATACAATGAACATTTCTCAGTTTTAGTTTCTTGTCTCTTAGTTTCAACATGACCCTACTGACTTACAAACCATGTCAAATTAGAACTGTGCTTATCATACTAGAATGGGGCATGTCAACTTGAACTTTGGTCTCAACAGGGAAGTAAATCAAAGTACTGAAGTACTGAACATCGGATGACCGCAGGTTCTTGTGGATGGTCAAAAGCACATGTCACAGAAACAGATCACATCTGTATACCTGAAACTTGGGTTAATTTACAGAGATATTTTTTTCTGATACAAGTTCGTGCCTGGATGATGAATAAATGACAGGAAATTCAACCTCACCGTGATAACTATTATATTGTAGTGCAAGAAATCAGTATACCTTGGACTATTATACTTGTATAATAATAGTCGTAGAGAATACACTGGTTTATGGTTATATATATTATTAATATTACGATTGCATGTATGTACCAATTATCAGGTTGTCTGCATGTTGATATCGTAAAATATCAGCTGCGAGACATAATATTAAGCTTTTTGTCGAGTAAGCGCAGCGAACGAGATCAAAAAGCCTTCATATTATTTCGAGCAGCTGATATTTTACAATATTAATATGCCGATAACCTGATAATTTGATTTATCGGGCTGCATTTGCGTCTTTTGGAAGTATTGTCTTAGTTTCATCAGCAACCAGACCAAACTTATCAACGTCGGTTCAAACATTATAACGTCGCTGATATGTCCGGGTCGAAGTTATTAAGGCCAGGTCAACGTATTTGACGTCACAAAGCCGTGATATGGAGTTTTATTAAGAGCTGAGCAGATTGATATAGACAGTTGGACGACCGATAAATGGCATTTTCATCTATTTGTATATATGATAATTCTATTCTACTATTATTATAGTGCAGTGCAACTGCATGGTGGACACTCTTCTGTAAAAAAATCAAAGTCTAATAGGCTGTAAAAGCAATTGCTGCCATGTTAATGTTTTTGGACACTTTTATTTTTCGTCTACATATATAAGAATTAAACCTGACAGGACATGGTTGTCTAGTGAAAAGCAAGAAGGTTTTGGCTTTATATCAATTAAAGACTTAAGCAGGAAATCATTTTTAATATGTTTTATATTTCACAAGGAGACAACAAGTTTACCAGGCTAAAGTTGGGGGTAATTATGGATTATCCCCTGGTCTGAGTGTTTGTAACTGGGCAATAATTTCTTTTATTTATTTAATTTTAACAATTTTCATAATTAAGTTAAATTAACCATTCAGTTAAAACATTTCACCTTTCGAGACGCTAATGTTGAAAAATGGGACAGAAATAAAATAACTTACAAGACATAAACATGTAAAAAATAAATATATATTTCAGCTTACTAAAAATATTTTCATAGTGTTACTTTGACATCATTTCTTAAAACTAAGTCCCACACATAATTGTTCATTTGATATGGGTCATCCTCATGCGGTACGAGAAGTTTTCATGTCGCTAAATAGTCTTCTTGTCGCTTAATTTATTCTTCTTGTCCGTTCTTGACGCTTCTTATCGCTAAAAGTTCTTCTTGACGTTATTAGTGAGACCGCTATTTTTAGATTACAGGTGGTCATTTACACTACACGTATAACCTGTGTAGTGATTTTTATTTTACGATAAATTTATGAATGAACGATAATTTTATGAATGAACAAGAGCACCTGACCTCTTTCTGAAACACCAATTAAACATATAAAATCGTATTTATTAAGATATAATTCAGTCAAATATTCACCACTAAATCAACAACTGAAATGATTCCATATTTTGTTGAAACATCGTACAACCGGAGAACAGAAATCGCAGGTATGAAAATGCACTTTTTTCACTGGTGTTGAAAACCCAAAACTAATTTGACTAGAATTTATGAATGACGGAAATTTAAGCGATAACAATATATCGGAGTGACCTCAAGGTCATCCTCTGTAAAAATGTCACCTTGGAAGTGGACATAATTAATTTAGAAGTGGGAATAATTTTCAACATGGACTGCAAATGCACCATGAAAATGGGGTTATTTTATGTGGTCAGGAGGATCAACATTACCTTCTCCCCTAGTGACAACCATCCTGTAAATAGTGTGTAATAAAGCATCATGGATAGGTATATAGTACTTATTTGTGACGTCAGTTTTATTTTTGCTTTTCTACTTTGGACTTTATTTGGCACTTTTAATTCGAGTGTCATTATTGAGTCTGTTGTAGACAAAACGCGCGTCTGTCGTACACAATTTAAATCCAGGTATCTATGATGAGTTTACGTTACCATATTTATTAACAATGTACCATCGCCACAGGAATAATTCTACTATAACCTGATTTTTTTGGTTTTAAATTGTAACACAGCGATGACTGCTGTACCCATATTTTGACTTTTATTTATAATGTCTGTTTTGTTTACGCTTCGTTGTAATTATAACGGAATTTGATGCGACTGTCATATAAGTGAGAGGTTTAGCGCTATAAAACCAGGTTCAACCACATTTTTCTACATTTTAACATGTCTGTACCAATTCAGGAATATGACAGTTGTTGTCCATTCGTTTGATGTGTTTTGCTATTAGATTTTGCCATTTGATTACAGACTTTACGATTTAATTTTCCTCGGAGTCAGTATTTTTGTGATTTTACTATTTTCTGACAAAAAACAAAGATTAAAAGTTTGGTATTGAAACAACGAAATATGTTCAAGGCTTCAGATTGTTACTGAAAATACATTCGGTGAAAAACAAAATAGCACAAATGCAACACAGAAAGATAAACGTTATAACGATTTATATATATATATATATATATTGTGAAGCCAGGTGGTCGTGTGTTCTAGCGCAACGGATACAGTGCAGGCGATTTGGTGTCACGATATCTTAGTAGCATGGGTTCGAATTTCGACGAGGGAAGAACAAAAAATTAGCGAAAGCAAATTTACAGATCTAACATTGTTGGGTTGATGTTTAGACGAGTTGTATATATATATATATTTGCGGTTTTTATCCAACGCAATCATAGGTTTGAACGTAGTTTTCAGTTTAGACTCGTTTATATTTTTTGTTTGGGCTTGTATCATGTTTTCCCTCCGGTTTATATGATCCGTTCATCCTATATTGACTCTTAAAATTCAAGAGTTTATCTAAAAATGAGGGTACTTTTCCTAAAAATGAGGGTACTTGTTATATGGCCTTCCAAATACCGTTTCGATCTCTAACATCACTGAAGAGACATTTATTGTCGAAATCCGGATCTGGTGTACTTAAAAAATATTGACACCGTATGTTTGTGGCATAACATCGTGGCCACAAGTTAAACTTTTATTTCTGTTTAGTATAAAATTTATATTAAGATCCATTTTGTTACATCTTGTGATCAATTTTATTTGGCAATCGCCAATGGCAGTCAGCAGGGTGAAAGAACATCAGTTGTTCGACCTGTTAGTCAAATGCGTTTGTTTAAATATACTTTTTCACCTTTTTGGTCTTTTGGAAAATTATGTGTGTGCTGTTTTTTTACCCTTCTACAACGAAATTTGTTTACATGCACACGTATAAAAATTGCGGTTTTTATCCAACGCAATCATAGGTTTGAACGTAGTTTTCAATTTAGACTCGTATATAAATATATATATATATAAGTACGTCTGAGTCAGTGACAACTCTACAACAGATTTATCCATCGAATCGCCATCAATGATGGTGATACATGGCTGTGTACATAATGTATATACAACTCGTCTAAACATCAACCCAACAATGTTAGATCTGTAAATTTGCTTTCGCAAATTCATGGTTCTTCCCTCGCCGGGATTTGAACCCTAGCATGGTTCTTCCCTCGCCGGGATTCGAACCCATGCTAGGGTTCGAATCCCGGCGAGGGAAGAACCATGAATTTGCGAAAGCAAATTTACAGATCTAACATTGTTGGGTTGATGTTTAGACGAGTTGTATGTCTGATAAATTACTCCAAACAGTGTTAGAGTTAGATTTTCTACTGACAAATTTTTGTTCGTCCCTCAGCGGGATTCGAACTCACACCTTTGATACACTACAGCACCAATCGCTTAGCCTCATGTCCAGCGCTCTAGACAACTCGACCACATCCGCTATATTAAAATATAACTTCAATAGTCGTAGCGTTACCTTGTCACGGAAGGCTTATCTAGAGATAGACATGAGACACGTGTTTTTTAAGCGTGTGTAGATGTTATATTATTATTTTTATACACAATGTATTTTTCATTTGTTTATTCTTTTGCTCATATTTTCTAGCCCTAACTTCAGTGTAGAAATCAAATGTAACCAACAAAGCTGTTTTCTTTTTGTTCGATACAATTAACACGCTTAGCTGAAGGGAAACAACTCTAGCTGTCTCGTTTATATAAAATTGTCTGTATCATGTATGATTGATCGTCAGCTGTGTGGTCGGCGAAAAGGAAAGTTAATGCTATTTAAATCCAGTGGCAGATAGTTCATGCATGTTCAGGACAAGAACTTGCATATAATACAATGGGTAGGTTCTGTAATACAGGCGCTCCAGATAAAAGTTTGGGGATAGTTAGATGCTTAGAAAATGAGGGTGTATTGGATGAAGGACACATGCAGTCACACATTCTCACTTGCTACAGGCCTCCATAAAATGCTGATCCAATGATTCTTGTCGTGCAAAAAGCATGACACTCAATACACTCTTACGTTCCCAAATCTGACCGAATGTGGCTGTGTACTTCTACATCTCGCACAACCAAACATGTGTCTTACTTGAAGTATGTGCTACTACCGATCGAAAGAAGATCAAAGGCCGGGACCATAATCAATTTACCAGTCGCTCTTTTTTTAGGTATAATATAAATAAATGACACAATTTTTTATAAACAAAAACAACCATTTATGTCTGTTTTGTTCACGTAACGTTGTAAATATAATTGAATTTGATACGACTGTCATACAAGTGAGAGGTTTAACGCATTAAAGCAGGTTCAATCTACCATTTTCTACATTTGGAAATGCCTGTACCAAGTTAGAAACATTACAGTTGTTGTCCGTTGGTTTGATGTGTTTTATCATTTGATTTTTGATTAGGGACTTTCCGATTTTGAATTTTCCTCGGAGTTCAGTAATTTGGTGATTTTGCTTTTTAAAATATACAACAGCTGCAAGTAAAACTTCATAATATTCTTAATTATTTTTTAATAATTCCTGGTTGAAGATGTGTACTTATAACAATTTAAATCGGTGAGTTGTACAATGTAAACAAACTAACCAATCCCTGAATATTAAATAAACAACAAAAATTGGGGAAATCTGAGATACGACTATAAAGTATATATAAACAACTAAATAATATATGTAATGCGACTAAGGAGTACATTTAAAGACACCTTCAAACATAAACATGTATCATTTTTATATATACATGTCATGATATGAAGAAAAGTTGGTGGTCACACTGAGGCTACTGATGTCGACGAAACAATTCGCGGAATGCAGATTAATTATATGTTTATATACATATGCTCTATACAATCTGTAATTTTTCAGGGATTTTTTTTCAGGTAAACATGTCCCACATTTTTAAAATGCATATTCTTGTGTATTATAATATGTAAATGTGTACTAGATTCACGTTTATTAGCCCTTCGCAAGAAAAGAAAAAAACGACCAGGAAAGTGAAAGATTTATTCGTTTTTTCATTTTTTAAATCTATTTGGCCCAAGGTATATGTGTATGCTTGAGATGTTGATATTTACTAGGGTTCTATTAACCAAAGATGTGTCCGAGTGTGAAACAAAAAGTAAATTCACAAAAAATCTGATTTCCGGGTCCTTAATCAATGGCAAAATCGAAAGCTCAAACACATCAGACGAATAGACAACAACTGTCCTGACTTGGTACAGGCATTTTCTTTTGTAGAAAGTGGTGTATCGAACCTGGTTTTATAGCTAGCTAAGCCTCTCACTTGTATGACAGTCGCATCAAATTTTATTATATTGACAACGATGCGTGAACAAAACAAACAAACATGAAAGTAAAAATGTCATGAATGGCTGATCTGCACAGAATAAGTTCGGCCTTTTGTGTATAACTGAGTTCCATTAAACAATGAAACAACATTGTATAGATCCGTATTAGATTTTTTTTTTAAATTGAACCATCTCCCATTTACTGTGACAAGGGAGTATCCGTCTCTGAGCAAGTAAAATAACCATCACAACGACGTTTTGAGTGGTCGTTATTTGACCTGTTGCATACTTACATAATCTGTTTTAAGTGGCAGACAAAATTGACTAAAAGTTTCCCTTCTTATTGGAAAAGAAATTGCTCACTTTTGTCTCTTCCCTACTTGTAATAAAATTAATCCTTGTCAAAGTGGAGCGCCCATTAAACAATGCCGGATGTACAAGTACGCAGCCACGTCCGTTCAGAATGGGAATATGTATTCCCATCCTTACTGTAGAGATAAAGCCACGATGTATGCATGTTTAAAAAACCATTGCAACAACTCATTGAGGCCGGGTTCCTTAGCCAAGGGAACATTTCAATCGATCATATATATATACCGTCATTTTGAAGAGGCGGTCAAAATTTTCTTGATGGCCTCTAATAAAGTACTTGCCTATTGTATTTATTGTTTATTTGTTCTAGTGCGTAACATGCAAGATATATTTGCCACTGGACGTAAAGCAATCATACACCAATTCAATATAATCAATAAAAGAGGGACGAAAGATACCGAAAGGGACAGTCAAACTCATAAATCTAAAACAAACTGACAACGCCATGGCTAAAAATGAAAAAGACAAACAGAAAAACAATAGAACACGTGACACAACATACAAAACTAAAGAATAATCAACACGAACCCTACCAAAAACTAGGGGTGATCAATAAATTACCATAAAATCAAAGCTGGAGGGCGAATAATATAGTATTACTTGAAGAGTTATTTCAATTCATGATCACAAATAAGCCCGATATTATCGCAGTACCAGCCGTTCTTGTAAAGACATTTTTATTCCTGATAAACTAAAATTTTCATTTGCTTTCAGATTTCCTTTATGCTACATTACAACAGTTATCATGGTTGAACCATATCTCTTGACTTTTGACCATGTTATCGTTCTTGCTGTTTCTTTGAAATAAAAGAACAACTTTATCGCGGTAGCTAACATTGTCTTGCGTATATTTTATTGTGTGAGCTTAACTGCAATGAGCCAGGGACAATAAAAAAAAATATAAACCGTCTTGTAATTGAGGTTAAAATTTTAACAGTTTGTTTACGTCGGTAAACACGTCTAATTGAAAGTTATTTTGAAACCATGATTATATCATGTATGAAGCTATCTGTTAATCTGATTATTTTGAAAATGTACATGCTAAATTGATTAACTTTCAATATATAACAAGAAAAAGTTGCAGATACACTTCGTATAACGGATTCAAAAAGAGAAATATTTCCATAAAACAGATCTGCATGAATGAAACTGTTTTTGATGAAGGGATAATACACAAGAGAATCTTGTAATTACTTGACATACATCGAGTATCACTTTTTGACTAGTACTAGTAATTCATTTTTTTACATAAATAAGGCCGTTAGTTTTTCTCGTTTGAATTGTTTTACATTGTCTTATTGGGGCTTTTTATAGCTGACTATGCGGTATGGGCTTTGCTCATTGTTGAAGGCCGTACGGTGACCTATAGTTGTCAATGTTTGTGTCATTTTGGTCTTTTGTGGATAGTTGTCTCATTGGGAATTATACCACATCTTCTTAATTATATTAAGCATTATAAATACATTTCTCAAAGTTGTCCAATGTTTAACTACTAAATTTTCTAGAGAAAAAGTAAGAATACTAAGGAGATGTGGCCCTAGGTACTAATTGGATTGCCAGATTTCAAATGAAGAAGTGGTAGTCTATTTCCTTTCATATAAGTATATTTTTTTCAATTTACCAATTTGGCTGTGCGTAGTTATTTTTTATCTGTTCAGATTTAAAGCACATATTACAAATTTATTCACACCCGCAATCGACCAAAAAAATTAAAATAAGGTATTTAATAGTTATAGAATAGTCGATTGAATTAGGTCCCGTTTGGTCATACAGCTCCGAAAATGTGTTCAATTTCTCAAACATCCTCGACAAAAAAAATCATTTCAGAATTCCTGATGAATCTACAAAAACGCTTCCTATGCAAACAAGTAGAAAGTGTTATATTCATATTTATTTTTAAATTGAAGGTTTTTCCCATAACCTGAATTGGCAATCGTTGTTTGATGGTCAACAATCATTTCTTCAATCTAACAAATCTCTTCAAGGTCTACAATGGACATGGACAGTACGAAAATAAACTACAAGGTTATCTGACATTGATAAAATGAATAACTTTTGCTCATGGCACGTAATTGATTAAGTGGACCCTGACCTTGCATACAAACGTCCATGTCTCCGGCTCATTTTCCAATCATTCTAATAATGATATATAAACACTGAGTCGCTTCTGACATTTGTTGAAATAGAGACGCCCTGGTGGAGAAATATTTCAGATTTTTATAGCTCCGGGTTTGTTATACTCTTGATCAGCAGGTGAATGACATTTTACAAAAGAAATTGATAGTTTCTCTTGATATAATACCTATTATTATACAGTTAAACTACCTCGGGTGTTCTGACATCCCTAAACATCAGGTTATGAAAAGAATACACATGTATACTAAAGTATATACAATATATTACAAATTTAGTGACCTTACAAGTACTAGTATGTACATGTATATCGAACTGTTCGGGCGGGCATTGTCAATAGAGGTCGGCGATGTATATCGAACTGTTCGGGCGGGCATTGTCAATAGAGGTCGGCTTTGTCAGTCACGTGGGTCAAATTTACTATTAGCATACCCTTCTTTAGGTCGCTTTGATTACTACAGCTGTTGGTGGGATTTGTGTTGCTGAATTTAGTTTTCTCGTTTGAATTGTTTTACATTATCGGGGCCTTTTATAGCTGACTATGCGGTATGGGCTTTGCTCATTGCTGAAGGCCGTACGTTTACCTATAATTGTCTGTGTCATTTTGGTCTTTTGTGGATAGTTGTCTCATTGGCAATCATACCACATCTTCTTTTTTATATTATACATATCTAAGTAGTGTTTTGTCTTTACGTTTCTGTGCAGTGTTTTGTCTATACGTTTCAGTGTTGCTCT
The DNA here is from genome assembly GCF_036588685.1 of Mytilus trossulus. NCBI lineage: Eukaryota > Metazoa > Mollusca > Bivalvia > Mytilida > Mytilidae > Mytilus > Mytilus trossulus. Next base: position 9,146,151 of record NC_086384.1, read on the forward strand.
TTGTCTAATATACGATTATATATAATGTTTTGTCAATTCGTTTCTATGAATTGTTATGTCTATATGTTTTGTATGTATTAGTGTTCTGAAGGTTGTTTATTGTTTCACGGGTTTTTTTATAAGGTCATGGAATTGTGTGTTTTCCTCTGAGTGATTATGATTTTCCCTTTGATATACATATCATCTGCCTCTTTTGTGAAGTAATAAAGCATACAATGGCCTGTAAGTTTATGTTGCATTAAATAGAATTTCATCAAAGGAAAATAATTTGAGGCCTCAAATAGAATTTCCTCAAAGGAAATATTTATACAGCAAATGACCTAGGGAAATCTTTTCCCTTCAGGAAAACTACTTTTTCTCTGAGGAACAGTGGTGCTAAAGCAAAAAAAATTTAGGACAAATATCAGGGAACCAATACAAACCAAGTTATCAACTTTATTTGGACTTAACTCCAAATTAAGGTGACAAGTTTTACACTCAGCGGAATTGCAAACTTGTCCCGGAGACTGTTCATAATTGCATATATATCTGATCCTGTTAGAACTATTTGACCATAAATACATGCATTTATCTGGGTTTTTTTCTCATGTATATCTGCAAACTTCGGTAGCAACTTTTTGTTCTCCGAACCTTTCATTACTAGTATATTTGACATCGTTCAAACATCTAATATAATGTATAAGGCGACGAAGACTATCATTTTTATTTTCATATAAATGCACCAGCAATAAAAGCATAGCAATTTAGATTCAGCACAAAATTAAAACATTATTTAGACTACAGAAAAATAGTAATTTATTTAGTTCATACCAAAAGAAACGAGATACAATCAACGTTAAGATTTATCATACTACTTTTATCACATTAGATAATCAAATTGGCAATATCGTAAAAGTGTTGAATTATACGTTTACTTTATTTAGTCGTTTTGATGACATCTGATCTAATCAGCAAAAGATTTTATTTCTTTAAAAAATGTCTATCACATCAAGTAATCGGGTATAATGACATAAAATATATAAAAAAGTGTCTAATAAAAATGTATAAAACCGACTGTAGTGCGCATGACACGTGTCTTTGAAAGAACCTTTATCACAATCATACAAAGCAGATCAAAGTAGGGAAACTAATTACATGGAATATTTGTGAGCATCAAAACCCATGAACTATTTGGGAGCATACAAACCCATGAATTATTTTATTGGCATAACAAAATATGAAATATTCATATTTTTTACCTTAAAAAAATAAAATAAATGTACATGTGCCTACCCTTTCAATACTATTATCTACAACGTTTTGCAAAATAACTTCCAACATTGGTTTTTGCACAATTAATATTTTACAACTGTATCATTTTTTAAATGAAACAATACTGACGTACTGGCTCTTTATTAGAAAGTTACCATCATGATTTGACAGTCTACTAGTTATCAAAGGTACCAGGATTATAATTTAGTACGCCAGACGCGCATTTCGTCTTCATAAGACTCATCAGTGACGCTCATATCAAAATATTTATAAAGCCAAACAGCAGCGATGCCGACCTAAAACATTTTGCTAAAAGATTATGCAAATGAATATGTAAGACCAAGTGTATCCCAATAATGTTAAACATGCAAAATTGCATTAACAAATTATGTTTTCCTCAGCGGATTTCGACTGATTTTGTTATTTATAGTGGTCACTGCAAAATTCCAAACTCAAACTTACCTGATAAATTGGACTATTTTATTATTGTTAATTAAAAAACCCATTTGTTTGGTCTATTTGATCGCATTCCAGGACATGTTTGTATTAAATATATGCAAAATTTTATGGGATAAAATTTCATTTTTTTTATATTTCGAACGTGATTTGAATATGAAATACAAAGATATTGATTAAATAACATGTCGGTCACAAATTTTTATATTATAACACCAGATGTTATCATTGCAATGGCGTGGAAAATTTATTGTACCCCGAGGTAGTGAAATGTTTTATATGAAAATACATCATTTATGTCAAATATTCCTAGTATAATGAACATTTTAATTGTTGTGGATTTAAACGTTTCAAGTTCACTACACATTTACGGGTGTATAATGTGTTACTGAATTTTATAACCTTAATGTATACCTGTTACAGACGAATGTAAAATCAGGTTAATACATTTTCGAGGCTTGTACGAGGGATTTTAGGGAGCACGAACGATCAAGTTAATAGGATAAATTATTGATGTGTAAACAATATTCATAACTTATTCGACGTGAAATTTTGATTCAAAAGAAAATGACTGTGTGCCCGATACGTATGTTTGACATTCAAATGACCATCCCAACCTGCTTTGGACAAATTTTAGCTTAGTACTAGTCCAAGATTACTCTGACGTCTAACGGCCCCAGCTTGTCTGGCAAAAAATCCATTGGATGTTGGAGTAATCTCGGATTAGCTTAGTACATGTAGGTTTTGAGGAATTTGTTCATTGTTATTTCTTTTATGCTACCAATTGTGTTTTTTGTCTTTGACTCTACAATTTATATGTACGTCACCACCACCTCAGCATGCCATGAAGGTATTGTATATATTTTCCTCCAATCATAACTATAATGTTTATAATAGATGTAGCTTCATAATTTTAGAGAAGTTGAATACTAGTAGTCGGAATGAGTTCATGTGGCGGTCATGTTTGGCCTGAAATTTATAGTTTTCAATTGACATTACATACCTGCAAGTCCGAAGTCAGGGGCCTGTAATTGTGTGGTCGTCGTTTGTTGCTGTAACTCATATTTCTTTTTCTTTTATTGTTTGGAATATAAATCAGGCCGTTACTTTTCTCGTCTCAATTGTTCTACATTTGTCAATTCCAAGCAATTAATAGTTCGGTATGCGGTATATGATTTGATCATTGTTGAAGACCGTAATATGACCTATAAAATTGAGAACTGATTTGGGGAATATGTCGGAGACAAAAACCTTACCCAAGTGCAGATAACAGCGGAAGGCTACCAAAGGGTCTTCAACGCAGCGGGAAAATCGCACACCCGAAGGTATGTCTCAGCTGGCCCCTAAATAAAAATGTGTACTTGTTCAGTGAAAATAGACCCCAAAACATGTAAATGTATTAAAATATTAAAACAAACAAGACTGAAAAAGACCAGAGGCTCCTGACTCCGCAAAAAATGCAGCAAGGTTAAACTTATTTTGTGAGATTTTACTCTCCCTAAACCTCTAGCTTTTTCAAAAAAAATATACTCCTACCCCGAGGGACCCGCCAATTCAGTAGTCAGTGCATCGGTACGACATGATTTAAAAAAAAAAGAAGCTAAATCTTCCAACTAAGAAATTATTAAGAAATTAAGTTTCCAACTCCCTCTTGCAAATTGCCCTTAAATGATTTTGGCTAATCCGTTCATTTCCTGTTATTTTGGTCAAAGAGCTTCCTACGTTTCAGTATATAAAATGCACCACTGGCTATCAACTTTTTAAGTCTAAGCGATCCTAATAAAAAATATACCCATTAAACCGCATCTAACATATGAAATTTATCAAATGTATCTCCCATCTATTTCATATGCTCCAAGGGTGTATGGGATATAGAAATATGGTCAGCACAGATCGTCTTCAGATCGGCAGTAAATCATTTGCCATAGTTGGGCCATCCGTTTTTCTGTACGGGATGTACAAGTACTCAGCCACGTGCGGTCATAATAGGAACGTTAATTTATATGCTTCATGACGTTCTCTTATTAAGAGCCTGTTTAAAAACTCACTTATAGGTCCGTAGGTGACCAGTTGGAAGGCCATATTTCTGCCCCTATTCCATATACCCTAGGTTTGCAGTGGCAGTCAAAATATCACAAATCCTCACCCTGGATTGTAATTTTGCAGTGGCAGTTAAAATATCACAAATCCTCACCCCGGATTGTAATTTTGCAGTGGCAGTCAAAATATCACAAATCCTCACCCTTGATTGTTAACTTTTTTCTTGTTCCGAACATGCTAGAAATATTTGTCACCGGACGTTAAGCAACCAGTAATTAATCAATATATTTTATACCGTCAGTCACTTTAATGCTACATTGATATAGATGGTGTACTTGGAGAATGAAGAGAACTCGCGTATGCTTTGTCTATATTTGTGACTTATCCATTTTGATTTCAATTGGTTGAGTACAATGTGTTTAAATAAACTTTAAAAATCTAAATAGATTTAAAAAGGTTACATGATATTCATGGCTTAGATTGCACATGATTTATGTCCATATGGTAAACAACTTTTGCATGTGAGTGTGCATTACAGCAATGTCATACATAATACTAAGAACTTTATATTCATAGTTAACTAATTATGATTTTATATAAAGTCTATCGGTACTGCATGGGTTAATACCAATAATGTTTTTATGGGCAATTAATTGTAATATTAACATCTTCTTTTTGACAAAGACGTCTCATTTTGTGTCTTTCTTTAAATCTTCAAAGAGCATGTGAAACCCACCAGGTTGGTTGAGAATATAATTCAGTTTAACTTTGAATTGGTATTAAGATTTAAGGTTATATGTATTATATTTTTACAACTCAAGCAAAATATATACAAAATGCATATGTTTTTCAGTTCGAGTTGTTCGCAGCTGCAGAAACATGATAATAATTTCGTTGCATTGTTGTAGACTACTAAACTACATGTAAGTATACGTTTCGATATCTGTTCTTTGAAGATCTACTTTTTAACGCAGCAGATTTAACAGTTTAATATATGTAGTAGTCTTAATGTTAATGATATATGATATCAAAGAATGATACTAATCTAAATTGCACATGGTTAATAGTAATGGAAGCAATATTTTAATTAATAAAATTGAGATTGGAACTGGGGAATGATTTTTGGAGACCACACTGGTCGGAAGCCAAACGTCACATCCCTGCTTGTTATGGGTCACATATAAGTCCCTCCATAGATTGTTGTTATTCGCTTTCTTATATGAACACGGAACGAGCGTATCCTGCGAGTTGATTAAAAACATCCCAAATCAAACTGGTCGTGGCTGAATATCTCCCTTATACACGGCTTTTATAATAATCGGATTATTGCATTAATGGAAGTCCGGGACAATGTAAAGCCATGGTTGTATACTGCTGTTTTTATGTACCCGTTTCATCCGCATCATTGCTTATACATTGTATTAGTATCAGACGGAAACTCTTACGTTCAAAATGTTTCTGCAAATTATAATGCTTTTGAGTTTGGTCTTTTTATAGAAAAGAAGATTTGGTATGATAAGCCAATGAGAAAAATCAAAGGCCTAAGTAATTAACATTATGTACATGTATAAAAAATGAACGAAAAAACAAAGTATGTAATACAGCAACAAACGACAACCAATCAATAACATGCTGTTACATATATATCCAGGCACTTTTATATTGTCGAAACATGCAAGTTTGTTTTAATGACATTGCAGTGAGGTAGTGTAATTTACTCGTTCCGTTGTCGTTGTAGTTACATGCGCACCATGCATTTTGTTTTCTAAAAACTTATCCATAATCCAAAGGTGAAAGGGTACCCATAAAGTTAAGTCTCAGGTGTGTAGATTTAAAGCTACACCCCTGCAATATGATATTAATGTAGAAAATTACATACTCCCATTTATCTACAGTGTCAGAATCTAAATTATAGACGGCCACAAATGGTCAAATAAGAAAGCCATATGTTATGCGGTGTCCAATGTAACATTCCGACCTTAATGATAATATCTAATGCCAGAATAATTTATTTCCCTCAGTTAACACCCAGAGAACTATAATTAGATTTCTTTACTTTAAATCTGTCATATTTGTGTTTACTGACATACTATACATCATGAAAGGGAAATTAGTTGTTTAGTGATTATTTAAAAAAAAAGTTGAAGTACAATAGAAACTGTGCTTTTTCACTTATGAGCATTTAAGTGTGTTATTAAATTTAAATACGTTGTTCGGTTATAAACTTTCAATTATATCTGACACTGATCGCGTTATGATAAATTATCCAATATAAACATCATATATGTTCAAAAAAAATCTGTTCGATCATACAAAGGGTATCCCTCTTGCACATTTATGTTTCAAAGCAGAATGATCAGTTCTGGCGTTATCGAAGAACATTGGCAATGCATTCAAAGATAACGAATAATAGGTAGTATATACCGCTTTCCAATTAATATTGTAATAAATCGAGAAAGCGAAACATATACGGGTCTCAAAAGTGATCTTTCGAACAGTTTCTTCATGTAAAATTGTTGCTTGTAGAACTGCGACCAGTTTACACTAAAGGTATTTCCTTGAAGAAATGAAAAACAATACGCCACGAAACCGGTTTATAAATATATATATGTTATGTTTGTTAAAGGTTTCCATAAGGTATGAGTGCTGAGCAGTCTGGTACATTAGGTGTATTTCGCATTGAGCGTGTGTGTGGGCGGGATGCATACATACATAGTCTCGTCAATAATTAGTGGCATTGAAGTTTAACCATAGAAACTTCAGTCGATCATTTGGTTCGAGAAAATCAAACCATCATTGTATGTAATTGCTTACGACTTCTTTCGTTCAGCTGGAGAAAAACAAATCCGTGTGGCTGTTTTGGATTCGTACTTGCATACGCAGTCACATTGGAGCCATTTCCCAAAAGGCTCTGTTGGGGAAGGAACATTACAAAATAGCATTAATGTTAAAGGTGTCCGATGATATAAAAGTAAGTCTACTTGAATGAGACTACTAGTATGTGAAATGTGACGTCGTTAAATTGCTATGGACGACTAACGTTTAACCCTATTAGAAAATTAAATAACTTTATATTTTGGATCCCTCCAGCCGTTCAGGTTTATAGGTTTAGCTTCTTTAATGCAAAAAATATTACGTTGGGTGGAGTAATATTTGATACAAGAATCAAAGGAAAAAGATAAAAAACTAGAGGCTCTAAAGAGCCTGTGTCGCTCACCTTGGTCTATGTGCATATTAAACAAAGGACACAAATGGATTCATGACAAAATTGTATTTTGGTGATGGTGATGTGTTTGAAGTTCTTACTTTACTGAACGATTTTGCTTCTTACAATTATATCTATCATGAACTTTGCCCATTAGTAACAGAGAACTATATTTGGTAAAAATTTACATAAATTTACCAAATTAATGAAAATTGTTAAAAATTGACTATAAAGGGCAATAACTTCTTAAGGGGTCAATTGACCATATAGGTCAAGTTGACTTATTTGTAGATCTTACTTTGCTGAACATTATTGCTGTTTACAGTTTATCGCTATCTATAATAGTATTCAAGATAACCAAAAACGGCAATATTTCTTTAAAAATTACCAATTGGAGGGCAGCAACCCAACAACCAGTTGCCCAATTCATCTGAAAAATTCAGGGCAGATAGATATTGACTTGATTAACAATTTAACTTCTTGTCAGATTTGCTCTAGATGCTTTGGTTTCATAGTTATAAGCAAAAAACTGCATTTTACCCCTATGTTCTATTTTAGCCGTGGCGGCCATCTTGGTTGAATGGCCAGGTCATCGGACACATTTTTCAAACTAGATACCCCAAAGATGATTGTGGCCTAGTAGTTTCAGTGGAGATTTTGTAAAAGATTACTTAGATTTATGAAAAATGGTTAAAGATTGACTATAAAGGGCAATAACTCCTAAAGGGGTCAACTGACCATTTTGGTCATGTTGACTTATTTGTAGATCTTACTTTGCTGAACATTATTGCTGTTTACAATTTATCTCTATCTATAATAATATTCAAGATAATAACCAAAAACAGCAAAATTTCCTCAAAATTACCAATTCAGGGGCAGCAACCCAACAACTGATTGACCGATTCATCTGAAAATTTCAGGGCAGATAGTTCTTGACCTGATAAACATTTTTATCCCATGTCAGATTTCCTCAAAATGCTTTGGTTTTTGAGTTATAAGCCAAAAACTGCATTTTACCCCTATGTTCTATTTTTAGCGGTGGCGGCCATCTTGGTTGGTTGACCAGGTCACGCCACACATTTTTTAAACTATATACCCCAAAGATGATTGTGGCCAAGTTTGGATTAATTTGGCCAAGTAGTTTCAGAGGAGAAGATTTTTGTAAAAGATTACTTTAATTTACGAAAAATGGTTAAAAATTGACTATAAAGGGCAATAACTCCTAAACGGGTCAACTGACCATTTTGGTCATGTTGACTTATTTGTAGATCTTACTTTGCTGAACATTATTGCTGTTTACAGTTTATCTCTATCTATAATAATATTCAAGATAATAACCAAAAACAGCAAAATTTCCTCAAAATTACCAATTCAGGGGCAGCAACCCAACAACTGATTGACCGATTCATCTGAAAATTTTAGGGCAGATAGATCTTGACCTGATAAACATTTTTATCCCTGTCAGATTTCCTCAAAATGTTTTGGTTTTTGAGTTATAAGTCAAAAACTGCATTTTACCCCTTTGTTCTATTTTTAGCCGTGGCGGCCATCTTGGTTGGTTGACCAGGTCACGCCACACATTTTTTAAACTAGATACCCCAAAGATGATTGTGGCCAAGTTTGGATTAATTTGGCCAAGTAGTTTCAGAGGAGAAGATTTTGTAAAAGATTACTTTAATTAACGAAAAATGGTTAAAAATTGACTATAAAGGGCAATAACTCCTAAACGGGTCAACTGACCATTTTGGTCATGTTGACTTATTTGTAGATCTTACTTTGCTGAACATTATTGCTGTTTACAGTTTATCTCTAACTATAATAGTATTCAAGATAATAACCAAAAACAGCAAAATTTCTTCAAAATTACCAATTCAGGGGCAGCAACCCAACAACCGATTGACCGATTCATCTGAAAATTTCAGGGCAGATAGATCTTGACCTGATAAACATTTTACCCCATGTCAGATTTGCTCTAAATGCTTTGGTTTTTGAGTTATAAGCCAAAAACTGCATTTTACCCCTATGTTCTATTTTTAGCCGTGGCGGCCATCTTGGTTGGTTGACCGGGTTACGCCACACATTTTTTAAACTAGATACCCCAATGATGATTGTGGCCAAGTTTGGTTTGATTTGGCCCAGTAGTTTCAGAGGAGAAGATTTTTGTAAAAGTTAACGACGACGGACGACGACGACAACGACGACGGACGCCAAGTGATGAGAAAAGCTCACTTGGCCCTTCGGGCCAGGTGAGCTAATAATAAACAATTTTATCTTAAAGTTTTTAAACGGTTATAAATTATCTACCTTACAACAATGTCCCTCCTCCTTTGTCAGTTTTAGACAATTCATAATATGATTTTTATGATTACAGCAACATTTAAAGTTTTAAATGCAATCAGGAGCCGCTTTTCAAAATCCGCTGTTTCGAAGATAACATTCTAATGCTTAGTAGTGGGGTGTTTAGCAAGCTATAAAACCAGGTTTAGCCCACTATTTTCTGCAGAAATGACATGAATATGACAGACGTTTCTGTCCATTAGCTCCCTTGGTTCTGTCATGTTTTATGGTCTTTTAATTTTACCTTGGAGTTCGGTATTTTTGTTATTATATTTGTTTAATTTCATAATTTGTATTTCTTAACTCAACTTCAAAAATGTAGCAACAGTATATACATATAAATTCATTAAGATTCCAGGATTAACATTTTGTATTTGTGCTAGACGCGCATTTCGTCATCAAAAGACTCATCAGTGACGCTCGAATACACAAAAACTAAAAAAAAACTAAAAAAAAGTATAAAGATGAAGAGTATTGGGGAACAAAACTTCCATAAAGTTTAAACAATCTTGTCCTTATCTTTTACCTGAAGTTTTCGCTTAAACAATTTATGACTACAGCGGTATACTACAATTGCCTTTGTTTGTCCTTTCTACATGTATGTCATAGATATAAAGATTAATTTGAACATTTCTTAAAGTATGAGATATACATGTAGTACGTTCTACTTTTCAATCATCGAGTAATATACAAACAAAGCATGGTCTGTGACCTGAATTTAGATTATTTTTGATTCCATCTGAAGCTGAAACCATCGATTTGAGAGGCATCAGTTTTGCTGTGCGGGATGTATAATTACGCAGCCACGTCCAGTCGAGATGTGAAAATGAATTTGCTGCATATACATATATTGATTTATGCAATTAACCGAATCCTTGAAGGGTTAAGATCGAGTCCGCTGTAGGCTTTTAGGTAGGCTATCCTAACATATTTTTATTGTCTGTCAAAATTTTCATTCCTTCGACCTGCTTTGCAGACCAACTTACCGCTAATTTTTTCGTCTTAAATATGTATGACATGTTTTCCATTAGTAAATAAAAATTAATAGAGAGGTGAAAAATATCAGAGGAGCATTCAAACTCATGTCGGAAAGAAAATGACAACGCTATGCATGCCTGAAAAATAAAAATACCAACACGCAACCAATAGTACACAACTTAAGACTAAGCATCACGAACCCAATCAAAAACTGGTGGTGATCTCGATCGATAAATAAAATTATCCACACAGCGTACAGTGATTGAGTACTTCCATCTTCAATGCTATGTTTTAATTGATTGCTCTTATGTATTGGTTTATTCAAAACCGTAAAGTAGGTTACTTATAACCACTAATTACTATTTAGATCCGTAATTTTATATTTGTATGGCCAGAATAACATATATACATACCTTTCTGTTGAAGACGAAAGAGTTGATATTAGTCGTTTGTGTTTGGTATTTCTATGTTTTCATGCTCCGGACACGATAAATACCTTCGTTTGTGTTTGGTATTTCTATGTTTTCATGCTCCGGACACGATAAATACCTTCGTTTGTGTTTGGTATTTCTATGTAAGGAGGTGAGGAGTTGATCCATGGCGATTAGGATTGTTTTCAAGTTGTATGCTTACTTGCGATTGGTAATACAAAGGATGCTACATGTGTAGCATGAACTGTCTATACTTTTGTTTATGCTATAGGTTCGTGTTCCTTATACATTTGTTTGTTCTGTGTAGTGTTTTGCTGTTGTTGTAACTCTCTTTGTCTTTTTCTATTTTGCCATGGTGCTTTGTTTAGTTTGCCTCTTGGTCATTTCTTTTTCTTTTTTTCTTTTCGATTTTCATGTCCCGACTATGATAGAGGTTTACTTTAGGAGGCAGTCAGTAATATGTTAGGCGGTATTGATTGTTTCGTTAGCTTCTTTTTTATTTGTAGTGTCTAAAGTATGATTACGTACAGGACTAACAATAGAAGTTTGGTGAAATGATCTTATGCAGTTGTGACTGACTGTTTTAGTATTTTCAGTTTTATGTCTTTCTTATAGTAAAGACTTTATTTTATGGTTAGCGATATCGCCTGTTAATTTGAATATGAAATTGTGGGTTATGAGCCTTTATAGCATGATATTAGACAGAGGGGAGATTGAATTTACAAACATGCTGCCATAGATCTTTTTAAATTTTAAGCAACATAATAAACTTGAAAAGGTTATGAAAAAATGTCGTGTGACATATCAATTGGAACCGTGATCCTATAATAGTGGTTCGTGATCCCATATTAGTGGTTCGTGATCCTATAGTAATGGTTCGTGATCCTATATTAGTGGTTGACTATTTAATATTCGACGGATGCAGTAGGATTTTGGAAAAAAGAATAATATTCCCTAGTAATTGCAGAAAAATACAGCAAAAAATCATGTAGATAAGTAAAATGATTATGCCGCATTGTGAACAGGTAATACTCAATATTTAATCCTCAAATAATCTTTTTGTACTCCTCCCGGAAAATCACATGGTTGTCTCCTAATATCAACTTCGTTTCCTTGTGGAATTATAAAGTTTTGAATAAGAGACAAACTTTGATAAGATTTCTTGCATCTCTCACAAAGCTTCACAGCATAAGTCATGTGATTGTCTCACTCTGAGTACTTTGAAGCACAACTACGACAAGGTCTATATAATAACGACATATTGTAAAGCGTGTTAGAAGAGATAAAGGGCTTCAATAAATACATTGGTAGGTTTCGATATTCTAAACTTATAGGTGTGTTGCAAGGACGGTCCAGCCATTTTTAAAATGGGGTCCTAGCCCAGAATAAAAAAGTGGGTCCAACCATATGTGTTGATCGTCAAAAAAAAGGGGGGGTCCCAACCCCTAAACCCTCTGTATCCTCCACTGTTCTGTGAAATGATGTGTCAACATTTCATACAAGTGCAAAACATTTCAGATGTTTTTGCAAACATGAAGAAGTAGCTTATTGAGTTTTGCATGGAAGTGTACCGACAATAGATATAGGAAGATGTGGTGTGAGTGTCAATGAGACAACTCTCCATCCAAATAACAATTTAAAAATTAAACCATTATAGGTTAAAGTACGGCCTTCAACACGGAGCCTTGGCTCACACCGAACAACAAGCTATAAAGGGCCCCAAAATTACTAGTGTAAAACCATTCAAACGGGAAAACCAACGGTCTAATCTATATAAATAAAACGAGAAACGAGAAACACGTATATATTACATAAACAAACGACAACTACTGTACATCAGATTCCTGACTTAGGACAGGTGCAAACATTTGCAGCGGGATTAAACGTTTTAATGGGCCCAAACCTTCTCCCTTTTTCTGAAACAATAGCATAACATCACAACATATAAAAACATACGATAAAATATCAATTAGCAGACTTAACTCAATCAAAAAAAAAAAAAAAAAAAAAAAAAAGAACATTTAAGTGTTATTTTCAAAGAAATGAGAATGATAAATTGCACGTAACTACTAGTATACTCCTGACAGCTGTTGCACTTTGGAAATATGCATGGACACCCATGCACTTCTTTCGTCCGATAATGCAAATCCTTGCTAATGTTGGCGTCCATTTGGTTATCAGGGATATACATATACACAGCCACTTTCAGTCGGAATGGGAACGTTAAATATGGTGCCTTGTGTACGAAGTGTCATTTTCCTTAAATCTTAAAGAATGTCTTACTTTAAAACTATTGGTCTTGTCCTAAAAAAACATCTAATATTTGACACTGGACATCAAATTAATTCATTAATTATTTAGCACTAAAACGTACACATTTATTTGGTTGATTATTTCGCGTAGGGCCTGACTAGATCGATGGTTTGTTTTTAATGTCCATTGGAAAATATAACATGTTAATCGGCATGACGACATCGTGATATTAATTGACAAAGAACCATGTCTCGTTCTAGACCAACACAATGAGCCGGATATTTTAAGTGATAGTCAAGGGGATAAAAGTCTACAGGACGTAATGTCATATTACCTAACAATGCGCATATCATTCGTAGCTCCTACCTTCAATGTCACAAGTATGCACACTTGGTATTCATAGCATAAAAAAGAAATATACAAATATTCAAAACTTTGTTTACTCGGGGTTTTACCTCGCCGGCGTTTTTTTTTTTTATCTCCGCAAAGTCGAGAACACTAACATGAGACCAAAGAGTCAGTGGGTTGCAGTCTGAAACAAAATGGTCATTTTGTATACTAGTATACTACTGGGATGTAGTTTATCATTTTTTATTCAATGTAGTTCAAAATTATTATTCCATTAAAAACAAACATTTGATTGTTATCGACCTAGTAGTAGTCTTAGTTGTGCCACATTTAATTGCCACCGAAGTTAGACATACCAATTTAGCTGAGACCGATGCATATTTCAGGATTAACTTTTATCAGAACGCTCTGACATCAAATATATAAACATGTGAAGATTTTACATAATCAGATGACACTTCAAAGAATAGATAAACCCATTTACTGAAAATGATACCCAAATGTCTGAAAACTCCTATTCTTATAAAAAAAAAGGAATGCCAAAAAAGTTGTTTGGTACAAGATGGGTCTTGATCAGAATAACCAAAACTTATTGTGTCAACTTCACAAGAAGACTGACTGTACGATCAATTACAGAACTAAGTAAACGTAATGTCGTAAAGCTCTACGCGAGGGTAGGTAATTATACATCCTTGAATCTTAACTTTTGGTATATGAAATTTTCTAAAGATAGCAAAATCAGAAAAACACAAAATACTTATAAACGTTTCTTTTTCTTCTTGTTTTGCTTTCATTAAATCACACAAAGTAAGTCACGATACGACTTTTGCAATTAAGTCATCAAATATTTTCTAGTAATTAGAGTGAAAAAAGTAAAATACAAAAAAATTGATATGATAATTCCAGAATATATAAGAATAAAAAAGAAATGTGAAATATTTGTCATTGAACGTAAATAACACAGAGAAAAGCAAAAAATGCTCAATAACCTCGTTTATATATCAGAGAACATGTGTTCTGTTATGCATAGTTAGATGCGCAAATGAAAGCACTAAACTAATATTATGTTTGTCTAAAACAATAGATAGATAAACTAAAGCCACGTGTTTTGGATGTTGATTTCGCGTCACGTGATTAAGGTATTCTTATCTCTATCTCAAAGGATGTGATTTAACATTATAGATATTTTCGTGTTTAGGTTACGTTGAAATGATAGTTTCACTTCAATTAAGAGTTAAGAATGAGCTACGCGATATCTCCTTAACTTTTTATTAGGAAGATGTTAATGAAAAACGATCCAAGTTATACGAATTGTCCAAGTTTATTCATGCATTTAAAGAATTTATATCATGTTATAGTTAGAAGAAATATGTAAGTGGAGTAGAAAAGAGACATAAGATATGAATACAGTGAGATCCCTCGGGGTGTTCAACTTTAACACACCTGCGTATAAAAACAGAAATTGATGTAAATCTGGACACTCTTTTAATCTGGAAATTACCCAGGAGGATTATTGACTCAAAACAAAGACACGTAAGAAAAATTTATAAAAACTTTTTATTATTTAGTACATTATTTACGAACAATAATGACCATCCGTTTGAAGAATGTGATACACTGGTTTCTATTTCTTGATGACATTTTTATAAGTAATGTGAAACTTCGTCACGGTAAATAATAGTCGCTGAATGAATAAAATGTTACAGTCGCCGTCTAGATGGACAGTAGCGCACGTCGCCATGATGAGGAATAATTTCACTTTTAAGTTATCTCTCTATACATTAAAGGATCCTTTAAAGAAAGCCATTGAATTAAAATCAGGTAAGTGTGTCAATATATAAATACTTTAAATAACTTTTTTGAATTGAGAAGTTGAATGTTTATTTTTTGGTTTAGTTAAGTGTTCAAGTTTAATGTGCGTATGAAGTATTAAAGTTAGAAATAATATACAACGAAAGTTGACATACTTATCGGTGGGGAATTGCGTACCACAGTTTACGATCATTGTAATAACTCGTCTAATTATTCCGAAGTTATTTATTCAATTGCAAAAAGCTTCAGACATAATAAAAACACTAATTGCAAACGATTTCTTAATAATTTTTCTATAACAAACTGACATTATCGTAAGGTTATGCTGCAATTTTAAATATTTCTTCATAAAATAAATAATTACTTGAAATGATTATTTTATTCAAGAAATGAAAAAAATACAGTCTGTCTTTTTGCACGTGCATTATATTACAATACACGAACACGTGCCAACTTCATTAGTATATTATAACCAGATGATGTCTGTTTTTATCGCAAATAAAACAATGCGTCGTAATCATTATCATCTTGCAAATAAAGCGTCTACGTAACCCAAAAATCCCGGTCAAACATTGCACTCGGAATGTCTTTGGAATGTTGGTAGTAAAAGCTAAAATTCAGATGAGGCTCAGGGTAAACTTTGTAGGTGAAACAACTTTATTTACCTTCTTAAAACCCAATATACGTAGTCTATGCTGATAAAAGACTTATGGAGTATTAAAATATATATCTAAAATTTAACCATAATATATCCTATCAGTAAAGGTGTTAGTTGGCAAGATTTAGTAAGATGTTTTGGCATAAAGATATGTCATATTAAATTTGGTCTTTGTGGTTGTCAAAGCAAAATTTTGAAATCCTCTAGAAACAGAAAAATTGAATTTTACTTTCTGTTTACTGTTGCCACCTAGCTCTTGTGAAATGCTACTTAATATTTTGATATAATGAATTTTCTGAAACCACATTTTAAAAATTCACTCATAAAAAACTTTTTGATAGTAAGATTGAAATACACTGCAAAATTACTTCTCTTTATGTAAATTAAAGACCCAACGAGAATTAGGACGAATCACTGTTACGGCACATGCGTTCTAATTGTACCCTAAAAGCTATTACCGGGCGCATTGGAGGTAACCTTCAGCGGGTACACAAGAACCCTAAGCTAGACCGTCTAGAAGCCTATATATTAATACGAATTTTTCATTAGGCCATTGCATTTTATGATATTTAGATTGATTCCTTGCATAATTAATATAAGAAGAACACACTACAAATCTAAGGAACATATTAAGAGTGGTGCAAAACTATATAAAAAAAAAAGCAACGTTGCGTGAAAAATGTTTTTTTTTTAAATTTCAAGCTATGCATAGTATTCTTTTATGTAGTTGTTGCGTTTACATTATATCTTGTTATTCTACACCAAACTTTTAATATGTGGCACGAAATTTAAGATATTAACTTCTATAAGACAAATGAACACAAGAAGTATTAAAGTTGCCTGACTGGAAGCAATTAACTAGGACAAGGCGACAATCACCTGTGTGTTTGTAACATAATGTACTTTAAACGAATACACAAAGACAATGTCGTCTAAAAAAAAATTCTGAATCATTATTTGGTTTTTATTTGATTTTGTCAGACATTTATCATTCATTTGTTTATTTTTTATTTGTGTTTATAGAAACTGGAGGAAGACGCACAGATATAAGTAATGTCAACAAAAAATATCTGACTTTGGCCTAACACGTTACCTGTCCTGATGTAAGTAGAAATATTTAATACATATTAAGTTTAAGGTAGTGGGGTGAAATTTCAATGATTTATGATCCATATAATGGTCGCTGTCAGTATTCTAAAACGCATGAAAATGAGATACCTTTAACTGAGAAGGACATCTTTATATGCATTTTATTATTCATTCTTATAAAAGATGTTATTTGTAGAGAGTAATTCTACAGCACATATTATTGCACATAGTTGTATTATATTTGATGCATCGTTGATTTTAAGGTTATACAGAGACTGAGGACAATACGTGGTTTAAGCCTATCTATATATTTACTTAATGGCACGAATCTATAGCATAGTATAGTACGGTGACCTATAGTTGTTAATGTTTGTGTCATTTTGTTTTTTTTTGGTGGATAGTTGTCTCATTGGCAATCATACCACATCTTCTTTTTATATGAAGTCAAAACAAACTATATAAATATATAGCTATCAGTAAGCAGATTTTTTTTTCTCGAAGCATACATATGATTCATTTGCAATCACAACGAACGTTCCTGCATTTTTTTGTACATGAATACTCCCCCCCTCCCTTTGAGCAAAATGAAAAAGTTATTCCATACCTTAATTGAAGACTTTTATAAAACGATATTTCATACTTGAAAGAAAACAATTATGGTAGATACTTCTTAAAAATTACACGCAATAGGTTCCACATAACTTAAACATATCAGGATTGGTAAAACAGTCAATTATTATTAATTTACGATTCTAAAATGAATTGTAGATCCCTACAATGAAACCCGAAGACGCAGCTTCTAAAACGTTCTAATTTGCATTTTGATCCAGTATACTTTTCATTGGTTCCGAATTGTTATTTTGAAGTCATCTCGTCGAACATTATTATACAGACCTAAGATTTTGGTATCGATTATGAAATAAACATGTTAAACAGGTGATCACTGATATGGCCTACTTGTCTCCGCCATATTCCCGTCCCTCACACCAATGACTGCTTCTTATCACAAAAGGTTTACTTTCATGCAGCATGGTTGCCACTACAAAAAATAGGAATTTCTTATCCTCATAGGAATACAGTCCATTCCCGGTTGAGGCCGAAGACCATGTAGCTCAATCTTAAAGTATATTTCTCTGTTGTGTGTTTACACTCTTTTTTTCGTTTCATCGTGTTGTCTGCTTATATTCGACTTCTGGGTTTTGTGAAGACGAAACGCGCGTCTGGCGTACTAAATTATAATGCTGGTACCTTTGATAACTATTTACACCACAGAGTCGATGCCACTGCTGGTGGACGTTTCCTCCTTGACGGTTTCAACAGCTCAGTAGTCAGCAATTTGGTGTCGGCATGAATATCAATAATATGGTCATTTTAATAAATTTCCACTTGAAAAAACGTAATTTTTTTCGAAAAACTAAGGATTTTCTTATTCCAGGAATAGGTTACCTTTTTTTTGGAATTTTGGGTCTTCAATGCTCTTCAACTTTGTACTTAGTCGGCTTTTTAACTGTTTTGATCTGAGCGTCACTGATGAGTCTCATGTAGACGAAACGCGCGTGTGGCGTATTAAATTATAAACCTGGTACCTTTAATAACTATTTGTTTGTCATCTTGATATCTCTCTCCTTATTGTTCGTTAATACAATATTCGTTTTTGTTTCCTTTAATTGTATTTCCAAAGATTATTGTAATTGACCGAACTTTTAGTTAAGAATTACAGATTAGTTTGTGCAAAGTATAGATATATTTTTTACATACCTATATTTTACAGGCATGCTAGTGACATTGTAAACCTGTTTGTATTTTATCAGTTAATCAATGTTTTGGTAAATAATACCTCTTGCCTTTAAAAAAGTTTTAGTAGTTTCAACTCCCTCATTGAAATCTGAACTTAGATATATTTCGATTCTCTTTGTATGTCCCTTTTAACAATGTAGCTCCTCGCGTATTAAGGTATTTATCAATTCCTGGCTTTCAATTATTTGGATATTGGGCGTTCCTAATGAAAGTTACTCCAGAGAGGCCATTCGGAAACACCTTGTGCATATAGTACTATTTTTATGACCTTAAACGCAGATTCATACATATATAAGACATAGAAACAAATCAGACTGAACTACAAAAAAATAATAAAATGTTTAGCACATGTATCTGGAATTTAAAATAATAAAATAATTGGTCAAACACTTGTTTGGTATCGTAATCATAAAACGCCTGTACATTATACTGACCAGGAAGCAAAGTTATATTCCCAAAGAAGAGCAGAAATCAACAACTTTTACACTAAAACCGTCATTGTTGTATTAAAAGGCGCGTATCACTGCATGTTTAATGACAGGGTCAAATATGAAATCCTCATAGGTGTTGGAGAATAGAAAAAGGGATGAATTTTAGACATCTGAAATAATTATATACTAATTTTTATTCTTTTGATGCGTTTCATGAGTGCTATAGTTTTAGCTTGAAGTAGTTGATAATCTAAACGTTATTATAAAAAAAGAAGATGTGGTATGACAACTGTCTACAAGAGACCTAAATGACACAGACATTATCAACTATAGGTCACCGAACGGCCTTCCACAATGAGCAAAGCACATACCGCATAGTCAGTATAAAAGGCCCCGATATGATGTTTGTTATCAATAAAACAGTTAAGATTTGATGCAGGCTCCTATCGTAAATTTATCAGGGTGTAAAAGGGTTGTCAGACGAAGGAACATTTTGTATCAAGCGTATATAAGCGTATACATATGGTTTTCATAGTATGTTTTTGTGTTGTACTGTTACACCACTATTTCAGTTTATTGGGGTGGGTGCCTACTAGCATGCTAAACTGTGTCACTTTCTGTATGTGTATATCCTTAGCCTGAATCCTGTAATGCTGTGTTGTCAGTTGTACTTGTTTTTCTATAATTGTGTTGTACATAAATCAGGTCGTTAAGTTTTAATTGTTTGAGATTTTCTTTTCTGTGCCTTTCGTAGATTGCAATGCGGTATGGGTTTTGCTCATTGTTAAGGGTCATACTGTATGGTGACCTGTAGTTGGTAACTTCCACTTGATTTGGTCTGTGGTAGAGTTTTGTCTTATTGGCAATCATACCACATAAGAACAGTAACTATTAAATAATTTCTCTCAACGGTTAATTTAATATCTTTAAATAATGTATAATTCTTCCTTTTATCCGTGTGTATCATCTTTCTATCTAGACAAATGCCAGAGTTCGGGATGTAGCACATGTTGGAATGTTAAGAAACCATTAACGCCATGCAATATTTAATAGAACGGATCTTAGATAATACGAAGATGTGTGATTTATCTAACATGCAGTTTTAAATGTCGACTACACATTCCAATGTTTGATTTAACTATCAATTAAATTCAGGGGGAGATAATTCTAATCCGAACTTAAATCATGTGATTTAAAAAAATGTCGAGCCACTGCAGTTGTATTATACTGTAAAAATTTGTATATGCAAACATTACAAAAATACCGTCATTTGATATGTCTTCTGTGTAAGTATTTTTTTTAAGATGCACCATTAGACAAAACACTTTTATCATTATTAACCATAGGCAGCAGTTTTGTAATTGCAAAAAAAAATCTGTCCTCTCAAGACCACTCTGAAAGAAGGTAAAACAAAGGGCATCTCTTTTATCACTGTATTTCTTAACTCTGACGTAAAAGTAAAAAGTGGTAAAAAGAAAGAAAAAAATAGTGCAATTCTATATACTCTCTGGATTACTAAACTCTGAGGCTACTTTCAAACAATAGGTAGACGCCAAACGAGATAATGAATGCACTCTTAATTACACGTATAACCTCGACAGAATGCAGATACCTGCATGTGCATTGTGTAATATTATATCATATTGTATAATAAGATATAAACATCACAATCTATAACAAAAATATGAACATCTGATTATAATATTCCTATTGTCCTGTCGGGGCCCAACCTAGAAAAGGTGAATAGTTTTATCAATCAAGCTGATCCCTTGCTTTTACTGTTTTAATTCTTTCACCTGCGAATCCCGTCATGTGCATGCATATTCTGTCTTATTTAGTCCAGATTGTATGAATTAACCTACATGTACATGTATACGTTGTAGTTATATTATACGAGAGTCTACCTACATATGGTATATACAAAAGTCATAAAAGGAGAAGCTTGCTGGCCTCGTATCTTATGACTTGTAATTAATATCTGTAGCTACAGGGTCACAAACAAATATAATTTCTCATTTCTCTTTGTCAAATGGTTTTCTGCCTGAAGCTTATTTTCTTTAAATCTTGTAACGAAGTGTGACGATTGATGCTACAGCAAGATACGAGAGAAGGTGAAAAGTGTATTTTGTAATACATGTTTTATCAATCAGATATTTCCCCTTAAACCGGAAAATTTTAAACAAGTAAATCATATGCTTTGTAAAGTGGTGAAAAACGCAAGTTGCAACCTTGTCTATTTGGACCGGAAACAGACACGAATACACTGCAATTCCGCATCAATATATTAAAAACCGTGTCGTTCTACAGTGGAGCATGCCCAATAAGGACATAAAACTTCCGTGAGGTAAATGCATTTTTACCGAACAAGTAATATTTTATATTAATATAGATGGTATTGCTTTTTTTCTTGTTTAAATAACTGTGCTATTATTTGAAGGATACGCCTCGCAAATTTTATTTTAGAATACAGGGAACTGTCATTCTTCCGATTGCAACTACAAAACGAGATTTACTTACTTTTTATTGCACACTCAAAGAAAATCTATAAATTTCGCCAATTCTGATCCCTTAATAAATTTAAATGTTTAACTCGTATGTCAATACGACAAAATGAATGTCAACGTTTACTATTTAGCTTGCAGCCATTCTACTCGCCATCTGGTCAGGTAACAGTCCAACATGTCAGTTGGTCCGCACGTCAGGAGGAACATTAACGTCATCTGTAACACATATCTTATGTGTAAATGTATCACAAACAATTTACAATGCATAAAATGCTCGTTAATTTACGGTACAAAATTGTTATTAATTTTTTACGTTTGTTGTGTAGCAATGGGTTTTCAAGACTAAATTAATTGTTTAATTTACATGTTTGTTCGCTGCCTTGTTTCATAAGGTCAAAGCTGTTAGTAGGTACTAGTCTAAACTATAAATATCTTCCCGTCTGTGTATTTTTTTTATTTTTATTTTAAAACGGGAACTTTAACATATTAATCCCGATCCATTTAAAGGCTGTGTTAATTGTAGAATGACAATACGGTTATTGTTTATATCCCCATCTTTGCCTTTGTGTCGGAAGTCTCGGACAAAACAAAAATTGAAGCTGAAGATTTTTGTCTAAACTGTTCCTATGTTTTAATCTATATTTAGTATGTTAAATACCAGCGAAAGTCCTTGCATCTTTCCTTGGTGTCGCGTTAGTATACTAATCATGAAGAAAATGACATAGTTTATATCCAACAAAGACATAAAAAGACATCTCTTTACAAAATGTGAAATTCTTAGCATTTTTAAGCAAAGAGCCAGAAAAAAAATCTATTTTAAAATACCCATTGGTGATGTAAAATAAAAACACCATTAACTAGAAAATAAGTCACGTGACTCGTTTAAACGCAAAATATAAAACTTACTGCAAACAAATCATATTTATAAATTTGTTTATACAAACTTTAACTAGACTTTATAAATCTTTAATTTATATACTTCATAATTTTATTTATATTATGTACATTTAAGTTAAATACACACTCTAACCCCAGCGTAGTAGTAATTTAAGACCGTCCAGGATTTTGAAGACCCTCCGGATAATTCATCAGTGACTTAGGTATGTACGTTTATCAGTGTGATGTGACCATCTATACATTAATCATATGTTTGTAAACAAAATTTATATATTTCATTTTGTTTTTATTCAAAGACACGATGCATACCTTGATTCACAAACACAGAAGTTGAATAGAGACAGGTAATTTTATTATCATTTATATATCTATTATATATTTAGGCCATCACCAGTTATAAGGAAATACATATTAAATGATACTGCAAACATTAAGTTTTAGTTACAATTTACTTTTATAAATATTTAACTAAAAATGTAGTCATTTAAAATCTTTAAATATTGTTTGTAAAATGCACTCCGAGAGGTTTCTTCCCTCGTTACAACGACAACATATCGACGTGCTACTTACAATCTTATCTTTCTAAGGAACGAATGGAATAGAACATTTCTAACACATTGAATGTTAACCTTTTAATCTATCATTGTACCTAACATATATGCACTTCATAAATACTTTTGCATTGTTTTCATGGCGTGTATTGCTATCCCAAAGTTGGAAAAGAAAATGTACCAGTGCCGTTAAGATCTATTTAAACCGGTTCAGTTACGGTAACTTACAAATCTCCTCAAGATAAAAACAACCTACGAATTTCCTCATGATAAAACACTAGGCTAAAATTAATGACATCAGCTTCCAACAAAGTTTTTTTTTAAATGATACTTCACCTAATTTTTGTTTTCACCTTGATGTGGATTAAGTCAAGAAGAGAAGAGAACTCTTGCGGATTTTTTTGGCTAAGGTGTTCAAGTATATAAAGAAAGTTGCACTTCTGACGGGACGTTTTTTAGCTACTAATGTAGGTCCTTTATGTTAAGATGAAACGTCATAACTTCCCATCTTGTTGACAATTAAATAAGACAGTACTATTGTTTTGTTTATGACACGTGACAGAATGACAACTTATCTTATTTATTTCAGTGAAGGTTAATGTATGATCCATAAACCCCCTTCATGTTTTTTTTCACTTGCTAAAACAAACACTATCTTCTTGAAGCACGCAACGTACTTTCGAAATGGTAACGACCATTTCTGAGGAGAGAAAAAAAATGAAGAAAATAAAAGCGCAATCGCACGATAGAATAATGCAAGTACTCTCAATGTACTTAGTTCATTGTTACAGTTTACATGCACTAAACCAAGAAACTACGACGAAGTTTAAAACGCATACGTTGTTCTTTAAAAACATAGATCTACTGGTCATTTTTAAATTAAATTTAAATCAAATAGATATACATATTTATGACATTGACACGAAGATCTTAAATATTTTTTTTCTTCATGCACGAATTCTACGCCATTGATCAATCAACTAAAGTGATTTATTTTATATTTAGGGAAACAAAATTAAAAATAATAATATTAAAAGTGCGGTACGACAGGGGTATAGTAATATCCGTCCGGCAACAATAACTTCATTTTGAGGTGTCTTACTTTTTGGTTGTTTGGGATTCATAAATACGCGGCCACGTCTTATAGGAAGGGGGTCCATTGCATGTAGACTTATGATACTAAAATATTTATTGACGCCATCAGGCGCTAGTTGTCTATGTAATGTTTGTGTACTATTGTTTGTCTTTAGATACCGTTTTATTTTTTTGCCTTGGTATTGTCATTTGTTTTTAACTGGGTTACTGGTATCGTTTTCTATCCTGTTTTTAAAATTTTGTAAAATCATGATACAGAAAGTGCACAACAAGAAACATGACGCAACAGAGGTACTGTAACACTAGAATTTATCTGAACTTTTAATTGTTCATGTTGTCGTGATTAATACAGAAATCACTGTGTCAAAAGAAGAAAAATGATCCCATGTTTTATTATGCCACAGAAAGGTGTTTAATAATGTTTTTACACACGTGAATTCATAATTATAACCTATTATACCTGTTTTTATTTTTACAATTGTGTATTTTATTCAAAAAAAAAATGGGTGATGGCGGAAATAGATATATTAATTCTTATCCTAACAAACAAGGTATTTCACAATGTTAGATGTAATATGTTAATGATGTCTTTTTTGCATCAGACTTTTTCAATGCTTTTTTAATTCTATCTTTTTGTTATGGCCTTTTCATACACCTTGGAGTGATATTGTTATAAAAACTAAATTCTTACTTATTCACTGTGTAGTTGTCGCCGTCTCATTGGCGTTTATGACCGACACTTTGCCACTTTTTTCGCGATAGCGCTCGCCTCAAATGCTCGTTTCATCTTTGATTTTTTTTTGTTCCACTATCTGGTGAACGATTTGGAACACGTCTCAAATATCTCGTTCACTTTCTTAAGAAATATTGTACTTGGAATTTTAGAGGGAATGTTACGGAAATCTGTTGTAATTCCTTTCGCCTTATACAGCTGCTATATTACGTTATGAAAGAGGGGACTGATTTTGAAAATTCTACAAATGTGGCAGTTATTGTTTTTTCTATCTTTTTTATTCGATTTATTAGGGCCTTTCTCAACATACTTATTTTATTTTTAAAATAATATAAAATGTTTGGTAAACTATTGATTACATATGTATCGTGATAAATGTAAATACTGCATCAAACACATGTGTAATTGATATCTATGAAATTAATTTATATATCTGTTTTATTGCTGTTGTCACCGGTTAGATGGACAAGCTAGACAAATAAAATGTGTACATTTGACAAATTCTCCATGTTTAGACATGTCGGGGTGTGAGGAATCTGGACAAATGAACGGTTATGTGTTCTAGTTAATTTTATTAAAGACTCACATAACTGTCTAGATATGATGTACAACAAGAGGCTAGCGTTTGCCTCCAGGGTCTGCCAGTAACATCTACTATATATAGTATCTCATCTCAATTCATCAGTAGTCAATGTCGATTTTTATCTGGACACAAGTGGACATTAGAAAATTGTATAACATTTAGTGTCAAATTATAATTCTGGATAGAGGTAAGCACAATGTAAAACATATTCAGTAAATTACAGTTTTATATAAAATGTACGTTATATTTGCAAAATGTGAAAAGCATTAAATTTGCTTTTTTTTAAATTGTTCTGATGCTTCTGAAATTTCAATTTAAAGCATTATACTGAAATTTTATCACTGACTTTTTATAAACACAACTCAATTTCAAGTTGAGAAAAAAATATAACAGCAATGAAATACCTACTCAGTAAATAACAGTTTTATATAAAAATGTACGTTTACTTTTGCGTAATGTTAAAAGTATCTAAATTATTTTTATTATATTTTAAGCTTCTGAAATTACACTTAAAAGCAAACTGTCTTTTATCACTGAATTTTAATAAACACACCACTAAATGTCATGTTCAGAAAATAAAAACCGAAGAAAAAAAAATAACAGCAATGAAATATGAATTCTTTCTTACTCTTTTGCACTCCGACTAAGATAACGAAATATAATTATAGGTTTCATACTAGAGGACAAGTCAAATGAATTGTTGTTTATAGCCGTAAAACTACCCGTCTTCAATAAATATTTTTAAAAATTGTTATTTTTACCAAGATGATAGTCGGTTTATAATTTATTTGAATATATCAAGTGGCAGTAATAAAACACTCCATTGTACCGGCGGTAAAGTGTTCATTTTCTTATGAGTGTGTTAACTCGGTCCCATAGCAGTGATATGCTGATTTAACATTTTAACCGTAGATAAATACCCCTTTCTCAAGGGCCATTATAAAATTGTCATAAATGAAAAATTGCTTAAGATAAACCGATAAATAATAATGGGCATGTCAGTCTTTTTAATATCGAAAGAGAAAATCGGATACACTGAATGTTTTTATTCCCATCTAAATATGAAATTACAAGAACCTTTAAATACTTAAAGAATAAAACGCTAATGATATGAAATGCTTTTGTATGTTTCATGAGTGCAAATGTTTTCTTGCAGCAAGCAGAAAAATCTTTAAACACAAGATTAATTAGAAGCAACATATTCCATAGTATGTAAAATTAAAATAGTTTTGACATATTTCCCATTTCCTTTCTCAATTTTATAGCAACTGGGCTGTAGATCTCGAAAATATAAATCTATGATTTAAAGTTTTAAATTTGGATACACTGCGGTTTAAAACGTAAAACATTATAATAGGCTTTGAACCAAATGTATTTCCTGATGTTTCTTTTGCTTGAAAAGTCTACATGAACAACATATAATCACTCAAGTACTACATGTATTTTCAGAAATGTTTAACTCTTTTTTTGTTTTTGAGACATTAAACTTTGGAATACCTTTGGCAAATTGCATCTACCTCCCATCATATACGGGAGAAATAATATTCAAATTTTGTTATATAAATATCTGACAACGCGCTAGTCCTCGTCTTGTTCTACATCAATAATTTTATTGTTAATGAAATCTAAACCATCCCTTTAAGGTATTTTGATGATATATGTTACAGTTTCTGAACATTGTTGCCGATCGCAAATTGGAGATGTTGGGAGGTTCACTGCAGGGAAATAATATCTGTGAAATCATCCGGTATTTTGTATTTAGATTTTCAATTTGCAATGATATATGTCACTCATCATTGAATATTTTATTAAGATGTATGGTAATAGGGTTATACAAACGCCTGATTGCAAAACGGATACAAACATAAAATTATGTACTAGAAGTAATTGATACATTAACAACAGTTGGTAAAATTTAGGGTTTCATTTTTGCAAGATCGATGGATTGGTCACATTCTCATAAATCAGGGTATCAATGCACTAGAAGTAAAAAAAAAATAATACTTTCAAATGAGCTAAGATAAAAGTGAAACGTATTGGTTTAGTGAAAGCAGTTTAAAAAATAGGGAATCTATTGAGAGGTTCATACATTGGAGAAGTACATGCAAACAAACTAATCAATAGAAAATGATTTCTGTTTTGGCTTCAGAACAATTGTTTCATTATCGACTGTAAACGAAGCAAGTTAAACAAATGTACGCTAATATGATACATGATATACTAGTATAAACAACAATCAACATATTTATTAATTAATAAATTACTTCCTTCGAATATAGAATATTGACGAAAAGAATACATATTATTTGCAAGCCAATACTACTATGATGAATATGTTATTTCATAGCTTAATTTCAATATAATAATGGACAAAATCGTTGTACTACACGTTAAATTCTGTAATTATGGCATTTATAGATACTTTACAATTTTGCGATCCTACATAGAGTTAATGTCCTTGCAGCATTGTTGCAACATAGTTGTGTAAGCATCATTTGTGTACCCAATACGACTTATTCCGGGAAGACCAGGACCAAGGTTATGCAATAAATAATAACAGCAAATGAAGGGTATACGCCAATGTGAAACACAGAGGTCAGTAGACCGAGGTAAGTATACAATATGACATGTTGACTTATATCTCATTCTTTATTTCAGGAACACAGAATCATTGGAGATTGCATTTTAACATTTTTGGAAACTATGAAGAGCCCAATAGACTTAGAATTAAACTCAGGGGAAGACATTCTGGCTCCATGTGTATCTTATCATGAGACAGTGTGTCCTCCCTTGAGTAGCATTCAAATTGCATCACGGAGGTAATCCTGTAGACGACCAAAAATGATGTAAACGCCAAACGAACAAATACCAGCTACAGATAACTGGAATATGTTGGACGAAACATTATTTGTTTCAGATAAAACATTACATCAAAGTTGACAAAATAACATGGTAAGTTAACGAAAAGGAAATCATATCAATTTGGAAGAAGATCCTGGATGAAAGATAAGACACGTGGTTGACAACGATGAAGCAAGAGATTAGAAAAGGTATCTGCTCTCAGGAAGAGCATACTGTCTGCGTGATTGCAATATACATGAGACAGTGTGTCCTCCCTAAGACTCAGTTTAATGCCGATTACATCACAGTTCAAAGGCCAATAGTTGTACAGAAGCTGGAATTGTTTATAACAGAAAACAACCACTTGACAATTATCATTATCATGACAGAAGTCACAGAGTAAGTAAGTAAGTAAGTAAGTAAGTAAATTTTATTTACAGTCGGCATATATATACATAATAACAGAGAAAACATGAGCTCTGGTGAGCTCTTTAACCGAATATCACATAAAAAAAAAGAACCACAGTGACGACCTAAACATAGCGACAAACACCAACTTAAGTTTAAAGGGGCACTACAGAGCGATAACCAAAACACAGATGCGAAGTACAAATATGGTTTGGTTCTATATGTATTATGATGAAATGACATTTTCATTTTTTTTATCGTTAGATTTCTTTGTTAAAGTTTCACTTTATTCGTGTTATACGTTTTGCTTAATTATCATGGATAGAACATATATTTCCTATTGACAAAGTTTGAAATTTTTCGAAAAACTAAGTATTTTCTTATCCCATGCACATTTTGTTTGGAATTTTGAGTCCTCAATGCTTTTTGACTTTGTACTTGTTTGGCTTTATAATTATTTTGATCTGAGCGTCACTGATGATTCTTATGAAGACGAAACGCGCGTCTGGCGTATTAAATTATTATAATCCTGGTACCTTTGATAGCTATTAACACCAATGGGTCGATGCCACTGCTGGGTGGACATTTTGTCTTCGAGGGTATCACCATCCCACTAGTCAGCACTTCGGTGTTTATAATTAACATGAATATCAATGCTATGGTCATTTTCATAAATTTCCTGTTGACAAAACTTGAAAATTTTCGAAAAACTAAGGATTTTTTTATCCCAGGAATTGATACCCTAAGCCGTATTTTGCACATTTTTTTTTGTTGGAATTTTGGGTCATCAATGCTCTTCAACTTTGTACTTGTTTGGCTTTATAACTATTTTGATCTGATCATCAATGATAAGTCTTATGTAGACGAAACGCGCGTCTGGCGTACAACATTATAATCCTGATACATTTGATAACTATGAACACCAATGGGTCTATGCCACTGCTGGCGGACGTTTCGTCTCCGAGGGTATCACCAGCCCAGTAGTCAGCACTTCGGTGTTAATTAACATTAATATCAATTTTATGGTAATTTTCATAAATTTCCTGTTGACAAAACTTTTTCGAAAAACTGTTCTGAGCGTCACTGATGTGTCTTATGTAGACGAAACGCGCGTCTGGCGTATTAAATTATTATAATCCTGGTACCTTTGATAACTATTATCATAAATGATAAGAATAAACGGTATATGGATAATACAGAGGACGTTGTGTTTAAACATTGCAAAAAGGTGAGCCAATGAATATACTACGTGATTTCGGTCATATATAGCATGTCTAACATTTAGTTTTGTATATTAGTATTAAATGCCTCAGTATAATTTTCAGAATATGATGTGAACTCTTACAAGTTTAGCTGTGCTGTACATATAAATACGGAGTCACCTCCGGGTGGAATGGGGAAATTTAATCCAATGCCACGTGTAGGCAGAGTATTATGCTCATTGTGCGTTTACGAACCATTGTTTCAACTAATGATTGGTCCATTGGTGAAATATTGCAAGGAAAAGTTCTTGTTCCCAGCTAATGTATATGTGTCCTGTTTTCCAGTGACAGTCTAAATTTATTGCTCTTCAATATGATTGTCATACTTTGCGAAACTTATCAAGTTTGTTTATTGCTACTATATTTTCGTCCTGACAACTCATAAACAATTTCCATTTAACGTTAGACAAATAGTACATGTATTCATTCCAACAAAGAAGCCACCAAAGCACGCATTTGGGTTGGTTGTTCTAGAATTTAAGAAAAATATAACACTTTTTTGTTTTTATGAGTAACATGTTCCGAATGTGTATTGTTTCGTTGCCGAAGATATTTGTGTGTTTATTTCTTTAACTCTTACATACAGTACATGTACGTTCAAGGAATTGAAACCGTATGCTAGATGTATGTTGGAAGTTCGAAATTCCATCTGGTTGGGATGCTAGTCCGCTTCTTCGAATAATGCTTTACTTTCCCTTTTTATACGACCGCAAATTTTGAAAAAAATTTCGTCGTATATTGCTATCACGTTGGCGTCGTCGTCGTCGTCGTCGTCGTCGTCGTCGTCGTCGTCGTCGTCGTCGTCGTCGTCCGAATACTTTTAGTTTTCGCACTCTAACTTTAGTAAAAGTGAATAGAAATCTATGAAATTTTAAAACAAGGTTTATGACCATAAAAGGAAGACTGGTATTGATTTTGGGAGTTTTGGTCCCAATATTTTAGGAATTAGGGGCCAAAAAGGGCCCAAATAAGCATTTTCTTGGTTTTCGCACTATAACTTTAGTTTAAGTTAATAGAAATCTATGAAATTTTGACACAAGGTTTATGACCACAAAAGAAAGGTTGGGATTGATTTTGGGAGTTTTGGTTTCAACAGTTTAGGAATTAGGGGCCAAAAAAGGGCCCAAATAAGCATTATTCTTGGTTTTCGCACAATAACTTTAGTTAAAGTAAATAGAAATCAATGAAATTTAAACACAATGTTTATGACCACAAAAGGAAGGTTGGTATTGATTTTGGGAGTTTCGGTCCCAACAGTTTAGGAATTAAGGGCCAAAAAGGGACCCAAATAAGCATTTTTCTTGGTTTTCACACCATAGCGTTAGTATAAGTAAATAGAAATCTATGAAATTTAAACACAAGGTTTATGACTATAAAAGGAAGGTTGGTTGATTTTGGGAGTTTTGGTCCCAACAGTTAAGGAAAAAGGGGCCCAAAGGGTCCAAAATTAAACTTTGTTTGATTTCATCAAAATTGAATAATTGGGGTTCTTTAATATGCTGAATCTAACTGTGTATGTAGATTCTTAATTTTTGGTCCCGTTTTCAAATTGGTCTACATTAAGGTCCAAAGGGTCCAAAATTAAACTTAATTTGATTTTAACAAAAATTGAAACCTTGGGGTTCTTTGATATGCTGAATCTAAAAATGTACTTAGATTTTTGATTATTGGCCCAGTTTTCAAGTTGGCCCAAATCGAGGTCCAAAATTAAACATTGTTTGATTTCATCAAAAATTGAATAAATGGGGTTCTTTGATATACCAAATCTAACTGTGTATGTAGATTCTTCATTTTCGGCCCTGTTTTCAAATTGGTCTAAATTAAAGTGCAAAGGGTCCAAAATTAAACTAAGTTTGATTTTAACAAAAATCAAATTCTTGGGCCTCTTTGATATGCTGAATCTAAACATGTACTTAGATTTTTGATTATGGGCCCAGTTTTCAAGTTGGTCCAAATCAGGATCTAAAATTATTATATTAAGTATTGTGCAATAGCAAGTCTTTTCAATTGCACAGTATTGTGCAATGGCAAGAAATATCTAATTTCACAATATTGTGAAATAGCAAATTTTTTTTTTAATTAAGAGTTATCTTTCTTTGTCCAGTAAAGTAAGCATGAAATATCTGCAAGAATTTTTTTTAATTGGAGTTATCTTTCTTTGTCCAGAATCAACTTAAATCTTTGTTATATACAATATACAATGTATATTCACTTTTTACTACCAACTGATAAATTTAAATAATCTTTACCATTCAGTGATAACAAGCAGTTTTTTTACATCTTAATATTTTATGATGTATTTTAATGAGTAGTAATTGTTGCAAACTCCATTAGAATATTTTAATTGAAAGTAGTTTTGGAATAAGGGAAAGGGGGATGTGATTAAAAAATTGGGTTCAATTTTTCTCATTTGAAATTTCATAAATAAAAAGAAAATTTCTTCAAACATTTTTTTGAGAGGATTAATATTCAACAGCATAGTGAATTGCTCTAAGAGAAAACAAAAATTTTAAGTTCATTTGAATACATTCATTCTGTGTCAGAAACCTATGCTGTGTCAACTATTTAATCACAATCCAAATTTAGAGCGGAATCCAGCTTGAATGTTGTGTCCATACTTGCCCCAACTGTTCAGGGTTCAACCTCTGCGGTCGTATAAAGCTACGCCCTGCGGAGCATCTGGTTTGTATATATATATATAAATTAGACTACATACCAAGTCATGAACATGGCAGTTGTATTCTAAAATGTTGCATTGCCGTTTGGTTTTTTGTTGCACTGCAGTGTTCTGTTTTTTCGTTGTTTCCCTCGTTAGTTTGTAACCCGGATTTGTTTTTCTCGATCGATTTATGATTTTTGAACAGCAGTATGCCACTGTTGCCTTTATTTGATATGCCGTTGGTTTTCTGTTTGAGTTGTTTTACAATATATTATAATAGTCTTGTTGGGGTCTTTTATAGATTGCTGTACGGTGTGAGCCAAGGCTACGTGTTGAATGCGGTGTTTTGATCTATACTTCTTAACTTTTTATACATTGTGATTAAGATAGAGATTTGTCTCATCGGCACGTATAACGATTCTTCTTATTTATATTCATCACAAATGTTTGTATAACCTCTTGACATACAAATTTTACTCGTTCAGTTGTTGTACTAAAAAAATCAGCAAAGATGTTCTGAAATTTGATCAAACCTGTAATTACCAATCGGTATACTCTTCTTAAAGCAAATTTGTTGTTGATTCAAATATGTTGTTGCATCATATAGAGTATTGTTTGAATGACGTAAAATAATCATATTATGATAATGGCGCTTTCATGTTTAACCCCATCAACATTCTTTATATATGCCTGTTTCCAGTCGGAAACCTGCAATTCAGTGATTGCTTATAGTTACTGTGTATCTCATTTTTTTAAATTATTTTTGTTTATCATTTTGTTCTAGTGTTGTGCAATTGCATCACTGTTCCAGATTAGGGGGAGGGTTTAGCGCCATCATCCCGCCACACTCTGTATAAGCCTGCTCAAGTTAGTAATACAGTGGTTGTCGTTTGATGCTGTGCGTCATATTTGCGCACTTAAATGTCGACAGTGCAGTATGTAAAACATTTGCCAATTAACGCCGTTACTACAATTTGTTGATAACTATATCATGGACTGCACAAGTAATGTATTTTCTGTTAGGGATGTGTTAATACCCTTCCACGTCCGGTCTGTTTGTTAATTTTGTATGCCTTGTCTCGATGAAATGAATTAAGCCTTTTCAGCTAACAGTTTGCTCTTAAGCCACATTCATTAAGGTTCTTGTTCTGCACATTTTCAGTGACTGAAAACCATGGGACGAGCGAGCGATTTGAAAATTGTACGTTTTTTTGTTTTCAAATTTTTGAGCCGAAGATTAAAACGTCAAGGTAAACACCTTCATATTGTTTTGTAAACTTATATCATGGGTTCTGACAATATTTATCAAAACAAGAGAGTATGAAACTTGTACTTTAACACTTGCAAGGTTGAAGTGTTTTTTCCCCTAGCTGTTCACATAGACATGTAGTCTTATAATTTCAAAATATTTATAGTTTCTTGTTTTACTGTTGTTTCAGAGGACATCATACCTTGAATTTAATTATTTAATAACTATTTAAATCTGCATTAAGTTGTCATAGATGTCTTTCCTCATTCCCCGGACACGACTTATAACCATCAATATGGAGGGTGTCTTGCATGAAGCAAGAAATGATCATCCTTCCGGAACAACGTAGTTTTCAGAGGTTTGAGCTGTCCGTTTAATAGAGTTTGTTTTTAGTTTTTTGTGTTGTATGCTGGTTATCTTCTCCGTCGTTTTGGTATTCTCATTTTTGTTCTTTGTCTTTTTGGCACTGTGTGTATTAATAATCCTGAGATCACCCCTAGTTTTTGGTGGGGTTCGTATTGCTTATTCTTCAGTTGTCGATGTTGTGTCATGTGTTCTATTGTTGGCCTGTTTGTCTTTTTTCATTTTTAGCCAGGCGTTTTCAGTTTGTTTTCGATTTATGAGTTTGGTATCTTTCGTCCCTCTCTTTAATAAGATGTGGCATGCGGACCAATGAGACAGTTTTCAATCCAAGTGACAATGTATTTTAAGTTACCAAATCAAGGTCAAAGTACGACTTTCAACAGAGAGCCTTGGCTCACACCGAAAAGGAAATTATAAAGGGCTCCTGAAACCAATGGTCTTATCTATAAATAAGACGTATGAACCCCACCAAACAAATATTCGACATTTACTGAACAAAATGCCCCTTACCTAGGACAGGTGCAAACAAATGCAGCAGGTATGGATTGGTTTGCATTAAGGTGTCTGTATTAGCATATACATCTCCTTCAAATTTTAAAGTTCATATATGACCTTTAAATCAATAGTAACAAAATATGGATCTGAAAAAAACTACCAGCATACCAGATGTGGTCATGGTGATGGTTTTGCTTCTTTTTATGCATCATAATATTAATCTAAATGGACGAAAGTGTCTAAGTTCTCAACCTTGTATACCACCATTCCCCATGTAATATTGAAAAGTCGTCTAATAGAAATAATACACAATGCTTTTCAACATAAAAATGGTAGCATACGCTTTACATATATTACTTTGGGATACAATAAGCATATTTTGTTAATGGTGAACAAAAAGGTAAATAAAACATGCTACTCAAATGAACAAGGGCTCAGAACGATGGAGTTTTTTTTATTGACAATATATTTGTTGAATTTTGAGGAAGACTTTTTCAACAGTCGGTATTCCTATCAGAACAAGCTATGATTCTCTTCTTTCCGATCTCTTCTTATTTTTAAATAGTCGGAGCTCCTTTATGAGCTCCTACATGTCAAAACAATAAGATCAAATAAGTCATATCATTTAATTTCACATTCAAATATATTGATGAAGTTCGTTCAATGACCAATACAAACTTTTCTGATCGGGATCTTTCAATATATCCCCCAGAACTAGAAATTCAATTAACAATAGACACGACTTTCTCTGCCTCTATACCTTTGACTTATACATAGACGATTTTAATGCTGAACTGATCAATTCCCTCCACCTGAGTAGCAATACACCAACTTCACCTGCATATAGGATATATACATTTCTCCACTTTTTCGATGTTCAAGAGCTTGCAACTCTTACTCAAACTTTGTAAACCGTCACCAGTGTCTGAACAGAAAATTGATGAACCCGGGATTGTTCTTATTCTTAAAAAGTTCATCGGAAGATACCAATACCTTATTCTGTATCAACTTCAAAAATGATGGTCTTGAATTATAGATTTCAGGTACTGACGTTATAATATTATTATTCAAAAGGTCTGAAAATTAATTTTATTGTTCGATCTATTTTTGGTATTATCCATTTGACGTGGATCTGTACTTATTCATCTCGTCATTTAGTTATTATGCAATCGTAAATTATTGTATTCTTGTCTTTCCTCTTTGATACCAAGCTTTGTCAATATGCCTTTTTTGATGACATATTTGTTTGTTTTAATAGCGAATAAGATAATAACAAAACTTGAGGTTGTCTGCTGTACACCCATTGATGACATTTTTACCTAGTGTGCCTGTTTGTTTTGTTAACACATCGTTGTCAATATAATGAAAATTATAAAAAAAATAATGCCATGCAGTACCTATTCAGGAATATGACCGATAATCTCTATTCGTTTGATGTATATGAGCTTTTGATTTTGTCATTTGGTTAGGGATTTTCCGGTAGCCTTCTCCTCGGAGTTGAGTATTTTTTTATTTCATTTTTAAAATTGAGAATATCTGGTAGTATAAATAAGTTGGTCGTTACCCGGAATAGCCGTGTTTGTGTATTACTGTGTTGGTGCTGAAGGTACATTGTGATTATACTGGTTGACAATAATAGGTCGTCCTATTATAATATACTTCTTTTTGTTTGATCATAATGCCTAAATGGTAAATGCATAAGTGCATTTGCTTCCTCCTGTTTGCAAGTAACATTGTTGGTAATGAATGGCAAGTGTGTTTTTTTGGGGGGAACTTTGTCTGTTTATCTCATACATGTAACAGATTTTACGCATGAAGAATCAGTCTTTGCAAATTTTATTGAAAATAAATATGTCCAATTTCTACGTAAGCTTAACCTGTCTGTTTATCTCATACATGTAACAGATTTTACGCATGAAGAATCAGTCTTTACAAATTTTATTGAAAATAAATATGTCTAATTTCTACGTAAGCTTAACCTTTTTATCGTTTCTAATACCATGTTTGTATGATATGCATTCTGCATTGCTGAGGTGGAATTTGAAACTTCGTGGACTTGTCATTTCTGCTGATGAATCTTTATTATATGTCATGTATATATGATCCCAAAGCAATCATCATTCGATTTCTTTTTACTTTTTTTTTCTCTTAATCATGGTCCATATTACCAATAACATCATTTGATCCTTACCTTTGTCTTTGTATTTTTTCAATTTCATTTTGAGGCTCTGTCAGATGTACACTCACCTCATTGTCTCAGATTTGCTTTTTAACGTCGTTATTTGCTACAACTTTCAATATTTCTTCCGTCTTTTCATCCTTCTCTTCAATAGACAAATCCATACTCTCATTTACTTTTTTTCAACTACGTCCACATTGTTTCTTGGGCTTAAAACAAAATAAAAATGTTCAATGACGCTTGCTTCATTTTCCTGATGTAATTTTCCAACTATTCATGCTTTTCCTTCTTTTTGCAATTTTAGTTTTATATCATGATAACCATCACTACAAAAATAGTTTGATCTATTGTTGATGCTTGTGTAAAACAATTCGCGGTGTCCGGCATATAAATTGCATTGCCATTATTTTACATCATCATTATCGCGACTTTCTTCAGAATCGGTAGCAATGAAATCGTCGTACCTGATTACATAATCTGTGTTTCTCACTGGAAGATTATCACAACAGTAATGATCATTATCGAATTCCATACTTATATTTTCTTTGTTGTCATCAGTATCATTTGCCCCATCAATTTGGTTGCTCTTTATGTCCTTTGTAGACCCCTCATTTCAGGTATGAGATAGTTCCCGCGCCATCTGATATACTATCGCATGAAATATCATAGTGTCACATGTGTCATTCAACCATATTTACAACTGGTATATCTTAAGATTGCAAATTGTCAATATCCTGTTCTTCTTGATTTTATCATCATTCTGGTCTATCTGACAATAACCCATGACAGTGTCCTCTTTGAAACTTTCCTTAGCATCTTCCTACGACAAATGTGAAATTTATTTACTATCTAAATATACGAGATTATTACCAAGCAATTTACGGGCCGAAGCTTCAATCTCCATATCTAGTTCAAAATGCCATTTTAGAGGTTTGTTTTGGATTAGTTGACGATGGTGTTTGATATTGTGTGTAATTTTATATTACTGCAATAAAAGTTCTTTTTTTTTTTTTTTTTTTTTTTTATTATTTTGCAATATAAAATTAGATTAAGTGTTATAACTAGTTAATGTTTACAAGATGATACATAATTTGGCGTTATTATTTAAAACTTATAAACCTATCATAAATCATAATTTGACTCTTTATATTCTATTTTGACGTCTTTAAGATTTGAACTGAAACACAAGTGTTTTCCGTCAATTGGGGATTCAAAGTCCCAATAGTCTTCTGACAAATGATTAGTCACCTTCTTTTTCTTGATTGAATGCGGTTTATAGTATTTAGATGCTTTGTAAACATTAAAGCTGGAACTGTTCACTTCATCAAAGTAAACGTTTTGTAGCCCTGTTTGTGAAATTTAAAATGAGTATTTTTTTAAGATCCGGATTAATGGTAGAGTCGTGTTCGTTAAGCTATAAATTTGCAATTTGTTGTAGGTTTTGGTTTTTCAATGATCTGTAAAAAAAAACAACGATACTGGAAGTTATAGTATTACATCTACACACCGGGGAGTGCAAGTGCCGGGGTAGATACATGAACAACACGAATTTAATGTTTTTGTTAGATAAGTCTTTCTGTTTCATATAGAGAAGAGGCACCGTAATGTTGCTGGGCAACAATTGCCATGACAGCAAATGCAATAAGCTTACCCCATATATTTTAGAGCATTTAACATTGTCAAAACTGCTACTTTTAACTCAATCGGATGCAATACCAGATTTTATTTAATGCTATATGTAAAAAGAAATTCCGAAACATGATACTAGTTGGTACTTAATATATAAAAAAAAACAGTTTCATGTATACATAGATATAGGAAGATGTGGTGTGAGTGCCAATGAGACAACTCTCCATCCAAACAACAATTCAAAAATTAAACCATTATAGGTTAAAGTACGGCCTTCAACACGGAGCCTTGGCTCACACCGAACAACAAGCTATAAAGGGCCCCAACATAACTAGTGTAAAACCATTCAAACGGGAAAACCAACGGTCTAATCTATATAAACAAAACGAGAAACGAGAAACACGTATATATTACATAAACAAACGACAACTACTGTACATCAGATTCCTGACTTAGGACAGGTGCAAACATTTGCAGCGGGATTAAACGTTTTAATGGGCCCAAACCTTCTACCTTTTTCTGAAACAATAGCATAACATCACAACATATAAAAACATACGATAAAATATCAATTGGCAGACTTAACTCAATCAAAAAACGTATGATTACACAATGAACGAATAAATTTGATCTGCGATATCTGAATACAAATGCACAGTTAATTAAATATTAGAGACAAACATTCATGACCAAAAGGCTAACAAACAAATTCAAACACACTGAGAAATATTTAACCAATCAATGTTCACTTTAGAAAAAAACCGTTTTTTTATAATCTTGATGTTTATACAAATGTTGTAAGAATAAGTGAAAAATTGAAGATATTACAAATAATCAAAGCTGGTATACAGCAAAGATCCATATAAATAAAAAATGACAAAAAGCATTATAAACAGTATGTTCTTTTGCTGAATATTGTCATCCTGTATTGTAATAAACAGAGAGGTCCAGATTTTCAATCACATTAGCAAAATCAAATGCAGGAATACAGATAACTAATATGAATTTTCATTTAAAAGAACAAATTTAGTAGATTATAACTTATAAAAATTAATATTTTTACACGTGAACATAATGTTTGCTTGCTTATCAATGTTTTTAAATGGGTATTTTAAGGGGAGGTTTCTCTATTCTGAAGAAATCTGCATATTTTTCTATTAAGCCGGAACAAACAAACTTTCATACTTTATTTTTACAATTCTATCATTTAGTTTATAGATATAGGAAGATGTGGTGTGAGTCGCAATGAGACAACTCTCCATCCAAATCACATAATTATGTTTTTTCTGAATAATCCATACACATTATGTCATTTTGTCATAACCTGTAGCTTGAGAAAATGCGCGATGACCAATAATTTTTTATTATTTTTTTAATCATATATATAAAAAAAATACTACATTTTTGCAAAGTATGAAAAAATCATTTTTAATTGAGACTCCCATACCACCTTAAATAACTGATATTGATAATTTCTTGATGCAGGGTTGTTTTCTATCTAATGTGTCTTTTTTGGGGGTAGTTTTCTGTAGACATTCCGACATGTAACTGATATAACCCGACAAGACTACCAAATGACAAAGATGCGAAAAGTATTAACATTAAAAAGGCGACGGCCATTGGTGACCTGGACCTTAGACCGTGTGTTCATTTATTTTAAATAAAGATAATAGAACGAACAATACATGGGTATAATGTGTTGCCCCTATTTTTGTCTACATGTCAACAGTAGGAAGTCAAGGTTATGTCAAAAGTGTTTAACAACAATTTTCTACATAAGAAAATGGGTGAACCAAGTCAGGAATATGACAGTTAATATCAATTCGTTTGATGAGTTTTAGCATTAGATTTTACCATTTGATTATGGACCTTCTTTTTTTGAATTTTCCTTTGAGTTTAGTATTTTTGTGATATTACTTTCTGATACAAAAATACCTAGTTATCAATGTCCATTCATGTATTTGAAAACGAATGTTAAAGGTTGAAAAACGAATATTGAATGTTAAAAAAAAGATTATGATATGTATAAATTTATGTCAGGTAACAAATGTTTCACGAAAATTCTTCAAATTCAACTATATCAGTATTTTGTTAGACTTTCCTGTAACTATTTATTTTAAACATGTCTGGTCTACTGACATACATGCAATGAACAGTGTTTTTTTGTTTGTTACATACACAGCTAGGGGAGTAGAAAATTGAGGTGTGTTCACACAAGAACATCATCAACTTTTTTTGGAAAAAGTAAATTAACAAGTATACTGAACTCTAAGGGAAATTCAAAACGAGAAGTCCCTTATTAAATGGCAAAATCTAAACGTCAATACGATCATGTATTATTTCTGAAGTTCATACGGAATATTTATCATCAAGTTCTTGTTTCTCCAAGTAATTTTTTTTTATTTAAGGCTGCGAAATCTTGTCTGATGTTTCGTTAAATTCAAGTTCTGAAGGTTATATAAAAGGGATCCAACCAGAATACTTTGGATCGTGAATGGACTAAACGCCATCAAAATGTGAAATTAAATGATCATACTTTTTGATTGCTTTTCTTGTTTTTGACAAGGGTCTAAATGAACTCCTTATATTATGAAAATAAGAAGGGGCCGTCGACAGGAGGATGCACATAGTTCGTTTTCATAGGAATGATGACAGTTTACTGCAAAAGTCTACATCCATATTCAACAAATATATTTTAAATAAGAATCTCAATCATACTGTCTGTTTTTGCTTGTTTTGTTCATTATTACGAAAATATGCGTTATGGTATCCAAAGGCAACTAAAGTATAAGATTTGCTGCCATTTGTGTATTGAAAAGCATTGTGAAATATTTCACATGGGTAATACAATAAAGACAAAGTTTTCAAGGAGGATTCAAGTGTTTCGGATGTCTGTTAAAACATGTCTTTGACAAATGTCTAAAAAATTTATTAATAGTGTTTAGACATAATCTGGTTCAAATAATTCGATGAGCGAAAGGATATAAGTATAAAAGGGTAAAACGTCATTGAGCAAAAAAGAAACAATTTTTGTTTTAGAATTTTGCATGCGTATTACATTTTGAAGCCGGTAAGTTTTGGATAGGATATTTTCAAAGAAAAAGAAAACTCTTTAAAATATGGATTTGCTATTTTGATTTCAATGAAAATGTTTTAATGTTCAGTGTATTTTGCTATTTAACTGACTGTTAAGGTGTTGTTCTCTTTCCTTTTCATATACGCAATTGTCCAAAATATAAAAAAAATATAAAAATGAGAACTGTTATAACAAGGGTCAAGAAATGGACATGTCAATACGTACAGTTCTAATAAGATTTTATATATTACATCTTGTGTCGTTTGCTTCAAGTCCAAATGAGGAGTGAAAGATACCTGAGGGAAGTCATACTAAAAAAATAGAAAAATAAACTGACAACGTCAGCGCTACAAAAGTTAAAGAAAAATAATAGTACACAAGACACAACATCGAAAACTGATGACTAAACAACACAAACCCAACCAAGAACTAGGTGTAATCTCAGGCTCTCCGTAATAAAAGGTCCATATAATGTTGGTCTACAACCAGAAAAAAATCGTAAACTATTCAAGTTTGAGAATGTTACCTACCATAGGATAATGACCATATAACCTACAAAGAAGTAGTGGATTTTTAAAATGAATTTTTAAAATCTAGTACATTTGTCAAAAGGTTAATACATGAATGACATGCTTGTACATTAAATCGCCGCTCGATTAATTATACCCATAATTTTATGCAGAAAATTACTCTTTATTTTCATTTAACGTAAATGTTTATGTTGTATTTTTTGTTAATTGCACAATTTTAAATATACCTTTATTTTACGTTGATAATATATTGGAGAACAATTGATATAAAAAAAGATGGCTTAAATAGAAAATTCAAAAAAAGTAAAGTTATTCGAAAAAAGATTAACTTTGAGGATGTTAACTACCACATGATAATGACCGTATAACCTACTAAGTAGAAATAGACTTTTGAAATGAATGTTCAAAGTCAAGTACGTCTGTCAAAAGGTTAATACATGTATGTTTATTTAACTTTCGCTCTATTAATTATTGCCAGATGATATGCAGGTTGTAGAGTCTATTTGACATCTTTAAAACATAAAAACAAATGCATACTTTATTTTTTTTACAAATATAAAGAAAAACAAATTGCTTCAACTACCGTTTCGCAAATGATGCGTGAATGGTTCATAGCAAATGTTATGGAATTTGATGCGACTGTCATACATGTTAGTGGTTTAGCTAGTTATACAAATAGGTTTAATCCACCGTTTCTACGTTAACAAATGCTTTTACCAAGTAAGGAATATGACAGTTTGACTGTCCCTCGAATAACTTTCGTCCCTCTTTTTTGTTATCCATCCGTTTGATTTGTTTGGACTTTTGATTTTGCCATTTAATTAGGGACTTTCCATTTTAAATTTTCCATAGAGTTCAGTATTGTTTGTGATTTAACATGTGACTAGATATATTTCAATTGATTTGATAATCATTTGTTGGTTTGGTTGATTTAAAGCCATTTGCATAGCATCAAGGAACGTTCGTCTATATTCCACCTTTTTTGTTTTGTTGTTGTATGTGTCTAATGACAAATATTTCACTAATATTCCTCAAAAGTATTTACCTTAGAAAATTAATCGGTTGTTCGAGTGGTTGTCAAGAGGTGATTTTAAAACAAAAGATTACCTATGTACTGGGCACAGTGATTGAATATAATGTTTGTTGATGTTAAACCAAAATTGTGCTAACGTAAATTCGTTAAAATTTTTACTTAAGATGGGCTTAAAATATCAAACTCGAGGAAACATTGAGTTGATTGCGGTTACAATAATTGGAACATATCCGTCGTCGTATGCGGAACAGATATTCAAAACCAACCAGTTAGTGAAAATAAATATTAGTGATTTTTTTTTCCGTTAAAGTTTAGTTCTCAGTCGACCATCATTGTATGTCAAATACTTCCCACAAAACTATTCTACTGGGTTCTTCAGTTTTGTCACAATTTGCTGGCCTCATAAACAATACACTCACTTTGTTTTCATTATTTAATTGATATGCACAATTTTATACACTTTTATGGTTATATTATGACAAGCTAGTATTCAAAACTTCGTAAACAGCATTGATTTTGAGGAGTATGACCCAAATTGATAAATGACAGTATTTTTAAGTCAACCCATTTCTGAGACCACGAAGTTGATATACGGTTATTTTGAAATTGCCTTACATACTTTTTGCGCATTGCATAAAAAAAGTCAAACGCTATCAAACCATACTACTGAAACAGTGTTTAAATACACAATTGCAAGATATCAAGTTATGAGATTCATATTCACAGATACATTTATATACGACAGTCTTAACTTGCTACATCCATATTAGACACATATTCGCTTGCTAAATTTAAGTTATGACTAGCTGTTTATGCTACATTTTACAAATTAAAAATGTCTTAAATATTTTCTCAGACTCTCCATTCAACAGTATAATATGTATCTGTTATTGGCCACGTTACGTTTCTAAGTCTAATAGACCCATCACATGGTTGGGATAAAATCTGAAAAAGTAAAAAAAATAGAAGTAAAAACGGCGTTTGTCAAGCCATTCTGTTGTGGGGGAAGCAATGTCTATTTGTGTTGTTCAGTAGTAGAACTTATATAAGTATTCGATCTGCATAAAATAGTATCTACTTTTTCTAATTGAAGTGTCTGTCCATCATTAGAGAAATACAAGATGATACGAAAAGGGGAACATGGCTTGTATTCAGTAATTTTCGATGAAAACAGAATTATTATAAGTTCACCGATGGAAATATTTTCAAGAATATATAAGATATGAATAATTGACGAGAACCTTGTCCAATCATTTAAGTTTCAATATGTTGGCACTTATATTAAATGCTGAAAAGTATTAACAAATATAAAAAAAAAGGAAAAATCAAACTGCATTTACCATGTCCTACTTTTGTATGCTAATACTACAAAGACAAAACTGAAATTACACTTTGATTTGAACATGTCAGAGCATGTTGAGTTACTTTGAGAACTCATCACATAATATCTCACCTGCAAGGAATCATTGTGCTTATCGCACGATACCAGAACTGCCGATTCAATCAAAACATCCTGTCGAAACTGTGCCACTGCTATAAAACTTGGCAAAATGCCACAGTATGTTGAAACCTGTTAATACAGTAAACTATAGTACGTCAGTGAGCCGTATCCACTTTGTAAATTAACTCATTTTGATGTTTCTATTTATTCGTCGGTTGGTATAGATATTTGTAACAAATGTAATATCGATTAAGTTTAAAAAACGTAGTAACAAATGTTAGGAAAATGACTGCCATAAGAAAAGCAGTTAGGAGTCACAAAAGTAACAACAATTGAAAAAAAAACCGATAGAA
This sequence comes from Mytilus trossulus, assembly GCF_036588685.1. Classification (NCBI taxonomy): domain Eukaryota; kingdom Metazoa; phylum Mollusca; class Bivalvia; order Mytilida; family Mytilidae; genus Mytilus; species Mytilus trossulus. The sequence goes on from NC_086384.1 coordinate 9,191,118, forward strand.
AAAAATGAGGTATCAGAGTATTCAATAATGTTGTATTCTGCATTTTTTTCTCTCCCCAAATTACCCCAAAAAGTAACTCTTTAATTGCATGCACATGTCCATTATCTGCCTAAACAGATCAAATCACAACTTTGATTAAAATTATTACACACTGAACATTTTTTTTTATATATGATACTTTAGAGACAACAATAACAAAAAACAGAGCGAACTTTCGTGATCATACCTGCACTCCTCGTTTCCATGACGACAGATCTGGTGCAGCACACCGAGCCAACACCACAGCATGAGATAGTACACTTTCTCCTGATAAGCATTTGGTATCGTTAACACTTCTTAAAACTGATCTTTTGGCTAAATCCTTGAGGAGATTCTGCTTATCACAAGATTGTACATTTGGCACTAGGAGGAGAGAACAAATGTTTGTTTGTATAAACAATGTAATTAATACTTGTTAACTTGGTTGTTGATGAAGTCCGTTTATTGATTTGCCTTCATCGGGGACGCTCAAAGCAGAATATGTGAAAGCGAAAATCCGAATCAGGTAGACAGTTTTATGACTTACACAGATGGACACTAGGGATTGACCTGGCGTTCACATCCTCAGTACAAATAGTAGTGAACGTTTTGTCTTGTCAATGCATTGATAATAAGTCGAACAAACACATATGGTTGTAAATTTGTCAACACATACTAGCGTCAAAGGTATAAACCAATAGCACAGTTGGAGTGTAGGGATGTTAAAGGAATAAAAAGGTGCGTTTAAAACTTTCGGTGTGTTGAATTAAACACTTATGTGGTAACATAGTGATAGGATTTAAACATATTGAAAAATAAATTTATTGTTTCAACAGCTGCAAATGACAAGTAACGAAGACAAGTTAAACTTTTAAGAAAGTATGTTTGTAGTTTTTTAATTGTCGCTTTTGCCTTACACACCAAATAAACCAACATAAACCTTCAGCAACAATTTCCAATATTTTAATTATGGTATCATTTGTAGGAAAATGCATTTGTTTATTGTAAGTCTAAACATATCTGTAATCAGTATGTATGCAATGTTATATATGTACTCTCTTTGAATATTACCGTTGATGTCCTTTCATAATTGATATACATATGGATACTTCAGATCTCAGTTTGCTTGTAATAAAGGGTATAACCGAGACGAAAACGAGTTTATACTTACTCATGGGTGGATTAACGTTGCCATCCGTATTCTGGCCAGTGCCTGTGTCAACTACAAAGAATGATTGTAAAATAAAAAGAACATTATCAAAAATAAAGAGTAAATTTGCATTACTTCAGTATTTTATGGTCTGTGGCAATCTGTACCTTTACGGAATACCTGCTGTATGTACGAAAACACATACAATGTTTTTATTCCTAAAACAAGGTATAACAAGGTCAATTTGATATATTTATAGCAATAATTACAAGTCTACATCTTTATGTCTCCAGTTAGGATTCTGGTCAGTGAATATCAACTTATCTGAATGACTACATGTTTTTGAGAATTAGATGTTTGTTGCAGATCTTTCACATTCAATGTAAAATGGATTCAGATATTTGTTAAGTAAATAGCCAAGCTACAGATAATTTTGGCACCTGTTTATTGTTGTTGGTTTTGTTGTTTTTATCAGTGTCGTATATTTGCCGTCTTATCGATTTAATGAATTTATTCATGATTCATTCACTTATACTAACTCTTTGAATGGTACCGTAGTATCAGAAAAAGTATATGAAAGTTTAAAACGAAAGCTTATGACAGGTAAAATTTAAATGAATACATTCCACGTTAAGTTTCAGAGGTATGTGTTAAAAGATTCCTATTTTTAATGGTCTAGTTTGATATCTTATTCTGAATTATTAAGTGATTAAATTCAGAATAGGATCATACAGAAGAAAAAATATTCGTACCAACTGTACAAATTGTGATTCAAGGTTCTGAACAAAACCCAATTTTTTACCTGAAATTTTTTATTTAGGAAGTATAGTACCTGTGTTTCCATTTTTTGTTGTGTCCGGCAATTTAGTTGTAGTTGTTTCTTTTCTGGGTTCATTGGTTGTAGCAGGGGACATTGTTGTGGATGTCGGATGCGTTGTTTCTGTGGATTTTACTGTGATGGCAGTTGTTTCCGGATACGGTGTTGACTTTGATAAAGATGAAGATGTTTTTGTTCGATATTTTGATACATTAATTGTTGTTTGCGATTCTTTGGAGATGTCCATTTTACTTGCTAAGTTAGTTCTCTGCTCAGCAGGGTATATCGTGTAATGTTGTGTCGTCGTTGGTGGTAATGTGATGGTTCGTTCTAGCAAATATTATTTTTGAAGAATAGTGGACTGAGATACCAAAATTGAAAATAATACTATTTAAAGCTATTATGTCGAAGAAGAAAGGTATACTAAAAAAACTGCTATTGAAGAACAAACACTCAATGATAAAAATTCTTGGTTATCGTAGAAATTAAAATGAAATATGTTCTTTTTTATAATTCGATTGAAAAGATAATGCATTCTTTGTGTGAAAATAAATTTCAAGTATAATTAACCCTTTGAAATCACTTGCAGTATTAAACGAATTAAAAGATGCCTGGTTATGCTTTGATTTCAATATTACCATTTTCACAATGTATTCCCTCAAATCCTGAATGGCATATGCATACGAATGAGTTCTCGTCGTCAAAGCAATGCCCTCCATTCTTACAAGGACTACTATCACAAACTGGAAAAAAATAAAACACAAAAATACTGATGTGATGTAGCAAACGTTTCTATAATGATTTTCAATGATGAGTGAAGATTGGCGTCTTTTCTCATATTCCACAGAAAAATTATTACATCACATCACCCAGTATATGACATGAATATAACTGGTATTGTTACAACTAAGTATCCTTTCACTAAATCATACCTACAAACATCGCCTTAATGTGATACCAACTTTAACACATATGAATTTATATCATAGTACGACACTCTTTATGTGTATAATGATTAGCTACATAAAGTGTCGTTCATGGAAAATACCAAAAAACACGAAGTAACGAAATTGCAGAATAATGGTCGTAACTGGAAATTTATTTCACATATCTGCAATAACTTAGCATACTTATCCGATCCTATTTTAACCGTGCAGTCTATATGTACTTCCTAGAATAATATTAGCCTTAAAAATTTAGTTTCTTTAGTTCAAAACAACCAAGTTGACTTACCCCTTCGTGCTGAAAAAGAAAACAAATGAAAATACTTTGTTCAATCATATATTTTATTTGGCATAAGTCATACAAAAGAATTGTAGTTGTAATTGACTTTCTGGTTGGTTTTATTACAATAAAAAAAGTTTTCAGTAAGACGATATTTTTAATATCCTAATTTATATACAGACAATGTTAAGGTTTCAAAAAAATCAGTTTATGACGTGAGCATGATTTCCAGCTATTCAACCTTTTAAATATGTTCCTTCTGTTTTGAAGCTTAAAATTGTGAAAGGAAATTGGGAATGTATCAAAGCGACAACAACCCGACCATAGAGCAGACAACAACCGAAGGCCACCAATGGGTCTTCAATGTAGCGAGAAACTCCCGCACCCGTAGGCGTCCTTCAGCTGGCCCCCTTAAAAATATGAATACTAGTACAGTTATTATGGACGTCATACTTAACTCCGAAATATACACAAGAAGCTTTAAAATTAAAAATCATACAAGACGAACAAAGGCCAGAGGCTCCTGACTTAGGACAGGCGAAAAATTGGGGCGGGGTTTAACATGTTTATTAGATCTCAACCCTCACCCTTTACATCTAGCCAATGAAGAAAAGTAAATGCATAGCAAAACGCACATTAAAATTCAGTTCAAGAGTAGCCCGAGTCCGATGTCAGAAGATGTAACAAATGAAAATCAATAAAAGGACAATAATACATAAATAACAACAGACTACTAGCAGATAACTGACATGCCAGCTCCAGACCTCAATTTAACTGATTGAAAGATTATGTCTTCATCATATAAATGCCAGGCAAAATCCCTCCCGTTAGGGGTTTACTATTATACTATCATAAAATATATGAGAAGAACATAACCCGTGTCATGCCAACAACTGTTTAACTTAACACATTTTAGCATTAAAATGACCGAATCCGGTCTCGCTTCTTTGCTTGTAAGTCGTCCGATTCCTTCAGTTTGTGTTAGCCTTGTTTGTCTCTTTCAATTTAGAGATTTGAACCTCGGATCGGCGAATGTATATCGCATTTAGATATAACTACTCAGATAATAGCTCGCCATTTAAGTTACAAAAATTTAAACTGTAAAAACAAGAATCATAACAAATCGAATGACACTATATCTAACCGTAAACGTAGGAGAATCATGGATCACCAGGTTGCACGTTAGTATGAACGGATCTACTGGGATAATTATACACTTTAGAATTTTCACTACTTTTGTTTTTTTAATTTAAACTTACCTATATTACAGTGCTTTCCTTTGTAACCGTGATCGCATATACAAATATAAACCCCTAGGTTGTGGAAACATACTCCGTTGTTACATGGATTTCCTGTACAAGCTGTAAGAAATAGGTAGCAGTTAAATATGCCAGGGTAAGTCTTGATTTTGAGCATATAAAATGAGAAAGATTGACTAGATGTCAAAAATCTTTAAACACAAAAATTAGAAAACCGTACACATTTTCAATGATATTCATACCTTACTGTTATTGAAGAAAAACATTTGAAAATGTTTTATCAAGTTGAGTTTAACGAAAATTGAAAACACCAAAAACAGTATATTTATAAGCTACAACTTTGAAACAGTTGTGATACCTTTTACGTTTTGAAATTTTTTTAACAACATAGAGTTTAATTACTTAAATAAAATATATTTTATGACTATCGTGCGTCGTTTGAAGCGCTTTCTAAATTTGCCTAGATCAAGTACGCCCAAACCTTTATATTTCAAATTTACAAAATACCATTGGTATGCTATACAGTGTACGAAACAAACCCAATGTTGATTATTTCATGTATTTAGTTTATTTAATGTGTACAATTTCGAACGTTTTTAAATATTGTTATGCTTCAGTTTCAATTAAACACACGTAAAAGAACAGTGAAACAGAAATACAGTTACCTTCTCGTAAGAACTAAACGCCCTACATAAAGACGCATGATAGACAAATTAATAAACACAACTTGATGTAAGAGGAATAAATTCAACTGTTAATGTTTTTTCGTTTTTTTTACTATACACTTCTTTCATGAAGTCAGATGTTGACATAACGTAAGTTCGGATTACATCTAAAAGAATGTATACAAGTATTTTACATACCATCGTTCTGAATGGCTGAAAAAGAAAAACAAATCTTATGAGATTCAATATCAATACGGGTTTGTATCATAAACGCCTCGGGTACAATATGTAAAGAAGGATCGTTTACCCTATTGGAGCACCTTAGACCCTGATTTTTGTAATGGATCATGTTGCTCAGTTTTTGGTTGGCTATTTCGTGATTTCGGTTTGTAAAGCCTTTGTCTTTTGATTGGTTTTAGCTTTTTTGTTATGAATTTAATTTTGCCTATAATAGTATTCGCTTCAGTTTTCAACATTTATCGTATGCAGAACTACTAGTACACTGGCTAATAAGGAAGTCAGATCATATGAGTCTCTTATTTTACTTTAAATAATCAATAATGATTTTGATTTTGAAATTTGAAATTTCTCTTATTATTCACGTCATAATTATAATCATACTTTTTAATTATTGCTTTAGATATATAACTAACCCTTTTCGCATGTATTTCCTGTAAAGCCAGATTTGCATTTGCAAACAAACTCGCCGTTATCATGGTAACAATGTCCATCGTTTTGACATGGATTTGAAAGACAACCTTGGAGTAAAAAAAAGCTTGATTAGACACTCCTCAATGGTTTGATAACGTTTGCCAGCATTTTTACTCGACTTAAATTATTGTTATTTGTAATGAAGGAATTTACAAATATTGATCATATATCAAGATTATGTTAGTAAAATGTAGAAATTATGTATCCTTTAAAAGTTATTTTCTAATTTCAAAAATAATAAACAACTTGGTGAAACATTTGACTGTTATTGTCAAATGTACTATTTACTAGGCACTATATATATGGAATATATACTTACATCAGAAGGCAGTAATTCAATATTAACTTTGCAATAATAACGATTATTTCGCATACATTTGCTGGCAAAAAAAATTTGACGAAGTCAGTCGCAAATGAAACATAGCTACAATACATGAAGATTTACTTGTTTTGTGCTACAGATTATAGGAAATTATTGAAACTCTACTTGAAAGACCTTTTGTAGAAATACAGATCAATATAACTGTTTGTTTTTAAATGCACGAAAACGATAATCAACTCACCATCTGGTGGTACCACTGAAAAAAATAATTCAAACCTTATTACGTGTGAACGTGAAACATACCAAATAAAATGTTGAACTTAACAAATGCGTTCAGAATTGCCAGGATCGAACTTTAAAATAAATAAATCACAGTCATCATACTTCTTTCTTCTGTCAACGATGAGTCTTATGTAGACAAAACGATGAGTTTTATGTAGACAAAACGATGAGTCTTATGTAGACAGAACGATGAGTCTTATGTAGACAAAACGATGAGTCTTATGTAGACAAAACGATGAGTCTTATGTAGACGAAACGCGCGTCTGGCGTATTAATCCTGGTACCTTTCATAACTATTTACACCACTGGGTCGATGACACTGCTGGTGGACGTTTCGTCCCCGATGGTATCACCAGGCCAGTAGTCAGCACTTGGGTGTTGAAAAGAATATCAATTTTATGGTCATTTTAATAAATTTCCTGTTACAAAACTTTAAAGTTTTTGAAAAACTAGGATTTTCTTATCCCAGGAATAGATAAACTGAGCCGTATTTGAACCACGTTTTGGAATTTCGGGTCCCCAATGCTCGTCAACTCTGTACTTGTTTGGCTTTATAACTGTGTTGATCTGAGCGTCACCTATGAGTCTTATGTATACGAAACGCGCGTTTGGTGTATTAAATATCTTTGATAACTATTTGGGACACTTTTGAAAATTGATAAGAGAAGAATGTATATGACCATACAGCATAATGATCAACTGGCATTCTCATGACGTTTTTTCTTATAGATTATTATATTTGATATATTTGTTTGTATAATGGAAAGGGAATACTTATATATATATAATTATAATGGTGAAACTTACAAGCATCACATGTGTTTCCAGTATAATTTGAGTGACAGTGACAGAAAACATCATTGTTATCATGGAAACAATGTCCCCCGTGTTTGCATGGTAGAGTGGTGCATGCTACAACAAAGAAGATTGTCATATAAAAATGCTGTATGATATTCAATAAGACAACTAATGACACAGAAATTAACAGATATAAGTCACTGTAATGTCTCAACAATGAGCATAGCCAGTGCCACATAGTCAGCTATAAAAGGCCCCGAAATCAAAAATGTAAAACTATTCAAACGATAAAACTAACGGCCTAATTAATGTACAAACAAATGAACGAAAAACAAACATGTATTATCATGAACACAGCAACAAACGAAAACCACTGGGTTTCAGGCTTGTATGTTACTCTCAATCATTTTCCATTTTCAAAATAATTTGATTTTTCATTTCAAATCAATTTATCATACATGTGTCTTGGCCCAAGTCAATAGTATCAGTAACCTTTTTCACGGAAGTCGTTTGATGTGTTTTGAGGAGTATTTTGATCATTTTGACATTTATTATGAATGCGTGTCTATTTTTTTAATCAATCTATTTTATTCAAATGACTTACTTATTGATCTTGACGAATTTTTCTAATCGGACTATTAAATCAAATTTAAAACCATAACGATATATTTATTGACAAAACATTGCAAACCGTCTAAAAGTCTTGTTTTTTTAATTGTGTTTGAAACACACATTTATGATGTAGACAAAACGCGCGTGGGCTTGTGTGCAAAATTATTAGCTAAGTTTGTTTGATGAGTAGTTTTTTCATATACTTACGATCTTCTTTTATTTCTGAAATGAAAAAAAAAAATCCTCAATTAACACAAAGCAGTAACTTTTTTTCCGTAAAACAAAATATGCTCCAAAAAAAACACCCCCAAAACGACCAGATATTACTGAAACATATTAAAGGTTATTTCATTATTTATTCATTGATTCTTTTGATAAACCTGAAATCTCATTTATTTATGTTAAAGAAAACAAATGCTGTTTTGGTATTCTTGACAATATAATTACATGCTTTGCCTTCTTTTAGAACTAACTATCAGATGTACCATAACGGAATTTGTGAACAAGTAAGCAATGAAAACGAATAGAAGTTACACATTAAAATATACCTGTTTCACATAAATGGCCAGTGTACCCGTGTCTACATTGGCAGTTAAAGTTAATATTATCTTGGTTACAGTGACCGCCATTTACACAAGGTCCATCAACACACGCTGTAATCATACATTATTAGTAATGCATTATGTCTTAGAACGAAAAACTTCATACATTGTAAAATATTTGTTAACAACACGAAACGATATAAGAATTTCAAGTTTTGATTAAATCATTTCAAAATGAATAAGAAATTTTACCCTAATTTGTGTTTAAAAAAGTTCCTTTATTGCGATGCAAGGGAAGAATCTAGTATAGAATTGTTTATCAAAATTCTAAATAATTTAAAAAAAGTGTACAATGCAAAATATACAATTGAAACGTACTCTTCATGTGATTATGCTCTACGTTGTATACGTTTCAAAATGGTTTTTTTTTGTAATTGTTTTGATAATAGCTGAATAAATATCGCTATTTAAAAAAAATATTAGTTTGATGTATTGTGTCCTTTTTTATTTTTTGTTTGTTTAAATAAGTACAAAACAACTTACGTGTAAGATCTGCAAAAACAGGAATTTCATAAAATTACAATAACAAAATTTCTAAATTCAGTGCATTCACAATAGTTGCATTTAGAACAATTTGGTCCCGATCATTGAAGATTAAAACCATAATAGAATTTCCGATGTACCGACATTGTAGAGTATAAACCTAGAAAAAAAAATAAGTTCTCGGACTAATGATGTTTTCTGAATTACCAGTTCACAAAACACTTTGTGAATTAGGAACGACATAGTCGTTTTTCTTAATTTACCTTCATTGAGAAAATTCAAAACCAAGCACTTGAGAGCCAAGGATGTACAAAAACGTGTTACGTGAGGACCTTCATGACTTTAACCAACATAAAAAGAGTAGCCAAATATATATAAGGTCAACTTTACGTATCAACCCGGACCTTGTAAAGGAAAGTAATACTTTGAAATTTAAGCCCCCTTTAGATTTACAAGTATTAGGCACGCCCATACACAATCATTTACAATAAGGTATATAAATGATAGTTCGTGTAAAGCAATTAGATATCAAGAAACTGGACAACTTTATATGTGCAAATGCAATACACCAGAACTAAATTAGACGGAATTAGAAAAAAAACAGAAGGAAAACAATAGGTCTTTCAACAGAAAAGTGGAAAGACCTAATAATTGCAAAACAGTTCTGGTCTTCATAAAGTAAGAACAAAACGAACTTACCATTTTCACAATGCGTTCCATGATATCGACTGGGACAATGACAAAAATATCCAGAAGTTGTACTGAAGCATGAGCCATGGACACATGGATTGGACTCGCAATCTACAACATATAACATCATTACAAACAATTCTGACGTCATAATTATAGTTATTTATACATGTACGGAAAAAGTATTCTTTGTTAAAAATAAGTCTTTGTACTATTTTATATTTTTTGATAAAAAGATTATATGTTATTTTTTTTATGTAGAAGATAAGGCTATATTTATATCTTTTTAACAAATGAATCAAGTTTTCTGCTAAAATTATACTTAAAATAATATAAACATCTAATGTTTCTTAGATAACGAAGGCGACTGTTGTTACCTATGTTCCAATTCCGTTAACCAAATATAATTGCAAATGGAAATGGGAAATATGTCAAGAAAACAAAAACTCGACAAATATCAGAAAACAGGAAATGGCCACAAATGATTCTTCACCTCAGCCGGAGAAAATCCTGCACCCAGTAAAAGATTTCAGCTGAGCCCTTAACAAATATAAAGAGATGATAAAGGCAACACATTGTGTTTAGAAGAATCCGCTTATTTCAAAAGGATTGTGTCGACAGAGTAATCGTCTCCTGCTATGCATGTATAATCCACAATGCGATGTCACAGTCACAATCGGGAATAAGACACATAAAATAAATTACAGATCAGACGACTATGCTGCTGTATTAAGATATAAGATCACGATAGCCCAGTAACAAGCGCATGACGTAACACGAATTGTAATTCAAATAATGCATCGCACATATTTAGAACAGATTATAGTGTTCGTTTGTGTTTTATTTTACGAATTGAAAACCTCTTCTCAATTGTTACTGTCTTTTTTGCATCTTTTGCCTCTTTTTTTAATATCTTGTAAATAAAATGATCATATATACTTACGTTTGATGACTGAGAAAAAGAATGAAAATATTTATTAATCTATAGTAGGTAATTCGAAAATAGTAGTGAAAAGTAAAATCACAAAAATACTAAATTCCGAGGAAAATTCAAAACGGGAAGTGCCTAATAAAATGACAAAATCAAATGATCAAACACATCAAACGAATGGACAACAAGTGTTATTTTCCTGAATAAGTACAGACATTTTTAAATGTAGAAAATGGTGGATTGAATCTGATATCATAGCGTTAAATATCTGACTTGTATGACAGTCGCTCCAAATTCCATTATATTTACAACGATGCGTGATCAAAACAGGCATGATAGGTAAAATCGTCAAAATATTGGTACAACAGTCATCACTGTGTCACAATCTCAAAAGAAACAAATATTTAACAAAGAAGTACAAAAAGCATCTATGATATTAATGTTAACATGCATAACTGATCAACTATTTAAGTTATTGTATTGCACGCTGAGTAGACCACTTTGAAATATGGAGCTACATTTGGTGGAGATAAAACTTACCATTTTCACAACGTGATCCCGTGAAGTCAGTTGGACAATGGCAAACAAACCCAGTATCACTGTTTGAGCATGTTCCATGCACACATGGATTTGAAATACAGTCTGAAATGTTTTAAGAAAATGTTTTATTATCATAGTGGTGATATCATGACTATTATTTGTTGTAGGGTACACAGATATGTTATATGAACTATAAATAAAAGGTTTTACTTGATTTTCTACAGACAAACACTTTTGTGGATATTCTCGTCTTCTTATTTTTCGTCTTTTTTAATTATTGTTTTCTTATGTTTAATTTCAACAGGATGAAACGAGAGAACTACTTAGCTTAGTATGAAAATGAAAATGCCCATACTTACGATTTATAGCTAAAATAAAAGAAAAAACAATAAATCATTTTCAACTGAAATTAAATGCCAATGATGGGTATTCATTTTAAATTCACGTTTAGAAAAAATCTTTATTGTTTTTTGCAGTAATAAGGGTAACGTAATCATCTGATAGAAGTATTTTTCAGTCATGATACACATACTTTACATATATTGTATAGTTTTTTACTTTTCTAATAAACTGATATGATATGATATAAAGGAAATGAATAGTTTGAAACATTCTATGGTTTATTAAACGTTTTACTAGAATTTATTAATATAAAAAAAGGAGATGCGGTAATATTGAGAAATGAGAAAACTATCCACGCAGGTTCAAATAAAGTGGATGTAAGCAATTGTGTGCAAAAATACGGCATTCAATATGGAGATATGTCTATACCGTTTGGTCGCTAATAAAAGACCCCTAAATGAAAAAAAATGAGAAAACTGAAGGTATAATTCAACACATAACAGTTTAAGAAACAATTATGACACACATTAACCAAAAACATCAACAAAGGAACTACAGAATACAAATTTTGGACACGCAGACTTTTCTTCAAACTTTTCACGACAATACTTTTATTAAAACTTGAAAGACACTTTCATCGTTTAGAAATGTAAATATTGAGGAAAACAAATGACTTTTAAAAAAAATATTGCATAAGAAACAATTTTTAAAGCAAAGTCAAGATAAATGTGTATTTAAACTAAGTACGAAGCTTACTTACTGCCAATCTCACATTGTTTGCCACTAAATCCCAATTGACATTTGCAAATGTATCCAATAACTGTGCTGATACAGGTTCCATGGACACAAGGACTGGAATCACAATCTGAAAATAATGTAAAGAATATAAACAGAGGACCATAAACAATCCTGATAGAATAAATTGGTGGCATTATTTCAATTATTTATTTTGATTGTAATGATAAGTTAATCAATAGAGATGGAAGGTTAAGTGTTAATTGAAACCAAAGAAAATACAGACGAAAAATGTATAAAAAGAAATTTTAGACAGACCTACAGCAGTCAGCTATGCAATAAACACATCATGGTTATACCATGTTTGAAGTGTCTTTACCGGTCGGGCGTTTCGTCACCAAAAGACTATGCAATACAAAACCCGTACAAAACCCGAAGACTAAATAGGGTGCCCTAGATATGTTAGCAGTTCCTCTGCAGCTAGTGTCATCGTCTCATTAATCCGTTCATAACCAGTAATCTAACAGTATAAGATACCTGATTGGAATATATCTTGTATGTAGCTAACAACACAACAAATGTCAACACTATAACCCCTATTCAGCATGTTCAGAACAGAATGTGAAAATTATAACAGAAAACAATCAGAACCTCTAATTCTATAACAGTCATTCACATTTGCTACTTTATCGTTGAACGTTGGAAAATGGGTTGAGGAACCCTAAGACCACTTTTGGTTTCAATAAATTAATATAGAATGTCACTTTGTTGTCAGACAAAATATCGAGCATCTGGATTACAGTCCAGGATGATTTTACAAAGTGATTAAAACAGAACGGTCTCTTATGCAGTAAGGTGTTGTCGTGTCGACATATTGAAATTATAAATTATGCTTAAATGAACGAATGACCTATAAACTGAATAGTACAAAAACACACTACCCACCAAAACGCAGCTCCTCCAAAAACACAGACGTAACAAAAAAGACAAATGACAACGTGCATTGAATGATTTTAATAGCCAGACTTGATTTTACTATATCATGTATATGTCTTCGATTTAACATGCTCGTAAACCCCTTTCGACCCTATGTCGTACAACTCTAACCGACACAATCAAAACCAGCAAAGAGCATTTGACAAGATGACCACAAACTAAAAGAAGGACATAGCTAAAATGTTACATTAGTTAGAAGTATACTCCCTAAATACACAGATTGATTAATTTTAGATTACATCTTTATTCTGAAACTTACATCGTATCTTATAAGGAAGTTATGTTATTGACAAAAGAGGGACGAAAGATACCAAAGGGACAGTCAAACTCGTAAATCTAAAACAAACTGACAACGCCATGGCTAAAAATGAAAAAGACAAAACAGAAAAACAATAGTACACATGACACAACATAGAAAACTGAAGAATAAACAACACGAACCCTACCAAAAACTAGGGGTGATATCAGGTGCTCCGGAAGGGTAAGCAGATCCTGCTCCACATGCGGCACCCGTCGTGTTGCTTATGTGATTACAAATCCGGTAAATAGTCTAATTCGGTAGGTCAAATTCATGAAAGGGAAGGGGATTGTAGTTACGACTTAAGGAACATATCCGATATCATTTGTGAAACGGTTATTCCATAACGGTCAACCAACTCGTGATGGCGTCCGTATAATTTACGAAGGGATGATTTCAACTTCACCATTTGGAACTCTTGGTTTAATAGCTTCCTTGTAAGCAGTAACCCTCTATCAAGACAATCATGATAGGAAATGCAAGCACGGGAATATCGTATCAATTGGGAGATATATACCCCGTATGCAGGTGCTGCTGGAATGTTGCTACTTATAAATGGAAAGTTCACAATTGGAAAGCTGAAATAATCTCTTTTGTCGTAAAGTTTTGTCTTCAACCGACCCTCATTGTCAATTTCTAGATGTAAGTCAAGATATGAAGCCGACTTAATTGTATCCGTAGTATCCTTTATCTCCAATTCGATGGGATAGATGCGATCCACATAGTCACCAAATTTTGAATTGTTTAGTGAAAGAACGTCATCTATATAGCGGAAAGTAGAGTTAAAGGATATTGCTAACTTCTTATCTTTCTTCCTAAGAAGTTCCTACATGAAGTCAGCCTCATAATAATAAAGAAACAAGTCAGCAAGTAGAGGGGCACAGTTTGTTCCCATTGGGATGCCGACAGTCTGTTGAAAAACACGTCCTCCGAACGTAACAAATATGTTGTCAATCAAGAAATCAAACATCTTGATAATATCGGTTTCAGAGAATTTTTTGTTTGAATCAGAATGATTCTTTACAAAGTAGGATTTATCCCTCCCTAAGACAAGATACTTGTATCTACGTTGGCCATTCTTTTTTATGAAGCAAAGTAATACCAACTCTTTTAACTTGTCTTTTAGTTTGGAATGTGGAATACTTGTGTAAAGAGTAGAAAAGTCAAATGTTTTAATACTGTTAAGATGAAAGAGAGTTAGGTTGTTTGTACTCTAAAAGATCTTTGGAATTTTTAAGTATCCACATCTGATTCACGCCTCCTCTAGAATAGGCAGTTTCACAATAACTTTGAAGCCCGTCTTTGATTGCTGATAAAATGGATATTAATAATTTAGAAAGTGGTTTCGTGGAGCACTTGGAAGACCCAGCAATATACCGTTGTTTGTAAGGACAGTTATGTAGTTTAGGTATCCAATACAGTGATGGAAGATCCAGTTCTATATCTTCGGTTGAAATACCAAAAGGAACAAAGAACAGACCTATAATAATCCAGGATTTCCTCTTTGGTAAGTGTCGTAAGGGTATATCTTGGGTTTCCAAGTGAATTGTCTATACCTAATTCGTTTATTAAGCAATTAATGTAATGACTTTTACAGACAAAAACGATGTTATTTGGGGCTTTGTCTGCGGGGACAACAACATATTTATCATGGAGGTCAGATAGGTGTTCAGCAACATTTGGATCTTTGAAGATTGACGTAGCATGGACATTGATGGACCCATTCAGTTTCTTAATTCTGATTTGTATTAACGACCTCACTGCCTTAATCCATTCGGATAGAGTGTCTACGTCTTCCTTCTTCTCGCGCTTATACCATTGCCTGGCATAATCCTCGACTGAATCTATCAAATTTTAAAGTTGTATTTCCAATTGATGGATTTAGGCTCACGATATTTCGGACCTTTCGATAACACGTTTCGTAGAGAAGTGTTATTAACAATGTTAAGGTCACCGGTAATAACGTGGCCAGCAGGATTATATGACAATCTATACTTACAGTTAATGGTTTTTCTTTCAACTGAAAAGAGAAAATCGATTCATTAAACGTTAAACATTGACAACATTGTTAATAATAACAACAATTAGTTTTACTGCTGTAGATGACCGGACCTTTTGGCATACATGTTTCATATTGTTATATATAGAGTAGTTATAATGTGTATAAGATCAATTTTTGCTGAGTTTAATTAGTGTCGTTTCCTATGTATATTATACAATTTGAACTAAATGTATGGTAAGTGACTGTTACGCTTTTTATGAGAAGGCAGAACCGTACATGGTCAACTAACTTCTAATCGCGAATTTACAGTATTTTGAGAAAGACCAAAAATTGCATACTATAATATACCAGTTGGAGTTTTCATGTTAATTTCATGTTGTTTTATTCTTACTTGTTATATGTATTCTTATTAAATTGCAGTTTGAACATCGGTAAACTAATACTGCTCCTCATCTAGCTGGCAATACCATGATTGACTATCAAATGTTACTTGTTCACAAAATATATTACAAATGACTGTGAATCGACCTTTCTCCCAAATAAAAAAACATTATAAGTGATGATCAGTTCAGATTGCAAAACATTAAAGGAAAGAAATCAATCTTCTCAGAATAATATATAATTTACTCCATCATATATTACCCATTTGCGAAAGGTTCACTGAAAACATATTAATGGAGCGAGAATGATTTTTGAGTTGAACGATTTACCAACTTAATAAAAGAGGGACGAACGATACCAAAGCGACAGTCAAACTCGTTAATCAAAAATAAACTGACAATGCCATGGCTAAAAATGAAAAGACAAACAGACAACAGTACCCGGTCACGTCCACTTTTATGTTTTGTCTATCTGATGAGTTAAGCCTTTTTCAACTGATTTTTATAGTTCGTTCTTATGTTGTACTGTTATACCACTGTCCCAGGTTAGGGGGAGGGTTGGAATCCCGCTAACATGTTTAACCCCGCCATATTATTCATGTATGTACCTGTCCCAAGTCAGGAGCCTGTAATTCAGTGGTTGTCGTTTGTGAATGTGTTACATATTTGTTTTTCGTTCATTTTTTTACATAAATAGGGCCGTTAGTTTTCTCGTATAAATTGTTTTACATTATCTTATCGGGGCCTTTTATAGCTGACTATGCGGTATGGGCTTTGCTCATTGTTAAAGGCCGAACGGTGACCTATAGTTGTTAATGTTTGTGTCATTTTGGTCGTTTGTGGATAGTTGTCTCATTGGCAATCATACCATATCTTCTTTTTTATATAAACAATAGTACACATGACACAACATAGAAAACTAAAGAATTAACAACACGAACCCCATCAAAAACTAGGGGTGATCGCATGTGCTCCGGAAAGGTAAACAGATCCTGCTCCACATGTGGCACCCGTCGTGTTGCCTATGTGATAACAAATCCAGTAAATAGTATAATTCGGTAGTTCGTTAATAAACGTCGATAGATTAACAGTAATTATAATCACTTGTTTCACAGTGGTGTCCACTATACCCAGGTTGACATTGACATGTAAACCCAGTGACATTGTTAACGCAGGTACCATGTACACAGGAACTAGTGTGACAATCTGAAAATTATAATGCTTTAGAATTTAGAAATATTATGTTCACCAGATGTATCATTGTTATTAATCAAACACTTAGAAATAATTAATGGTTGAGCACGCAGGAACGTGAACAAAGCATTCATTAATGGAATAAGAAAACAAACCAGCCAAAAAAAAAACACAAACAGAAAACAAAAACCGTAAAAAAATAACCACTTGATGACAAAAATCCAAACAAAACCACCAAAAGTAATAAACATAAATGCTTTATATAAATTAAAAAGATATACTCACGATTTATTGCTGAAAAATAAATATATGCTTGTTTAATAGAATTGTGCCTGAATATGGTTAATGTATACTATATAAATGAGGATCCAAATTATTCGACATCAAACATAACATAAAACATGTTAAGCATTAAACATACCAAAAATCCGTTTGCATCGTTTTGTTAAAAATTTATTAATTCTTCTTCATGATAAAAATTAGATTAGTCTTTATACGTTTGAAAAAAAAGGTGTTAGGAATACAGAACGGCAATGAAATCACAAAAAAGAAGATGTCACGTCTTAAACAGCAGTTGCAACACCTTACCTCATGATGCAAAAAAATGCAAGAACAATTGTGAATTCGTTTAAACGGACTGTGAAAAATCGGCAATCAACATCATTGCAAGAAAGGAGAGACCAAAACATGATATATAATTTAAAACAATCAATTTCGACTGTATTGCCTTGAAACAGCTACATAAAGTCTAAAGTTGAACTCTGGTAGACAGTTGCCTCGAATTCTTGCCAATCATAAACATCACCTTATTTTAGATATGACGACTAAGCTCAAAGTTAAATTTGTTTTGTGGCGTGATTGTTTTTATCTTTAAATAATGGAAAAAGACATTTAGAGGGACAATCATTTGAAAAATACTCATCTTTCTGATACCAGAAAAGGAAAAAAAATGCCAGGTGTACAATCAAAGCATTTAGGTATATTACTGTACAGTTCTTGCAATTTTAATCGTTACTGTTATAGCGACCAGTTAGCAGTATGAATAGAACCGTAATCAATACATTGTGCTTAATCTACTAGTGTTTTTTGAATAACTATTAAAGACAGTTAAAAATTACTCTCCTTGGAAAGTGTTGCTGCTTAGTTATATACAAAAATTTGGGGGGGACAAAATTTACATTTAAGTAAGGAAGGATTGCTTTATTTAGCAAAAAAAGTCAATCCCTTTTGGCATGATATCCTGGTTAATTTTTCAAAATTGAAAAATAAACTGAAAGTTGAAAACAACACCGATATTCTGTCCCAGTCCATATGGCTAAATCCAGACATCAAAATGGATGGCAAGATGATTTTGAAGGGAAAATATATTGAAAATTGCATATTTTTCATCAATGATCTGATGTCAGATAATAATACGTTATTCTCATATGAAGAATTTGCGAAAAAGTATAATTTCAATACTAATTTTGTAGAGTTTTATGGTATTTTAAGTGCTATTCCAAATATATGGAAAAGTAGGATAGTAGGTAGTTCTAAACTTGATAATATTGAAAATAAATTAGTAGATAAAGTTAAAAAAGAACCTAAGTCTTGTAAATTTTTCTATAATTTATTTCTGGAGGATAATAAAGTATTATCTATTTCTTCCCGTAACAAATGGGAAATAGACTTAAATGCACAGATTGAAGATTGGAATGCTATTTATTCCATGCCCGTCATTATAACCAAAAATTCGTTTTTACAAAATTTTCAATTTAAGATTGTTCATAGGATTTTTCCATGTAATTCCTTTTTATATAAATGTAAATTAAAAGAAACTGAACTATGTACATTTTGTTCAGAAGTTAAAGAAAATATTTTTCACATTTTTTGGGAATGTAATGTAACACAAAACTTCTGGTTATCCATTAAAGATTGGATTAGAAATTATGAAATCTTCTTGCCTCTTAGTGCAAAAGAGGTCATTTTAGGTGTGTCTGAGGATTCTGTCAACAGTAAAACAGTTAATATTTAAATACTATATATACAAATGTAGATGTAAGAGTGTATTGCCCACAAAATATGGTGGGATAGAATATTTAAAGTATTGGATTACAATAGAAAAATACTCTGTATGTTTCTTAACCCCTACACAAAAAATAAAAATGGATCAGAAGTGGCAATTGTTAGAAGCAGCATTTAATTAACAAAATCAATTGTAATATTTATATCTTGTTATACCATTATGATTTAATCGATCTGATAAGTATTAATTAACTTTTTATACCTTGTGTCTAATACTGTTTTATGTAATTTCACATGTTTCATCTTGAAAAATAAAATAATTACAAAAAAAACCTATTAAAGACAGGAAACACAATCTGGAAAATACTTAAAAAATGCATCCGTCGATATCTGCGTATATGACAGAAGGCATCCATACTAGCATATTAAGTGCAAGGATTTTTTAATACATGTCATAGACTTATGAACAAGTGTATTTCAATCAACTTTAGGACGAATCTTCAAGAAAGAGTTTCATGTCTTTGGTTTTTATTAAAACACATACCCGTTTCACAGTGATGTCCTGTGTACCCAGTTTGACACTTGCACGAGTATCCACTGACTGAGTTCACACATGTCCCATGTTCACATTTATTTTGTAAACAGTCTACAATGTAAGCATATATCTTAAAACAATGTAATCCTTGCATCTTGGTTTAATCGTTAGCTCAAAGTCGAATCTTTAGCGTATTGTTACAATATGTAGATTTCTAGATCAATGAAATATATATATAAAAAAAGATACAAACGTTATTATAGCATTTGATTTCGTTATACACAGTTTTAATGTAGGTTCATTAAAATTTTCATAAACATACTTACGATTTGAAGCTGAAAATAAAAAGGAAACACTTGAATAAAATAATCTGTCATATGTTATTTTTATTCTAGGTAGCAAAATGGAATTACAAAAATGTAACAATTCCCTCAAACCCTCAAATTAAAATTATGAAAAAAATGATACAGGCATCACACGAAACCGTAGCTTTTCAGTTGAATATGTGTCAAACATAATGACATAAACATACATATAAATACAAATAAAGCAAATAAAACATCCGAATGTTTGAATATATGTGAATATCTAAAAAAAAATGTTATGTGTTGTTTTTAAAAATTTCTACAAAAATTATTCGAATCCCTCGATTCCTTCTCCTGTAACACAAAATTATTACTTATAATTATATAATACGTAAGTGTATTAGTGTAAACACTCACCATTTGCACAGCGAGGTCCACTGTATCCTGTAAAACATCTACATTTGTAGACATTATGAGTTTTGTGACATGTCCCATGCTGACAAGGATCTGTTTTGCAGTCTAAAAAAACCCCAAAAAAACCTAACCTGAGATTTTAATTAATCGTGAAATAATCTTCCTGAAAATGTTTCAACGTTTATATATTCTTGATTCAATATATTCATTCTGCATTATTTGAAATCAAATACATGTACAAATGTGTTTATATTTAATTTTTGTTTTGTTTTGTGCACTTCGATTGCTTTGTGGATTGTCGGTTCTCTTTTGTCAGAGTGATTTAGGTGAACGTACATCAACTGGACTACTGGTTTACTTTACAATAGATCATCTCTGGTATATTTCCTGATATTGATAGATTTTTCATACAATTTTTGTTGACTGCCATTTTGTTTCTTTCAGCTATCTTTGCAAATGTTTACTATAAGCTTTAAGTGTTGCTTTGTTTAATTACATTTTCGATAACTTACCATTTTCACAATTGTTTCCGGTAAAAGCTTCTGCGCATACACACTGTTTTGTGCTCCTCGAGTAGGTTCCTCCATTAAAGCAATAACCCGCTTTTATTTGGTCTGTAACACATATCACAATTGTCTTATTACCGTTATTATGTAACAAAAGAAAAGACTGTATTGTCTATATTATTTCCATCATTATACATCATTATACATCAGTGATCAAATGTTTTTTTGATGGGATCGATTGGAGATGTGACAAATAATGATATTCTCCTAAGCTATGTGAAAAAAGTAAATTACAAAAATACTGAAATCCGAGGAAAATTCAAAACGGAAATCCCGTAAATCAAAAGGCAAATTCGAAAGTCCAAGTATATCAAACGAATAGATAACAACTGTTATACTTTTTTTCAGAATACTTCATTGAGCTGCCAAGTGCTTAAAACATGATTTATTTTTGATTTTGTACATTTTTAGAATGTCTGACGCCTATTATTTAAAAGACGAAGATAAGAAAAATCAATAATACATCCATTTGCAATGAAGTTATCATTGTTCTTGTAGAGATCTATTGAAAAAAATATACACCTTATGTTTCATTTTATTCTTAATGTTTTTTTCTTTCAAATCAGAACCTTTATAAAACGTGATATGATATGCAATTTCTGTTATTCTTTTGTACGAACATTACAAAAAAAAAATTGTTTTATTAGATCTTTTTTTCAAAGTTAATTAAAGGTACACCTACCACAGGTAGACGATGTATATCCCTTGTGGCAGACACAACCATCATCATCGTCAAATGACCCGTGTATACAGTGTGTGGCCGATCCAGAGCCGTCATCTAATGATACAGGGCGGACATATCCATTAGCTAGATGTAAGGAAATCAGTTATATTATATAAGTAATATGATAGACAAGTCGCAACAACGAATTTGATGTAATGCTCAATGGTCAATAAGAGTTTTCGCATATTGTGCATCTTCAAATTATTAGAAAACCTTCAACAGGCAACTTAAATAGTATCTGACAATTTTGAAAGTCTCCGACGACAAGGAAAATTTTATATTGCGGGAGTTCTATCTTGTATCTTTCTAAACACTTCTTGATCCTTCAGTATTGTAATTTTTTATTTGTAGTCTTTCCTTGACGACGTCACAACGCATATCCGTTTTTAGAAATGAATATAACATAAAGTAGGCTCATAGTTCAATTTGTTAAAAAAAAAACTTTTTTGTATACTTACATTACCAGTGAACGTTGTGTTTACTTCATTCTAGCATGTGAAACCCCCTTGATAATAAGGAGATGACAATTAATATATACACCTATCTATGTCATTCGTCTCAACTCGGCCGATTCCGTACTCTCATCTAACGGATAGAAGGAGAGTAGCGGATTCTGCCGAGGATTGCCGAATGTTATCTATGTTTGGTCTGTATTTTGACTTCTGTGTAGATTTTATTTTGTGATGTAGGTGGCTTCCTCATTGGCGTTACATCAATTTAAAATTTATTTATTCGTCAATCAATTCAAATCAAATCGTTTTTTTTTATTATTATCCAAATGGAGTACATACCCGATATATTATCCGATTTTTATAATTTAAATAGTCCAAATGCGCATTGAAATTATATACTTTAAATGTATTTAATAAAAATTTGTAAGGGTTCCGCGGAACCCAGTGTCTCGCCTATTTTTGCTGTAAATTGCAGGCTCAACAATAATGAGGAAAACAATCAATAAAAATATTCCTCTTGTTAATATTTTATGATTGTAAGAAAATCTAAGTCCATTTAAAAGTAAATTACAGAAAAAACGGAGTAGTCTTTTTACAAACTTTACTTCTGGATACAATCTTATGATCATAAATAAGCTTCTGTCCAAGTTTGGTACAAACCCAGGATAGTTTAAGAAAGTTATTAAAATTCTAAAAACTTTAACCACAGAGTGAATGTTTTGTTTCCCCGCAGAAAAAAACAAAGTCCATTTATAGTAAAATACGGAAAAAATGGAATTTTATTTTTACAAAATTTACTTCTCGATATTATCTTATGATCATAAACAAGCATCTGTCCAAGTTTGGTACAAACCCAGGATAGTTTGAGAAAGTTATTAAAATTCTAAAAACTTTAACCACAGAGTGAATGTTTTGTTTCCCCGCAGAAAAAACTAAGTCCATTTGTAGTAAAATATGGAAAAAATGGAATTTTATTTTTACAAAATTTACTTCTGAATACTATCTTATGATCATAAATAAGCTTCTGTCAAAGTTTGGTAGAAATCCAGTATAGTTTAAGAAAGTTATTAAAATTTCAAAAACTTAAACCACAGAGTGAATATTTGTTGACGCCGCCGACGACGCCGACGACGACGGAATGTAGGATCGCTAAGTCTCTCTTTTTTGACTAAAGTCGAAGGCTCGACAAAAATAAGAAAATACCTTTATTAATTCCAACTGTTATTTCCAATAAAATTATGAACAGGTACCAAAACATTTCGACTGTTCTGTAATAAAATGTAATGTGAAATGACAGCCTGTTCTTGTTTACAGCATAAATATCTGCTTCAACAAATCGGTAATAAAAGTGTGACGTAAATAATATGGTCCCGTCATGACGAAATCATGAATTCATTGATTCCTGAAAAGATTGACGACCTCTTTTTATGCAGAAAAGAAAAAAAAATAATGGCAGACAGTAACCAAAGAAAAAACTCTGCATTGCTTGCACTTGGCGTAGACCAAGCACTTACAAAATATGTGTGAGTGTTCAATTCTACTCAAGTTTACAACGTGACATTTGGTTATAAATATTCATCTTCAAACAAAACTCCGGACTACATTTTAACGTTTCTTCATAGAAATTTAGAACAAAATATATCATTTCAAATGGGACAGGAATACTAGTTCAATGCATGTATAGATAAGTATTTCTAAATGTAAATTCTGGTATATTAATAGATGCGAAAATATTAAAGTGCATGCGAAATAAAAAGTAAGATTTTGTAAGATGAAACATTTGAGGATGTCTACATTTATAGTATAACTTACATTATGAGGTTTATATGCCAAAATGGAAATGTGAATTATAAGCTTGAAATAAGCATCTATATATGTATAGTTAAATACTGGTTCAGAAAGGTCACTCGTCTAAGTTGTGCAAATGTCCTTTGAAGTAATCTGTCGTGAGAGGCACATGTCTATAGTTTTGTCCCAATATCAGGACAAATAATTATACTTGTACCTCTCTAAGGATAGATTATCAATAGTTGCTACTAGAAGTTAAAGAAGTAATAGTAGGTATTATGATTCAATGAAGTCAGTATTTATCCACCATCTTCCAGTCTGTCAACCACTAGTTTTTCATTACATTTGTTTAGTTGTTATAATATTTTGGGACAATGGATTTAGACCTCTTGTTGTTTGTTTAAAAACTGCCAAAAATGCCACAAAATTAAACAGCTGTTTCTGAGGTCTTGTCGTTAAATACTTATGTACGAGCCGACTCTACCCTGAAAGATATTATTCTACAAAGTGCATCTTACAAAAATGTTAATATGTGTTGATATATATTCGTTTCTCAAGCCTTAACTTTATTTGGTAAAAAAAACCCCAAACACATTTATATTTCATTTGGATATGTTTTTATCATCGTGACATCAGTGTTGACTTTTCTGCACTTATGACTTAACTTCTTCATTTATAAAAAAAAAGAAGATAAAAGTCTGAATTGACGTTTGTTTCTAGTTTTAAATGCTTCAATTTGTGTCTTGCCGGAGCATTCTATAGCTTACTTTACGGTACGGAACTTGCTCATTGTTGAAAAAGCTGTAAAAAATAAATTTTAATTTCGAACGCCAGCTCCGCGTTTCCTCTATAGAAATTCAAATAAAAATAGTTTTTAAAAGCCAAATAAAGTACGAATACGAAACGCATTGAGAACCCAAAATTAAAAAGGTTTTTCAAAATACAGCTACGGTAATCTATTCCTTTGGTAGAAAATCCTTAGTTGCTCCAGAAAAATAAGGTTTTGTAAACAGTTACTTTATAAATATATTGCTTTCGATGATAATTCATGTCAAAAACAAAAGTGCTGGGCTTTTGGGGCTTAGTGTGACCTATACTTGTTTATATTCACGTCCTTTTATGTTGATAGCACTCAACAACGAACAAATGATAATAACGAATAAAAACTATTCGACCTATCGATAAGGCAAGGTGAAGACTGATCCTCTATCATGACAAATAGAGAAGATAATAGACTTAGATTTAACGTTACTAGATGGAACTAGTCCATTTAAGTCCGAGTCAGTCTTTTATCAGGTAATATATATCTATGGGGACTACTGCGTTTTTACTTTGTAAGATATAGAATCACTTTGAATTACTGAGTAATTTCTTATTTCGACAACCAAAGGAAATATCGTTGGCGAGAATATACACGGTTTAAAAAGTATAATAAAAGATATTTGATATTTTAAAGCTGCTAACAATAAAAAGAAAAGGAAACATGTACAAACACAGAACAAAACAAAACAAACAAATTAACAAATAATAAACATATGTATAGTTTGTCTAGTAACAAGATTAAATCTGTTGATACAATTTTTAATGTAATGTTGTGTACTATACTCCCCCCTTAAAAAAACCCCAACAAAACAACCCACCAACGAATATCGTGATCAATGGCCTTGTACATGTTATTATAAGTGGTCATCCAGTTGATATTTTAACTTTGTATTTTATTTTAACTTTTGAGTCAACAATACTATACTACCTACGGGCCACATTAAAATGCGTACGATTCACATAGAACCAAATAGTACACAATCATAACAAATAACCATATATCCACTCAATATTTTCTATGTCTTGGCAATACAAACAACCCAAAGACCAACTGTCAATTATCGTTTCATCTAGGCTTCTGGTAAGTGCACCACTAACAGCAATTCTGTCCTTTCGACTAGTTTCCTAACTACAATAGAAGAACTTCATATTTTGTAAATAAGTATAATTAAAAGTTAAATCAATGCAATTTTCGTGTTAATACTCTTTAAGTTGAATGTTGTAAACAAAAATGTTGCTGTTTAATGTCAGCTCTCGACACCACACCTTCCACATAATATTATCAAGTATATGGTTTTGCATAGTAAAATACGATCTTTTTTTTTTAATCAGGATAGAAATAATAGAAAAATGCACAATCACTATTCGTTGACGACATTTTGATTTAAATAATGAAGTATTTCCTAACAAAACTACGGAAATCTAGAATATTACATATTAAGTAACTTATTGTAGGTTTTTTTTCTCTCTCTCTCGTATAATTCTGGAAGATGTGTCAGACATGATTACATTTAAATCATAGTAGGTGAGGTATCATTTACTGAAAGTTTTCTTAGTTTATCTGTCTCTTTTCGTGAGTTTTTAACAGCGGTATACTACTGTTGTCTTTATTCATTACGGTGCTTGATGTTAAGGTTTAACTTGTCCTGCATATAAAATAAATGTAACACAAAGATAGAATTCAACGAATCCAATATCAGAAATTCATCATTGAAAAATATGATTAAGTTGAATATTCTTTATCTTAAAACGAATGTTATATTAAGCTTTTCCAACATAAATAAGAATACGTGACACATACAGCCAGGTGATCACAGTATCACGTGAGGATCTGAAGTGTCAAAAAATAAGCTCACCGTTTCTGCGGTGGTGACCATTGTTCTAGATATCGCCTAGATAATTTATTTGTCTTGGAGATAAACAAAACAAAAACAAAGCAAAACAAGTTAATAACAGTAATGAAATAGACTAAGTTCTTGTATTAAATAAACTCATCAAAAATAACAGGACTAAATTTAATTTTGTATATACGCAAGACGCGCGTTTCGTCTACAAAAGACTCATCAGTGACGCTCGAATCCAAAAAAAAAAAAAGTCCAAATAAAGTACGAAGTTGAAGAGCTTTGAGGACCAAAATTCCTAAAGTTTTTGACAAATCCAACTAAGGTAATATGTGCCTGATGTAGAAAAACCTTCGTATTTCAAAAATTCAAATTTTTGTTAACAGTTAATTTATAAATATAACCATATCAATGTTAATTCATGTCAGCACAAAAAGTGCTTACTACTGGGCTGGTGATACCCTAGGGGAAATTAATCCCCACCAGCAGTGGCATCAACCCAGTGGTTGTAAATGAACTCATCAAAGATACCAGGACTAAATTTTGTGTATACGCAAGACGCGCGTTTCGTCTACAAAAGACTCATCAGTGACGCTCGAATCCAAAAAAATAAACGCCAAAATAAAGTACGAAGTTGAAGAACATTGAGGACCAAAATTTCTAAAAGTTTTGCCAAATCCAGCCCAAACCACGTTTTTCAAGCCTACTGTTTTGATTACATCTTTAAAAGGTGTGCATAAAATTGTACTACGTCAATATGACTTAAAAATTACTTAACATAACTAAGATACCAGGACTAAATTTTGTGTATACGCCAGACGCGCGTTTCGTCTACAAAAGACTCATCAGTGACGCTCGAATCCAAAAAAAATAAAAAGCCAAAATAAAGTATGAAGTTGAAGAACATTGAGGACCAAAATTTCTAAAAGTTTGGCCAAATCCAGCCCAAACCACGTTTTTCAAGCCTTCTGTTTTGATTACATCTTTTAAAGGTGTGCATAAAATTGTACTACGTCAATATGACTTAAAAATTACTTAACATAACTAAGATACCAGGACTAAATTTTGTATATACGCCAGACGCGCGTTTCGTCTACAAAAGACTCATCAGTGACGCTCGAATCCACTGGGTCGATGCCACTGCTGGTAGGGATTAATTTCCCCGAGGGTATCACTAGCCCAGTAGTCAGCACTGTTTGTGCTGACATGAATTAACATTGATATGGTTATATTTATAAATCAATTGTTAACAAAATTTTGAATTTTTGAAATATGAAGGCTTTTCTACCTCAGGCACAGATAACCTTAGCTGGATTTGTCAAAAAATATGCACATAGTATGAACTATTATGTTTATTGCAATTAAACAGCAAATATTGTGTCGGCAAATTGTCTGTGCTGAAATTAAGTTGACAACACAAAATTCAATAATTACAGTTTTATTTCAAGGGGGTATATGTGCTTTATACAATCAAACCTTAAAAGATTGAACCGTTTTATCACAAAGTAGTATATTTCTTTCGAAGGAACACAAGGCAGATAGTTTAAACATGAATAGTTATAATGAGACAAACGTTGAAAATATTCACACATATTGCTTCGTAATGACATATGATGATCTCAGTAGCATATACCATTGCTAAATATGTTTCTCGATAAAAACGCCCTCTTCTTTAATTATGAACTATTATGTTTATTGCAATTAAACAGCAAATATTGTGTCGGCAAATTGTCTATGCTGAAATTAAGTTGACAACACAAAACATGAGCTACATAAAGTTTGAGCTAGGCATCGATGACAAAACATATGTTGACACCCCAACATATGATTGTAATCTGTTGATGGCAAACACTAAGCTGAAATAGATACAGGAAAATGTTATGAAATACATGTCGCAAAAGGCGAAGATTTTTTATTTCTTGAAGACAAATAGAAATCCATAAACATTGAAGCAAAGGAATTGCTAAATTATGCCGTATAAGCTACTTTTAAACGGATAATATGAATCTCGGTTGACGCAATGTCCTAGTCTGTGTCTTTGACTCCACTATACACTAGTAAATGAATTTGAGTTTTTTTTTGTCATTTTAATTTACATAAGAATGTATAAACTAAACTTTGTCAGATGAAAAGGTCCAATTTGGACGACAAATTTCAGCTTTTATTGCTCCGCTTGGCTATGAAAAATATAAAATAAACAATCGCACCAACCTTGCACCAAAAAGATTTTTTATCCGAAGTTTGATATGTATGAACTTGTCAAAATGTTAAAATTTCTAATTGGTGCAAGCATGGTGCGATGGTCAAAATTTAGAAAAACCATCAAATTTTCGGTATTTTTGCTTATTTTCCCAATAATGACGTCATTTGCACCTACCATTGTGACGTCATTGAACCATTTTTAGTTAAATAAAAACATTTTTTTTAAATCATTTACTCATATTCTATTAATTTATGGAGAAAAATCTGCTCTGTTAGAATTTTTATCATCTTGTAAATCTGGGGCCATTTTAGGCCATTAAAGCCCCTACTCCTTTCTCAGTCAAATTCAGTCTTGAGTCAATTTTCAAACTTATCCATTGCAGTAAATTCATGACTGTTGAGACTTGCAGTCATTTCAGTTATGTTAATTTAAGTAACTTGTAAGTCATTTCTGTCGAATATTGGTATGTACAAGTAAATAACAACTACTTGTACTGTGTGCACATAGACTGAATATATAGTATTGTCTGTAAACAAAATGTCTTAACAGTACTGAATTTACCGCGATATTTGAGTCTAAAATTGACCGAAAGACTGAAAGTGGCTTATTAATTCAGAGCTGTTCCGATTAAAATGACAGTTTTTAATCATATTTAGTTTACTATTGCTAGTTTCTAATGAAAAATTATAACATTTACAAAGATGCGTTACAATCAATATATTCGCCGCAGACTCGTCCTTTTGCTTGATGTATCAAAATAGATCTGTTTGAAGTGCTGAAAGAATCCAAGAAAAGATAGTAATCATTTTACATTTCTAATCAAAAAGTTAACACAAAAGCGAGCATTTTACTAATTCAGCTACATTTAAAAATTATCAGCTCATCCGTTTGTTTTGATATATTTAGTAGTATATCTATGTTATACAGCAAGAGCCAACTTTTATATCTAAATTGATTAAACATGAAGTAACAATTGCCTCATAAGGTACTTTAGTTATCTTGATTTCATTGAAAGAAGCCACTGCTTTTGTGGATGTTATAGATTCATAGAGCCGAAGAATGAACAAACTGAATAGCGGACACACTTAAGTAGATTTTCTATGCAGGAAGTTACAATTTTGGCATTTTTGTAGACTTTGAGTCGGATAGTTAACATTGGTTGATTGATTATTTTGTGTTTTAACATCACTTTTGGGCTATTTTGTAACGGTCAGTTTTTATTGTAGAGGAAACCGGAGTGCCCGGAGAAAGCAACCGACCTTCGATTGGAATAGGTACCAGGATTATAATTTAGTACGCC
Source organism: Mytilus trossulus (assembly GCF_036588685.1). Lineage (NCBI taxonomy): Eukaryota > Metazoa > Mollusca > Bivalvia > Mytilida > Mytilidae > Mytilus > Mytilus trossulus. The sequence goes on from NC_086384.1 coordinate 9,221,123, forward strand.
AGACGCGCGTTTCGTCTAAATAAGACTCATCAGTGACGCTCATATCAAAGACGTCATCAAATATTCTTGTGACAAGTATTGATATAAAGACTGATCGCTGTGTGTATTGTATCACTATGTATTATGCAAGATAGAAGGACTGTTTGTCCAAATTAACCTTGGTCAATGTTTTATTATGTAAGATATAAGGACTGTTTGTCCAGATAAACCTTGGTCAATGTTGTTTACCTTGTTTCCATCTAATTCCCTTGAACTTTCAGCAGGGTTATTATTTATGTAATATTGCTGAACCTTTCAAATTACAGTTTTCCTCATTCATTATAGTTGCTGATACGTACTCTATATTATTTTGAAACTTAAAACATTTTCTGAACTAATATCTAATTTCACAGAAAGGAATTAATTAAAATTCTTCGATTTACTAACTACATGTAAGTACCACTTGAAGTTAGTTTACACACTTTTGTTTCGTTCATTCTGCTTCTTCGGAGAAAACAAATGAATAAAAGTACAAAAAGAATTGCGACGAAATTGTATATACTAAACGTAGAATTATATAAAGGTAAATCAGATATAATACAACGACCACTTTCTCTTATCGATGCAATTATTGCCTATTTTTGGATTTTTTCCCCACAAAAGTGTCACCGGGAGCAGTGGTGCTAATTAATGCATTAGAAAGAATCTATTATCTTTCTATGGATTTTCCCCCGTTGGAATGTATTCTTAGGTACAAAAATGAACCACTAGGATTTGACCCTGCGATTGTTTTATGAAAATTTGGCTATGATTTAAAACTTCACGCAGTTATCAAATAGTTAATTTCTATAAATGTTGGCTTTTGTTTTTGTTGTACTTCAGTGCTTCTGTTGTTCCGTTGTTTTTCTCTTATAATTGATGGGTTTTCCTCGGTCTTAATTTGTAACTCGGATTTGTTTCACAAATATTATAAAGTAAAAACATATTTTCATAAAAAAACATTATGCATTTATTTACCATAAAATATTGCAAAAAGAGGGGGGGGGGGGGGGGGGGGGGGGGGGGTTAAAATGTCGCATATCCCCCAAAATTTGGATCAAACAAGAATTTCAATGCCATTGAGTGATACCTTTTCAAATAGTTATCAAAAGTACCAGGATTATAATTTCATACGCCAGACGCGCGTTTCGTCTACATAAGACTCATCAGTGACGCTCAGATCAAAATAGTGAAAAAGCCAAAACATATACAAAGTTGAAGAGCATTGAGGACCAAAAATTCCAAAAAGTTGTGCCAAATACGGCTAAGGTAATCTACTCCTGGGGTAAGAAAATCCTTAGTTTTTCGAAAAGTTCAAAGTTTTGTAAACAGAAAATTTATAAAAATGACCATATAATTGATATTCATGTCAACACCGAAGTGCTGACTACTGGGCTGGTGATACCCTCGGGGACGAAACGTCCACCAGCAGTGGCATCGACCCAGTGGTGTAAATAGTTATCAAAAGTACCAGGATTATAATTTCATACGCCAGACGCGCGTTTCGTCTACATAAGACTCGTCAGTGACGCTCAGATCAAAATAGTGAAAAAGCCAAAACATATACAAAAACTGTTGACATTAATCTACCTAATGGTAAAAAAAAAGATGATGTCTTTTCACTTAGTTTTCGTAAAATTTAATCACAAAGTTAGTGCGACAAAAAGTTGCAAATAATTGCCAGACCAATGTTTGGTATAGATATGCAAATACGGACTGTCAGACAGGAAATAGCCTATATTACACACATTACATAATCTTTATATAAACCAAATATGAAGGCTATTAGATTACCTTAGCCGTATTTGGCATTACTTTTTTGGAATTTTTGGTCCTCAATGCTCTTCAACTTTGTGCTTGTTTGGTTTTATAACTATTTTGATCTAAGCGTCACTGATGAGTCTTATGTAGACGAAACGCGCGTCTGGCGTATTAAATTATAATCCTGGTACCTTAGATAACTATTTAATCCTCAGCTACCCAAAAATTAATTTTATTGCACACTAGCTTTCATATTTGAAAAATACAAAGGGCCAAAATGCGAAAATTTAAGAAGAGATGATTTTAACTTCACCATTTAGAACTCTTGGTTTAATAGCTTCCTTGCGAGCAGCAATCCTCTATCAATGAAATCATGATAGGAAATACAAGCATGGGAATATAGTATCAATTGGGAGATGTATACTCCGTATATAGGCGCTGCTGGAATGTTGCTACATAGAAATTGAAAACGGACTTATTACAGGACAGTTTAAGAAAATATGGTGGGTTGAAAACTGGTTTAAATAAGTAGCCAAATATCCCACTTATATGGTAAGCTATGAAAATTTATATATTTAACTGTTTTAGTACTTGACTTGTTTAATCTTGATTTCTGAAATAAACTGTTATCACAGAGATATGTCTCGCCTTTTTGTAATTTTGATTATGCAAATGCTGAAAGTCAAATAGCAATACTCTAACATCTTACACAAGTTATGAAAAATTCAAAGTTAATGAACCATGACTGAGTTATATGGCTAAACAATCTCCATAAATGAAAAATGTGCCAATGCTAATACAACTGCATACCAAATACCATTGACTTTTTATAAGATTTTATAAGTCGTTCCTAAATCTAAATACAAACATTACCTTGATAACTATGTAAAAGTTTCAAAGTCAATGAACCATGAAGCAGGGGTGGGGCTATATAATCTCCATGGAAACAATACTTGCAAATGCCAATAATTTTGTATACCAAATATCAATGACTTAACAGAAGCAGTTCATCTTAAACTGATCTAATCACAAACTAATACATGTAAACAGAGATAAGTTTTAAAGTCAATAAACCACAACTGAGGGGCAAGGCCAAATATTCTCCATGGAAATGAGATATGCCAAAGGTTAAACAACTGAATACCAATTAACATTCCCTCTGAACTGACCTAATCACAAACTAAAACATAATAACTTTTAAAAAAACCCCAGGCAATTGACCATGACTAAGGGGGCTGAACTAAATTATCTTATTGACCTACCACTTGTTGTTCACCATAAACTAGACCTAATCACACAATTATATTGTTGAAGCCGTAAACGCCAACACCAGAAACAACATACCTATGTCTCTCTTTTTGACTCCGTCAAGGCGAGACAAAAATAATGTATCAATTTTTGTTTTGGGTTGCTTAAATTTTATTCTCGATACACATTTACCTCTCCCACCTAAGGTAAATAAAGGCAACAAAGTATAAAAACTAATAATTGCTGATAGTAAGTGAGGAACAGCCAAATGTAATGGTGGCAAATAAACATTGAACATGAGGTGAAGTGAAAATAAGATCTGACTGAAAACATTTTCTTCTCTACTCCTCAACATAGACCCAGTAATGGTCACTGCCATTATAAATCAAATACTCTCCATGAAACTTCATTAATGACCTGCTGCCATTTATTAATCAAAGCGCTGTAAGCACTGTAGGCAGTTAACCAAGAACCAAGGCAAACATAATTATGAAAACTGTGGCAATGTTGCTTCAACTCTTTTTAAAGATTTAAAAGAACAAACATTAAACATTCATATATAATTGTACATTTATGTTCATTTAATGAATTAATCATTAAGGCAAATAGTTCATATTTTATCAAGGTTTTCAATAGCAATGCGTGACATGACCATGAATGGTCCTGCATCTTTCATGAGTCAGCAGTGGTACAAATTTGCAATGATTGCAGTTCTTCTAGTTGATCCTAATTGTTCGTATTAGTTGACTGTTAGTGGTTCAAGTTGACTTTAGTACGAGATTGTAAAAGTATGAATGGACTTGCTTCCCTGGAAAGAAAACGAAGTGTGTGTTGTATAGTACAAAAGTTACAAATCAGACAAATGTTTACTACTACAAGGATCAACGGTGAGGTCTGACTGACCTGTCCATTGTAAATGTAAATGACTCCCACCTTCACCCCAAGTCCATAATGTCTATGTTTGGAATAAAATGACAGGTGTTAGGGTCCAGCAAAGTGATATGCATATGTGTCGCCTATGAGATTGACCTTGTATGTCATTCAATCTTTTTTGAAATGACAAACAGGAATGAATATGGTTTAGGCGTTGATATCTCAATCTTTTACAAGTTCTCAAAACACACACAAGAGGATGTGGGTGACCCTAGGGACTACCCCTATTTTTCATTTGATTTTTTATATTGTCCCATACATGAATATATATGGTTTATGTGTGGGGATTTAGACCGTTATCAAGTTTTCAAACAGGAGGGGTGGGGCCCCAGTGACTTCCCCTATATTTCATTTGATTTGTTATATTGTCCAATACATAAATATATATGGTTGAGGGGTGGGGATCTCACCTGTTTCTAAGTTATCAAACCGGAGTGAGTAGGGAGACCCTAAGGACTCTCCCTATATTTCATTTGATTAGTTCTCATACATGAATATATATGGTTTAATTTAAAGGTGAGCTCGACTGTTTCCAATTTCTCAATCAGGAGGGTAAGGTGAATGCAGGGACTCCCCCTATATTTCAGTTAATTTAGAATTGGGGATCCCATCTGTTTCAAAGTTCTTAAATATGAGGAGTAGGGTGACCACAGGGACTTCCCCTATATTTCATTTGTTTTGTTATGTAGTCTTATATATGAATATATATGGTCAAGGGGTGATGCTCTGGGATTTTTCCAAGTTCTCAAACAAGAGGATGTACAGTGACCATAGGGACCCCTTATAATTCATTTTATTTGTAATATTGTCCCATACATAAATATATATTGTTTAAGATTGTGTATCTCGACCGTTAATTCTCCCACGACCTCCACCTATATTTCATATGATTTGTTATATTGTCCCATACATGAATATATATGGTTTAGGGCAGGGGATCTTGACACCATTACCAAGTTTTGGTCATATTGGTCTCATGTGGATAGTTGTCTCATTGGCAATCATACTGCGTCTTTTTTTTATATAAGAAACTTCCAGCTATTTTAACTGATCTATCAAAATTGAGAAGAAAAATACCCTTGAAATTGCAGGAATATGTTTAACTTGAAAAGCATTTAACATGCATTACCAACATTTATCACTGATATAGAACATTTATACTGTTACCAGGAACATATATATTGTTAGATAAACTGTTCCTAGCTGTCACATTGTATTGGATTTTGACATTAAAATTGGTGTACAAAATATATTCTGCTTTTTCTTTATTTTGGTTTTCAATTCTAGTGATCATATTTATTTACCATGCATAGATGTATTTAGTCACCTGTCTGGATTTTTTTAATTGAAAGCCAAAACCCGGGAATACCCTTATCCGATCCGATATTGTATTGTCTTCTCGCGGCAGCCATTTTATTTTCAATGTTGTTTTTGACAGATAGTGAGATATAGTACACACAGAGAGGATGTAATCTCATACTCCCTACACTGTGTAACAACTTGGTGTCACACCAGGAAACTCCAGCAACTCTCTCCAACTTTTGGGAGGAAATTGGGAGAAACTTGGAGTAATTCCTCCCTAAAACTCCTTAATTGTTTATTCCCTTGGTGTGGTTTCTCCAAACACCATGATTTTTATTGCTATGTTAACCTTTGAAGTGAGCCAGTAGTTGATGATTACAATAAACATTTCTTGTGTTTCCTGTCATTAAATGACTGTTACAAAAATTATGAAAAGTATGAGATTTGTTAAATTTAATCAGAGATATATTATCTACTATCAATGATTATAATATGATTTTATTTAAAAAATTCTGCACAACTTTATTTATTAGAAATGTATTCAGCATTTGTTCTGACAGTGTTGGTTTTTAATACCTAATAACATAATCAAAACAAACAAAACATCACCTGTAAGCATGGTAACTTATAGAAAATAAAGAAATATATTTTAATTGAATTTATTCAATATTTTCTTTTATAAAAATTTAAATAATAAATGAAGATTATATAAATCTAATATGCATGATTTATCTACATTTTTTTATTTTATTCATATTTTTTTTTTTTTTTTTTTGTATCATTTATAATACTTTTATCATTTTTTAAACCATGCATATACTGATTAATATCTGTATGTTTAAACTGACTATAAATACAATTAATTGTACATATCAAGTTGCCTTTTCAATTATGAGATTATATGAATGTAAATAATTTTCCAATCTAAAAATACTTTTTGTGTATAATTTTTAAAAATAATTTCATCAAACTTTTTTTATGGCTTTCAGAAATATAACTAAATAGGAAATGATTGAAATATTAAGAAGTGAGAGAATAGTTGACATGTAATTATATGTCACTGTCAGATCATGTAGTCATGCTTTGTTGATTTTTATTACTTTTACCTGCAATCAACAGGTCATAAAACCCTCCCAGATGGGAGTAATTACTTGGTGTTTTTTGGGAGGGAAAATCTGTGTTTCACAGTGTTACACTGTGTAACACCAGAATCAGTGTTGGGAGTATGAGATTACATCCTCTCTGTGTGTAGTACTGTACGATTTTGCTCGGATTTACACATTATTTACCGGCGATTTTCTGTATAAAGCTATCGGTTGCACAAATTGAACATCGTTGGAATGAATAGTGATGATGAAAATAAGTTTGAGATCGTTTATTAGGACACTTTGGTAAAAAATTGTTTGCAATGTTATTTTTTTTTCTTTCAAGGTCCTTCGGGCATATCGAATGTAGCAAGTAACCAGGTAGAAAGTCCGACTGCAAAAGTGGAAGGTCGCAGACTTCCGACCACTGCTAATTTGAACCCCTGCGTCCAAATTGAAAAGATAGGAAAATTTCGTCTTCTAATTCAAAATTGCCGCCAACATCGTGATCAGTTGAACTCATACTGACGTACATATATACGTATTGACGACAAACAATATTCCTACGACTTTTGCAATTTGGGAAATTTTAACTACTTGTCTTAAGAGATTTTCGGCGATTAAATATTTCATACATTTGTTCTTTGACATCTTAGCCAAAAGCTCAGGGGATAATAAACTACATAAGGATTCCTAATGTGCTCTACTTCCTATGTGCAACTTCAAAACTTTTGGGAAAATCGACGATCATTTAAGGTTTTTCTGGTCATATTTTTTGTAATCCAGAATGAAAAGTATGAAAAAACTGTCCAATAAGTTATAAATAATATAGTAGCCAGCTAGATGATAACAATGGCACATATTTCAGCATTTATTGGGTAGCACACAAAACCAGGGTGCTCGCATAAGGCAGCTTAACTGCCTAAAAAACGGTAAGTATTCATGACATTTCCATGAAGTATTACCCCTTTTCAAAACTGTATTCACTGTAAAATGTTAGGAAACCACTGTTACTGACCAAAGAAAAAACCAATACAAAGTTACAAGTATCATTTCAGATATTGCAAGCCACAGACTTTTCAAATCAGTTCTAATTGGATGGAATAGGATCAAAAGGAGAAAAGATCCTTTCCTAAACTTACCTTTGCCAACAAAGATCTAAATACATCAATTTGGGCAATATCCATCATTATAAATAATTTCAATTGAAATTACCTCAGTCTCTAATCTAAAGATCAGTCTGTACCTATACCAAACTAATTGCAACTAAAATTTGAATTTGAAACCTCCTGATTGTTTTCTACTCAGTGTATGCATAACCAGGCCTTCAAAGTAATTAAACAAAGAAAACTCAACTTTAATAACAAGAAATTTACAACTAACAATTAACATAGTTCTGAAAATCATAAACAGTAATATAAAGTAGACTTGAATTTTTACAAGAAACAATGTATAAACAAAGCTATTTTTCTATATAGCAAATGTACATTGTTACAACATTTTACTACAAATTAAAAGGGAAAGTGTCCATGGGACACAGATGATGCCCACAGCTTGCATATCATATATATCATATTAAGTTATAAAGAGACATAACTAAATAACGGTTAAAGTGAAACTATAAAAATTTGAACTTGATATGAGTTTTTGTGGAAATAATTTTTGTGTATAAGTTTTTTTAACATTTGATTGAGGCTAACTTAAATTTGTAAAGGGACATAACTCTAGAACAGTAAAAGTGACACAACTGAAATTCAAACAAGCTGTGTTTTGTGGTAATTAGAATAGTGTATAAGAAAGATAACACTAATTTTGACACATAATGACAAACAGATGAATGTGACACTTAATCCCCCTCCCATACGCTATTATCAATCAACTTCAATCTAAGAAGGTTCTAGGTCTCTCAAATTTCGTCTATAAGAGACAGAACTGAAATAAATAAAAATCATTAGCATGATCAGAAGATATGATTCAAATTTTTTAGCTGTATGTTATGTTCCCATCAGACACTATGAAGAGGCTTCTTTGATTAGTATGAAAAAAACCAAACATGTTTGGTGTACAACCTTTAGAAAAAAAATAATACAAAATATCAATAGAAATCTGGAGGTCAAAATATGGTCTCATCAAATGTTTGTAGTTACAATCAAACTGAATTACTGTGGATTCATTATTATTCTTTGGATATCAATTATTGTGGAATTCATTAATCCAGGCCTAGGTGATCAAAGAATTCCAATTGTCAACTATTTAAAAATTCTATAGGCTTTGTATGCAGAGATTGGCTTAACAACAAAATTAAATACCAACGAAAATGCAAGTCTCCTCCATTCTTAAAAATTAAATGATCCACAGTATGAGAATTACAGAAAATTTTATAAGATATAAATACATTTCATGCAATTGTTTTTTTATTATTAAACATTTCCAGGCCACTAGCTATAACTCTTGAGGTAGTACAATCTTAAACTTGAAATTGTCTATAAAATGAGAGACACATTCTAGCCTGAAATTAATACTTTTAATACAGAAATCTAAGAGTATCTTTAACATAAACATTTTGACTAGGTTTTTATCACTGCTTTTAACAAATGCATGTTAACATAAGTCAACCAGATGCTCCGCAGGGCGTAGCTTTATACGACCGCAGAGGTTGAACCCTGAACGGTTGGGGCAAGTATGGACACAACATTCAAGCTGGATTCAGCTCTAAATTTGGATTGTGATTAAATAGTTGACACAGCATAGGTTGTTGACACAGAATGAATGTGTTCTAATGAAGTAAAAAAAAATGTTTTTTCTTACAGCAATGCACTATGCTGTTGAATATTAATCCTCTCAAAAAAATGTTTGAAGAAATTTTCTTTTTATTTATGAAATTTCAAATGAGAAAAATTGAACCCAATTTTTTTAATCACATCCCCCTTTCCCTTATTCCAAAACTAATCTGAATTAAAATTTCTAATGGAGTTTGCAACAATAACTACTCATTTAAATACATCATAAAATATTAAGATGTAAAAAAACTGCTTGTTATCACAGAATGGTAAAGATTATTTTAATTTATCAGTTGGTAGTAAAAAGTGAACATACATTGTATATTGTATATAACAAAGATTTAAGTGGATTCTGGACAAAGAAAGATAACTCCAATTAAAAAAAATTCTTGCTATTGCACAATATTTTGCAATTAGATATTTCTTGCTTACTATTCTGGACAAAGAAAGATAACTCTAATTAATTTTTTTTTTGCTATTTCACAATATTGTGCAATAAGATATTTCTTGCCATTGTGCAATACTTTGCAATTGAAAAGACTTGCTATTGCACAATACTTAATATAATAATTTAAGTTTCCTGATTTGGACCAACTTGAAAACTGGGCCCATAATCAAAAATCTAAGTACATGTTTGGATTCAGCATATCAAAGAACCCCAAGATTTCAATTTTTGTTAAAATCAAACTAAGTTTAATTTTGGACCTTTGGACTTTAATGTAGACCAATTTGAAAACAGGACCAAAAATGAAGAATCTACATACACAGTTAGATTTGGCATATCAAAGAACCCTATTTATTCAATTTTTGATGAAATCAAACAAAGTTTAATTTTGGACCCCGATTTGGACCAACTTGAAAACTGGGCCAATAATCTAGAATATAAGTACATTTTTAGATTCAGCATATCAAAGAACCCAACCAATTAATTTTTTGTCAAAATCAAACTAAGTTTAATTTTGGACCCTTTGGACCTTAATGTAGACCAATAAGAAAACGGGACCAAAAGTTAAGAATCTACATACACAGTTAGATTCGGCATATCAAAGAACCCCGATTATTCAATTTTGATGAAATCAAACAAAGTTTAATTTTGGACCCTTTGGGCCCCTTATTCCTAAACTGTTGGGACATAAACTCCCAAAATCAATACCAACCTTCCTTTTGTGGTCATAAACATTGTGTTTAAATTTCATTGATTTCTATTTACTTAAACTAAAGTTATTGTGCGAAAACCAAGAATAATGCTTATTTGGGCCCTTTTTTGGCCCCTAATTCCTAAACTGTTGAAACCAAAACTCCCAAAATCAATCCCAACCTTTCTTTTGAGGTCATAAACCTTGTGTCAAAATTTCATAGATTTCTATTAACATAAACTAAAGTTATAGTGCGAAAACCAAGAAAATGCTTATTTGGGTCCTTTTTGGCCCCTAATTCCTAAAATGTTGGGACCAAAACTCCCAAAATCAATCCCAACCTTCATTTTGTGGTCATAAACCTTGTATTAAAATTTCATAGATTTCTATTCACTTTTACTAAAGTTAGAGTGCGAAAACTAAAAGTATTCGGACGCCGCCGACGACGACGCAGACGACGACGCCAACGTGATAGCAATATACGAAGAAAATTTTTTCAAGCGTGTATAAAATGAATCTCTAATTGAATCAAGACCAGTTAAGTCAGAATTGTTTCACTTTGAAGGATAAATAATCCTATACAAAAATCCATTACTGTACCAAGGCATGTCATTTTCTTCTGCTAACTTTCTGACAGGGTTCCTGAAGGGGTTTACCACAGGGTCTGATATTGTCCCAAATGTTAACCCTTCAACGGCTGTTCTAGCACATTCACAGCTGTATTGGCAGTAGTCTGTAAAATAGGCTGGAATCCTATCAGTCTGAAATAAAATATACAAGTAAAGCAAATACATTTCTGTACGCTATAAAACATGATGTACATTTCTGCAATTATTGTCTCTTCAGTTCATAAACTTTAAATGTAATTTTCCCTTCAAATTCAATTTTATAAAATATTTCAATCACTCATACAAAATCAAATACTTTTCTCATTTGAATAAGATTTGGACAAATGAACTGCATTCCTTGTCATTGGCTTTTATTTTTTGTCTCGTCATATCTCAGTCAGGAAGATAAAATTAAATTTTAAACCAAAACAAGAATGTATCCATAGTACACGGATGCCCCGCTCCCACTTTCATTTTCTATGTTCAGTGGACCGTAAAATGGGGGTCAAAACTTTAATTTGGAATCAAAATTAGAAAAATCATATCATAGGGAACATGTGTATTAAGTTTCAAGTTGATAGGACTTCAACTTCTTCAAAAACTACCTTGACCAAAAACTTTAACCTGAAGCAAACGGACAGACAGACGGATGGACGAGCAAACGGAGGTACAGACCAGAAAACATAATGCCCCTCTACTATCGTAGGCGGGGCATAAATATATGATTTGATTTAGCTTTCATAATTATATATCCTTCGAACAATTACATACCCTTAGTTTGACTAATGTCTGACCCCACATTTGGTATGCACCTAATCCAGCATTCAAACCTAAAAAATAGATATGGCACTCTCATTTAAATTGCTTGAGGCATTGTATACATGTATATTTTTTTGTATTTTTAAAAAAGCTTCCAAATCATTTTATTTAATAATACAACAACAAACAGTGAATTCAAATGTGTGTTCAGAGTTGGACGTTGAGATAACTTGACATAGCCCTATTAGTGCTTACTCTAATGACCTAGGAAATCAAATATCTGAGTCTGCTACAGCATAAACAATTTCAACCAAAACAGTAAAGTCTACATTTTAATGCAATTCCTTTGTAACAATAGTTTTCATTGGACATTGTAAGATATTTTGAGGTTTCACCTAACCATAACAGAATGATTTGTTCACTTTATTGATGGTCACAGGGCTGATTCATTAAAACATTTATGATACCTATCAGCTTGGAAGGCACTTTGAAAATGAGTAACCATGGATATACAAATTTTGTAGGTGCATATCCAAAGTCAGCAGCCTATAAATCTGTGGTTGTGGCTTGTTGCTGTGGACCATATTTTTTTCAATTTATCCTTTTGTACTTACCGTAAATCAGGCTGTCAGATTTCTTGTTTGAATTGTTTTATATTTTAAAAATAGAGACATTATTATACAGCTGGCTATGCAAAACGGGTTTTGTTTATTGTTTAATGGAGTACCCTGAGTCCTATTTGCCAACTTTTTATGTCATTTGGTCTCTGGTGGAGACAAGTCTCATTAGCAATCATACCACATAGTCTTATTTCTGTATAGTGGCAATTTTATGATTGTACTCCGCAACCAATATCTATTTTTTTAAGCATTGATATTGTTAGCTTTTTTCAAAACTACCTCTACCCTTTTTTATTGGGAAAATATGCGTCCTTTTCTTTAAATTGGGAAATTTAGAATAAACCATGAATTTGACTGAAACTTCAATTTACAGACCCATTTTCAAGAGTCAATCCCTGCTTTAAAATAAGACCCCATTTTGTCAGTGATGATACATGGGAATTTTCTTCAGAGGAAAAAGCCTTTATTCTCCACTAATTTAAGGCAAACAATATCACTGTTAAGCTACATTAGATTATTTGTATCGCAACTCAAAAATACTTAATTGTATGCACTTACCTACAACCAAATGAGGTTTCCTGTGTTCGTCAGCACGTTTATGATATGGCCCTTTAACAATCTGTATTTTAACATTATTATGTTCATATGTCTTGTTGTGAACATCTTTAGATATCTCTACACCATACATCATAATGTCAAGAGATATATCTGGACACAAATATCCTAGTTCCTGTAGCAGAAATGTAAGTACAAAATTATAAAATTAAATTCTGATTTATTCGCTCTATTTTCAATATTGCAACAAGAGTGCACACGCTGAAATGTCTCGCCTTCTGTACTAATCATTGATATTATTTTGATAGTCCTAAGTTTAAAGCTTTATTACAATAAAATCAACGGTACCAACTTTGTTGCAACAGATGCGCATTTCGACAAAACATGTCTCTTCAGTGATGCTCGTGGCCAAAATATTTGAAATCCAAAGCTTATATAAAAGATGAAGAGCTAGAATCCAAAAGGTCCAAAAAGTACTGTCACATAAACTTTACATTAACAAGATAACTAAACAAAGACCAATGAACCTTGAAAATGAGGTCAAGGTCAGATGAACCATGCCAGGCAGACATGTACAGCTAACAATGCTTCTATACAACATATCTAGTTGACCTATTACTTATAGTTGAAGAAAAATAGACCAAAACACAAAAACTTAACACTGTGCAATGAACCTTGAAAATGAGGTCACTGTCAAATAAAACCTGTGCACAACTGACAAAGATCATAAAATATTTCTATACACCAAATATAGTTGACCTATGGCATATAGTATTAGATAAAAAGACCAAAACTCAAAAAAATTACTTTGACCACTGAACCATGAAAATGAGGTCAAGGTCACATGATATCTGCCAGCTAGACATGTACACCTTACAATCATTCCATACAACAAATATAGTAGACCTGTTGCATTTAGTATGAGAAAAACACACCAAAACACAAAAACTTAACTATAACCACTGAACCATGAAAATAAGGTCAAGGTCAGACGACACCTGCCAGTTGGACATGTACACCTTACAGTCCTTCCATACACTGAATATACAAGCCCTATTGCTTATAGTATCTGAGATATGGACTTGACCACCAAAACTTAACCTTGTTCACTGATCCATGAAATGAGGTCAAGGTCAAGTGAAAACTGTCTGACAGATATGAGGACCTTGCAAGGTACCCACATATCAAATATAGTTATCCTATTACTTATAATAAGAGAGAATTCAACATTACAAAAAATCTGAACTTTTTTTTCAAGTGGTCACTGAACCATGAAAATGAGGTCAAGGACATTGGACATGTGACTGACGGAAACTTCGTAACATGAAGCATCTATCTACAAAGTATGAAGCATCCAAGTCTTCCACCTTCTAAAATATAAAGCTTTTAAGAAGTGAGCTAACGCCGCTGCCGCCTCCGGATCACTATCCCTATGTTGAGCTTTCTGCAACAAAAGCTGCAGGCTCGACATAAAATCAAATGGATTTTAAAATATACTGCATTATTAAAAATATGGTACACATTTTAACTTCTGTGTACATACTTGTGTGCACAATTTTCTGCCATGAAATAAATTGCTGTCAATTTTTTCTTCTGTCTGCCAAAAAATAAATTTCATGCTAAACTGTGAACTCTTGTTCACTAATATAATGAAACCCTATAGATATATATTGTAAGTAGGCGGGTGATGAGCAATCAATGTGACAATAATACAATACAACTTATCGCTATTTTCCGCCATTACTAGATTTCACACAGGTTCTCGTAAAATTTTGACGTCATAAAACATAATATCTGACGCCACAATGGAAAAGTGATTGTTGTTGACGTCAAAAGTTCAAGCAACCAGGTCAGCTGGAATTAGCGATAAAGTGTATTTTATTTGTAAATAAACAATTTGCTTTAGACTTGAATTCTAGTATATTGAAGGACTTTTTTTCCAGATTTTTAAAAAGGAAATTGTAAAAATATCCGGAATAGTTCTCACCCCAATATAGCCGTTTGCACACATGCAGCTTACTACAAACACCAATCAACCAATCGAACTATAGAATTTGGATGCCTGACTCCAACTACCATTTTCTATGTTCATTAGACTGTGAAATTTACATACATATTTTTACCTTGAACAAACATAACATTTCTACTTCTTTCTCCACACCAATAAGGTCTATCTTAAAACAGCTGGAATCTACACTGTCCCACCATTCAGGATCTGTAAAAATTGTTTACAAGAAAGTACAATATAGACAAAACAAATGTATTTCATGATGTACATATAGAAAAATACCTGAGTACTTCTGAGTTTTTTGTAAACAAAAACACCTATTTTTTTTCTCTATGACTTCACCTCTGTTGGTCTGTTTAAAATAAAAGTAAATCATTTTGTTTGTACAACTTACGATCATTAGGGTAACAGAATTTGATGATATGGTACAATGTCATTGGCCAGTGCAGTAATATTGCTATTGGAGAGTCCAATCTAAACCCTCTGTATTCATAGTAAGCCTCCCAATCATGTAGTAACTTTGTCTCTTTTTCTGGAGCCTCATCTAGGATGGAGGATTCCACTGGCAAAAATATTGGGTCTTCACTTTCTGGAAGCTCTCCTAGAATAAAATTATTTGTCTGATACTATATGTTGTTATACATGTATGTATATGTAGCCTAAAATTTAAGGAAACTTCAAGATAATGCTAACGGTTTTGAACAACAACCATACAAATCTATTAGAAACGATATACTGGTGTCAGAAAATGTAAATATATATCTATATATAAAAAAGAAGATGTGGTATGATTGCCAATGAGACAACTATCCACAAAAGACCAAAATGACACAAACATTAACAACTATAGGTCACCGTACGGACTTCAACAATGAGCAAAGCCCATACCGCATAGTCAGCTATAAAAGGCCCTGATAAGACAATGTAAAACAATTCAAAAGAGAAAACTAACGGCCTTATTTATTTTAAAAAATGAAACAAAAGAAATGAATGTCTGGTTCTGTGTAAGACAAGGCTCTGTATTGAAAACCGTTCTTTGACCTTTAGTGGTTTAATTTTACAAATTGGGACTTGTATGGAGAGTTGTCTCATTGACACTCAGACCACATCTTCTTATATCTACTTCAATAAAAAAAAATCATTAAAGGTTTCATATTTTCTGAATTCCTAAATAAATTTGAACTAAACCATTGTAACAAACATATTATTGAAAAGATTAAAGGATTAAAATCTTAAGAAACAATATCAAGTTTGTTATTCATACTGATTACTACCTTAGTCATGTTTTTCCTTCTAAAAATTGACCATAATGCACTTAAAGTAAAGTAATATTTTGTCATTATAGTTGAAGATATAATTAAGGAACCAAATTTGTCTTCAATTTTAAGATTAACTATTTTTTTTACAAATTAGAAAAATTCAACTTTGATTTTATGTACATGTAAGAAATCCTAATTTTAATACAATTTTTCCTTGAGTTGTTGACATACAATGCATTCAAAATAAATTAAAATAAGATAACTTTACCAAATGGTACCGAACATAAACACTTAGTCTCGTCTCCATGTAATCTACATTCTCTTCTCCATAGACCCTGATCCAATACACCTTGTTTCTCTAGAAATGTCTTGTAGGCAGCCATATCAAAGTATTCTGAGGTTGTCTCTACAAAACAAAACGTCACATTTAGCCATCAATACAAAACTTTAAGTGTTATCACCTTTTATATAAGAACTATTGTTTCTGATGTCTTCTTGTCTAAATTATTTGCTTACACCAAATCTCCTATAGACTAAAATTTGATTAAAATAAAAGTTTAAAAAAAACCCTACATACTAGTAAGTTAAGTTGCAGAGTTATTGCCCCTTGTATCTTTATAAGTAGTCTAATAACCTAGACAAATGCAATATGGAAACACAGAATCTCCTAGTTAACTATGTTGTTTAAAAGTCATAGTTCAAAATCTTATGAAATTCTTATTTTCATGGTTTTCTTATTTAAAAAAGGTGCCTCAACATATTTAGACTTGAAATAAAACTTTGACTTTAATATATAAATTGAATATTCCTCATATCTGTTTTTATACGACCGCAAATTTTGAAAAAATTTTCGTCGTATATTGCTATCACGTTGGCGTCGTCGTCTGCGTCGTCGTCGTCCGAATACTTTTAGTTTTCGCACTCTAACTTTAGTAAAAGTAAATAGAAATCTATGAAATTTTAACACAAGGTTTATGACCATGAAAGGAAGGTTGGTATTGATTTTGGGAGATTTGGTCCCAACATTTTAGGAATTAGGGGCCAAAAAGGGCCCAAATAAGCATTTTCTTGGTTTTCGCACTATAACTTTAGTTTAAGTTAATAGAAATCTATGAAATTTTGACACAAGGTTTATGACCACAAAAGAAAGGTTGGGATTGATTTTGGGAGTTTGGGTTTCAACAGTTTAGGAATAAGGGGCCAAAAAAGGGCCCAAATAAGCATTATTCTTGGTTTTCGCACAATAACTTTAGTTTAAGTAAATAGAAATCAATGAAATTTAAACACAATGTTTATGACCACAAAAGGAAGATTGGTATTGATTTTGGGAGTTTAGGTCCCAACAGTTTAGGAATTAGGAGCCAAAAAGGGACCCAAATAAGCATTTTTCTTGGTTTTCGCACCATAACGTTAGTATAAGTAAATAGAAATCTATGAAATTTAAACACAAGGTTTATGACCATAAAAGGAAGGTTGGTATTGAATTTAGGAGTTTTGGTCCCAACAGTTTAGGAAAAAGAGGCCCAAAGGGTCCAAAATTAAACTTTGTTTGATTTCATCAAAATTGAATAATTGGGGTTCTTTGATATGCCGAATCTAACTGTGTATGTAGATTCTTAACTTTTGGTCATGTTTTCAAATTGGTCTACATTAAGGTCCAAAGGGTCCAAAATTAAACTTAGTTTGATTTTGACAAAAAATGAATCGGTTGGGTTCTTTCATATGTTGAATCTAAAAATGTACTAAGATTCTTGATTATTGGCCCAGTTTTCAAGTTGGTCCAAATCTGGGTCCACAATTAAACTTTATTTGATTTCATCAAAAATTGAATAAATGGGGTTCTTTGATATGCCAAATCTAACTGTGTATGTAGATTCTTCATTTTTGGTCCCGTTTTCAAATTGGCCTACATTAAGGTCCAAAGGGTCCAAAATGAAACTAAGTTTGATTTTAACAAAAATTAAATTCTTGGGCCTCTTTGATATGCTGAATCTAAACATGTACTTAGATTTTTGATTATGGGCCCAGTTTTCAAGTTGGTCCAAATCAGGATCTAAAATTATTATATTAAGTATTGTGCAATAGCAAGTCTTTTCAATCGCACAGTATTGTGCAATGGCAAGAAATATCTAATTTCACATTATTGTGAAATAGCAAATTTTTTTTTTAATTAGTTATCTTTCTTTGTCCAGAATAGAAAGCAAGAAATATCTTATTGCAAGATTTTTTTTTAATTGGAGTTATCTTTCTTTGTCCAGAATCAACTTAAATCTTTGTTATATACAATATACAATGTATATTCACTTTTAACTACCAACTGATAAATTTAAATAATCTTTACCATTCAGTGATAACAAGCAGTTTTTTTACATCTTAATATTTTATGATGTATTTAAATGAGTAGTTATTGTTGCAAACTCCATTAGAATATTCTAATTGAGATTAGTTTTGGAATAAGGGAAAGGGGGATGTGATTAAAAAATTGGGTTCAATTTTTCTCATTTGAAATTTCATAAATAAAAAGAAAATTTCTTCAAACATTTTTTTGAGAGGATTAATATTCAACAGCATAGTGAATTGCTCTAAGAGAAAACAAAAATTTTAAGTTCATTAGAACACATTCATTCTGTGTCAGAAACCTATGCTGTTTCAACTATTTAATCACAATCCAAATTTAGAGCTGAATCCAGCTTGAATAGTGTGTCCATACTTGCCCCAACCGTTCAGGGTTCAACCTCTGCGGTCGTATAAAGCTACGCCCTGCGGAGCATCTGGTTATTTATTATTTGAAGATTCATGTGAATTAATTAACCCTTTGAATCACATAATTTTTATTTTGGTAACAACTTGTTTAGGAAAATGGAGGAACCTACACACTGCCAAAAAAATGTTCGTGTAAATAAACTCATCATAGATATATAGCAGGATTGAAGTTTTGTATTTGCTCCATTAATGAAGGTTTATTTAAAAAAAAATATAGTTCTCAAAGCTACAGTATTGATCTCTGAGGGTCAGGATTGATAATAGGATCATTGACCCTTGAGCGATGAATGTGTCAATGTTTCAAATAATTGGTTAACGGTAAATTGCTTGTCATTTCAGGCACTTATAAGTCTGTTTACCTTGTGCATAGGTAAAAGGAAACTGTCTCATCTCTGCTGTTTTTGACATATAAATCTTCATCTTTTTACACCATATTTTGTGACTATGAGCACCCATGTCACCTTTTCTGTTCCAATCTTTCTTCTGACAATCTCTTGAACAGTACAATAAAGCTTGGCATGATGAGCTAGAAGAAGTGCATAATAATTTCAATACTGTAAATAACAAATAACAGAGCAAAGGCCTAAATATAATAACAAATGCATAAATCAATATTTAAAGAAGTCAAAAGTAGGTGAATTAACAATTAAATAACAAAATGATTTTTTTTTTTTTTTACTTCTATGCTTACATTTATTAGTGTTATTGTTAAAGGGAAACTTCGCAAAAAAAAATCAAAAATTGATATAATGTCCATTCTGTATAAAAATGCTCAAATTTATAAATATTAAAGTTTTATTCCGCTAGATAAGAGATCACCATCGATTTTAAATTTTGAGTATCAGTTCTCTGCGTTCCGCCATTTTGTTATCGTGTACGAATAAAAATCACGATATGTCTATAAACCACAAAGAAACAAAACTACAGTAACCGATGTAGTCGTAATTACGTGACGATATCTTGTCAATCGTACGGTTGTTTTATCTGACTAACTAACTTTAAATAATACGGAAAATGTTCTTATTTTTTTTTAATAACCATATAGTCTGTTTATTTTTAAACTGTTGATATTGGAATTAGTCAAAAGTCAAAGTCATAAAAAAGTGTTCCGTGAAATTTGTTTTCAAAAATGTAATTCGTTCATAATTCTTTAAAGTAATACACTTTATTCAAAAAATTAGGATCTTCGCTCCACTGATCACCCGCATGGCTTAAGGTATTACTCCCAAAGGTATTGTGAGGGGTGTAAGGTGACACGTCCAGGTATTCAAGCAATTTCCTATATGGCTTGTAAGTTCATGCCGGCCCGTTCATGCATCGTTTCACTTCTGTAGGTATTGATCAGTGTACACGGCCGATAACTTATAACTTTCCATTTTGAACTATCAGGTGCATGTATAATATATATCTCTGTCTTGCGTGTCCGAAAGTGATATAATTTACTAGTCATATAAATGTAATATATACTCATTGTCAAAAGTGAAGGACAGATTGGAACCTACCAGAAAGATTGATTTAAAAAATGTACGCACTTGCTGACGATTCGTTTATACGACTGGATGATAGTTACGGAACTATAGCGCAATTTAAAATATATACATGTATACATTGAACATAAGAAAAAAACATATATTTTGAATAAATAGGGGTAAAAGTGTTGTAAATAGACTAGTCCACGTATGCCAACAGTATGTAATCATCGAATGTCGATAGACTATTGTATACCAGAAGAAGAAGAGGACCAATTTGATTTAAATACAGGTCGATGTATAACTTTTGCTTTGGTTCATTGAAGTTGTGGACATAGTAAAATCACAGATTTATATTTCAATAAGATTGTTCTCGAACAAAGGAAGGAATTCGTCATCACAATTGTTATATATGCCACTGGACGATCACTAATTATCCCGAAGGGATGTGAATATTTTGCTGGGAAACTTTTGAGTATCAAAGTTTCAAATTAATTTCGGAATTATTTTTTTCTTTCTTGGTATTCAATAACAGAAAAAAGAATAAATTACTTGTCCGCTAAAAAGGGGTATTCTTGTCAGATGAAAGACTTTTAGTTATATTTAAAAAATAGGGAAATATGACATTAAATTGGTTCTGTCTTTTTTTTAAACATCATTAAAAAGATGTGTGTCTAGGGTGAACGCCACAAGAACCCTGTAATACTAGTACGAGAGTATAGCATGTAAACATTCCTTCTCAATAATATGGTGGTATTGGAAATCTTTTCATACAGATTGACAACTCATTGTCAGATATGCATGTAATATTTGCCACATGACGCCCATAGTTCTTTCTACCATCATCATCTTATTCTTTGATATTGCTGTCAACATCGATGGTTCACACCCAAACAAAATGGGAGTAATGGACCTTCAGAGCTTCTCCGTGTTATACACTTGTAAAATATATAGACGAAATTTCTGTATTGAAATGAATATACTGCACATATGATTTTCAAATAATGATTTTGAGTAATCACCTTACAAACCAATATAAAAGTATGGCAAGATATAACCATGAAGGAATTAAGTTTTTGTCAGACACAAGAACTCATCACTATCATAAACGTATACGTATATATGCATACAATTTCAAATATCAAAAACAAGCGGTAGATGTCGATAGTCCGTTTTCTAACTGTTCGAGTTAGGCATGTCACTTGTTCATTCTTGAAAGTCGTCATATTCCCCGTCTAACGATGGGAACTGTTTCTGATTGTGTTGACTATAAATGCTTGTATGGTAATTCAGTCGTTTATCTGTACAAGCGGTTGCATTTCCTCTCCTTTCCCAACAAACAAACGAACGAAACGCTACTAGTCTGCTTTCTCTGGAGCTCATCCTCAATGGCTCTTATACGTCAGGAAACTTACATGTATACTAATAATGATTGTTTCAAGAACAACGATGTATGGACAAACTATTTCAAATTCGTCAATATCCGTTATGCATGACTACAATATAACTTTTATTACAACTACTGTATGACTTATTTGGATTAATGACGGCTATCATGTTCAACATTGCACAAATATTATCATAGAATTAAAAAAAAATCCTCAAAAATCCTTAAAAAAAATAATGCCTTAGCTTAGATAATTGGTATTTTTTCACAAAAAGTTCGTGTAAATGATAGTCAAATGAATTTAATTATGTAAGAATAAAATGTTAAAAAGAAACTAAAAAAAAAATCATGTATGTTGTATTTTTTGTCAATTAAAAACTTTAAAATTGCAACAGTTTTATTAGGATTTAAACACAGCCAGATTTGAATACAAGTTAAGAAATTCCGGTAAAGTCAATGATACCAAACAGCTGTACAATGGTATATCAAATTGGGTAATATTGCATTTAGTTTTTATTAAAGATTAAAACTACTATTTTTTACTTCATATTTGAATCTTTACACCAATTGCCGCTAAAAAAAGTAATAAAAAATTGTTTCCTTTTATTTTTATACATTTTCGGATTTACGAATCTGAATTTTATTTTCAATTAATTTACACAATTTAATTATTGAATCTTTATTCTCATCGTGTATTAAATCTTAGTGTATTAACATCGTGACATCATACTCTTTCTAATCCTGTCTGTTTATCCTTTCCAAATAACAACAATTATACCTGTGTACGCTTGAACTCACACCTGCGGCTAAATAGCTACAAGGTAAACGAATTGACCTCAAGCCGAGAAATATACAGTGACCTTTACAAAATAATATACACACTCTGCTCACACATTAGCTTCATTAAAATGATTATCAAAACAATAACGGTAAATAGAACTCAAAATATTTTCAGTTCAATATCAGTAAAAATGTTCAATAAATATTTTATGAATAAAATCTCAACAATAATTAATTAAATTTATTCAAAAACATTTACTAGAGATAATTTTATAGGAGTTTAATAGACCACTTTCGAGTTCATCCGTCACCGGCAAAAACTCATCAATTATGCACGCCTTTATGACGTCATTTACCAGATAGAGGGGCTCGCCTGTATCCCTGCACTATTTACGTTCATCAAGCGTCTAAGTGATCGTTTTTGTGCAGGATAAACTAGAAATAATGGTTGCTCTGTAGGTACTTACTGACAATTCCCTAATGACAGCAGTGTTGATTGTCTATTTTCAGAATTCAATTTGCCGAATAATTCGTACAATATAGAATTATAATTTTCCAACCACTCGCTCAACATTGTAAGGAAGTGACGACGCCCCTAAACGCACAGATGACGGTGATAAAGGCGCGTATAATTGACGAGTTTTTTCCGGTGACGGATGAACTCGAAAGTGGTCTATTCAATCAATACAAAACGGTATATGCATATTCATTTTCGTTCATTATTATATTGTGGTTAATAACTACGACCATTCGTCAGCTGTGCGCTTTTAATTACGTATATTGTGGATAAGCTATAAGAGTTAAACAGATTTTATTTTTTCCCAGCATTCAATAAATCGGGCTAATTACGTCACGACCCACTCGAGAATTCAACCAAAAAAGTTACAGATACTTGATTTTCTCCGTTATTAGAAGGAATATAAATTTAAAACTTTGCAAATGTGTTTTTTATGATAAGATGAATATAATTAGATGATAAGTAAAAAATCGCGGAATTTCCCTTTAAAGCTTTACAGGGGAATCACTTTTAACTGCCAAAATTGAAACTTCATACTCGAAGTGGATATTCTTCTTATCATGAGAAGCAACATATATAAATTTTTCATATATTCAGGGTATAATTTATCCTCTTTCTAATCTGGTTAAAAAGTAAAAATATCAGATATACAATTGTAAGATATAACTACCATTTTTTAAATAACTCTTTAGTTCCTCTTAATCTGCATACAGAGCAAGTCCTCATCTTGACTGGTTCATTTTCTTTAGGCATACCATCATACATGTACTTTATCCCAAGGTCACTTAAGTCAAGTCCTGCTGCTTTTCTAAAACAAACAATTGTAGATATTATACAGATCTTATCATGCGTGTGGTATATCCGACACAATTTGCTAATGTAAAAATTCTTCCTTCCCTTACGATTGTGGTAAAATTATACTACATTAAAACACACATATTACATGAATAACAAAAAAATGTTCTGCAGCATTCACAACATTTGTTACATTTGTTTTATTGGATTATTTACTATGGTCATTTTGTCCAGTCTCATTGTGTAATTAAAATAAAAAATAATTAAGTATCACTGCTGTACAGAAATATAAATGATGATATTCAAGATCCTGAATACATTATTATAATTTTAACAGATCTTTTTATATATTCTAAGGAATTCTGAACTCCTTAATATGAGAATAACTTACTCTGCATATGATGGGTCTTTAAACGTTACTGATTTTGGACGTCTTGGTTTTCCTGCCAGTGGTGTTAATGCACAAATACAGATCAGATCTCTACACTGTTGTACAAGAGATAATTCTAATATATTGGCCATTAGTGTACCAATGTAAAGATTCTTTGTATCCATTACAGACAAGATCCTGTGATTCTGACCATCATCATCTGAAATACAAATATTGATTATTTATTCCCTTTCGTCACATTTGTCTTAAGATCACAAATACTGTGGATTCATTATTATTCATTGGATACCAATTTTTATGTTTTTTGAGGTGACAAGTGAACCCTAAGTTCAAATGATCAATGAATAACTCATTTTAACTTTGTAAAAAGAGATTGGTCAAACCATGAATCAAATACCCACTAAAATGCAAGTTTTACTAAATCCATGAATCAAATACCCACTAAAATGCAAGTTTTACTAAATCCATGAAAAATTGATACCCACACAAATAAATGAATCCAAGGTACATGTATAAATTTTTTAATGCATTTCTTTAAGACAAAAAAACCCAAATCACTCCTGCTCTATTCAAATTTGTTTTAGGCCAAATAAAAAAGCATGTGTGTTTCCTGTTTCCCTACCTACCCTATATTTTAAGCTTAGAAATAGCCTACCCTAAAGTTTTTTTTGTCATTTTTCAATAAGCACTGTTAAAGTCAGGATTTCTCTCCCATAGACTCAATGTAAAAAAAAATGGTAAAATAAAAAAAAATCCCTACCTACCTACCCTATTTTTTTCAAAGATGAAACAGGAAACACACATATTATTTTATTTGGCCTTAGTGTTGTGTACTACTTTTGAGAAGATTCATATCAAACTTATCATGCTTATAGAAAAGTCTATTGGCTCTTACTCAAAATAGGGTCAATTTTATGTTAACATGGTTAAGGGGATCTATAATTAAATTTGACAGCATCAAACATACAAATTTTGAAATTTTCAAACTGGACCAAACCCCTAATTTGCCTTCACATTAATGTGTATAATTTTTACCCTACATTTCTTTACTTCCTTTTTTATGCTTCCAATTTAAAGAAATGAATTTAGATGGTGTATAAACAAAATTTGCAAGCAATACACTGTCCACACTAGAAATCAATTTGTAGACAATCACATTCAAAAGACAATAGTCAATAACTGTGTCCCTAGACCAGCATTATGTTACATGTATACTTCTCAACTGAAAAATGTCAGTTCTTCTCCAGGAATAAATAAGGCAAAGATATTTTTAAGTTGGTTTATAGGTATACCCTTAATTTCCTTTAGCATATCAACAAAATGAGAAAAACAACACCTTTTCTCCCATTCCAATTTTGATTTACACAACTGTGACAACCAGGGATCTCCATGGCCTGTTTAAAGAATGCGCTCTGCCATCGTTAAATGACCCATGCCATTGTTAAATTGTCTTCCACCATCCATTTTTGACATCGTTCAAAACTTTTATTTGGTTTTATAGCCTAACACCATTTTTTTTAACAATTATAATTAAATGCATGTAGTTGCATAACCCTCAGGCTTTTTTTTATTATATTATAATCCAATATAGTTCCAACCCTGAGGGATATCCTGAATAAGATCGCTAATCACTTGTACCTGAGCTTGTACAGGTAGATCAACAAACCAGACAGGAGAATACTATCTGAAGATAGACAATTCATTTGTCGTATTATTCAACTATAAGTTTTCGCAAATGCTTATGATAATTAAATAAATAAATTAATAATCCAGTTTAACAAGTCAAACACATGCTTTAATTTTGACTCACGCAATCAGCATCTACCTTTTTTAAGAAGTACAAAATACTTTACAAATCTCTTTAACCATTTACATAACCCGTACAAATCGTTTTGTTGTTGCTGCAAATCAGCCATACCGGTAATGGGTTCATGTCTTCTGAATTGTCCATGAAAAATAAGCTCCACATGATTTTTAACCCCCATATAACAAGGGGGGGCATGAAGGCTTGGCCCTTAAATGGTTACAAATGGCAATTATTGAAAATATTTATACTTCTATTTATAATGTGTAATTTCCAAAAAGATGATGACAGAAACAGACATATCAACACAATGAGTGCTTCTATAGAATGAATTTAATGTCTATTTACCTCTCAGAGATGTATATTCATCAATCATCCAGATTGTATCTTGAACTGGTAATTTTTTCACTTCTTCAATTTTAGTCAAAGCATTCTGTTCATTCTCTCTCCGTTTTGTTGTCCAATCTGAAGAAAATATTTTAAAAGTTGAAATTAGAAGCATGTAATTAATCCATTTTTAGTATGTTGACAAATGTCAGTAATGTTTTTGAAAATGCATTGGATGACAAAATAAAAGAAAATCCAGAACTTTGTTTTTCAACATGGCTGTTTCAAAGTACAAAATGTATGTGAAAATACTCCCAATATAGATTGTTATTGGTTATACATTTGTGTCTTAATCATGATAATCAGTCAGGGGACTTATTTAAAATCACTTATTTAAGTAGCAAATTCACAGTTTTGTCACAAATTATGATTTTGTAGTTTTACCAATATTTTAAACACATAGGTTTTAATAATATCTTTTTATTAGTAAAATTGAACAAAAATATCTTTTTGCTTCTTTTAACAGCAAGGTTTATGCCTTTAATGCTATCATTTAGCTGCAAATTCTATTTTAGTTGAAAAAATGCTATAATATTGGCTTTACATAATGAACTGATACTTTCTTAAAAGATTTTTCCCAGCAGTGGAAGTATTTTTCCTATGAAGTTCAAGGTTTCATCTTTCAGATTATGTAAAACAAGAATGTGTCCACAGTACACGGATGCCCCACTCACACTATCATTTTCTATGTTTAGTGGACCATGAAATTGGAATAAATTCTCTAATTTGGCATTAAAATTAGAATGATCTTATCAAAGGGAACATGTATACTAAGTTTCAAGTTGATTGGACTTCTACTTTATCAAAAACTACCTTGACCAAAAACTTTAACCTGAAATTTGCACTATCATTTTCTATGTTCAGTGAACCGTAAAATTGGGGTCAAAACTCTAATTTGGCATTAAAATTAGAAAGATCATATCATAGGGCACATGTATAAAAAGTTTCAAGTTGATTGGACTTCAACTTCATCAAAAACTACCTCGACCAAAAACTTTAACCTAAAGCGGGACAGACGGACGAACAGAAGGACGAACGAACAGACGGACTATCGTAGGTGGGGCATAAAAATTCTACTGTTCGCGATAAAAATTTCACTGTTCAGGGGTGTTGAAATTAGTGGGGATTATTAAAATAATGATAATTAAAGAAGTGATTTTTGAAAAGGAAATTGAGGTACAGTATGATACTTAAACAAGTGATTTTTCTGTCATTATCCTAAATTCAGTACAAGGTCATCAACTAAAATGACCTAGTCACCTAGTCATCCTATCAACACAGATGTTGGTTCTGATAATTTTAGAAACATAATTAGTCCCTGGATCATTAGTATTCTATATTTAAAGCTACAATAAAATTAAATCACTTCTTCTAGTGATTATTTTATACTACTTTCATAGGTGATTATTAAAGAAAGACAACTCTTACTTTCAACCTATGTAGAAATAATGTTACTTGAAACAGTGATTTAGAAAATCACTCATTTAAGTAAGTCCCTTGACTGATAATACTAAGCTGACGTCCATTATCACTGAACTAGTACACATTTTTGTTAAGGGGCCAGCTGAAGCACGCCTCCAGGTGTGGGATTTTTTTTACGCTGTATTGAAGGCCCATTGGCCCATTGGTGGCCTTCAGCTGTTTTCTTCTCAGCTTGTTGTCTCTTTGAAACATTCCCCATTTTCATTCTAAGTTTTATGATCAATGATGATATTTAAAACATCAGCAGTGATCAGTTACTTGAATGATGCTAGATTACCATTGACACTCATTGGGTTGGTCTCAAAGAAATCAAACAACAGTTTCTCTGGTTCCTCCATTCCTTCTAACCACTTGCAAAGTTCATCTTCTCTGACCTCTGGATCCTGCAAATAAATAAAATAATAGGCATTGTTGGAAAGTTTCATAACATTTGATTGAAGATATCTTGAAAAATGTCTTTTTTTATTTTTAGAAGAGTAGAAACAAGAATGTGTCCCAATTACACGGATGCCCCACTTGCACAATCATTTTCTATGTTCAGTGGACTGTGAAATTGGGGTTAAAACCTCTAATTTGGCATTAAAATTAGAAAGATCATATCATAGGGAACATGTGTACTAAGTTTCAAGTTCATTGAACTTCAACATCATCAAATACAACCTGTACTAAAAACTTTAACTAGAAGCGGGACGAGGAACAGACAAACGGACGCACAAACCAGAAAACATAATGCCCCTCTATTATTATGATTATCGTAGGTGGGGCATAAATCAAAGAGCAGAATGCTCTGAGGGATACGATTGCCTTTGTTTTCATTGACACATGTATAGCAGTTTTGCCAACTTTTCATAAAGCAAATGCGTGAGATTTGGCCAAAATTGAAAAGATCACAGAAAAAAAAACGAAAGAGCAAAGGATAATGCCCCAAACTAGAGGCTCCAAAGAGCCTGTGTCGCTCACCTTGGTCTATGTGAATATTAAACAAAGGAAACAGATGGATTCATGACAAAATTGTGTTTTGGTGATGGTGATGTGTTTGTAAATCTTACTTTACTAAACAGTCTTGCTGCTAACATTTATCTCTATCTATAATGAACTTGGCCCAGTAGTTTCAGTGGAAAATGTTAATAAAATTTTACAAATTTTATGAAAATTGTTAAAAATTGACTATAAAGGACAATAATTCCTTAGGGGGTCAATTGACCATTTTGGTCATGTTAACTTAATTGTAAATCTTACTTTGCTGAACATAATTGCTGTTTACAGTTTATCTCTTTCTATAATAATATTCAAGATAATAACCAAAAACAGCAAAATTTCCTTAAAATTACCTTAAAAGGGGCAGCAACCCAACAATGGGTTGTCAGATTTATCTGAAAATTAAAGGGCAGATAGATCTTCATCTGATAAACAATTTTACCCCATGTCGGATTTGCTCTAAATGCTTTGGTTTTTGAGTTATAAGCCAAAAACTGCATTTTACCCCTATGTTCTATTTTTAGCTGTGGCGGCCATCTTGATTTGACAGTCGGGTCACTGGACACATTTTTAAAACTAGATACCCCAAAGATGATTGTTGCCAAGTCTGGATTAATTTGGCCTAGTAGTTTCATAGAAGAAGATTTTTGTAAAAGATAACTAAGATTTACGAAAAATGGTTAAAAATTGACTATAAGGGCAATAACTCCTAAAGGGGTCAACTGACCATTTCGGTCATGTTGACTTATTTGTAAATCCTACTTTGCTAAACATTATTGCTGTTTACAGTTTATCTCTATCTATAATAATATTCAAGATAATAACCAAAAACAGCAAAATTTCCTTAAAATTACCGATACAGGGGCAGCAACCCAACAAAGGGTTGTCTAATTCGTATGGAAATTTCAGGGAAGATAGATCTTGATCGGATAAACAATTGTACCCCATGTCAAATTAGCTCTAAATGCTTTGATTTTTGAGTTATAAGCCAAAAACAGTATTTTACCCCTATGTTCTATTTTTGGCCGTGGCGGCCATTTTGTTTGGTGGACCGGGTCACCGGACACATTTTTTGAACTAGATACCCCAATAACAATTGTGGCCAAGTTTGATTGAATTTGGCCCAGTAGTTTCAGAGGAGAAGATTTTTGTAAAAGATTACTTTAATTTAAGAAAATGGTTAAAAATTGACTATAAAGGACAATAAATAACTCCTTAACGGGTCAATTGACCATTTCGATCATGATGACTTATTTGTATATCTAACTTTGCTGAACATTATTGCTGTTTACAGTTTATCTCTATCTATAATAATATTCAAGATAATAACCAAAAACTGCAAAATTTCCACAAAATTACCATTTCAGGGGCAGCAACCCAACAACAGGTTGACCGATTCATCTGAAAATTTCAGAGCAGATAGATCTTGACCTGATAAACATTTTTACCCCATGTCAGATTTCCTCTAAATGCTTTGGTTTTTGAGTTATAAGCCAAAAACTGCATTTTACCCCTATGTTCTATTTTTAGCCGTGGCGGCCATCTTGGTTGGTTGACCAGGTCACGCCACACATTTTTTAAACTAGATACCCCAATGATGATTGTGGCCAAGTTTGGTTCAATTTGGCCCAGTAGTTTCAGAGGAGAAGATTTTTGTAAAAGTTAACAACGACGACGGACGACGGACGACGGACGCAAAGTGATGGGAAAAGCTCACTTGGCCCTTTGGGCCAGGTGAGCTAAAAAAGCATGAACATGCGTGAGTCTCACACATTTTTGGCAGCCCTGGTATAGCTGGATAGTATTATTTTCAAAAACTAATTCAACTGCACATGTAAAATATAATTTTCGTAATCTGAATAGTTACTCAACTTTAAAAATAGCCAATCCCGGATACAAGTGTATGAGCAATGTACTTATAGTGTTTTATTTTTGTTCTATCAATTCCAAGATTACTTTCCACAGCAGTCACTGATAGTGAGAGAAGGTATTTCACTTCGTATCTTATCACCTATTCTCCTACGTTAATTCTAGGAGGAACCCTATTTCTAACTCTTTCAATATTTAATTTCAATTGGGTCAGTGGGCATGACTACTTTCCGTACACACTCCTCTGTTTAAATTACGATCGTTTTTAATATATTACGACATTTATCGACATCAAACGAGTTAATTTTTCTCGACGAGTCGTATCGTATTTTTATTTTGGCGGAAGGGAGACAACTCGAAAAGATAATATGGAAGACTCCATTTCGGCTGAAGGGGTGTTGTAGTTACACCTTTACAATGTAGACTACATTTATTTTAATTTAAATGATGCATATGATTTATGCAACAACTATAACCCTCAATAGCAGACAGACATAGAAAGGATCCCATGAGTTTCAAATTAATCAATGGAGTGGGGAATCCAGATCAACCATTGAATCTGATACCCCTTGAAGTCAAGAAAACTATACGCATGTGCATAATTACATAAAGAAACCCTAGACTTGTGATTTGGAACAAGAACGTTTATTAAATGATAATTTAACGACCTAAATGGTTCTCCATTTCTTCAAAAGAGTACAATATTAAATATCAGTTTCATAACGGTGACATATAGGAAAAACTCCACTTCAGTTCTTATATGACATAAATAGATTAATCGGAATTCAGAGAACTCTTGCATTTTATCAAAACTGGCCGGGGAATTCCCTCTGAAGTGTTTCTCAATTTATAAAAACACTAAATATAAATACTGCTTAATTCTGATCTTCCGTGTTGTTAAAAACACGCATATAAGTCGAGGGAAATATCAAACATGAAAGATTATGAGAAGAACATTACAGGAAAGTTGTTTCAGTTCAATCTTTTTGTTTGTTTTAACCTTTTAAAGCAAGACAATCATAAGAATCTGAGATGTTCCTTAATGTTTAGAATAAAACGGTTAACGTGAGGGCAATGGTATAAGTCTACAGATTGCTTGAAAGCAATCGTATCCCAAAAAGTATTCTGTGCTAATTTTGAACACTGGTAATAGCTTAGTGACGTCATACAGAGTTTTTTCGTGTGATATAAAGTACAATAATAAAGTCTGAACAAAAAACATCATATGACAAATGTATGATGACTGTTTGTATAAATTGTAGACTACATTCGAATAAATTTTTTTTCAATGGGTCTCAAATGTAACCGTTATGTTAGCATGATCTCATATATTGATTACATATTTGTTTGACTTCTAAGTAGTCAAACAACTACAGCATCCAAGATTTTTTTTTAAATAGCCTTGCTAGACATCATAATCTGATAATTATTTGGACTACACATCTAACCATGTAATGTCTGTAATGTGCTGTTGCAGCAAGAGGGTTAACTATGGGACTACCTATCTAACAATAGATTAATGTTAGCTAACGTTAGCTCTATATGGGCGGGAACCTACTGCCCTGCCCCTGCTGCCTAGAGTAAACGAAATAATTTGCTGATATGTCAAAAGGGCCCGATATCGGATTTATACTACTTCTATCATTGCTATATCGGGTCTCATCTTCTCTGCAAACTGGAGGTACTGTCCCATGAACTTTTCAGCGGTTTTTCTGTCAGTAAGGTCCATTTTTTTTCTTTAATTGTTTGCAGAACTTCAAGTAAACAATTTTCAATTTTCCGCGAAAAAATAAAAACAACGTGGTGACCCCGATAAGTTTTTTTTTAATTTCCGTTGTATGCGGAGTGGAGACGAATAATATCCGTAAATTCAGAGATATGTCCATACATTATTATACTTACTTAGGTTTACTTTATCTTAGGTTCTTTTACTGATACAGGAACTAAAGTTCTTCTCATCAGTCTCTATATCTGAATCTTCTCCACTACCGGTGATTGTTGATTTATAGTCTTCGTACATCATTGTTTGGTTCTTCCAGTCACGGATGATGTGTCTAGTCTATGATTCTTAAAATAATACATTTAATGTATTTGTGATTATATCAGGCGCGGATCCAGAAGGGAGGGGGGGGGGGGGTCCTGGGGTTGGAACCCTCCTTTTTTTTGGACGATCAATGTATTTGAATGGGGACATTTCGTTGGAACCCCTCCCCCCTTTTTGTCCTGGGTTAGGACCCCCCCCCCCCCTTTTTTAAAATGGCTGGATCAGCCCCTGTTATATGTTGCTGAAATGACATCAAATAATTAATTAATGAAATAAATTGAAGCTCCTCCTATTTTTCTGACTTCTTACCTGACATTTATTTTGAGAAATTATAAAAAATTAGAATTGGTGTGAGTTCGGAAATGAGACAACGTTGTTCTCAAGAGACCAATTATGACACGGATGTATATATGTCATCACTGTACGCCTTTCAACAAGCTATAAAATTAAAATTCTAAAGTTTCCTTCTAAAAATGTTCTTTAATTGTCTGTCTTTTCGTCTTTTTTTTTTCATTTTATCGACCACTCTTCAACTGGATTATCAATGATTTTTGAATGCTCTTTTCTTTTACAGGTGATTAATTTGATGAATGGAAAAGCTTTATACACATTTGAAGTGAATCTCATCAAAATAAACAAATACGTAAGATCGACCGCGGCATGACGGCCGGGCCCCGGACTCCACTTCGGAAGCACCAACTAATTATTATGCATAGTTAAGTGTGTATGCAATGCAATAAACATCATATATCAGTCATAAAAATTATAACATAAATTACCACCTACAAGAATTTAAAAACCTTTTTCAAAAAGTATTGGTAGTTTATCTATACTACTAAAATATAAATCTTCACCCTGAGGTCCGGTGCATATTGGCTCAAAGTACAAATGAACCATGGAAACAACCATCTTTGGAAGGTCATCATGATTTGAAAAGTTTTATAAATTTAACTCAATAATCGGAATTCATGAACAACAATCTCTATTTTGGTGATCTTGTATTATCGATATTTTTTTGTTGTTTACAGGTTTCTGTATTTTCTAAGATACCCCAATGATTATTATGACATATTTTGATAATATTTCAATTGACAAAGTGGTTTCCGAGAAGTATATTCTTGTAGAAGTTCACGGACGACGACGACGGGCGATGAGGGACGAAGATCACGAGTTACAACGGACGCCAATGCAAGTTACGAGAGAAGCTGACTTAGGCTTTTTGGACAAGTGAGCTTATAAACAGATAAACTTTATAGAATCGTAAGACATTGTATTTAAGAAGAGGTTGAATGCTTTGCAATGAGACAACTATAAATCTGAGACCAAATGACGTAAATATAAGTAACAATAGGTCACAATACGACTATTTCAACTTCATTGAATGCAGTCATTGCAACATAGACATCTAAGACAGAAATAAGTTTTTAACCAACATTACGTATGGTCGAAATCATAAAAGGTCGATTGCTGTCAGGCAATTGTGACTCATGAATGATTTTCAGTGTCGATGAACATATTTAAATGTGTTACATTCTATATGGTTATCACCACGATGGGAACTGTTTGAATTGGTGTCTTAATCTAGTGTTATTTCTATTTTTTGTTCTATTTTTTTTTATCTCAGAAAAAGAAAAGTGTTTTGTTCATGTTCAACACACTATCTAGTTCAATAAAAGTATATGAGTGTTAAAGCAGTACAACGAATAATTGTCCACTGCAGACGCATTTATATAATTGATAATTTTAAATGTCTGTTGTTGGGCCATCGATCGGTTAACACTTTTCATTTATACACTTATGCATGAAATACTTGCTACTGGACATAAAACAAGGTCTTCCGTAATTATCATCACTATCTGATAGAAAAGCTGATGCCGCATATACGGTTTGAGTTTTCTCATTGCTGATCAGTTGCCTTTAATTGATAACATCAACATCATTTGAACTTTGGTGGATAGTTGTCGTATTATTGGCAATCGTACCACATCTATCCTTATTTTTAAATGTAATTAATTAAATGCGTTTTTCTTTTATTATTGATAGAAAATTGGATTAAAGGAACGCCTGACATGATTACATGTATTTGTAATTGAACCGGATCTTATATATATATAGATATTAGATAACATTTTTATATAAATGTATATTTAGGTAAATATAATGGGTAGTCCCAACTAAAGTAAATATATATAATGCTGCACTACCTGCATGTTAGAAAGCTTCAGAACTTTAATAAGGTAAGAAGTGCTAGTTTTTGCTATTTATTTACTTTTCTTCTGTTTTCTTTTTCAATATTAATTTGTTTGGGCACATGTATGAACTAATGAATTAAAGATATCGAAACAAGGAAGGAAAACCTAAACAATTCTTAACTATTTTTACCTGTTAACACTCCTTCAATTTCATCGAATCTTTTATTAATGATTTAAAACTGACTTCTCCGAAAACAATTAAATGCAAAAGATTGTCACATTTCATTTTTATACAATAGTTTTATAATGAAATATAAATAACAAGTAAGTTTATTACCGTTATATATTATATTGTCAATGTGTGGACTACAGGCTTTCCATATATTTCGGTAAGTAGTACTTATACAATATATATAAATATATGATTTTTTTATATGATGTAGTATGAGTGACAATGAGACAAACTCTCCATCCTAGTTACAATTTGAAAAATTTAAACCATAATAGGTTAAAGTACGGCCTTCAACATAAAGCCTTTGCTCACACTGAATAGCAAGCTATAAAGGGCCCCCAAAAGCTACTAGTGAAAAATAATAATAAATAATATCATATAATGAAACAAAGGAACACAAAAACTAGAATGATCTCCTGATTCAGCGTGCTATAATAGTCTCTGTCGACAAAAAAGAGAAAAAGGTTTGGAGAAGGCAATGTATAGTAAAACTGCAGAAATGTAAAAAAAAAAAAACCAACCACCACTAAAAACAACCCACCATCTAATATCACCAAAAATGTTGCTGCTTATTACAGGTAAAATGATTTCTGACTTTTCTTCAGAATTGTTAAAATAATATGTCACAGATCTGTTCGAGACTGTTATAACTCACCAAAGGTCTCAGGTTTATAATTTGGTTTGTCGGTTTCGCGTTTCCTCTACAAATCAAGTCTCCCAAATGGCGCTCGAATGGGAATAGTAAGAAGGCCAAATGTTCTTGTGAAATGGGCGCAGCGATTTCTACCCGTATCACGATAGTACATTTGCGCTTCAAATACTATGGACATTTGCGTTTTAAATTTTTGAAATATCAGTAGAAAATTGACCGAACAATTGCGCCTTATACCTTTACTCGTCAACCAGTAGTTGTAATGCGTTACTTAAATAAATTCAACTTGTTTTTGTCGTTAGCTAATTTACATTGACACTGTCTTAACCTAATAGAGTATAAAGATAAAGTTTAGGAAAAACATATATATATATATTACGATTTATCATGGAACAACAGTCGGTTAATTACATTAAAATTAAAAAGTTATATTGATGAATAAGCATCTCAGTCAAGAATGGAGAAATAGAGTACAGAATAATTATTTTAAATGAGAGCGAAATACCAATCAGTATAGCTTACAAGGGCAAAAATTATTCTTTCCTTGGGATTCAGATATCAAGCGAAAACCTGTGATACCTTATAAAGGTGCTATAAAATTACCTTTGAACACGAATGTGCTATGGAATAAGTATTTATATTTTAATCACCAAGAAACCATTGTAGAAGCGCAAATGTTTTATGAATTGAAGCGCAAGTGTCCAAATCAATGTAACGAGTTCTTGTGAAACATACAAGTAATGTTATTATTCTAAAATAATCATTCTGTCACCTTTGAAAAAAAAAGGAAAAATAATCAATTATAATGTTTATACCATTTATTGTTAATAACAGGAACAAAAGAAGCATATTTTCAGTTACTAAACAGAAATGACCCTGCAACTATCACTCTTCTTTGTCATCGTATGCTTCATATCATTGGTGAGTATATTTATGCGTTTTCTAGTAAAATCAACATTCCCTTACTTTGAAGCTAAAGTTGGCCTCGAACTCCATCCATATTTTATGGTTTGGCTCCAGGCTCTATATGATTTGTATTGTTGGCCCCTCAGCGCGATTATTCGATTTCAAATTATTAACTTCATCTTTTTAACTCATACAAGGCAGGTCCTGATTAGTACCCGGTGGTAATTGATGGAGTCAGTATTATTATTTTTTTCTTGTTAAAATCAATTCTCGGAAAATTCGAACTTTCTTCCATTTAAGTTCTCTTTAAAGCATATAGATTAGAAAAAAAGACCTGTTTGATTTGAACTATTAGTTTGATACGATTTCACGATTGTGAACTTAGACAAGAAAGGATACGATAATATTGGTATCAATTTCAAAATCAAGACAGAAAATCGAATGCCAACGAGAAAAAACATAAAAAAACCAAACCCATAAGTCTAGTAAAAAAGCGATATTCTTTTTTCTTGCTAGTTGTCAATCATGCTGCATATGTGCATGGTAGAATACAGCTGCAGGTTACTGCCAACAAAGGAAGAGTTAAATAACACAACATAATGCTTTAGTAATAAAACATGTAACTTAATATGTTTTTTTTAATAGCACTTTAAAATTAGAAATCAGGTCTTGTTATGCAAAACTATCCTAAAAGGAATTTAGAACAATAAAAGACTAAAACAGCAAAAATATTTTACTAATTATTTATAGGTGTCTTGTGTACTACTATTTGTCTGTTTGTCTTTGTTTTTTTTATCCATGACGTTTTCAGTTTATTTTCGATTTATGAGTTTGACTGTCCATCTTTCGCCCCTCCTTTACAAGTGTTTTGATGTATCGTAATTTTACTCCATTCTTACATTTATACTGAAACATTAGTTAATCTCATAACTTTAAATATTTTAATAAAGTATTATACTTTTTTTGCAGTTGTGTTTTGCGTCATCATTGCGTAGGGACGAGTCAGATTATGGATGTTTTGTGTTTGTTGAATGTCCCCCAGGTAATACATTATTGTTCTTTACTTTTATTACTTGCTTCAAATACAGACACTAGACGTTCTGTCAATAGTAATAAAATATTGGCAATGGGAAGAAAATAGTGTCCATATATATAACGAGTATATGGACACTATTTTCTTCCCATTGCTAATATTTTATAATTATTGGCAGAACGTCTAGTGCTTTTTCTTGATATATCGTCCAAACCATGCAGATTTAAGATTTTTGACGCCATGCTTGCGGTAACCATGGTGAATCGTCTTTTATAAATAGGTCACAAATCGGAATTATTACTGACTGCGTCATTCAAAAATACACACTTTTTGTAAAATTGTCGCAATGACCAGAGTTCCTAATATTCTTACAATACATTTCACACCAAGCGATCTTCTTGACATATCAATCCTCAATGAAGTTCCTTTATATATAACATTTTTACTTTATAACACTTGCGCACTACTAGAATAGTTCACTCATTGGACTAATTTTCTTTGCATCAGTAAACATGATATCTACATGAAAATTAAAAAAAAGTTATAATGAGTTTTCTTATCAAAAATATGTGTGCATGTTAAAAATACTATTGTGGTAAAAATACCCCCCCCCCCAAAAAAAAAAAACAACAAAAAAACCAAACACCATGATATATATACAATGAAGCAAACAAAGAAAAGAGTATATAAATATTACGGCAGTAAGCGTCTGACTAGTGAAATAATATTCAGCATATCTGTTACGCATTTTTGTCATTCTATTTTCAAATTTTCAAAATCTAGTCAAGAATTGTTGTCTGTTAATCAAAACCAACCCATTTCACACGGTATTTCCAGTTACCACTGATGCTCGAGATTCATTCGTAATATTCTTTCGATTGAAAATACAGTATTGTCGCTATAGTTATTTTGCGTAGCATGTTGTCCTGTGATTGGGAAAGATATCATATGTGTAATTCGGCCATACGTGAATACGTTACTGTTTATTCATATGAACTCCCGTCATATTTTCGTCTCAACCTAACGTGTATTTCGGAAAGTGTTTATGAAAAACAGTGCGGACCAATCCAAATTCTGTTCAATTATCGTCCAATGTCTGTTACAAGAACAGGTTTTTATAAATATACTAGGTCACCTACATAGCAATTTGGATTGTCCTTGTTTTATATGTTGTTTTTTTGACATCATAGCTTTACGGATTTCAATTGATTCTTTGGCAATTTTTCTAGCTATTTCAAATTCTTCAAGTAATAACATTAACGGTACCAATTTTCCTGCACCAGATGAGCATTTCGACAATACATGTCTCTTCAGTGATGCTTGTGGCCAAAATATTTGAAATCCAAAGCTTATATAAAAGAATAAGAGCTATAATCCAAAAGGTCCAAAAAGTATAGCCAAATCCGTGAAAGGAATCAGAGCTTTGCATGAGGGAGATACATTCCTTAATTTTTAATAATTTAGATGGTAACATATTCCAGATCTGTTTTGTTTGAAAATTTAGAATCAATCGAATTTTCGGATGTCGACCATACACTAAAATAATCACGGTGAATAGTCTGTTGTATCTACAGACGTGTGCTGTATGAAATTCGAATTGAATAAATCAGACAGATAATGTTAAGCCAATTATTATACTCATCTTAATATTTTGATACCATGTCTGTTACTGACCGAACTTTTATTTCGCTTTGACTATTGCACTATCATGAGTGGTAGTTCGTCGGTTGTAATTTAAATAGATTGCAAGTTTCTCTCACAAAATACCTTGTGAATCATGACGACACGTACAGTACAATTTCTATTAACGCTTTAAGAACTGTTGATAATCTTATATGTAATAAGGGAATAAATTCAACGTATTTTGTAAGTAAGTAAAAAAAGACAAGCACATATTGATATTTGGACAGTCTAACGGCAATCGGTCCCATAATGTTAGTACTGACTGTTTCAAAAGACATTGCCTTTATTTGTGCTAGATAACTGAGCTCGGTCACGATTTGTAGGTTGTTAATACTCCGAACAAAGTGCACACGACTGTAACCAGTTTTCAATGGAGCTATTCATTAATGATTGCAAATGAAGACTTTGAGTGATAAAGATACAATGTAGTTATACTTATTCCTTATTCTTTTTTCGTGGAATTACTAACTGAATAATTGCATTTAAGTATCCTTATCCACACTTTGATCTTTTATCAACGTGATATAAAATGTCATCATGAAAGAACTACAATGGTTTCAACACTAAATACTTTTCTATGCTTGTCCTTATCTGTATAGGTAATCTACCAGTCTCAAATTAGAATATGATATCTCTATAGTTATTTTCTGTCGTTGTGGATAAATTTTTAACATTAATATGAATGTCTCTGCTCTGTTTAACTGATTGATAGGCAATTTTACGAACAGGTGGTGAAAATGTTGGATTTAATGATTCTCTCGTATTTAAATGTATTGCAATTGATATGATGGTAATCAATATCATGGTAATTCAAACGACTTTACATCATTTCGTTTCAAAATATTTAAATCTTTATAATAATATGAGTATGTGTTAACAGGTTCATTTCCGAACAATTAATCCCCTTACATAAATATTACTCTCTTTGATTCTACGATTGCCACTTTCAACCTTTCAACTCTATAAGGTGCTTGTATCATTTCTTACTACTAAATAAATGTTAACAACTTTACAATAAATTGCACTCACCACATCATAACAATGAGCTGAAACATATAAACTACAGCAGGCGCTGACTTTCAAAGTCAAAACACCGACCTTTGCCAGATAAGAAATCAAAAACGGTGTGAACATAGCAAAAAAGTGTATAGGATATATAAAAAAGAATCATTTAAAGTTTTCCCATTTATATTTAAAAAATCAAACACTCATTCTGTATTTAGATGAAATAATAATGTTTTAATTGCAGCAACAATTCTGATATTATATAATCATAATCATGTAGAGAACTTAACATTATGATGAAAAATTTGATTGAATAAATCTTGCAGATTATACATTGACAGAAAACCAGAACAGTATTAAAATATGTCTGAATTATACTATTAATATAGATTATACCATGGTATTTTTCATATCAGACCGTTATCCAGCCCTAGGTCATGATATCAGCCTGAAAGGAATCTGATTTCAAAATTAGAGGTTATGTTTTTTATCATCAATTTCGAAAGAAAGTAATCATCAAGAATCATACAGACATGAACTTTTTAAAATTTTGAAAACTTTAATATATCATTTGTTTTCCAATTATTTCAATAATACCATTTTGTTTTCTATCTTAGTTAAATTTTTCACTAGAAATGTACCATTGAGGTTTATTTTCCGGTATTTTTAGAATGACGTCGAAATGCAATAATAACCGAATGCAGTTGATATAAACCGGGATCAGTTAATAATAAACGTCTTACCACACGGATAAGACAAATCCTAAAATTTAATGATTAAACATATGTACAAATAAGTTTTATAAAGGGATTCAATGATATCATTATTTGCTATTAGTATATAACATGTATAAAGCTCTTTATATATATAAGTAAGTGTAAATCAGAACACTAATGGGAGTATTCTCACGGGACGCATATTTTGATACAAAATGCTATAAATGTTAACAACTTTACCATAAATTACCCTCACCACATCATAACAATGAGCTGAAACATAAACTACAATATTTTTTAAATACTATGTTATTAAAAATTTGCAGAAGAAGAAGTAAAACCATGTATCGAGTCTAATGGCTTTTACTGTACACGATGTTTACCTGGATATGTACAACCCACTTATGTTACATCTAATCAGCACAACAACACATGCTTCAAGCCTAAGAGTCTAACAGTTTGTGTTGCTGAAGGTGAGACATTTCTATCTAAGACTTCTTATGTTGTACTGTTATACCACTGTCCCAGGTTGGGGGAGGGTTGGGATCCAACTAACATGTTTAACCCCGCCACATTATTTATGCATGTGCCTGTCCCAAGTCAGGAGCCTGTAATTCAGTGGTTGTCCTTTGTTTATGTGTTACATATTTGTTTTTACATAAATAAGGCCGTTAGTTTTCTCGTTTGAATAGTTTTACATTGTCTTACCGGGGCCTTTTATATACCATGCGGTATGGGCTTTGCTCATTGTTGAAGGCCGTACGGTGACCTATAGTTGTTAATGTCAGTGTCATTTAGTTTTTTTGTAGATAGTTGTCTCATTGATAATCATACCAAATCCTCTTTTTTTATATACTCGCTGTTTTAAACCTTACAAAGAACTAATAACATAAGAAGAATTTGGAAAAACAAAATAGCGCAAATAATGATAAATGATGAACATAATATCTTGAAGGTTCAATTTAACATTTAGCATTTGACATTAAGATAACTGTTAGAAATCATACTTCGGAATTCATACTGAACAAACTAAAGAAGAGTAAAAGGTGAAAATTCTCAAATAAATGCAACAAGCGTTTATTTGAAGTTTCAACATTATCAATTGTGGAGGAAGAATTATTTTAATCGCACTGCAGCACCAAGGTTCATACCGAATTGGTGGCATGAACAATTCGTGTTGTTCAATCTTTGTCTTTTTGTGCAAGTTTATATTGCTATTGTCTATCCCATGATTATGAATGATAGTATTGCCTACTTGCCTTTTTCATACAGCTGTCGTATATGATCAAAATTAATCAACAATTGTTTATTTATCTGTACGCTTGTATTATGCCTCTGCTCAAGCGATAACATTGAAATTTATATAATCACCTTTTTGGAAAATGTTTATAAAAGGTGTTTTAGAAAATACATGACCTCAAGATAATAATTCCTTAATCTGTAAAATGTATATTTTCTTGTTGAAGATGTAACATACAGTCGAACAGAACAAAACACCTTTTGTGACAGTCTGGATGGATGCAAATGTAACACGAACAAATGTTATTATGGAGACCCATGTCTATGTAATCTACATACCCCAGGATGCCCAGTAAACACATCTCTTGATGAGAATGGCGGTAATATGACAAAAGTATTTAATCATAAAAGTAAACAGAGTAGTTGTGTATTTTTTATCCTTTATAATCACGATGTCTTGTTTTGAAAGTTTACATTTATATCATTTAAATAATATGTTAACAAATGTAAAAACGGCGCACTTTTAAAAATAGGCCGTTTTCATTTTAGTATGTCAACCATGTGACGCTGGGACAGCTAAGAATGATACAGGATGTGGACCTTGTAGAGCCGTTTTTCAGTAAGTTACTTTGGATAATGATACAATTTTTGTTCTTCGAACTTATTTC
Organism: Mytilus trossulus; assembly: GCF_036588685.1. Lineage (NCBI taxonomy): Eukaryota > Metazoa > Mollusca > Bivalvia > Mytilida > Mytilidae > Mytilus > Mytilus trossulus. The sequence goes on from NC_086384.1 coordinate 9,264,187, forward strand.
TAAGCCAAACACATACATTTACGTCCATAGATAATAAAGGTTATGAAAGTAACAATCAAAAGTCGGTATTTATGCATCCGTTTTCAATCGTGTATATATGTATTTGATACCGATTATGCGTGTTCCTCCAAAAATATTCAATTTCAGATGGAAACCGTTCATATGATCAATGATATTTCTCCGGATACACTTACTTGTATCACTGACGAGACATGTATTGTCGAAATGCGCATCTGGTGCAAGAAAATTGGTACCGTTGATTTTATTACTACCATTGGGTCGATGCCTCTGCTGGTGGACTATTAGTCCCCGAGGGTATCACCAGCCGAGTAGCCAGTAATTCGGTACTAGCATGAAAATACGGATGTTTTTGTGTTATTAAAATTTGCTGTTACAAAATATTAGAAATTATTATAAATTAAGGAATGTATCTCCCTCATGCAAAGCTCTGATTCCTTTCACGGATTTGGCTATACTTTTTGGACCTTTTGGATTATATCTCTTCATCTTTTATATAAGCTTTGAATTTCAAATATTATGACCACGAGCATCACTGAATAGACATGTATTGTCGAAATGCGCATCTGGTGCAAGAAAATTGGTACCGTTAATTTTATTACTACCACTGGTTCGATACCTCTGCTGGTTGACTATAAGTCCCCGAGGGTATCGCCAGCCGAGTAGCCAGTAATTCGGTACTAGCATTAAAATACGGATTTTTTGTGTTATTAAAATTTGCTGTTACAAAATATTAGAAATTATTATAAATTAAGGAATGTATCTCCCTCGTGCAAAGGTCTGATTCCTTTCACGGATTTGGCTATACTTTTTGGACCTTTTGGATTATAGCTCTTCATCTTTTATATAAGCTTTGGATTTCAAATATTTTGGCCACGAGCATCACTGAAGAGACATGTATTGTCGAAATGCGCATCTGGTGCAAGAAAATTGGTACCGTTAATTTTATTACTTGACAATCCCGGTTATTATGGGAGAAAGAATGAAAAACACTTATAATATGCATTTAGGCTGTGATTTTTGATTTGAGACACATGTTTGTTGAGCATTCATTTAAATGTTAAAGATGCGTTTAAAAATAGTATATGCGAGACAATTTGTTTCGTCCATACAATAATAAAAGCATAATTCACAACAGAAACTCAGTATATACCCACACGATACTTAACAAAAATGAAATCTTGAATAATATTACGTATTTGCCCTCACTGTAGTGGATACATTATGTTATATAAGTGTGCTCACACATATACGTAAATGTTATGTTGATGAGTCGGTTGAGTGCCCCATTAAACCGTTTTCCATTTTTTACATGAATATTATCAGCAACCAAAGCCGTGCTATAGAGTTGTTGTGAAACTAATCTCTTTAAGGGAGGTGTGAACCAGATGTTGATACTAAAACGTTCCAAAAATTTGTTGAAGTACATACAATCGTAGACGCATTCCTCTTGCAATTTGAAAAAAATAAAATACTTTTCTACACTTGTTCTATCCTGTTTCTGACTTTAGACAACTCAGAATTATTGTCAAACTCTGTTTTCTAAAAAAGAATACCAAAAGTAGTTACAATGTCTTGTTTAAAGAAGGGATAAATGATATTAGTCAACTATCAATCTGATATAAACTAAAATTCTCTTATATTGCTCTGATTCTTTTTTTTTTAATTGAAACGTTTTGAGGATTGTCTGTCCCTGCAAACAACCTGAATTTCTATGGAAACCAACTGAGCACTTCCTCTTTTCGACTTGTTCCTCTATACAAGAGACAACCTTTATACATGAGCCTTTTACATGTTTTATGAAGATTGAAAAAAGGTTGCATTAAATTTGCACTCCACTAGACGGATAATTTAAATATTTACTGAACCGTGTTATTTGTATTTAGCAAAATTTCACCAGCGCCTTCTGATAGAGAACATTTCTTGCAGTTAATAAGACACTCGAGAGTTTGTGATTCCTATTTGTAATTTCTTTGATGCCGGGTTGCTTATTAATTTAGCTTATTCTATTTGATCAAGGATTCCAAGGGGAAAATTTATTTCTTTTTAAATTTACAGTTTTGAAATATTTGTCTTGCATATGACATTGAATTTGTCCTCTTATATCACCCTATCGAATCACACTAATCACTAGAGTGTGTGTACTTGCATAATGAGAAACACGACGTTTGACATCTATGTAGACATCTGTTTACCTACCCCTAACCCTCACTCTTCCGGAGCACCTATGATAATCCCCGGTTTGTTAGGGTTCGTGTATATCAGTCTCTAGTTGTCTTTTTTGTGTTTTGTAGGTTTTTCTTCTTCTTTTTTTCCATGGCGTTATCATCCAGTTGCTTTATGGTTTCCGTCGTGTTAAGATTTTCATCATCGTTTTGGTATACATCGTCTCTATTAAAACGAATTATTCCCTAATGGTTTTTAAACAGAGTATTTGTATAGATTTTGTCTTCTGATTTTTATACAATTACTCTATTGAAATGCACATTTGTATTGAATAAGTTAATTGGCTTAGAGTGAATAAGAAACAAAACCTGTAAATGTATCCACATTTTTAACAAAATCCAAACCTAAAAGTTATTTTTTTTTAAATTTATTTCTGTGAATCTTTTCCAGCAAACACATATTGCATGGTTACTTCTAACAAAATTCCTTTAAGGTGTTTCAATTTGAAACTGGTTCTTAAAGATAAAAAAAAATGTTTTTTTTCTGTATTTAGAATACAATTTGTTTATCATTTGTTTTATAATTGTAGAAAATCTCACAGTATACACGTTAATGTTATTACAATGACACCCGAGAAGCGCCTATCAATGTCAACAATGGAAACAACAAAAAGTAAATTAACACTTTTATTATAAATATAAGTCTACATGATACAAAATTGAATGCGAATAGTTATCTTAAATTTGGAATTATACACACAAGTAGCACAAAATGTGTCACAGCATCAATTTAAAGCGCATTATAATAACATTTGCATTAAAATTCATTATGTTTACAACATATGTGCACAAAAACGTATTACAATGAAATTTGAAAATGCTTGTATCGTAAAATAAATTATGAATTGCTACTTGAACTTTCTTTAATTAAACTTTTGCATATTTGTTTTAAAAATTTGTATTAATAATTTTTTGAAAACAGTTTTCATTGAGGTTTGTTATTTATAATCATGTTGGTCGTATTGATATAAATGCTTTTTATTGTATTTGTAGTTTCTTCAATGGAAGAAGGTAAAAGGGATATAACCTCTAAAACAAATGCCATTTGTATGGAACGAACTACATTTGTGGTTTTGTAAGTGTTACACAATGTAAATGCAAGAAATAAACGTATTTGTACAGCTGCAAAATTGTATTATATACCGGCAGATAAAGCAAAAATATTTAAATGAATGTTAAAATCCTATCCATTAAAGACCTGAAAGTTTTAGTGGGGTACAGAATCATTTATTGAAACATAAAATTACATTTTTATCGGAAATTCCTCGAACTTATTTGAACGGAACGTTACTATCTACTTATATTTTATTTCTTGAACTAGGATTTGTTCTGTAAGAAAATTTGTATTTAGTTTTGATGTTATATTTGTTATTCGCATCTGATTTTGTCAAGTGTCTTACAGTTAGAAGGTGTAAGTCTTATTTTTCTGTTGTATTCGCGTGTTTAGGTAAAGATAATTAGTCATCCAGTTCATGTATTAGATTTTAGTTTGAATCAACGAAATTTATACGATATGTTTGGTTTAGAGTTTGATTCAGAAGAAATACAGACATAGCTAGATAAAACAATTGATTATCTAATTACTACTACAATTTGATTTTAATTAGTATTGTAAATATTCATTGTTATTAATAAATACATGTCAGTCTAACAAATTTAATCTTGAATTCTATCATAATTCTATTTTATTTATGAGAAATCTTTTTAGAAATTCAAAAGTGTCGTCACTTTGAGCGTTGCTTGCTTTGGCTAACTCGGCGGTGTATTTTTATCTGCTGGTTAAGATTGTTTTATGTAATGTATTCATTTTTATTATGCAGTTAGTCACCACTTTGGTTTTATCATGTATATCTAATATATAGTCATTTTATAAAATTTACTGCTTGCAAAAGTATGAGTTATTCTAAATAATAAGGATTTTCTTACCCAAGACAGAAAACCCTAGTCGTATAGGGCACAACTTTTGGAACTTTTGGTCCTCAGTGCTCTTCAACTTTGTAATTGTTTTGGCTTTCGACCTTTTTTAATCTGAGCGTCACTGATCAGTCTTGTGTGGACGAACTGCACGTCTGACGTATTTATTTTAAACTGGTACCTTTTGTTAGCTATTTTTCGTGTGTTTTTCTGTCCTATATGTTCTCCCATTTATTTGTATTGTAGGCCTGTCATGTAAGGTTGTCGTTTTAATGTTATATTTAACATTGCCATAAACGCGAGAGGTTTGGCAAGCCACAAAACCAGGTTCAATCCACCATTTTTTTTTTAAATGTCTTGTACCAAGTCCGGAAAATGACCATTGTTATATAACAGTTCGTTTCTGTGTGTGTTACCTTGTAATGTTGTGTTTCTGTTGTGTCGTAGTTCTCTTCAAATATTTGATGCGTTTCCCTCAGTTTTACAATTTACAATTCGTAAAATGTTAGATGAACTGAAAAGTGTTAATGCAATGTTGTTTATTTTCATTGTCATTCCTGTATCGTCTCTATCAGACTAACTATAGTATTGTGTTTAAGTCAAACCTGGTCACCTGGAAGCATATCTAGCAGTTTCGAGTAAAAGATTGAAACAATTGTATTACACCGCTGTTCGATTAAACTAATACAGACCCGGGTCTTAAACAAAAACCGCTAAAGAAATCAACTTAAAAAAGGAAAAACAGAAAAACTGAACTGCTACAAACACAAACGCCAACATACATATCAACGGATAATTTGACGGAAACTGCCATATTACTGACTTTGTAAAATACGTCAAAGAAAAACCCGATAGATATATTCTAGGTAAAAATGTTAAATACAAGAATGTACTTTTTTGAAGTTTTTTTTCTCAATTAATTCAATATTTTACATCAACAATATATAAGTATTCTACCATTCGATGGAAACTTTAAGAGTTTTTCATCCCTCTTACTGTCAACTACTTTTACTTATTTAATATTTATCTTGTTTATGGGACAATACATGTAATTCTTTAATCATTTGCGTTATTGTAAACTATTGAATATAGTTGTTCGGCAGACTTGTATTCCCTGTTTTACACTTCGTAAAATCATGTTACTTTCCGCATCTACTGTAGCAACTTATGCAAATCACATGTCCGTCCCAATGTTAAATATTTATGTACAATACATATGAAAAGAATATTTCTGATCCCAAAAAGGTGAAAATGAGATTCAAAACTTTAGAAATTGAGAATTACATGTTTAAATATCTTTCTAGATGTTATTAAATTGAAAACTGAGCTGCAAACTTAAAAAATCATATTTTGTACACAAACGTCCGTCGAACTTTAGCTCAGTGTGTGTGTCAATTGGCCCAGTTTACACATCAATAACCTGCAAATAAATTGTGTAACTCCCCAACCGCTAAACTGACATAGTTTAAATAAAAGTCATCAGGACTTTAAATCAGTGTTTAAGTTAATTTGCTCAGTCTACAAATGAGTAAACTATAGAGATTTTTTTTTATCCTAAACAATATATCGTCATTGTGCAATGTAAATGTAAAGATCTGGCTTAAAGACAAATCCTTCTATTCAGATCTACCAGTAATATCTTCTTTATATCTTATATTTACTTTAGGTTAGGTAAAAGCTTCAAAATAAGCAAATAAAAAAATGGGGTCACCGACCTCGTTTGCGATTTAGAACGCCGTCTTTTTCATGGAATTTGGAAATCGGGACCTCTAGTCAATAGCAGTGTAATATTTTTTTTAAAAGTTGGTTTCCCATAAAACTTGTTTGTTCTGCTAACCAAGTTGATAATACAAACTATTTTAATAATATTACCTATTTCTGAGGGGAAAATAATAGCGATAAGTTGCTATAATAATTTTCCCGCCTTTATTTATTGTGAAATAACTATAAAAGAATGATGTTTAAAAAAAATTGACCAATAATTTCTCGATGAGTATTCAACAGAATATGCGTTGTTTATTTCTAGATAAAATCATGAGATAAAACGATGGGGTCACCGGAATGGAAAAGAGATATTTCTACAAAAGGGTTAACAATTTGAAACTTGTTTGTTCTGCTAACCAAGTTGATAATACAAACTATTTTAATAATATTACCTATTGCTGAGGGGAAAATAATAGCGATAAGTTGCTATAATAATTTTCCCGCCTTTATTTATTGTGAAATAACTATAAAAGAATGATGTTTAAAAAAAATTGACCAATAATTTCTCGATGAGTATTCAACAGAATATGCGTTGTTTATTTCTAGATAAAATCATGAGATAAAACGATGGGGTCACCGGAATGGAAAAGAGATATTTCTACAAAAGGGTTAACAATTTGAAATGGCGGGAATACATTGCGCCAATTCTAATATAACGTCGAAAGCCGTTCTGCCGGTTTTGGGCGTTCTTCCTATACAAATTACGGACAACACAGTTCCGGTATTTGCTGTTATGTTGTTTGTTTGTTTTCAACTACTATTAATGCATATTAATTTACACGTGATAGTACTAGTTTTCAGTCAGTTTCACAGACACGAAATATAAATGCGGTGGTTGGAAAATAATGCGTTGAACAAATGTACACGCGAATGAATTATGCTTCTATTCAACTTATTTATAGTGCTTATGTGTTGAACAGAAATTCTTCTTAAAATAGTGAATACATTTGTTATATCATTTCATAGTTCAGTCAAAGTATATATGAAACACAAGACAGACCTTTGCTTTCGATATCATGAATTCTAATTTCGCGGTTAAGAATGTTGTTCCTTTTTATTTTGATGATAATAACTTAAAATCAATATAAATCTAAGACCCCTAACAATAAAGATCGTGGAGCCGATATTGCAAATATGACTCGGAAAGATCGGACTTAAAAATACCACTTCCAAATGTAGTTTTAAAAAGATTGATTTTTTTTATGAACCGGGTTCCGTTCAATATCGTAGCGGCTACGTAGTATAGATGTTGATCTTATGAACGAGTAGCTAGGCTAGCTTCAATCAATATCTATGTAGCAGCTAGGCTAGCTACATGTTAAATAGTCATAAATCTACGTAGCCCTATGTAGCCGCTACGATATTGAACGCAACCTTGATCTTTGTTTAAGTTTAAACGCTTAGATAAATCGATCTACAATTCAAAATGTTTTATGTAGATATAAAAATAAATCTGCGCATGGTCACTTTAATATATTCTTATAAGTAACTGATTTCAGAGTTTCATCCGTATACTCAAATGATTTGACAGAACATGAAGATAAAAAAAATGTATACGTCGTTTATTTGCGTCATTTATCTGAAAGATAAAGATATGATAGCAAATAATACAAAAATCCACAAGAGACCAATTGACACAGGAACTATTTATAATAGGTCACCGTACGGCCTTCAACAAAGGGCAAATTTCATAATGCATATAAAGCTATAAAAGGTCCAGAAATGACAAATGAAAAACAATTCAAACGAGAAAATAACGGCTTGATTTAGGAATAAAAAATAAATAAATAAAAAACAAATATGTAACACTTTAATGACAACTACTTAATTACAAGCTCCTGACCTTGGACGGGACCCGTTTCAGTGCTCGACTGATACCGTTACTTATTCGTTCCGTATTCGCTAAATAAACGTGTGTTAATCGGTGCACATTTTAAAAACTATCATTTCAATTGTATTTATTCATTATCATTTTTTTTTTATTATTTTCTGTAAATGCCTCATCTTCAAACGAAATGACCGTTATAAGTAAAATTATTCTGACATTTCTTTGTTTTTAAAAGGACTTATGACATATTAATCAAAAAATAATTAATAAATGCAGAAGCACATCTAATGAACCAAATATTTCCTTATTCTATTTACTTCGAGTTTTTTTTTTAACGAAATGACCGATTATTTTAGGATTGCAATGTATACTAAATTAAAATCACAAGTTCTAAAAAGATCGTAAATGAGAGATGCTTTTAAAAGATCGATTCAATTACGTGCAAGTGTTAACGGGGTCTATTTAACATACTACTGTTTTCATCATTCATCCATAGGCATCTATTATATCAAAATATTCCGTCATATTGCTAGAAACTCAGTCTAAGTATACTCATACAGTTGTCATATCGTGATTATGAATGGAACCTAGTCCGACTTTTTTTTCTCAAATCAACTATTGATTGTTTATGCCCCACCTACGATAGACTAGTAGAGGGGCATTATGTTTTCTGGTCTGTGCGTCCGTTCGTTCGTCCGTCCGTCCGTCTGTCCCGCTTCAGGTTAAAGTTTTTGGTCAAGGTAGTTTTTGAAGTTCTTGTTGCTTATGATATGATCTTTCTAATTTTAAGACCAAATTTTACTTTTGATCCTAATTGCAAGGCCCACTGAACATAGAAAATGAAAGTACAAGTTTCAGGTTAAAGTTTTTGGTCAAGGTAGTTTTTTTTTATGAAGCTGAAGTCCAATCAACTTGAAACCTAGTAAACATGAAGCTTATGACATGATCTTTCTAATTTTAATGCCAAATTAGATTATTTTACCCAATATTAATGTCCATTGAACATGGAAAATGATAGTGTGAGTTGGGCATCCGTGTACTTTGGACACATTCTTTTTTCATATGCATTCCTCTTTAATTTTTCCTTCCGACAACTTTTAAACACAGGCAGGATTATGTTGGTTTTTTTATATAAAAATTGCGCACCTAGTACATAAATATAAAATTTGGCAAATTGGATCATACTCGGGAGTGGTCAAAACAAAAAGCTACAATGTTAGAAGCGTAAATGTTAACTTCTCTAGATGGACTTTATTTTAAACGTATGCATCGTTGGGTTACTGATTTGTTGGTGCTTATCAGAAATCTGAATATTATATTTGTGTAAAAATGTAATCGCCTTACACAATCAAAATATGTATGTGCAATTTGCCATATCCATATAGGTACGTAAGGTTTCTAATTCTATAGATACATTGAATGTTGATGAAATGATTGATGATTTTCGTATTTTCTTAATGATTTGTGGAAATGTAAATACAATTTAAAACCTAGGCTACCAAAGAAATTGTCTCTATAGAACAGAAAAATCCATACACGTAGCAAATTATGGAAATTATTTTTATATTATAATATGATTGGCCAATCCCGAAATCCCGTACTTAAAAATATCGAAATCCCGAGGTCCCGAATTTAAATAAAGTAAAGTTAAAAAGGATTCCCGGATCCCGAGCTTAAAACACCCGATCCCGGAGTCCCGATAAAGGTCCTATTCCCCTCCATCTTGTTGTCGAGTATCCAAATTTTTGTTTCGTTTCTTGACAGTTGTTAGTTTGCTGTATATATATAGTTGACTCTCTTTTTATTCATATATTTCATCATTAAATTTGCTGTTTTGTTGTTTGTTTCAGATACACTTAATTCACATAATTAATTTATATATCCAATTCTGGAACATGTCTATTGTATAAAAACAATTTTCATTTTCTTCTCGGAAAAACTACTCAAAACGTTTTCACTCTCTCAATCGGCTCAAAGAGGAATAACTCTCATTAACGTTTCGAGTTCGCGGAAACCACGACGACATAAAACGCTGACGGCATAGTACTGTTGCGCTGGTATATGCGCATAAACAATAGAGGGATTTGTCTTTAAGTTACTAAAATCAAGGACCAAAAAGATTAACATGTTACAGATGATATAGTTTACTCGTTTACAAATGAATTTGCTATAATTGTATTTGTTTTTGATTATTTATGATCTTACATTATCATTTTACTTTCACATGTTTCAGAGCAATATGTTTTGCAATTCTGGTGATATTTGTAATAATAATTACCATCGTTTTATGTTGGCTACGGAAACAATGTTGCTTTGCAAAAGGTTTGTATGATTTATAATTTTTTGCAATATTACATGGTAAATACTGACATTTGGAAAGAAGAGCAACCGAAAAGCTTGGTAGTTTTCTGGTACAGAGAAAGTTTCCCCGCTAACAACAACCAAATATAACGATTGCTACATAATGAACAACCTACGCGTCTTTGATTTTGTTAAAGAAGAAAAAGCCGTAAGATTGACCAAATACCATATAACCTTTGTTAACAGTTCTTAAATTTGTTCTTAAATTTAATCCTAAGAAACTCTCTAAGAAAACATACATATTATATACACTAATAAGGAAAAGGTCCTTAAAACTAAAAAATAACTTACTACAGGGTGAGTTAAAAAAAACACGGAAGTCCATAAAACCATAAACTTGAAGACAAATAAAGGCAACAGTAGTTCGAAATTCATAAATCGATTGAGAAACAAAAACCCAAATTAAGGTTACAAACTAAAACTTAGGGGAACACATCAAATATAAGAGGGTACCTACAACACAACAGAAACACAAATATTAAAATGTTACACACACAAGAACGAATTATACTACAAAAATTGCCATTTTCCTGACTGAACAAAGTGGTGGGTTGAACCTGGTTTTGTGGCATGCCAAACCGCCTGCTTTTATGGCAATGTTTAATATAACATTACAATGTCAACATTACATGACAGGATTACAATACAAATAAATTGTAGAACATATAGGACAGACATAGAGAAACACACGAATAATAGCCAACAAAAGGTACCCGACGCTCGTTTCGTCCACACAATACTAATCAGTAACGCTCATTTGAAAAAAGTTCGGAAGCCAAAACAAGTACAAAGTTGAAGAGCATTAAGGATCAAAAGGTCCAAAAACTTGTGCCTAATACTGTTATTTATTGAAGATACAACCTAATGACTTCAAATAATGTCCAACCAAATGATAAAACTTTGTGTTACATAGAACTTGTTGTAATTTTAGATAGCACAGTTATATCAAATGGAAATTTACCGGCAAACGGAGAGGAAACAATGTCTCTGACATAAACAAAACTTGACAGTTACTTAGGTTGGACATATGTTTCAAACACGTATTATGCGTGCATTTGGAAATAGGAAAGATTGAAGTGCATTACGATGCTGTTTCTTTTATAGACACGATGGTGCCTTCATCTTATTAAACCTCATTAAAATGAATTACTATATAAGAGTGTTCTTGCATGTATTTGTGATGTAATGCTGTCATTTTAGCAGTACTTGATATTATGCAAAATTTAGGATAACATTTTAAGAAATCGTACAATTACATCATCATTTCGTCAAAAAGTATTACGTAGCTTAAGTTGTTTTCTGTGTTTAAAGTATATATGTCGTATACAAGTTGCGATAACATGTACAAAAATATTGTACATGTTATAACTTGTATAATGCAAAAATACAAGTTATAACATGTACAAAAGTTCCTCATACATGTTATAACCTGTACAAAATATTGATTAAATATGGTTTTAACTTGTACAAAATTTAAAATTAATCTTAATGAAGTAAAATATACATTTAACTTTACCAATGCATAAAGAACAACAATAAATAGACCAGAACGTGTTTTATTTAGAGGACAATCATCACAAAGTTTCAGAAATATATGTTTCATTACTTATGATGGCAAAATGTGTTTTCATGTAGATGTATGTTTTATGCATTCCATCATGGCTTAAATAAGCGTGACACTATTTACTAAAAGCTTGAATTTCCTCAATGACAATTACATTAGATACTAGTAACTAAATTCTTCCAAAAAGTTTAAGAACAATGCCTAATAATTTTCGGTATTACTTCTCCCTCTCGTTTTATAGCATGCAAAGACTAAAACAATTTTTCATATGTTTACGCTATAAAAGCAAGAGAAAGCTAAAATAGTTTTCATTGGACATCGCTTCAATGTCAATATCTTTTGATCTACTCGTCAACAATTTTTGCCTTCATCATGACTTAAGTAAATTTATAACTCAATATTTTTTTTTATAAACTTTAAGATCATTGCATGATGAAAATGTAATTTTGATGTTTTAAATATGTATCCTCTACTTTGAAAGCATGTGTTTGTGGCCTTTGGATGTTGTCTGCTCCATGGGCGGGTTGTTGTTTTTTGGACACATACTCCATTTCCATTCCAAATTCTATTTGTCGACACATCTATCCTGGCTATCCTCCTATGTACTTAAGTGCCAATTAGAATGAAAGTATTTTCCTGTTGCCTTCAAAGTGGACACTCACAATTATAATTCATCAACTAAAGATATGTCCATAGATAGTCATAAGAGGATCATAAGACATGTCCTTAGATATATCTTATGACAGGTCTTAGGATTGCTTCGTAATACAAACCCTGGACATTAACTATATCAAAGAAGAACAAAACACAATAGCATGAAGGAATAATATAAGAGTTATGAAAATATTATTGCGGTTAATTACATCTTTTGCAATAATAGGAACATATCCTTATTTTTTAATTTTGTACAAGTAAAAACCATTTTTAAGCAATATTTTGTTACTTTTGTATATGTTATAACTTGTATTTTTGCATTATACAAGTTATAACATGAACAATATTTGTGTACATGTTATAACCTGTACAAAATCACAATTTTTACACGCTAATATATCAAAATATCACAAACAGATAATTTGGAAGAACCGGGAAACGTATCATATTTCCCAAAGTAGTTTTGATTCATTTCTTTTAATATGAAATAAAAATTATCTCGTTTTGGTAGAATGTATATTAAATACCTTGTCTTTGTCGTAAACTAAAACAATTTAACTTTTCCAACATCAAAGTACGGAGCAGTAACGGTGAAAACGATGCTAACAAATATATCGGACCATTGTTTTTTTTAGCTTAAAATTATTATACATTCTATAGTTTCTATGCTTTGGATTTCAAATATTTTGGCCATGAGCATCACTGAAGAGACATGTATTGTCGAAATGCGCATCTGGTGCAACAAAATTGGTACCGTTGATTTTATTCTACTCACTCGACTAAAATATGTAATGTAATCAGCCATAACAGTAAATGAGTGATAAGGCTTGCATAAACTTAAGTTTGAAAGGAGGTTGCAAATAAAAGACTAGATTTTCAACATCATAACCAATAAAGTAAGCTTATATGGACAATAAACAATACACAACATAAGAAACATAGAAACCACAAAAAATCTATTATAAAAAAAGAAGGAACTACCACAGAGGGAATAATAAATTTATTGCTTACATTTAACAAATTTTTTGGTTCAGATAATTGACATATATTATTTGTTCATTTACCAGTATGTTTTCACTCGAAAACGTTTAACATTTGCTAGGTAACCCTTATGTGCATCACCAACTCTGAAAAAAAATCATCTCTTACAGATGTCAATTATTTTGCATAATTAAGATATATAAACAGAATATCAATAAACAATGATAAAACTAATACAGACTTAATTACATATAAGAATTCATTAATCACAAAATTGCAATTGAATAAATTAACATTTTAATTATCACATACTAATACTCCCAACAATTGATATATTCTTTTATAACAATGTACAATAAAACAAAATTCAATACTTAGTAGATGTGAATGCATATGTTTACTAATATATACTAATGCAAGTGGATGCTCATCTCTGACATCCCTAAAACTGTCCAATGCAAACATATACTTTCTCCTATGTAGACGTGTATGGGCACCTTTGACATCCACAAAACTGAACCATAAAAGTTTGTAGTTGCTAGGGCAGTATGCGTAAATTTCATATTTTCGGGAACGAAATTCATGAAGGTGACACACATATTGCCATGTAAACAAACAAAATCCAACAACATAGTGTTTCTCGAAATAAGAACACAAAGAATAAGCAATAAGTCAATCAATAAATTTTGATTTTCAACAAAGGTATTTACAGTAGTTTCTTCATACGAAGCACCTCGCAAATACAATACTTTCTCAATTTTACACTAAAAGCAGCTGACGACAATAATAAATTGGAAAGATCCTAAGAAAACTACAATCAATTCGTTTTGAATTAGCATAAGAAACAAAACGTAGGCTAATGATATTCAGTGTTTAAGTACTTAAATTGTTTATCAAACACAAACAATAACATATTTAATCTCATGGTATTTGTCGCTATTTTACAGAAATTTATTAATACATTTACGATTCCTTTTTTCCGAGAAATGTATTAATTGATTATGCATTTTAATATATACATGATATATACACTGAGCAGATCAATAGCGACTTAAATTTCTTCTTTTTTAAAAATTCTTCCAGCTCGAATGTTCTACTTTTGCAACATGGCTAAAATTAGTATAACATGTATAAATAAATAAATAGAGGAAAACAAATTATACAAATAGGACTATATATTATAATATAAATTTTATGTTTTTCTATTCTATAAAGAAATAATTTCAATTGGTTATAAAAGGTACCATTATATATTATGATATAAATTTCATGTTTTGCTATTCTATAAAGAAATAATCTCAATGGGTTATAAAAGGTACTTACAATAATGATGATAAAATAAATTGTCTTGTCCTAACAAAATTCAATTATTAGACGTTTTATTCATGTTCTAAGAATGTAATTTTCTGCGTCGTTAACATAATATGGCCAAAAGTAAGTAGAAACTCATAAATTTCATTGACCACTGTACTCATAATTCAAACTTTTGATTCAACACTCTTGATTTGGGGTTAACAATTTAGACTTTTCCAAGATGAAATCGAGATTCTAAGATGAATCCGGTCTTAAAACAAAGTCAAAATAGGGTTATTTGTTATTGGGAGGGAGTTGGTACATACATTGTTATACAAACCGATTCAATAAAGTTCAGAGAAATAGTGTGACTATATAAAAAGAAGATGTGGTATGATTGTCAATGAGATAAATCTCATGGCTTAACTAACTATAAAAATGATTGAAGCGTCATAATTGGTTTTGAGTATAAGTATTTTCGAAGCAACACGATCATAATTAATTTTGAAATTCATACCAATCATAAATTCTCTTTAAATTAACAGGAATAACAAGCTAGAGGCTCTAAAGAGCCTGTGTCGCTCACCTTGGTATATGTGAATTAAACATTTAAGGAAGCAGACAGTTCATGGCAAAATTGTGTTTAGGTGATTGTGATGTGTTTGTACATCTTACTTTACTAAACATTCTTGCTGCTTACAATTATCTTTATTTATAATAAACTTGTCCGTGTAGTTTCGGTGGAAAAAGTTAGTAAAAATTTACAAATTTTAAGAAAATTGTTCAAAATTGATAATAAAGGACAATAACGTCTTAGGGGGTCAATTGACCATTTTGGTCATTGTGACTTAGTTTTGAGTCTTAAATTGCTGTACATTATTGCTGTTTACAGTTTATCTTTATCTATAATAATATTCAAGATAATAACCCAAAACAACAAAATTTCCTTTATATTACCAATTTAGGGGCAGCAACGTTAACCTAACAACGAGTTGTCCGATTCATCTGAAAATTTCAGGGCAGATAGATCTTGACCAGATAAACAATTTTACTCAATGTCAGATTTGCTCTAAATACTTTTGTTTTTGAGTTATAAGCCAAAAACTGCATTTTACCCCATATGTTCTTTTTTTAGCCATGGCGGCCATCTTTTTTGATGAAATGGGAATTAAAACACAAACTTTATTCTAGATACCCTAGGAATCAATCAGATGAAGTTTGGTTTGAATTGGTTCAGTAGTTTCAGAGAAGAAGATTTTTGTAAAAGTTAACGTCGGACGACGGACGACAGACGACGGACGACGACGGACGACGGACGCCGGACGCCAAGTGATGGGAAAAGCTCACTTGGCCTTTTAGGCCAGGTGAGCTAAAAATGAGAGCAAATGTCACTATTAAATCAAGTAAAGGATCCAAGAAAGCATACCAAAATTAATCAATTTAATGACCTCCTAAAGAGTCAACCGAATGCATCAACGACCATTCGAATCCTCACTAAGTCTAAATGTCAGAGTCAGAAAAAGGGAACAATCAGTAAAATAAAAATAAGACGACGTCGTTGGTGTCTAAAATGAGGGCATAATAATTGCACTTATTTTGACAGTTTTTTCACCTACGTTTATTTATGATCTAAATTAAAATTTTCGTTCTGCAGTTAGTTTGTAGATGCACTATTGTTTACCACATGATTTCACCAATCTGATTTTGAATTCATATATTCTCTTAGAAAATTGGTTTAAAACCGTTTTATAAAGATGACTTTTTGTGGACGTTGCATGCCGACGTTTTCGTAAATAAACTCTTTCCAGTAAAGAGTTCATCTGTTGATTTCAGTCGTTTCTCCTCATAACTCCTGACTCAGATTTTCCATACAAATCACATCTGTTTTCAAAATTCAATGTAGTGAAAAGATGCACGTTATAAACGTTTCTATTGAGATAATAGTGTTGTGAAAGTTTAATAAACGTCATAATGTTACATTTGGAGATTGCTAAGCTAGTGTAATGTCGTTACAGGTAAAAGCGACAGTTGCCGAATTAGCGTTAGTAAACTTGTGGTGAGCGAATAACATATTTTTCTAATACTTGTTTTTAATGCAAACTTTCAAAAATAACTGCTATTTACGTATTATTATAATGCTTAATCGGAGTAAAAACACGGTTTTACAATTAAACTTTGTTTCATACTTTAAATAAAGATGTAGTGGACCAATCAGAATCAAAATGCATATTATTTCAGATTTTTTTGTCATAAATGATTGAAATATTTAAGAAATTTGAAAAGACAAAATTGATATGGAATATACATAGTTCTTGTAAAATCATGTTTGTATCCCTCACTCATTTTGTCAAAATTTTGGCTAAAAAGACTTGATTTGTCGTAAAATTGGAAAACTTGATTACTCAAACTATATTCATTGTAAATGCACAATTTCTTCACACATTTGTGTTTAGTTACAATATTTTTTAAGTTCATTGATATTTTCCACTTGTATCGCATGTTTTGGAAATATTCAAAAAAAGAAATTTCAACGAGACTGAAACGTCACAAGAATACATCCTTAATGAACGAGATTTGTAAAAAAACTGTTATCATATTTACAGCATCGATACATTTTAAAGTAAAATTAAAGATTTTTCCACAGTTTCATTCGGCCATTAAATCATTGTCACTCACATTCGGCGGGTGTAAATATTAATTGACATTTGTGAAGAAATCAAATCGCGAAAACTCAGCTTTTCCCTATAAATCACTTTTCACAATCGAAATAGACACTGTCTTTAGATTGTGTACTAGAACTACTTGAACTATCATTATCAACATTACTATCAGCAAGTCTGATTTGGTTGTCATCAGAAAATTCCGTTTCCACCACTTTTGGTTTAAAGCTATCATTGCGTTCTATATTTGCATTCAAATCATTATCTGCTGCACAACCATCAATACTATTTTGGTCGGCAATTGGTTTCCCATAATCTTGAAAACATAAAGGCAAGCAAATGCGTTATTCGGGGTGTAATATAAATACATACATACCGTAAGTGCCTACAGATACTTAAACACAATATTATGAGTTCTTAACATCATACAGTATATAAAATGTAGTGCTAAATTTCATTGTAAAGCAAATTCCAATTAGATAATATTTGTAGAACTACTACATATTTGTCATGTAAATGGTCGCTTGGATCGTTACGAAAACCGATACCTCAGATTACCTAAATTGTACCCATACTTGAATTCACATTGAATTTCTTATACATTGAATAACAAATATTTTTTTTTATATTCTGTGAGTATTTTGAACAATTTGACATTTGTCCAAACTAACTATTCCCTTTTTTTTTTAAATGGATGCTTATTTTTTATTTGCTCCTGCTCCCTTTTTTTTTTAAAGATGGCGTTTTGTGGATGTTGCGAGGCGACGTTTTCGTACATTTAACTCTTTCAAGTGAACACTTAATATGTTGATATTTACTGTGAACGTTTTTTGCAAGTGCCTACAGATACCAACACACAACAATATGAGATCTTAGATATTTTTAACATCATACAGTATATCAAATTTATTAAAAAAAATCCTGGAAAAATAAAGATGTGAAAAATAAATGCACAAAATAACTATTGATAATATCTCTAAGTGTTGCGACACTTACACAGTTGCACTTTTAGGATTAAATGAAACCTCGCAATACTTTCAAAATTTATAGTATTGGTTGAAATACCTTTAAATGTTTTCTAAATAATTGGTGTTGAATTTATATTGCTATAGTTAAAATCCAAATTCTGAAGAGTTTGGTAGATATCTATTGGCTTATGCGATGGAATCTTTTAGTTATAAGATATCTTAATCAATCGTCAACTGATTTGATAATACTTTTAATCAAGGTAAACGTATGCAGACTGTATTATATAATCACTAGCACTGCCATCGATTCTTCGTTTATCTGGTATGAACACAATATAGAAACCACTTAGTTTTATCATATCGTTGATTAAGTAATTGAATATCCTTATAATCAAATTCTCACTATATAAAAAAAAAAAGTAACCTTGATTTTTACAGCAATGTTGTTAACCGTGGCCGAAAACATCGAAACGAGTCAGGTAAACTGATCGATCCTTTACATGAACCGTTTTTAAATGTATCCAATTCAACACTGTAATTAGATCTTGAATATTGTTTTATCGGTATTAATATTGATTTTATTCTCAGTAAATCATAATCAAACTTTATGATATTGTTATATACATATGCGCATTGGTGGCCCTACAATCCGTCAATATTTGTATCTTTGGTATTGCACAGGGTCATGTTTAACCCCGACTGTTTGTGACTTCTTTACACTAAACCCATTAGATATTGGATGTTTACTGATTGAATACTTTGTCTTATATGCATGATTTTTTATTTTGGGACCTTTTAGAATATGATTGCGAGTTACTCTTGTTGCTGTGAACTATTTTATAAAATGCATAGCGATGATGAGAAGTAAATATAAAACAATGTGCAGTGTTGATATTCAACAATTTCCAGCTTTAAAAACGAGATTGCGTATAAGAATATTGAGTGCAAGAGAATCATTAAAAATTTCCAGCTTTAAACACGAGGTTGCGTATGAGTATGTAGAGAGCAAGAGGATCATTAACAATTTCTATTTTATACTGACATAATCCTTAAATGAACAGACATTCACGCGAACTAGTAGTCGTGAACTCCTCGTTTGAATTTATTGTTGCGAAACAGTTCCACTACCAAACACAATTAGGCAACTTTCTCAAAATTATACATTCAGGTAAAAATTCTAGAACCCGTAAATGAGTTCTGAAACCTTTAGTGAGCAGCTCGTTTTCCAAAAGTAAGTAATAATCAAGGAGAAAAAAATCCAAACTATTGTCTTCCTATTTCTAACACAATTGAACCTCAACAGAATACGTAAATGACATTTTAAATATTTTATGGAATACTTATCATTTATCATAGAGCAAAACAACGTGATATACAGATGCAGTAATCTACTATTAGAAAATATAGAAACGGCAATACATTCTTCAAATAAATAAAGTAAAACGCTAATTTATAAGAAATATTATTCATTCTTACAGTAGATCTCCGTGCTTTATTTAATCAAAGATGCATCGAGCATGAACCCTCTCCTTTTGTTGCGATCATTGTTTTGTAGTTAATATCTTTTAATTATGAAAGTATCGAAATTTGAATAATGTAAATCTTCTAGATTACGATACATTATTTGCCCCTTATTTCGGCCATGTAAGGTAACTAATTTTTATTCCTCAGTTGCTTATACACAAGTCTTTAATTGATGAAGTAAATAAATATCATACGCACGCGCTTAGAGAATATAAATGATATGCATACAATTATGAAGATCGAAAGGTTTAACTGTTTGTAACAGGCGACAAAAAGGAAAGAAATACGAAAAAGCATATCGAACTTCAAGATTCCATGGATTGTTTCCGTCCAAATAAACGAATATCAAGCGCAAATTAGTCGTACATATTTTATGTCATCCCTATATATATAGCTATCATATTCTTTTTACAGAAATATAATAAAAGACGCAACAATTTGTTTTTGAAATGTATTCAAATAAGTTTGTGCTAATCGATTTCAATATCGCTTCTGGAAAGCCGTTCATAAATATTCGTGAATTAAGATGCCAGAAAAAAATGTATATGTACAGTACAAAGCTATTGGTACGTGGGGAATTTTCAATTACTCAAAATTTAGAATTTAACAGAACATGTGTCTCACCTGTAAGAAAAGGACTGCCATCTCCATTCGTAATTAAATCGTCCCTACTTGCATAAATAGTGGTATTGATCCGTTTAGCTCTTGGTTTTCCAAGGCCTTTAGAGAGAACAAAATCCGAATCAAATGTATCATTCGATATGAATTACACATATATATGTATATAGGTTGCACTTTGTAAATACAGTTTTTTTAGTTGACATAAACATATTATTCATAGATGTTTTGTTTTCCTACTGGTTCTCAGTAATGATCTCTTATGTTTTATTTCGGAGAGAAACAACTTGGAAATGTTACCAGTAATATACACATGTTAAGCGGTCAAATTGAAATCCATGGATAGTGCAGGGATGGGTAGTACTGAATTATAGTTTAAAAGAGGGACGAAAAATACCAGAGAGACATTCAAACTTATAAATCGGAATTAAACTGACAACGCCATGGCTAAAAGTGAAAAGTCAAACAGACAAACAATAGTACACATGACACAACATAGAAAACTAAAGAATAAGCAACACAAACCCCACAAAAATATAGGGGTGATCGCAAGTGCTCCGGAAGGGTAAACAGATCCTGCTCCACATGTGGTACCTGTCGTGTTGCTCATGTTATAACAAATCCGGTAAAAAGTCTAATTCGGTAGGTCACATTCATGAATGGGAAGGGGATTGTAGTTACGACGCAAGGAACATATCCGATATCATTTGTGAAACGTTTATTCCAAAACGGTCAAACAACTCGAGATGGTGTCCGTAAAATATACGAAGAAATGATTTCAACTTCACCATTTAAAACTCTAGATCGAGGAGGAGGGTAAATGAATTTAATATTTAAGGAATGACTGTAATATTTTGATCTTGGTTTAATAGCTTTCTTGTGAGCAGCAACCCTCTATCAAGAAAATCTTGATATAAAATGCAAGCACGGGAATATCGTATCAATTTGGAGATACCGTATGCAGGTGCTGGTGAACTATTACTTCTTAGAAATGTAAAGTTCACAATTGAAAAGCTGAAATCATCTCTTTTGTCGTAAAGATTTGTTTTTAACCGACCTTCATTGTCAATTTCTAGATGTAAGTCAAGATATGAGGCAGACTTAACTGTATATGTTGTATTCTTTATCCAGATATTCAACATTTAACAAAGTCACCAAAAGAGTAGGTCCGATAAGGACCAATTTTTGCCTCACATTTCAGGTTCATCTGACGAAAGATTTTGAGCACTTTTCAAACACTTAAGTGTCTATTTTATTTGAATCAATTAGTTTATGTGAAAGATAACTGTTTTAGTCATTAAAAACGACCCAATTCAAGATCAAATATGAAAAATCTACCTTATATGCCAAAACTTGTCACTTTTCAGATGTTTTTTTGTCAAACATGAAAGTGGCCTCATCCGTGTTCATCCTCAACCTTTATATATGTTATATATTATCATAAAATACAACCTTCATTTCAATATTAAGGATGAACAAGAATGAGGCCACTTTCGTTTTACACAAAAACCGTCTTAAATTTAACTAAAATGCTAGAATTGTGAAGATTTCAGTACCCGATATATGTGCATAGTATTGTCAAAAACAGCGAATATTTAAATTTGGCATTCAAATTAAAAAGATCATATCATAGGGAACATGTGTACTTAGTTTCAAGTTGATTGGACTTCATCAGAAATTACCTTGACCAAAAACTTGAATCCTGGCGAACGGACGCACAGATGAACGGACGGACGGAGAGAAGGACAGACGAACGGACGTACAAACTAGAAAACATAATGTCCCTCTACTATCGTAAGTTTGGTATGAAAATGTGGTATGCTAAAACTCTCAACAAGAAACCAAATAACACAAGTATTAACGACTATAGATCACCGTACGGCCTACATACATTCATATGTATATATTCTAAAATGTATGCGGAATTCTCATGTCACTGCAATAGGTATCAAAGGTACAAGAATTATAGTTTATTAATACGCCAGACGCGCGATCGTCTACATAAAACTCATCAGTGACGCTCAGATAAAAACACATGTAGTTATGAAGCCAAAAAAGTACAAAGTTTACGAGCCTTGAGGACCAAAACTTCCAAAAAGTTGTACCAAAATACAAATTGCACAAACCGATGGATACATCCAGATACATTCACAATGTCTACAACTAACCAGCAGTAAATACAACATGAATAAGAGAAATTTTTCAACATTAGTAAACAAATTTTTAAAGTTAATTAATGGATTAAAAACACACAAATAAACAACGGAACCAGGGGAACTAAAACTGAACAGGAAATGTAATTCATTGAGTCAGTATAACGATCTAAACAACCAATATAATCGAAAAAGATAGAAAAAAGTTGTTAACATAAATGTTATCTCAGGAATATATTTGTCATGACTTTAACAATATTTAAAATATACACCTTAATCCGTGCCCTGCGAGTGTTATATTCTATTTATGTAAAATACCTTATTGGACTAAATTGCGATTAAATCAACAAAGTAACATATCCAACATATTAAATTTCAAGGAAAAT
Source organism: Mytilus trossulus (assembly GCF_036588685.1). Classification (NCBI taxonomy): domain Eukaryota; kingdom Metazoa; phylum Mollusca; class Bivalvia; order Mytilida; family Mytilidae; genus Mytilus; species Mytilus trossulus. The sequence continues at coordinate 9,287,098 of NC_086384.1, forward strand.
TCAAAATGGAATTCCTATCTGTAAATATTAATAGAAATGTGCTGTAATAAGCTTTACCTTTCTTATGACTGCTCTTCCATAACAGTATGCAAGTCCTAATCACCAGACATGAAAAAAGTGCTACTGCTGTCAATCTTTAAAAATATGTATCGACATTGTATTTTTACTGCATATTCAATATAATTTGTGGGATATCAATTTTAGTTGATTTTGTGAGAACATGCGAACTATATTTTACTGTGAAACGAACTGCAAATCGACGTGTTTGCAGACTTAGCTAAACGAAAAAATGCACTATACACGAAAATTCAAGATTTCCCTAATTCCACGAAAACAGGTACCCATAAACAAAAATGAATCCATAATAGTTTAAATGTTGGAACACTTTTATGAGATTGCTAGCCAAATGACAAAAACGTTAAGCGGTTTTTCTAGACCCGGATTAAATTCTCAATCGATTTATGACTTTTGAACACCGGTATACTACCGTTGCCTTTCTTTATCCGATATTTCAATTCAAAGTATGGAGCTATTTATCAGGCATATCAATTTATTGAAAATTATCAAAGATCGGTTATCAATGATTATACACAAAAAGACATCTACTACTTTTGTTGGCAGTGGAATTCACACATGGTTATTTAGTAGGATTCAACTACTCTTTCTCAAAAATTATCAAAGCAGGAACTGTTCACACTTCCAGCGTAATTAATTTTACATTTGCTTCAGTTTTTAGTTTTGTTTTTGATGCTGTTTTTCTTAAATGTCAGTAAAGGCTCTACCTGTAACATCTTAAAGATGGATTTTTAACTGATTCACTTTTTTGATTAATTTGAAATCTAGCATCGATAACGTTAAGTTACTTCACCCTTAAACGTACGATCTAAAAAATTAAAGAACAATTTCCCGAGGACCATTTTGCAATTCTCCCAACACACAGTTGTAGTTGTCGTACTATTTTATTAATATTTTGCCTCTTTGAACCTTTGAACAATGAACCGTGAATATTAGGCTGGTGATTTTTATTCTGAATAATTTCACAGATAAAATATCCCCTGAGAGACACCCATCTCTGGATCATACACATCAGACATGGTTTAATTTACTCTTACTAAAATTGTTTGTTAGTCAGAAAATTTGAAATAAAATTTGGCATATTGCCTTGCAACCCTATATGAAAAAGATTTCTTAAAATCCATACTTTTAGGCAGTTACATATAGGCCTTTGCGAGATAGAAAAAGAATGACACCACATGTTAATATTTTTTTTCGCAAACCATTACGGACAATGAATCGAATCGAACAAGATCATAAAAAATACTGCGACCTTGTCATGATCTGTACTTGATATTGGTTAATAGTCCATTTGATTCAAGGAACCAATTGCAAACCAGGCGATCATTGACCATCCGTTCTAGTGTTTTACAGAAATAACTGGTCAGAGACATTGGTCGATATTTGATAGGAACCGTGTGATCTTTACTTGGTTTTGAAAAAGGCACGACGGTTACAAGCTCACAGAATGATGATAAATTACCAGATTCTCAGATGCTATTTATGAGCTGCAAAAAGATAGAAATGTGAACCATCACATAGTACACACTAAGAAAATTCGAAGTTGCATATTATTCCCTCGTCAAAACACTCAAAGCACCTCTGAGTACCACATTGTACCACATGTCGACTTTACCACGACATTGTTTGGTTCAAAATCAAAACTTTTGACAAGTGAAGCATCGAACTTGATTAGGATTGAACATGTCAACTCAGATTCGGAAGTATCCTTTAGTAATAATAGTACACGAGGGAGTAAAGTGAGTTCTAAAGGTCGAAAGATAGCAATTCAATTTGGTTATATTTCCATTTTAAATCTAACAAAATCAGTTACACCTTGGGTTTTAAAAGTTCGTCATAATTTCTTCCACGGTAATTAGGTCACCCAGATAATGACTTTTGTCTCGATGGATTCCTTTACAACTGTTCAAATAACTGTGAGGAGAAGCAGAAACAGGAAAGTCTATATTTTTTTTCATTATCAGCAAATTTGTTGATTGACTTTTGTTGGAACATTCAACAAACAAATTCCCTGATATCATTTTTGAAATATTTTTAACTGTATTGCAACGCTTTGAATTTGTTTATGAATCACAAATGGAGATATTCTTTTTGTCTGTTCCTTTTATTGCAATACATCGGGCAAACTGTTATCTTCTTGCCAGGGCACTGAATCATCACATTTTTTGTTATGTACTGAAGCTGATATATTTCACCACTAATCAGAAAAACAATTTTATTTCTTTCTTTAATTTTATCTGTCTTTTATTGATAAAAATAAAATATAGTAAAAACAAATTTTATCCTAAAAAAAATAATAGATATTTCTAATATAAGGTTAAACAATTTATAAATTGTGTTGGCTGTTGTTATATATGTCAGTTAAAAAGAAATTTATTTTAAAAGTTAAAAAAGTAGAGGTTATTTGGTCTAGTTAGTTCAGACTGGTCGAGTATTGTTCAGACATTTGGTTAAGTATTGTTTAGACCGGAAAAACGGTCGAGTACATGTCGAGAATGTGTTAAGACTGTTTCAGACTGGTCGAGTAATAGTTCAGACTATTTTCAACGGCAAAGTTAATGGTCAAGTACGATTCAGTGCAGTCAAGTATGGTTCAGACTGGGGTCGAGTAATGTCAAGTAAAAGTCAGACCAATTCAAACTGGTCGAGTAAAAATCAGTATAGTCGAGTACATAATATTACTATATTATATAGATCCTTTCAGACTTTAATGGTTTGTAGTGGTCTCTAACGTGGTTCCCTTTTTGAGCAGAAGTAGAAAGATATTCATGTATTATTGGGAGGTGAATACTTCCACATAGATTATTATGGACACGCCATGAATAATACAGAAGAAATATTTAACTTTATCTATATTAGCATTAAGTGGAATACATATATGACATAATGTAACAGTTTCATCTAATGATAAACGAATTGCAACTGCCTGCAGATCTGTTTTTAGTAAGATTGTGCTATGACATTGCCCATCATAAAAAATGGTTAATCCGCCTGCACCATGCTCGTTTTAATTACCCTAGATAAATAAGTATACCTTTTATTTGATTCAGATAAAGGAAGACAATTCAAACTGAGGAATTATATAACTATGTCATCATAAATATTACATTGCCCCAACTGTCTGAATTATGTGCAATCCTTTTACTTGTTTCCATTTTTGATTTGTGATGACATTGAGCTCAGTAAGGAAGATTGATTGACTGAGTACCGGTTTGAGAAGGTTTTGGTTTTCTTGGAATTATAATTTTATCGAAAGGTTCAGTTTCAACAGGCAGCATTGTAAATGTATCAACATCAACTGTCCAGGTCATGCGAGTTTGTGTAGTCTCGTGACTGAACAAGCGGCAGAAAAGGTGGTGTACGATAGTTTGTTGGAAACTAAAAGATCATTCAAAACAGAATATATCTGTTTTGCTTCTGGGTTAATGACGTTTCACTCCGTTTTAATTTTATTTATAGTTGAGTTCCTAAATGATGAAAATGAGAACCATCACATAGTACACACTAAGAAGATTCCAAGTTGCATATTATTCCTTCGCCATAACTCTCAAAGCACCTCTGCGTACCACATTATACCACATGTCGACTTTACCACGACATTGTTTGGTTCCAAGTCAAATCGTTTGACAAGTGAAGCATCGAACTTGATTAGGATTGAACATGTCAACTCAGATTCGGAAGTATCCTTTAGTAATACTAGTACACGAGGGAGTAAAGGGAGTTCTAAAGGTCGAAAGATAGCAATTCAATTTGGTTCCATTTTAAATCTAACAAAATCAGTTACACCTTGGTTTAAAAGTTCGTCATAATTTCTTCCACGGTAATTATGTCACCCAGAAAATGACTTTTGTCTCGATGGATTCCTTTACAACTGTTCAAATAACTGTGAGGAGATGCAGAAACAGGAAAGTCTATATTTTTTGTCATTATCAGCAAATTTGTTGATTGACTTTTGTTGTAACATTCAACAAAAAAATTCCCTGATATTATTTTTGAAATGTTTTTAACTGTATTGCAACGCTTTGAATTCGCATATGAATCACAAATAGAGGTAATCCTTTTGTCTGTTCCTTTTATTACAATACATCGGGCAAACTGTCATCTTCTTGCCAGGGCACTGAATCATCACATTTTTTTGTTATGTAATAAAGCTGATTTACAGGGTTGATTTCGATATGATATGAAAAAGGTTCTGCATTCTTGCAATCAGCCCACTACGGGGTGCCAACAAGGGCGATGCTGTGATTCAAAGATTTACTGCTGAGAGCACTGAACCTCCCAACAATAGTATACCAAAGCAGAGCGTATCCATCAAGCGAAATAGAAAAGAGAACAACGTGATGGACCAATGAGCCTGCTTTAATTATCCTTAATATACGCTTTGTCTAATTTCCTTTGTATATAATGTACATCGTTATGTGAAAGCTTATTGTTTAGGATAAGCCGAAGTGCTCGACATTACCAGCCGATTGGTCTGATAGGGTCCATCCGACTTCACGTTTTGGTAAAAACGGAGCCAAACAGATTATTGAACTGAAGTCTCGTCCGTCAGAGTATTTTCGAACCGTAAAGAGTCTGGCTACAGCCTTTGTTCGTAAAGCCTCGGTCACACCTTACTGGATAGCACGAACGGACGCCTAACGGATGAAAATAAAAGTTGTCCGTTGACAAAATTGTTATCCTTTGGGAGTCCGTTGTTGTACTAACAAGATAAAACGGATGTGTAGGTAGCAATACACAGTTAGGAAAAAAACTTAAAATTGACACTTATAATTTTTAAACACCCTCTTTCCCCTCCTGTCTTACAAAGAAGGCTTTATATGTGTGTTATGCATGTATATACTTGTAGAAAGAAAATCTTCCATAGATTTGATTTCTAATGGTCATAAGGGTGAAATATAATCCCTTTTGGGTGTAACCATGGCAACAATCTGCATTTCTTAGAAACAAAATATAGCAAAAAAGGGGGGTAAACATGTCACAAAGGTCTCCAAAATTTGGTCTAAAGGAAGATTTCAATGAATTACAGTGATACCTTTCCTAAATCCATAGGTTTATATCTATCAAGTGGTCCAAAAAAAAAAAAAAAATTCTTTCCTGCTCGTTTTTCCAAAAAAATGAATTGAAAAGATCGAGCGCAAAATCATTGTTGATACACACTACAATAATTTATGGACCTATGAACGGTACGGATAGGAAAATTTGGACTGTCAATCATAGAAATGGCCTATAAAACATGTAAAAATCAATCTAAATGTTCATATAAACCCACTAAGAAGGCTATATTATTCTTCAATTATCTAAAAATCAATTTTATTGTACAAAAACTTTCATATTTTAAAAATTCACAGGGGACATAATGCGAAACTAAACTTCTATCTGTGTATTGCTACCGTAACGAATGCATAACAAAATACACACCGGATTTACAACGTACGAGAAACGTAAACGTACAGGACAAAACGGATGTCGAACGTACATCCAACGAATGAGTACCGCATAAAACAGACACCTAACGGAAGCGTACCGGATAAAACGAATGAACAAGACATACGGAAAAATTAAAGGCGACAATAATAATACATGTAAATCGCTATTCAAAATATTTTTATGTAACTGGTTTTGGTTAGTTCTTCTCTCCAAAATGCCGCCAAAGGACAGGGCATTGCCTGAATAAGAGCTGCTTGATTGGGAAGACATGCTTTTACTCTAATATCGATTATGAACAAAAAGAATTCATTAACCTTTAGATATCTGACATACCAATAATTGGTATTTCTGACGCAAAATTTCAATTGGCATTTATCCGTTTCAGATCAACCCATCATCCGTTTTATCCATTATATGTCCGGTAATAAATAAACTCATCATAGATACCAGGACTAAAATTTGTTTATACGCCAGACGAGCGTATCGTCTACAAAAGACTCATCAGTGACGCTCGAATCCAAGTCCGTTTCTCATCCGTTCAACATCCTATTTATCTGCTAAACGTCCGGTAGGAGTCCGTTGGGGAATTTATCTTCCGGACCTCAAACGGATGTATAACGGACACGTAAAGATACAAAACGGAAACGAAACGGACGAGTACCATAAAAAATGGACGTCTAACGGACGTTCGACGGACATTTTATCCATAAGACGTCTGTTCAAAGTTTTAATTTGAACATGCTCAAAAATTTCCACCAAACAGAACGGATGTCAACGGATAAAACGTACGCTTAACGAACATGCAATGGATATGGACGGATATCTAACGGATAAGAAAAGACGGCTCACGGATATGAACGGATTGAAAAAAAGTTATCCGTTAGGCGTCCGTTCGAGCTTTCCGGTAAGGTGTCACCGAGGCATAAGGCTCCGTCAAGCATTGACATGGGTAGCAACCTACGGGTTTAAGCGCATTCTTTTTAGCCCACCTGGCCCGAAGGGCCAAGTGAGCTTTTCTCACCACTTGGCGACCGTCGTCCGTCGTCGTCGTTAACTTTTACATTTTGAACTTTTCTAGAGAACCACAAAATGGAATGAAACAAAACATGGCATGAATGTTCCTTATGAGCTGCTGACCAAGTGTTGTTACTTTGTAGCCGATCCATCATCCAACATGGCCGCCATCGGGGGACTTAGTATAACATAGGACCCTATGGGTAATACATACCAATGTCTTTTTTTAGTGAACCACTGAATGGAATGAAACCAAACACGACATGAATGTTCCTTTTTAGGTGCTGACCAAGTGATATTACTTTGTAACCGATCCATCATCCAAGATGACCGCCAGCGGGGGACTATGTTTAACAAAGGACCCTATTGGAAATGCATACAAATGACTTCTTTTAGAGAACCACTGAATGGAATGAAATCAAACATAGCACGAATGTTCCTTATGAGGTGCTGACCAAGTGTTGCTACTTTTTAGCCGATCCATTATCCAAGATGGCCGCCAGCGGGGGACTTAGTTTAACATAGGACCCCATGGGAAATATATACACATAACTTCTTTAAGAGAACCACTAAATGGAATGAAACCAAACATACCATGAATGTTCCTTATGAGGTGCTGACCAAGTGTTGTTACTTTGTAGCCAATCTATCATTCAAGACGGCCGCCAGCAGGGGACTTAGTTTAACATAGGACCCTATGGGAAATGCATACAAATGATTTCTTTTAGAGAACCACTAAATGGAATGAAACCAAACATGGCACGAATGTTCCTTATGAGATGCTGACCAATGTTTTTTACTTTGTAGCCAATCCATTATCCAAGATGGTCGCCAGCGGGGGACTTAGTTTAACATAGGACTATATGGGAAATGCATACACATGAATTCTTTTAGATAACCACTGAATAGAATGAAACCAAACATGGCATGAATGTTCCTTATGAGGTGCTGACAAAGTGTTATTACTTTGTAGCCGATCCATCATCGAAGATGGCCGCCAGCGGGGGATTTATTTTAACATAGGACCATATGGGAAATGCATACAAATGACTTCGTTTAGAGAACCACTGAATGGAATGAAACCAAACATGGCATGAATGTTACGTATGAGGCTCTGACCAAGTGTTGTTACTTTGTAGCCGATCCAACATCCAATATGGCCGCCAGCAGGGGACTTAGTTTAACATAGGACCCTATGGGAAATGCATACAAATGACTTCGTTTAGAGAACCACTGAATGGAATAAAACTTAACATGGCACGAATGTTCCTTATGAGGTGCTGACCAAATCTTGTTACTTTGTAGCCGATCCATCATCCAACATGACCGCCAGTGGAGGACTTAGTTTAACATTGGACCCTATTGGTAATACATACAAATGTCTTTTTTAGTGAACCACTGAATGGAATGACACCAAACATGGCATAAATGTTCCGTTCATCATTCATGATGGCTGTCAGTGGGGGGACTTAGTTTAACATAGGACCCTATGGGGAATGCATACAAAAGTCTTCTTCTAGAGAACCACTGAAATGAATGGAATCAAACATAGCCTGAATGTTCCTTTTCTTATGAGGTTGTGTTGTCACTTTTAGCCAAATTTTATATTTTTTTTATATGATTTCAAAAACACAAGTAGAGGTGAGCGATACAAGCTCTTCAGAGCCTCTAGTTGAACAATCGTTCAATTTGTACGATGTAAGGATCTGCAAGTCTGGCCTTTACCCTTCTACCTGATCTTATGGGGATATATGATTTAAATCGACATGCAAATATTTACACCTAGATTGATTAACAAATTAGAATAACAAAGATGTAAAACAATTGCAGTGGTAGTATTACTTAAAGAAATTCACGAAACAATGAAATAATAAAATGACTAAACATATATAGAATATGATAAGACAATAAATACTCTTTATTTGTTAATATTACATACTTATATATATATATATATATATACAAAATACAAGATTAAATAAGGGGCATAGCATCTAAGACCAAGTTCACATGTACATACACAATGACGAAAAAAAATATGATTTGGATCATCCCACGACAAAAGATGTCACATGAGAGTTGTTTTTTTAAGGTTCTACTGCAGGAGACAAGAGAACGGGAACAGGAGAAAGGAGAAAGGTATCCTCCCTGTCCGACCCCTCATAAATTTAGAACTGTAAAAATGTTGAAAATTCAAATTTATTCCGTGGTTTTGTAGTAAAAAGCATTGTGCATTAATTTTATATCAGTTGGTTGAGGAAAACTAAGTGAGACAACTAAAATCAATTTGGAAAAAACGGACGTACACTGTTACAAGCCGTATATTCGGATGGACATACACGCAGACAAGGATAAATCTCAATGCCTCCTTTGCTACGGAAGGGGCATAAAAATGTACATATATGAAATAAATAAAATTCCGCGAAACTTCATGAAAGTTTTTTGCACAAAGACGTAATGGCTTAACGTGACTTCATATAAATAAAAACTAACAAACTGAAGGTCATAACGTTATTTAAACAATTCAAATTTTGTTAAAATTACATCAAAATGGCGATTTTGAGGTTGATGTTGTTTTATTTTCTATAATATTGTAGTTATCGAACATTGGTTTATCACAGCAATTCAAAATTGCGGGTCCCTCATTTTTTTCAATTATTTGAATTCGAGTTATCTTCCTGCGTACAAAAACCTTATCTTAACACTAGCACTACACATTAAACATTGAATAGTGTTTGTTACTCAACGAATGATATCTCTTTATATCGATAAGCTTTGATTATAATCTAAAGGAATTTAGTTTCAGTGCACACAGATTATATGTCAGGAATATGAATTATCAAGTTTGGTCTGAATTGAAATATAGTTAGGTAATTGCCAAGGAGGTAATACAATTTTCACATTTATTACATGTAAGAAAACAATTTGAAATCAAATGGATTGAAAACAGTTGATACATTTTAGCAACAACATATTTCTGTATTAAAGATAATTCATAAAAAAATGAATGCATATATACATAATACTTTGTACTTACCCCAACGGTAAAAGTAGGTGTTGGTCTCTTTTATATATATCAACGATACTCACAACAGAAACCATCTCTGGTTTAACTTCAAATAAAATACACCAACTTTATTAAGATAATATAAATGATACAGTTTTCGACTGTTTAATTATGTTCATATCGTTATATAAATTTTAACCAAATTTACCTTCCTACATAATAATTGTACATGCGTGCAATTTACATTTTGAAAAGACTTTTTGAGTTATTCAGGTCACATGAAACAATTGAATTGCACAGATTCCTGTTAAACTTTGAAAAAATAGAATCACAATGTTTTATGGACACAGAAGTGAAGAATGTAAACAAGTTTAGAATATAATTCATGTTGAATGTTGATATATTGTACTCGTAATCATCAGTATCATTAAATGTCAACACTTATAGACATTATATACTAGGCAAAAAATTTGTTAAAAAAAAATATTGGAATAATTACCTACATAATTTTAAAGAGAACAATAACAAGTTTTCTTTATTGAAAACAATATTGCACATTATCGGACAATTTAAACAGGACGAGTACAGAACTCGGGTTAACATGTCAATACCTTGTATGACCACCTCTTGCATTTATGACCGCCTGACACCTCCGTAGCATGGAATCAATTAGACGTCGAATAAAATCTTGAGGGATGTTGTTTTATCCCCTGAAAACTGCTGTTCGGAGCTGGGCTAACGTTTCCGGTGGATTTTGACTATTTCTGATACGTCGTTTTAGTTCGTCCCAAAGATGTTCAATTGGTGATAAATCTGAAGACATTGCTGGCCAAGGCAACACACGAATATGGGTATTCTCCAAAAAGGTCATCAAAATATGTGCCACGTGACAACGGGCGTTGTCCTGCTGAAAAACGTGGTTAAAACGATGTCTTCGGAGAAACGGGAGAACAACTAGTGCCCGAATTTTGTCCCTACACCTTGTTGCATCTAGGTTATCAACGATGATTTCGAGCTCGGTACGTTCCTGGTAGGTAATTTCGCCCCATACCATGATTCCGCCAACACAAAACCGATCTTTTACCTACACGCACGCATTGGAAAATCGTTTATTGCGTCTCCAGTAGAACCTGGCTTTACTGTCGCTAAATTTCAAGTTGAATTTAGATTCATCGGTTAAAAGAACCTGTCTCCATGTTTGCCTATTCCATCGAATCCGTACCCGTGTTCATTGAAGTCGCACCATCTTGTGACGCTGCGTAAGGATAGGTCCCGTCAATGGAGGACGAGCTTTTAGACCAATTTGACGCAATCGGTTACGAACTGTTTGAGCAGATATTCTGTTGTTATGTCTTCCGTGGGTTTGTCGTGCAGTATGTAACGCGATTATATAACAAATCGATTCCGGAGATGAATGATGCGGATGTTTCTGTCTTGACGTAACGTGGTTTTACGTAGCCTGCCACTACGGGGCGATCATTTTTTTGTGCTAGTATCACTAAGACGAGTCTTAAGCCTTGCAATAGTCATTCAAGAGACATTAAAATGATTTGTAACCTGCACTTGAGTCATTCCTGCTGCCAACATCCCAATAGCTCGTTTTCTCTCATTTTGGCGTAGACGGGAAATTGTTTTACGTGTAACTTTTTCAATTTTTTAATGCGACCTCTGGTTAACAATCGTGTTTGACACAATAAATAATAAAAAGGACAACTCGATTCCAACTCTATACAAGTATTTTTTTTTTAAATATGGTTATTTGTTTGAAATCAGAAAATGACGTCACGTCATTTCCGATATTTTTTATAAATGAGTAACTTTGATAGATAAATCATTTAGGTGACTAGTTTTAATTATGAAAATATTTGAAATAAATATATATGTGATATTTTCAAATTAAAAACAATGTAACGTTTCTGTTTTTGCCTAGTATATATTAGCGTCAATATAAGATGAATAAGATATTTCTATATTCTAGCGGATTTTGTAATTACTAATTGCTAATTGTATAAATGCATCGTTACACATAAATGTCGTGTTAGGGTAAACATTATTTTAATTAATTTAATTTTGGATCTAACGCGTCTTCTGATTGGCTGAAGTTGTATTGTTAATTAGCCCATACACATAATTGAGTTATGTGACCGTGACGTCATCAACGTTTGTTTGGTTTACTTCGGTTTGAAATTGAATTTAGTATTAAATTATAAGAAATAACTGTAATATTTTCTCTGCCTATTCGATATAACATAAAAAAAATGTAGTGCACACTTTAAAATTACCCGCTACACGGGTTATTCAGTATGCACCACATTTTTTATGTTAATTCTTCATAGACAGAAATGAGTTGTTTTTTTAATACGTATTACAAAAAAATGAGCATGCAATGCAAATTTCATATCTTTCTAATCGCTAAATAGTTTATAATGTAAATTAAGTTATAAACGTAAGATAATATGCACATGTTATTTGAAGCCTTATTTTGCATTATAAAACGGAGTTAATACATCGACATACTTACCATGCTCATCGAAGAATGCGTTGGTCTCCATTAGTATCTTTTCTTTACCCACTTGAAAACCATATGTACATACATACGCCATATTCAAGTCGTGTCTTGTTACATTACGTATTACTAAGAAAAATCCGCCTTTTTTAGTTCCACCATCATACTTTGAGCTTTCGTCAACAGTTTGATTTTTAACATCAATAAATATTGTTGTTAAATCCGTTTTTGATGTCCGTTTACACCATCCAGCCGATTCCGGACAACAGTTTTCGACTTGGCAGAAAAGGCTTATATCTTCATTGTACTGATATATTTTTTGTTCAACTTCCCATGTTAGATTATCTTCAATATAGAAATGTATAAGTACACTTTTCTAATTGCAAATTATAAATTTAAATGCAAAGTTCGTCTTTGTTTTAATGGAGGGCCATTTTATACAAGGGGATGGTACATGTAATTATAAGCAAGCTACATTCAGTAGAAAAAATATTTGAACAAATATTGTGAAAAGGGGAATTTATTTTATGTGGATTATTTAAATTTTTCCGCGAAAATATGTTGCCTTAATAGAGACCATAGACTACTTTCCTTCTTCGCCTCATTTGCCTTATCCGTGTTTTTTTCTGCAATTGTTATTTCAAAACATGTTGTACCACTCCGAAATAGTTCTAATTCATATTTACCGCTTCCTGGTATTCATTACAGTTATCACACTGGGTCTGAAGTATTCTTATTGGTCACTTGATTGTCAGGTTTGAAGCATTCAAATATCACTAACTTCCCGCATTTTTTTTACAGATAACTATCAAAGGTAAGTCTGGACTCAAATTGATAAGTATCATTTTTTAAATCGACTAATTACTAAACTTACGTCCATCAGATTTATCTAAACATGTCTTCAAGAAAAGAATCACAAACAACCGGTATAATGGGTAACTTATTTCCATATTGTCTCCTAAAATATATACCAAATATGTGACTACTTAAATAATGCAATAAGTGTTATTATGAACTGTGTGTATTGGATTGTATATATATATATATATGTTGTGTACAAGATGTAAGTTTGTACAAATTAAAATTTGTACAGGGTTTTTGTACAAGTTATCAGTTTTTTTACCCATACCTTCTTGCACCAGGGGATACAAATTTATCTTCTACAATGTATCTGTTAAATGACTTAAATACAAAATTATTTACTCCAACCTAACATTTAGTGGTATTTTCTCTGTATTCAAACTAGAAATGTGAATACCTGAACGGTTAAAATTCTAATTTTAATTTTCTCCTCATACCAAAATCATATCCATAAAAATGTCTTTTTATATTCTTATAATGTTCTTGTATCAATGTTCAGTATTAGACTGTATCATGTAGTTGTGGAAATATAAAAGAAATGTGAGAAACAAAAGACTGTGTGCGTGCATCATTTATTTGGGTCTATCAGTTCCTGAAACACTGATAATAAAATTAACGGTACCAATTTTCTTGCACCAGATGCGCATTTCGACAATACATGTCTCTTCAGTGATGCTCGTGGCCAAAATATTTGAAATCCAAAGCTTATGTAAAAGATGAAGAGCTATAATCCAAAAGGTCCAAAAAGTTTAGCCAAATCCGTGAAAGGAATCAGAGCTTTGCATGAGGGAGATACATTCCTTAATTTCTAATAATTTCTAATATTTTGTAACAGTAAATTTTAATAACACGATAAATCCGTATTTTCATGCCAGTACCGAAGTACTGGCTACTGGGCTGGTGATACCCTTGGGGACTTATAGTCCACCAACAGAGGCATCGACCCAGTGGTAGTGATAACTTGTACAAAAAATCTGTACAAATTCTTATTTGTACAACATTACAACTTGTAAACAACATGTTATATAATTAATTACAAGGACTTGAATCCATCTGAGGACAAAATATACATGTTTTAGAGCAAAAAAACAGACAATTCATTGTTGGGCTATAATTAAAACGAATTAAATGTAAACATACATTATATATATGTTATAATAATAAATAAAGTTATTATGAATATATACATGATATATATATATATATATATACAACTCGTCTAAACATCAACCCAACAATGTTAGATCTGTAAATTTGCTTTCGCGCAATTCGCCGGGATTCGAACCCATGCTACTGTGATATCGTGACACCAAATCGCCTGCACTGCAGCCGTCCCGCTAGACCACACGACCACCTGGGCTCTCATAAAAAGAGCTTTCGGTGGGCATCATTGATGGCGATCCGATGGATACATCTGTTGTAGGGTTGTCACTGACTCAGACGTACTTATGTATATATGTAATATAATTATTTTCTGTGACTGCATATTACATTAATTTGTAGGATCCTTTACTATAGATAATTTAGCTGATCTGTACCAATAACATCTTCATGCCTTATATATCATGTACTGTAGTACGCCGCTAGATTAAAACTGACCTGGAAAGGTAACATACGGCCAGCGAAAGCTCTTTTATGAGCGCCCAGGTGGTCGTGTGGTCTAGCGGGACGGCTGCAGTGCAGGCGATTTGGTGTCACGATATCACAGTAGCATGGGTTCGAATCCCGGCGAGGTAAGAACCAAAAATTTGTGAAAGCAAATTTACAGATCTAACATTGTTGGGTTGATGTTTAGACGAGTTGTATATATATATATCGAATTGTTAAAAGTCTTGAGTATAGATAAATGTATCTAAATAAAAAAGTCCAACATTTCCGGATAGTGCATATATTATTTAATATTCACTAGTACTTTCATGTTTTACAACAATCTTCAGGTGAAAGGCGAATATATTCATAATAATGTTATGTATCATCACAACGTGGTTGAATCTGCAAATTGGTGATCCAATGCATCTATCGCTTGTAAAGTTGTCACATTATTGAGACGTTTATATAGGTATATATATATATTAAACGAATGTTCGAATCTTCGTTGATAATATATAAAAAAAATTGTAAGAATTTTCGCTACGAATCTTCGTTGATAATATATAAAAAAAAATTGTAAGAATTTTCGCTACTCCAACCTTTTTCCAAAAAAAATCGTAGCAATTGTTGTTGATATGATTTTCTCCATAATCTGAGGATTTAACTGTTTCACAAAACAAAAAACTGTTATATTATTATTGGCAATTAGTCCAAATATATTCACATTAAGGTACGATAAGTAATGTTGTTAGCCCCCTTTTTTTCTTATTTTGTTTTGGAAGACTACTTATCACGTTTAGATATACACTAAGGTTTGAAGTTTGTTTGGATGAATTTTAAAACCATTAATTTCAGGAAATGGGCGGGGTGAGGGGATTAAAATGCAAAATAGAAAAATTTACGCTTTTTGGCAATCGTTTCTTAAAAATAAAAAGCGTGCGCCTTCGTGACCCAGAGAAAATTTTGGCGATTTAGACAGCAAAAACAGTTCTCATGATATTGGAATAAAAGAGTCCCTGTGTCACGTTGGCACAGGCAGCAAAAACTAAAAATTAGTTGTACTAAACACCGTAAAGTGCATAATAATTACAATATTTGAATAATAACCGAAAGTTTACCCCTCTCACCTCATCCAGTTGCAGTAATCAATTGTTTTTAAGTTTATCTAAACAAACTTCAAACTTCAGGGAATATTTTAACATAATAGATAGGTTTCCAAAACAGAATTTGAAAAACAAGAAAAAAAAAGGGGGAAAGTGGTCTTATCGTTCCTTGTCATGCTTTGCTTTGAAGACAAAAATTTGAAATGATGAAAATACGAATGATGAAATTTTAAAATCTGTAATTACCTACGCCATAATTTTGCATCCTTGTTTCACTATGTCGTTTACCTTTACACACTTATTTATATAACAAACGGGTGCATTGCCGATATCGATTATTCGTTATGAATACCTTCCGGATAAATTTCCGTAAATCATTTTTTGAAGGTTGGGTATCACGTTTAAAAAGTAAAAACAGAAAAATACTGAACTCCGAGAAAAAATGAGAAAGGAAAGTCCCAAATCAAAGTGCACAATTAAAAGTTCAAACACATCAAACGAATGGATAACAACTGCCATATTCCTTACCTAATATATATATATATATTAAATGACTGAATAAATAGTCAACGATAAATCAACGATGGATCATATAAACATGATGCAGTACACTACACAATATAATATATAACAAGTCTAAAAGGGTACAACATCACCAAAACACAATAAAACGAGCAATATGTTAGATATTTTGGATAACAGATATCCTTCCTCGGTAATTGCACGATGACAAATGAATCATGTCAATTCAAATTAAGTCACAATCAAAATCTTGAATTTATACAATTTAAGCGAACGCTGGAAAAATTTTAAAATTTCCAAACACGGCGCTCAGACTACAAAGCTTTGCCAAAATAAAAATAGTTATTTAGGATGTGAACTGGCACAACTGTGTGGAAATACAGTCCCAATAAACAGTCCTGATCGATCTAAGCTGGTATAAGATTTAAAATATGACAACGGTAGAGCAATTGTAACAGAGACTGCGTATTTAAACATCCCCAAAAATTTAGTAATTTAATGATAAGTAAATGAGTAATTAATTTTTACTTAGGTTAAGTAATAGAACGTGGCTGCGGATTTACACATCCCTGCCAACTGTAATTAAAACAAGTATAATTCAAAAATTCCAGGACGGAAGCCGGAGTTACTGGCCACAAGTGATGACAGGAAATTAGTGATGGTAGGGAACATGAGTGGCTCTTCTATGTTTTTTCATTAATGCCCTCTGGGGAAACTGTCCTGAGCTTTCTTATCCAAAAACTTTCCAAAGCAAGTCTTGCGGCCTTTGACTAATCCTCGTTGTGATCTATGATGGTGATGGTAAGTTTTTTAAGATCAGCTTGGGCGTGCCCATGTGATCTTAAATGACGACTTACGGGAAGGTCGGGCTTGCAGGTGTAGTCACTACGATGACCATTCCTGCGTTTGTTAAATGGCTGTTCTAAATATATGGAAAGCTAAGTAGAATCCATATGCTTCTAACATATAAGGAATTTATTAAAAGATAATAACGGTTTCAATTCATCACTTTTACTAGTACTTCCACTGCTTTCACAGATCTTCAGATAATGTGTCTTGTAATATAAGTATAAAATAAACAATTGATTGACGTTAACAATAGTATGACATTAAAACATTCAAGGAAGACTAATAATGCCATTTTAAGTCTTTAAAATGTTACTTTTAAATTCAAAATATTATTTGTCATTTAATTCCGGATTGAGAATAATTATTGTTTATGAATAATTCTTCTTTCTTCCTCCGGAAAAAAACATTTTGACGACTATTATTATTTAGTACGTAATATATATATATATATGATAATTGTAAATAAAAAAAAAACTCAATTACAAACGAAAGCGAACCGACGCCTTATGATGAAAAACATAAAATGTAGAGAGTCTTATAACAACAACACTTTAGGGACTGCTGCAGAAATATATTGATCGACATGTTTCGGTGTTAGGGCCACACAACCTATACAGTCTATACACAGCCTGGCCTGACAACTTATTGTATTATTCTTTCCACGTTGCATGTTGGCAGAATAATTTAAACAAACATTTTCACAACAAAAATATTTTATTTTAATGTCTTTTTATAGTTTATTTACATACTTACAATGAACTTTCACTTTCACTTTCAGTTGCTATTAATAACGTTACTTATCTTTGTGACATTGTGACGTTAAAATTTTAACAACCCGATTTTGTACTTCAGCATGATTTTATGTATTGTTTTTATCCTGATGACGGTGCCCTAGGCACCGAAACATGTCGATCAATAAATTTCTGCAACAGTCCCTAAAGTGTTTTTGTTATAAGACTCTCTACTTAAAAATAAATATTCAACGAATGCTTAAGGTCATAAATTATAACCGGAAATAATTGTACGTCGTTCAATGAATAAACTGGAGATTGGAAATGTTAAAATGACAACAATTTTCGCTTCTTCCATCTGTTTAAAAAATGATTCCCAGTGATTTTGTACTTTGGTTGTGGTTGACATGACTTCTCCATAATCTGAGGATTCAACTGTTTTACGTTTTACAAATCAACCGACACTCATTACAACTTTCGAATAATTGTCGATTCGTTGGTAATCATTCAATATATTTACATTTAAATATTAAAATTCCGATGCTTTAATGATAAAAATTAGAAATTATCAAAATCAGAAACTTTTTAAGATGATTTTTTAAAATCTGTATTTACCTACGCCATAAGTTTGCATCCTTGTTTCACTATGTTTTTTTACCTTTATACACTTATTTATTTAACAAACGGGTGCATTGCCGATATCGACTTTTTGTTACATTCATGTTTACATTCATGATAAGCAATGACTCATCACAATATTTCACTTAAATTTTCGCTATTAACTTCTTTTAGGTTAAGTATCACGTTTAAAAAACAAAAAAAATTGTATAATTGTAAATATAAAAAGTAAAAACACAAAACTACTGAACTCAGAGGAAAATTCAAAAAGGAAAGTCAAAAATTAAAACCAATAGTCAACGAATGCATAAGGCAAAAAAAGTGTTCAATAAAAAAAATCAAAAATAGAAACGGGGACTGTGTCAAAGGGGAAAACCCCGACTATAGCAGAAAAGAGCTGAAGGCCACGAAATTAGTGTTCAACACAGTGAGGAAATCCCGCACACGGAGAAGGGCTTCAGCTGGCCCTTTAACAAAACTATGTAATAGTTCGCTAAATATATATTTATTTGTTATGACAAAACCAATGTTGATTCAACGGCATGAAAAATACAATAATTATAATAATCGGGTTATGTAAATGATATCATTGATATTTCAAACAATTGATTATTCATGTTTTTCAGCCAATCGACAACATTATCGATAACACATAACATTTATTTTGTTGAATGTTTATTAAGTATATATTGAGTACATATCGATAATACATCAACCGCTTGTTTATGAAATGCAATAGACCTATTTTATAAATCCCAGGAAGGTCTTGCAAAATGTATCTAAATGTATATGAATGTCATTGTTTTAAAGCAAAATAGAAAGCAAACAAATGAAGTAAATAAAATTGAGAATGAAAATGGGGAGTGTGCCAAAGAGACAACAACCCGACCATATAGCAGACAACAGCCGAAGGGCATCAATGGGTCTTCAATGCAGCGAGAAACTCCCGCACCCGGAAGTGTCCTTCAACCGGCCCCTAAACGAATATGTATACTGGTTCAGTGATAATGGACGTCATTCTAAACTCCAAACTATACACAATACACTTAAATTAAAAATGATATAGGCTCCTGACTTGGAACAGGCGCAAACATGAGGTTTAACCTGTTTTTTGAGATCTCAATCTTGCCCTATACCTCTAGTCAATGTAGAAAAAACAAAAGTATGTTACATCGTTACCTTGATGTTATGAGTACGAAATTGATATTCAAGTAAGTTGACATTTTATGTGCTCAGATTTGAACGAACCAAACATCCGATATTCGGCATCGGTCTTGCTATTTATATGATCATCTAATAATTTAGTAAAAGTATGATATCACAATCTTTTTTGACATGCTATCAAGATTGCCATATGTATATATATATACATTGTCAACCAAATGTGTGTACAACATTATGGATATAAGAATGTTTTAATACCAATGATTCAACTCTCAATTCAACGTAACAATATGAAAAGAAAACCATTACAGGTCAAAGTATGACCTTCAACACGGAGCCTTGGCTCACACCAAACAGAAAGCTACAAAGAGCTACAAAAATAACTAGTGTAAAACCATTCAAACAGGAGAACTAACGATATAATCTATATAAAAAAAAGAAACAAGAAACACTTATAAACCACATCATCAAATGACAACTACTGAAATCAGGGTCTTGACTGAGGACAGACATACGGCTATTGAATGAGCATAATGCAATGCTTCGAACATTACAAATGGTTTGTTTTTGTCATAAGATTACAGTCTCATTAAACATGTTAAAATAATAGTTAACCCCTAATTGACATATTGCAGTAAAATGTATAGGTCGGAATACTTTTTCCTCGACAAACTTTTAAAAATCCATTGCAAAATATACATTAGATACACTTTTTGGGGCTTTGTTTTATTCAAACAAAGGTTGGGATTCGCTTTCTTATTATACTGTGTTAAACAAAAGAATAACGAACATTTATTGATTTATCAAAAAGAAGTATGATTATACTTGATTGTTTATCAGGGTAAAACTATATGTTATAAAGATTGTTATTATAATTAAGACTTGCACTAAAAACCATTTACCTTTTATTTACAATTTCTATATCCTTTCCCAATAGAATTGGGACATATAGGGGTAACGCATATTGTTCGCCTGTCATATTTTTGGTTTTGAAATGATAACAAGAGAACCGCTTCTGTAACTTACAGAATAGTTTCGACCACTAATCACAGTTTGCGTTGGATTTTGTGTGTTGTTTTATTGATGAAATTTCAGAGTTCTTGATTATTAAAATGTTTAGTTTCCGCATAATAAACATGATAAATAGAGAACTAACTTTTAAAAAATATTTAAAAAGAATCTTTTTGACCAATTGAGACAGGGTTATTTCTTTTCGCCATTTAAACTTTGATTGTTTCCGAGTTAAGCCATTTGATTGATGGTTAACTCAATTTTAGTTTGGTTTGTACATAGTACAAGGAGAATCTTTTACTTACTTGAAACGTACTGGACTTTGTGCATTATCGCTTGATGATTGTTGAAAAAAATCAATTGTGTGGCTGTTGAATTATAAACTGAGAACCCCTTTTTAGGGATTATCTGAGTATTACTGGCAGTGTTTTATCATTTAGCATTGGTCAAGTTCGATTTCTCATAAACAAATTTCGTGCTTTCAGTAAAATAATTGCAAAATAAACCTAATGGAATTAAATGACCTTTAAATGGAAAACCACGAAGTACAGATTCAATTTGAAGTTTGTCATTTTAACTTTTACCTCACAAAAGTGTAGGTTTTTACCATTAGAAAAAACCCCAGAATGATTGATTTCTGGAACAAACATATGATTTACGTCGTTTACAATTTTACCACAACAGTTTATGGTGTAAGCATGTTACAGATATTGAACATGGTTTCCAGATATTCAAAGCATAAATTTTAAATGAAGGAATACGACCACTTAAAATAGTGTTTTACTATAATCGTCATTGTTTCTTTTTCCAGTCAAGAGTTATGGTACTTAATTTTTGTATAAATAAAAAGAAAGTGGTTTTCGGATAAAATTGGTGGAATCTAACGGAAGGTTTATTGCTCGATTGGTTATTTCATGTGTTTAGTTCTAACAAATCATTTGATAAACACATTTCCTTACTCGATTTAAATGATTGTTATTCATAATTGAAGGTGCAAGATCATAACATAAATTTTGTAAAAAGCTGGGAAATTTCAGTTATACTCCACTTGACACAATCTATATTTTCCTTTTTTTTTTACAGCACTATTATTCAAGGATCCCTTATCATTCAGAAAGTTTATATTATGGGTATTACATTGTATTTTTCACTTTTGTTTTGTTGTTGTCTTTTGACTGCTGTACCCATATTTTGACTATTTTATTAATTTTGTCTGTTTAGTTCACGCATCATTTTAAATATAACGGAATTTGATTAGACTGTCAACTAATTGAGAGGTTTAGCGCTAAAAAACAGGTGTAATTCACCATTTTCTACATTTGAACATGCCTGTACCAAGTCAGGAAAATGACAGTTATTGTCAATTCGTTTTTATGTGATTTGTCGTTTGATTTTGCTATGTGATTATGGACTTTCCGATTAGTTTTTCCTCTGAGTTCATTTTTTTTGTGATTTTACTTTTTGAATGAATATTTGAAATCTCCATGTAATCATCAATCATATTAATGGATACATTTCGGCTTAGCCAAACATGTTTTTCTACACATAGAAACAACTCAGCCTGGAACGAATACTTTATTTCACGGACTATAAATGTTGATACAAACATTGAAAAACTTGGTGAATTGTTTATCTCGCACTACATTGATCAATGAGTTATATTTTAAGAAATAACTCGTATTCTGGGTTAATCACAAACACGTAGCAGTCTATCATGTAATGTTAGTCATTTATTTGCGTCAAACGTTAATAAATAATTACATGTGCGAGGACATAAGTATGCCAACCTATTCAAGTATCTCAAACATATCAAACTGTTTTTTTTATCAAATGACTTTAGAACCATTTACTAGTATAAGATTATATTCGAAGTCATAAACAGTTTCCGACTCTAAAATTGTGTTTTTTAGTGTGATATCCTCTATTTTCATTTCCGAGAGAATAATTTATTTACCCATGACCAAAAACAATAGCATTAACGAGATATAGACATAAATATTTTTTTGAAAACGAAACCTTGCTATAATTCAGAGAACAATTGAAGGTCTTTCCATTGAAAACAATGTGTTTTAATATGAAAGTTGTAAAATTAAGTTTAAAATGTCATTTCAATCGTCAACTGATAGGTTATTGTACGCTGATTCCAGAAATATATGGTTTCTATACAATATTTGTTTTAATAAGGGAGATAATTTGTTACTTCCGGTTTGAAAAATGTTACTTCCGATAATATTTGAATATTTAATTGACACTGATTCCAAAATGATCTGGTTCTATATACTTTTTTATTAATAAAGTACAAAAAAAAGCTACTTCCGGCTTACACAAGGTCACTTCCGGTTGTTTTTTTCAAGGTTAAATGGTTTGATACCTTTTGCCAAAAGTCTCATGGCTATATCTTGTATACATATGAGCTGAAAGCAAAGGTCAAAAACTAGAACGTCATATGAATCTATGACCTTGAGATCAATTTCAAGGTCATAAACCAAGGACCTCAAATCAAAAGACCATAGGTTTAATAATATTTGGTTAATCAGTTATATCACCATACGAGTATTTTTAAATACAAGAGGGGAGAAAACTCACTTTTACGTTTAACGTACCCTTGCAATCAAAATTTATGTGTTACGACATGTCGAAACTAACAATTTATAAAAAATAATATGTCGATATCTTATACGGTTTATGGAAATTAGTGGAAATAAGCCAAATTGAAAAATTAGAATATGACCTTGACCTTTGACCTTGACCTAATTTTTATATTTTTGGACCAAGGACCTCAAATCAAAAGATCCTTGGTCTCTAGCACTTATGGTTTACAAGATAGAAATGCATATCACTTATATCAAATGCATAAGGGGAAATAACTCTCATATGGAGCGTTCATATCACTTCGGTCAAAATAGGACAAATCATGCGAAGGATATAACGAGAAATTTTGTAAAATAAATTTGTCATAATATTTTACGGTTGCGAAGGAGTTGCGCTAACAAGGAAAACAGTGTTTGGGGAGATAACTCCTACAAAGAAAAGTATTCGTTTACGCAGGGTAAATTTAAAAAGCGCATAAACTGTTCGATATCATATACCAAATATCTAAGCGACATATTGCGAAATAAATGTTTATCGCAAGAAGAAAATTAGGCGGAAGAAAAAAAAAAAAAAAAAAAAATAATCAGAAGAAAAACAATAGGTCTTTCCACAGAAAAGTGGAAAGACCTAATTAAAGAATATACATGTACATAAGAACATTTAAAAGTTTGGGTTCTCTCGGGTTTATCCTACGCTATTTGTACTTATCTATTTTGACTATGCATTTTGTAATTCTAAATAATTGTCTAAAAAACTAATCCGCTTTTTCTAACTATTTTTCTGAGGCACATATCAGTCTAATTGGTTAGATGTTTACGAGCCGTTGGTCAGGTTGCCAAGTAACTATTAAACTTTTGACGAATTCATTTTGTTGTTGTTTCTGGTAAACAAATGCATGTTACCTTGGCTTTTAATTTCTAAACCTTACTTTATTTTATTCTATCTTTTTTATTTTTGAAACAATTTCAACAGTGTCAAAACTCAGTCACACATATCAAAGTAAATAGACGCAATAACCTTTTTAGGCATTAAAAATGCATATATCCAAGGCAAAGCATAAAAAACTCCACGACCACATCTTAACTGTGACACAAAGATAAAGTCAACTAAGACCACCAACAGTTCAAGACTGGACTCCTATACGTTAACCCAGCAAAGAGGCAGCATGCCAAAGCAAAAGATGCCAAGGCAAAACAACCTTTGCTGAAAAATATGCATATCTCTTATGCAAACGTCCTTGTCAAATAGCAACCATAGTATCAAATCTGCATTGAAGACAACAAAATTTCTGCCACGTAATAATTTGCTCTATTCCCGATTCTTTTCCTGGTGTTGACATAAATATCAATAATGTGGTCATTTTTATAAATTTCCTGTTTCCCAAACCTTGAAATTTTTGAAAAACTAAAGATTGTCCTATTCCAGGCATAGATTACCTAAGACGTACTTGGCACAACTTTTTTGAACTTTCGATCCTCAATGCTTTTCAACTTTGTACTTGTTTGGCTTTATAAATATTTTGATATGAGCGTCACTGATGAGTCTTATGTAGACGAAACGCGCGTCTGGCGAACTTAATTATAATCCTGGTACCTTTGATAACTATTAACTACCTTGAAGATCTGAGGAGTTCAATTTATTTTACTGCTTTGCTTTTATATGACAAATTAACAGTTTTATTAATGTCTGATTAATTTACTGTTTCGCTAATGCCGGAGTGTGTTCGAATATTTGTTATCGTCATTGTCGTAAGCAGTAGTAAATACTTAATTCCTTTTCCACGACGAAAACATTCAGTTGTATCTATATGGTAAACATTAATGCCAAAATAATCGAATATTTTTAGATATAAAAAAAAAGAAGATGTGGAATGAATGTCAATGAGACAACTCTCCTCAAGAGGCCAAAACAGCACAAAAATTAACAAATATAAGTCATCGTATGGCCTTCAATAATGTACAAAAACCCATACCGCATAGTCAGCTTTAAAAGGATAGGGTTGCTACGGATGATTCCGACAACAACTGTAGGCGTGTTATACACTATTGTAAAGATAAATCAATTTAGATTTACGATTTAACATGTTTTAGGGGAGTTGACAGCCTAGAAAGCGGCATTTAGCGGAATTTCGTCACCACTTGACATTTTTTTTAAATGCAAGTTAAGTTTGTGTTAGTTTAAGGTATATAGGAAAAAAACCTTCTGAGACAAGTGCCTGTGGTCCATACTGTTTATCTGTTGAATCAGAAGTTTCTCGAGCAAATCAGATGATTAATTAAAGGATCAAATAATGAATCGAGTCAATGCGTGGTCGTTTATAGTACGAGTTCCTTCGGATTCTGTTTACAAAAAAATAGATAATTTCCAAAGGATTTTTTTTTTACTGTAGATGAAGTTAAAATTGTATGTCCAGTTAAACAAAAGATAAAACAAATTAACTTTGAACACTTGAATCTTACGAAGTGATGAATAAACTTAAGAAAAGCTTTTGGTTGTACACAATATGATTACAATGCAACTAAGGAATTGAAACAATTAAATTGATTAAACATTTTTTTAATATGAACTCAAACAAATAACCAATAAATGATGTGACTACTTTAAAACAACATGAACAATGCCCTTTACATCCAGAAACACAGATAAAAATGATATGGAAAATTTACTTTGTATGCAATGTTAACCATGTGCACTTAAAGCAGTTTTCAGTTATATTTTTACAAACAATACATAATATGTCAAATATCTCCTGTTCGTAATTAATTTTCCACCAATTATTATTTTCCAATTATATGATCACGTGAAACCCTCAAGGTATAATTGCTGTACGTCTTAATCTCAGCTAGGAACGTAATATTCCATCTTGTTACGCATCTGTTCATCGTGAAGATGTTTTTTGCATTCTTCCTCTTCATTGGAATATGTGTTGTCTACAAGATTTCTGCTCCCACTGTAATAATATAACACAAAATGATATTATCACTTTGGAATGAGACTGTTTGGGAACAAGTTATTAAATGTGTAATTAAGAATAGAAACTTGATGAGGGGAATGTTCGGAAGAGCAGAAAACAGACAAGAATAAATCTCGCACATGAATGAGGCTTCAGCCGTCCTCTAAATAATAATCTATACTATATCAACGCCAAACTAAACTCCCAAATATATATATATATACAAATGAATAAAAAAAAGTTAAAAAAATCCAAAACAATAAAGGTAAGAAACTCCTAACTTTCGATAGAATAAACAGGTGTCTTATAAATCGCAACTCTCTACTATACTTCTAGCTAATATGAAAATAAATGGAAAAAAACCTGTATACCTTACCGCCGAATTATTTTCATAAACCTTATATTATTTTATATGGCGGCCTTTTGTTGAAGGTTATGGTTAATTTTTGAAATTGTTTAACATCTCACAGCGGTACAACACTGCCGCCTTTATTTATCCACTCCTTATTTTATTGATTTTGTATTTACATTGTATCATAGGTCATTGGAGCTCCTATTAATACACAACATGTCTGTCTAAATACCAACTTATCTAATTCAGATTCATTATTGTATATAATGTACTGAAGTATTATTACGAAGTCTATTTTTGGTGGTAGAGGTATTTCATGTGTATTTCTACATATTTTGCACCAAGCTCTGTCAACTGCTAGTAGTATTTCAGCGTGTCTTGAGGAGTTGTACATACTAGTTATAGCAAAAATGCACATACATTTGTAACTGTGTCTAGATATTTTTAGAAAATACTTTGTAACAAACATTTTGATTGGTTGACAAAAGAACAAAACTTACGTATTGAATTGAAAACCAACGCGTTGGTTTTTCATACCGTATGGATAACGAATCAACGCGTTGAAAGTGAAGACCAACACGGTAATATTGATAACCAACTCGTTAGAAGTAACATCAACGCGTTGATAATAAAAAAAACCAAGCGTTGATAGTACTAACCGACGCGTTGAAAGTAAAGACCAATGCGTTGAAAGTAAAACCAACGCGTTGAAAGTAAAACCAACGCGTTGAAAGTAAAACCAACGCGTTGAAAGTAGAAACAAAAGCGTTGAAAGTAAAAACCAACGCTTTTTAAATTTCAGACGGTATTTTTATACCGCCAATGACACGAACGGCCACTCATAAAAAACTTACACTTCATCACTTGAATACAGTATTTTAAAGACACGTATGCTGACGATTTCAGAGAACGTAAGTGTTTCTTTAATAATGTATTTTGTAGTAAAAAGCTATTGTGAAACAAATCACGTAAAACATAAATATAAAAAAAGTACTGTGGAAGTGCTTTTATTCCTGAGGTACCTATTTTTCGTGGTTTTCGTGGAAGACTTTATCTACGAATTAAAGTATCCAATGAAATAAAACAACCATTGTCCAAATCAAGACATGAAAAGATCCCCATCAATAGGTTTGACTACTGCTATGATCTATAGAGAATATATCGAATAACTCCAAATCTGAGAATGCTTTAATAGCAGTCACAGACCTACAACCGCATGTAGGATTATCTTTAATAACCTAAATGGTACAACTTTTGCTCTTTTTATTCATATCAAAACATATTTTTGATTGATGAAAGTAAGATATCCTGTATAGATATGATAGTATGCTAAAGTGGTCATTTTATATCCTCACTAGAACACACCCGCGATATTGCGGGTCCGTGACTGAATTAAAGTATATAACTATGCGTATGCCTTATTTTACTATTTTAATTGTCATCTGATGCACAGTTTTCTCTGCTTTCAAAATCTTTCTGTTTGAACCCGTCGACCTGGAACTTATCAATTATTGATAATATTAATAATTTGGAAAACAAAAGAGCCTGGAATAGAGTATTTTTTACTAAACAGTATACAGAAATATTCTAAATACAACGTTTGATGGTGTGCCTGTCAAATGCGGAACGTACAGATAAGGTAATAGGTAACATGTGAATATACTATTGGTACCGGTGTCGGACTCGATCCGGAACTTCTTAATTATTGGCAATATTAATTACGTGGAAAACAAAGGGACCTGGAGTGGTGTAATTTTTAATCAACACCATTGTACTATATTAGTTGTATATAAAGTTGAATTCTTTGATTCATCGTTTTGACGTGATGACGGCTGACAAATTGGACCTCGTAATTTTAGTATTATAGATAGTTTTCGTACATATGGGAAATAATAATTTCATGCTGGGCTTGATTTTGATGAAAATTATTTGACAATTCGAGATACGTTTATAGCATTTGTTTATGTTACTGTATTCTTTAGGTGACATGTTTATGACCTAATTCACACCTTTAATGGTCTTTACTCTGTTGATCACTTAATCATGGGTGGATAAGTATTATCACTACGATTTACACGGGTCAATGTATACTTTGCAATTTCCTTCAACTATTTGTAACCTTCATTCCTAAAGGCTTTATTATTTTTATTTTTGAAAACTAAAATCCACGAATAGAAAAAAAACCACGAACATTTGAATATACATATAAACCACGAAAATTGATACCAATGAATTAAAGTACTTTTACAGTATTCGACTTACAGTTGTTTAAAATCGACAGGCTGAAGGACCTGTAAATTTTTAATCTCAAAGTCATCAAACGTGTCACAGTGTTTAGAATATAATAAATAAATAAAACAAACATTTGTTGAGATTCAGATGATTTGAATGCCGGTAGAATGCCAATTGAGAGTCCATTTGGGAAGATTTGAGAACGGGTGATTACTGAAGTCTGAGAAAAGAAAAGCATGCTTAAGAGTAGTATGCATGAGTACTCTCTCCTGGCCAGTCCGATCTTGGTTTTTGAAATATTGTTATAAACATAATGTACTTGTACTATTTTATAAAGTATAATTCAGGTATTGCAATACATGACCATATAATTTATTGCCTTAAAAAAATGTATAACTATAATAATTAAGATTTAAGATATTGGATTAATGCAAAAAAAAAAGACTAGAGAGCAAACGAAGAAAAATTATAGCAACTATAGATCAAATAAGACTTATACTAACGAAAACAACTGAATTACAGGCACTAAATGTTTAAACAACCTATAAGTTGAATGTCTGTGAACAACATTAACTAATTCAACACTTATAACATGTATTAGGTTTCACGTCTGTAAATATAGACAATAGAAATTTCTCTTTGGAACTCCTGATACATCTTTAACTATGCTATTTTTACTATGAAAATTTGTACAAAATTATTTCCTAGAATGGAAAGCTAATATGGAATACTGTTTTTTTGAAAGGTCAAAATATTTGTCTGTAAAGCATATTTTCAGCATTTATATGTCCCGCAGTATAAGAGTTTGAACAAAAAATTCTGTACAGCCCTTCCCTTCACTGCTTCTTCAGTATTACATTAAGCCGCTATCCATATGTATTTATATATACTGGTAACCTTTCATAGTTATGTCTATCTGAACGAAATGCAACATAAAGATCATATTTGGAAACCAGAAGGTGAACAAAACAAAATATCTACGAATACTGCACATCTCCTCAAAGTAGGCATGGTTTGTGAAACTGCTAAATTTACAAAGTTTAACCTATTTATGTTAAAACAATGATATAAAACGAGGCTGCAATACTGTACAACACGAGAGGGGATGTAATCTACAAGTATGTGAATATTTACAATTCCTCATCTTCATGGATTGTTCGCCGAAGAAAGCTCGCTTCTGATGACGTTTTGCACGTTTTGAAAGTTTCTCCACTTGAAGTTGAGTCAGCACCTACAATATGAAGAGTTATTTGTAATTCTAAACATACCAAATGCCTGAATGACTAATTCTATGTTTGTCTTTCATTTTTGCAAATATGCTTTGTCTATATATGACTTTTGGTATTAATTTGATACAAATGACGTAGCGTTACTTACACATCCCGTTATTGTGCTATTGTAAAAAAGAATGTTTATTCTAGCTTGTCTTTTACTTTTACTAAATTGTGCTTTGATTGCATATGATGTTTTACGTTTCTTTGATACAAATATGACGTGGCTCTGAACTTATAAATTCCGTCATTGTGATTGTATTATGGTAAATTTGTATAATCCTGTCTTTACTTTTTGCTAAAAAAACTTGGTTTATATGTCATTTTATGCTTCTTTGTTACAAATTTGTTTGTTTTTATAGTGAATAGGATTATAGCATAATGTTGACTGCTGGAATGCTATTTTTTACCCTTTTCACCTTTAATATAAAAAAGAAGATGTGGTATGATTGCCAATGAGACAACTATCCACAAAAGACCAAAATGACACAAGCATTAACAATTATAGGTCACTGTATGGCCTTCAACAATGAGCAAAGCCGATACCGCATATAGTCAGCTATAAAAGGCTACGATAAGACAATGTAAAACAATGTCTGTTTGGTTTTTCCACACCTCGTTGTCAATATAATGGAATATGATGCGACTGTCACACAAGTGAGAGGTAGCTTTAAAACAAGGTTTTATCCGCTGTTTTCTACATAAGCAAATGTCTGTACCATGTCGGGACTATGACAGTTGTTATCCATTCCTTTGATGTGTTTTAGCTTTGCTATTTGATTAAGGAAATTCCTTTTTGAATGTTCTTTTGAGTTCAGTATATTTGTGATTTTACTTTTCACATTCCTAAGCCTTAATTGGAGTAGGCTGTGATGTCCTTTTGATATAGCGCTTTTCAAATATTCATACAGATAAACATTATTTGTGGTTTCCATCTGATGCAGATTGATCCAGAAAGTCATTATGGTGCGAACTTTAAATAATACTACTTGTTATAAGAAACATGGTATAAAAACCGTTTACCGCAAACGAGCATAGTCGCTTCCGTGCATTTATAAACTATCCTTACTTTGAATTCAGTAGTATGTTTGATAGTCCAGTCAATCTAAAATTTAACCTCAAACTAATTGCAACAGAAAAGGTATTAGTTTTAATCTATAGCATTATGCCCTTTATATACACATAAAAAGTCCCATAAAATCTAACTCGAGGAAAACTCAAAATCAGCATTTTTAATTTCTTATGAAAATTATCATTGGAAGAAGAGATAACTCTTGCAAAAAGGAGTCTTTTTTGGTCAGTTTTTGGTTGTTTGTCTTGAAATTTATGTAAAGTATGATACTTTGATGGGTTATAAGTTTGTATTTGACTAAATTATATAATCTTCTGCTAATGAAATGTATAAAACCGAAGTGTTATGGGTAGTTTTATTTTTTTCGTGCATTTTTCATGAAAGATATTGCATTTCGAGGCTTTGTGACCATTTAGAAAAAATAATGTTATTTATTGTTTATATATGTATATGATATTTTTTCAGCAACTTATTTATCTAAAGAAACTTTAAACCACAAACAGAAGAACACATACTTAATTATGTTGATTAAAGTTGAGATTTTGTACCTTGACATGTTGAAAAATTCAATAAATGATAAAAGATATGAAACTACCTTTAGAGTTGTTTGTTATACTCTAAATACCGCTTAAAATCAAGAATCAATACATTCTGGTGAATTGAAGCGGTAAATTAATAATTTTGTATCAATTTGTATTGATATTTCTGCCTTTTTTGCAAGAGTTATCTCCCTTTTCAATGCAAATTTCCATAGGAATTTTAAAAAAGTGATTTTGTTAGTCTTCCTCAAGTTAGATTTTGTGGGACTTTTTCTGTGTATATGTGGGGTTTAATGCTAAATATAAAAACTTTTAAATCTTCTGTTGCAATTACTTTTGGGTTAAGATAAAATGTATGCTAGATAGACTGGACTATGATAGTAATAAGCTAAAAAACGATTATCATAATCATTTCACTTTGTTGTGTATATAGACGAAGATTAATGACATTTTTATAATATGGTCACTTTACTTGAAGTACAAATTTCGTTCGTAATTGTATAAAAGATTTATATGGAAATTCAGATACCCGATTTGCAAAGTAAACATATTGATTTTTTCTATAAGAAATCATATACCTATCAAATTGATATTGAATTTAGATTTGTGCTTTGTTATAATTTTTCATCCTGTTTCAGTAAAAATAGTGAATAATAAAGTTTCTATGACTAGTCATTCAAATCCATAATAAACAAGTAAAAGGTACTAACATGAATAAAAAGCAGTTAAACAATCTTAAATGTCAATTGTTTATTAACAAACCATGCATGAGACAGTAACAAAAAGACAATTCATACGCTTATTTTAAAAGAGCAAACAAAACATTAAAAACTGATTTTGTACATCCAATTGTTTTAAGCTATGTAGGTTGTCAGATTGGAGTTTCATTAATCTCTCCCTTTATTCACAAACAAAATGACTAACGTGATAGAAACCAAAAAACGCTAAAAGAAAAAGATATTGCTTTAATGAAACATAAAGAAGGTTTGTTATGATTGATAATTATATAATTAAAATGTATCTTCCAGAGCCTAACGTGATTCCGTGTAGGGAACTATTGAACAACATATAAAGTTTATCAATGAACAACGACATATATTATATTGTTCTTTATAATATATTTCGTTCAAAAAAACTGAAAAACAAGCCCAAAAAAAACCCCAACAATCTGAATAATACGAACAACAAGTCACAAACATAACCTTACTAAAGGCACACAACAATAACCACTTAATTGCAAACAAATAATTTGGGAAAGGTTCATAAATAGGAAAGGAGGGTTCAACATGTTTGTCAGCGTTCAGCATGATTGTGCTAATGAAATGTATAAAACCGAAGTGTTATGGGTAGTTTTATTTTTTTCGTGCATTTTTCATGAAAGATATTGCATTTCGAAGCTTTGTGACCATTTAGAAAAAATAATGTGAAATATTGTTTATATATGTATATGATATTTTTTCAGCAACTTATTTATCTAAAGAAACTTTAAACCACAAACAGAAGAACACATACTTAATTATGTTGATTAAAGTTGAGATTTTTTACCTTGACATGTTGAAAAATTCAATAAATGATAAAAGATATGAAACTACCTTTAGAGTTGTTTGTTATACTCTAAATACCGCTTAAAATCAAGAATCAATACATTCTGGTGAATTGAAGCGGTAAAGTAATAATTTTGTATCAATTTGTATTGATATTTCTGCCTTTTTTGCAAGAGTTATCTCCCTTTTCAATGCAAATTTCCATAGGAATTTTAAAAAAGTGATTTTGTTAGTCTTCCTCAAGTTAGATTTTGTGGGACTTTTTCTGTGTATATGTGGGGTTTAATGCTAAATATCAAAACTTTAAAATCTTCTGTTGCAATTACTTTCGGGTTAAGATAAAATGTATGCTAGATAGACTGGACTATGATAGTAATAAGCTAATAAACGATTATCATAATCATTTCACTTTGTTGTGTATATAGACGAAGATTAATGACATTTTTATAATATGGTCACTTTACTTGAAGTACAAATTTCGTTCGTAATTGTATGAAAGATTTATATGGAAATTCAGATACCCGATTTGCAAAGTAAACATATTGATTTTTTCTATAAGAAATCATATACCTATCAAATTGATATTGAATTTAGATTTGTGCTTTGTTATAATTTTTCATCCTGTTTCAGTAAAAATAGTGAATAATAAAGTTTCTATGACTAGTCATTCAAATCCATAATAAACAAGTAAAAGGTACTAACATGAATAAAAAGCAGTTAAACAATCTTAAATGTCAATTGTTTATTAACAAACCATGCATGAGACAGTAACAAAAAGACAATTCATACGCTTATTTTAAAAGAGCAAACAAAACATTAAAAACTGATTTTGTACATCCAATTGTTTTAAGCTATGTAGGTTGTCAGATTGGAGTTTCATTAATCTCTCCCTTTATTCACAAACAAAATGACTAACGTGATAGAAACCACAAAACGCTAAAAGAAAAAGATATTGCTTTAATGAAACATAAAGAAGGTTTGTTATGATTGATAATTATATAATTAAAATGTATCTTCCAGAGCCTAACGTGATTCCGTGTAGGGAACTATTGAACAACATATAAAGTTTATCAATGAACAACGACATATATTATATTGTTCTTTATAATATATTTCGTTCAAAAAAACTGAAAAACAAGCCCAAAAAAAACCCCAACAATCTGAATAATACGAACAACAAGTCACAAACATAACCTTACTAAAGGCACACAACAATAACCACTTAATTGCAAACAAATAATTTGGGAAAGGTTCATAAATAGGAAAGGAGGGTTCAACATGTTTGTCAGCGTTCAGCATGATTGTGAGTTTCATTTCAACTAAAGTTTAAAGGTGGTAAAACATCAAAATACAAAATACAACAAATAACCGTACAAATCAGTTGACAAGGGCTTGTCAATAACTCAAACGAAAACAATTATATAAAAAACACAGAAAAGTATTGGTCTACCAGTTTTCCTAAACAAAAATATCAATCTAACGTAAAAATAACAATACATGTAATTGAAACCATGACTGTGTAATCCACTTTCATCGGAAAATATGATCATAAACTAAAGTTAATAACTACAAAGCAATACAATAGTTAAGTAGATAATCATTTAAACAGTTCAAATCAAATGATATTACCGACTAATACAGTTTAAAAAAAGATTTTAACTTAATCTGAGGAAGAAGAGCAAAATAAATTTAGAATTAAACGGGGCATCCAATATATGTATTTTTTTTGGTTATTAGAATCGCATTATGGCAAGTAATGTTTAGAAATCAATACTAAACTTACCTGTCCATCCCTAATTTGTTTTGTAAGCCTTTAATACACAACTTCCTTGGTTGATGGAGGGCTTAGCGCTAACAAACATATTTAACCCCGCCACATTCTTCATATGACTGTCGCAAATCAGGAGGATGAGGTTCAGTGTTTGTCATTGATTCATGTCTTTTATATCTGTTTTTTTGTAAATTGTGTTGTCTTAAATTATGCCGCGAGGCTTTCTCAATTGAGTTGTTTCGATATTTCATGTCGGGACTTTTTATAGCCGATCATACCGTTTTGATTTTTCTCAATGTTGAAGGCCGTACGGTTGCCTATAACTGATTACGTCTACTTCATTTGAACCTCGATGGATAATTGTCTCATCTTCAATTAAACCACATCACCTTATATCTATATGAAGTATCATGTTATGCGGCTTACCTCAAAATGACAATCATCCCATTTGTATGCAACCCTCCCTTTTATTTCTATTTGTTTAGGTATATTTAAAAAAATAACTCTGCCAATCAAGATCCTTAGGTATAATTGATAAGTTTGATCGATTAATACAAAATGCAAGCTTATCAGTTAGATATTACCTTATTGTAGATTTTTTTCATATTTACCGTGGCTTTTTCCAAGATTGTTTCTTTCAAACCTTGGATAACTTACTGTATTTGGTATGCACGAAACTAAAAAAAACAAAACAAAAAACATTTCATTATGGATGTGTTTTCCTTCATACTGTTCATTTTTTGCTTTCATGGTTTTTAACTTATAATTTTGTGATTTAGAAATTTGAATGCACCTTCATTTGTTGTCTTAATTGATCAATAATAACGTTGATTGGAATAGCACAAAAAAATCACTTTTGATTTAAAAGTAAGCTTATCAAAAGTATTTCAATTGTTTACCTGCTGGTATACTTCTATCAATATCCATTGGATTCAGCTGTTCTGACTGTGCTTCCATACTGAATGTGTCATGTATACATTTCTTCTTTTCTTTATCTACAAAAGAAAAAAATGTTTACATCCTATTAAAAATGATAAATACTATTTTGATTGTAATGCTTTATTGTGATGACATATTTATTTCTCACTAAAAACTTTTACTTGTACATTTTAATCCATACAATCAATCTTAAAGTTGTCGACTTGTATATTTTCAAATATATATTTGAATCAGATCAACATGATCAAGGGGCTTTAGAAAATATGACAGTTTTTTTTCTCGAATAGTCTCTTTTGATACAATAAGGAATGGTTTCACGAACTACACAATGAAAAGTAAAATCACAAAAGTACTGAACTCCGAGGTAACGGAAAGTCTCTAATAAAATGACAAAATCAAATAACAAAAAAACACATGATAGTCACTATTAACGAGTGAAATCTTACATAGCTGTGTATAAGTGTGTTTACTAGCAATCTCGTATACCTTTATAACTTAATATAAATAAAATTATATATTTACAAGCCGTAATATTTTGGAAACAACGTTCAAACCGATGATAAAAACCGCATTTTTTACGTGTGCATGTAGAACAAATTTCGTGATAAAGGGGTTTGTATACACCCAAAACATTTTTTTTTCTCAACAAAAACCCACAAAAATGAAAAGTGTATTTTAACAAAACGCATTTGACTAACAGGTTGAACAACTGATGTTCTGACTGCCATTTACAATTTCCAATGAAAATGATCGCGATTTGTATCTGAACTATTAGTTCAAGCAACGACGAGAAAGATAAACATATCAACGATAAATAACTGAATCGTTTCAATATTCTTCAAGTGCTTCGACGTGTGGACACGAAATTGCATTTAATTAAACATCCGTGTATATTTACAATTATCATCTTATTAGTATTACCTGATTTGAATTTCTTTTTCAAGAAGATGCATATAACAACTACAACTACACCTGCTACTGCTAAAAATCTAGACAGACAAAAATGTTTGATCAGTTTATATATTTTTGACTGGTATTATAGGTAAGGTATGTTGCGTTAGCATGTAATTCAAGAAGGGAAAGTTATTCATTGCCATGATGCTTTTAAATAGCTTTAAAATACAACAAGAGTCTCTCAAGAGTCTGAATCGCTCAACTGTTATTTTTTGGCTTAAATCGTACAACAATGATTATTTTTGTTTTTCAATATATATTAATGAGTGGCTTACAAATGACATTTAAATGATTATGGTATCTGTCATTTTTTCTTCAAAAGCAAATACATGCATTCTATCCATATGATCCATTTTAACCATACTTTATATGTTTATTAACGTACAAGGATATAAAATACAAAATTTATACTAAATTCATTTGAGAAGATTTTTAAAGTTAAAAAACACACACAACCTGTGTAAAATTGACAGTTTTGGTCATAAAAACTTTTTTGTAGGTCTTAATTTACTAAACATTTTTACCGTATTATCTTTATCTATAATAATCAACATAATAACCCAAAACTGCAATATGTCCTGTAAATAACCTAGTTAGTGGCAGCAACCCAGCAATTGGTTGTTCGGTTTGTCTGAACAATTTCATGGCTAATAGATCTTGACTTTTTAAACATTTTTACCACATGTCAGATTTTATCCGAATGTTTTAGTTTCTGAGATATAAGCCAAAAACTGCATTTTACCCATATGTTCTATTTTAAGCCATGGCGGCCATGTTGGTCGATGGATCAAAATTACGAATACAATTCATCAACTAGAACATTTAGTTAAAGTTTGTAGGTATTGGCCCAGCAGTTTCAGAGGAGAAGATTTTTGAAATAGTTTACAAGGACAGATGACTGATGACGACCGACATCAAATGATGGCATACACTCATATAAAAGGGCCTCCGTGAGCTAAACCACCGGAAGATTTGTCCCCTTGTTAGTGTGCAAGTTCTTGAATTTCGTATTCTAATAGCATTAACAAAGTGGCTTTTCTTCACAATTGAAAATGAAACAAGTAAAGATTTATTTTTTAATTGATATTGATATTTTATTACGTATCTACAAAACTTCCTACTTTTTATTTTTACTCTGCCAAAATATGTTGCTTTTTCTGTATACTTTCGGGTTCTATTACAAAATACCCTTTATAAGTTGTTTAATTACTTATACAGATAATAAGGTCTTTTCTTTTTTTCGTGGAAAGAGTTTTTTTCACGTTATGTTCTTCTTTATAAGTTGTCGCTAATATATTTCAAATATACTATATATCGTACAGTCTATACGCTCTTAAAAATAAAACACTCCACAACTGAACACTTTACGATTTAAGAGTTATCTGCCCAAACACTGTTTTTCTTGTGGCCACTACTCCTTCGCAACCGTGAAAGTTTACGGCAAATTTATTTTACCAAATTGATCGTTACATCCTTAGAATTAGGATGACCATTTTCGCGAAGCTATCCGGAGACGCCATATTAGATTTATTTCCTCTTCTGCATTAGATATAAGAGGTATGCATTTCTAAATGTTAAACTATAAGTGATAGAGACCTAGGTGGTAGAGACCAAGTATCTTTGGATTTGAGGTCCTTGGTCCAAATAATTGAAAATTAGGTCAAGGTCAAAGGTCAAGCTTACGTTCTAAATTTTATTTTATTTTATTTTGGATGTTTTATACTTCTTTGCAAAAAAACGTATAAAATATAGACATTTTTTTTAACTTAATTGTTAGTTGCGAAATGTCGTAACACGTACATTTTGATTGTAAGGGTACGTTGACCGTAAACGAGAGTTTTCTCCTTTTTTATATTTAAAATTATATGTATGTTGGTATAACTCATTTACCAAGTATAATAAAGAGCTATGGTAACTTGATTAAAGGTCATTGGTTTATGACCTTGAAATTGAGTTGACGGGAAAAGTTGAAATTGACGTTTAAGATTTTGACCTTTGCTATAAATTCATATTTAGACACGTTAAAGCCAGGGGACTCTTTTCCTTAGGTGGAGCTTTACATGAGCTTAAAAATCCAAACGGAAATGAATTTGAGTAGACTAGAAGTAGCTTTTTTTTGTACATATTTGATGTAAAAGTATAAAGAACCACCTATTTTCGGAATCAGTGTCAAGTAAGCTATCAAATAATACTAGAAGTGACATTTTTCAGACCAAAAGTAACAAATTATTTTCTTTATTTCAACAAAATTGATTGATTATAGACATTAAATATTTAAAATCAGCGTACATTATGGTATCATTTGACCCTGTACATGCTGTATATGACAATTTAACCCGGACTTTAATATTTTCTAAATGAATCTTAAGAAGTGAAAATAACTGCAGTTTTTACCTTAAGAGTTGGTGTTTTAATTTGTATTTTTATTTCTTTAAAGTCGTATTATTTTGTATACATTTCTATTGTATGATACGTTTCAACAACACAAAATTGAATAGTATGAATAAGTGTGAAATTTACAAAAGTAGTGGCAATCGGCTTAAACCTTCCAATAGAATCATATTTCATTATTTAATACAAGCACATGTTTGCATTGCAATATGTATAAACTGTACTTTAGTTCTACTTACGAAAATGATAGTGCTAAAATAAGTCCGATGCTCCCTGGTTTATTGTCTTTGATATGATGATTATCTGGTTTTGCTACAGAATAAATACAATTACACATATTGAATAGCTGTAATAAAAGTACAACTTCCATAAAAATCTTATTTGATAATAGCAAATGTGAAATGATGTCCCAGTGTTAATTAAATAATTAACACTTCAACTAACAACGAGTTTGACGTCACATTTGATGAAATTATACAGTGCAGATCAAGAGTTTAACAAACTTTACGCGACTATTGTATGACTAATTTTAGTTTCTTCCTTGTTTTTTTTTAGTAAATGGGAATTAATGCCTGTCAGGAATATGACAGTTGTTATCTTTTAGCTTAATGTGTTTGAGCTTTTGATTGTGCTTTTTGATAACTGACTTTCTGTTTTGAATCTTCCTCGGATTTTATTTGTAACAAGTATTCCGTTAACACAGTCGAATTGTGATGTCTACGAAACTAAAAATTCATTTCCGTTATACCCCTTTAGTCGTTTCTTTAGAGTGTTTACAGCAAATTTCACATGTTTTCCTGAAATTAAACGTGTCCTTTCATTTTTCCCCAGTGACATAATAGTTCCACAAAAACAGAATAAATAAGAGTCTAAAAGGATGGTACGATAATTACTGGTAGCGAAAATCGAAGTCATTATTGTTGATGGGATAAGGAAAAGGTATTCTGTAACATGGAACGACATATTTTTTTGTTTTATAAGCTAGTATAAGATTAATAAAAATTCTGTTATGAATGTTTGCTCATCATTTTGTGTTATTTATAAAGATATTCGAAATTCTTCAGATTTATACATGTAGTGTGGTAAAAAAATTGGCATCTTAACCCTTATTTTTTTTTTCGCAATTTGGATATTATATTGAAGGCTATATTTAAAAAAAAATATAAAATCCATGATAAGGGGGCTCGCGGGTCTAATTTTTAAAAAAATTTAATATAGGATTTCACTATATCTTTCTATAATGAAATTGATCTTATACTTAATAGAAAAATGAAATAAAAAAATGTGGTCCCCGTACATTTACGCTCATAATCTGGCATCTAAAGAAGCATACATGTTTGTTAATGTCCTTTTTCTGTTGAAATAATAGGAGAAATAGGGGTAATATCGAAATAAAAAAAAGAACTTAATTACAAAAATCACTTAAATTTTACAATTATTTAGTTTATGTTCAGCTTTTTCGAAAACAACAATCAACAATATAGGTTCCCGATGAGTTAAAAAAGATATTTCAATTTTAATGCAAAACATGGCATTTTGACACCAAAGGCAGATAATTTGGAGCTTTTCAATGATACCTATATTTTAAAAGTCACCTGGGGCCAACGCGAATTGATTTTTCGGAAAGATGTTTGTACCCTATGATAAAGTAACAATTACTTAAAGTAAGAAAAGAAAATTGTAATGAAAAATAGATATTTATTTTTTTCTGAAAATTGTATATCCGCGAGCCTCCTTAATTTGTTATAGTTTTTGACAGAAAAACGGTGTCAATGTAAAATTAATCTTTAAAACAAGGACAAGGTCCCTTAATAAATTTTCTGCATCTTTAGTTCCGTTATATATTTACTATCAATCAACAATTTATTTTTTAAAGTTTGTAACTTTGAAACAGAGTAACGGACTTCGTTCACTGCAATTTCATGAAATATATAAATTTTATCTATTTACTATATATAGCAAACACATTTCTTGAGTGTACAAAAGTTATGCAGATTAGGGATACGCACACACGTATCTAAATAGATTTAAGAATGGAAATAGGGAATATGTCAAAGAGACAACAACATGACAAAAGAGCTAGCGCCTAAATAAAAATGTATACAAGTTCAGCAAAAATAAACGTCAAAACAAACTCCAAAACATATAAATGAACTAATATCAAAACATAAAAAACCTAACATAGGCAAGAGGCTCCGACTTAAAAGAGATTTCAGATAAGTCCGCGTCCGATGTATTTTTGTGTATTATATCCATTTGATTCATACAGCCCTTAAGATAAAATGTGTATGATGCAAAGGTGTAATGTGTATGGTCTAATGGCACATGGTGTATGATGTAATGGTGTATAGTTGTACGTTTACACCTTCCAATGACTGTACTACGGTTTTGATTGAATAATATCTTGTTTTTTGTATATTTAAAGTTTTATAAGAAATTAGTCATGCTTAATGTTTTAATATGCACTAGAACATACCCGTGAAATCGCATGCATTTACAGCTTGTAAACTGTTGTAGGATGATTTTTTGTAAAATATTTTATGTCTGGGAATTTCATAAAAGGTATCCTCTCCCTTTTGCTGAAGTCCGTTATTTGTTTCCTTTCTGGTAAGTTCCTATATTTTCGCGTTTCTGGCCTAAGACCACAGATATTCTTCCCCTTTGCCACAATCTTTTTTTTGTGTAAAATTATCAAATTAAATTAACAAATTTGTACCGCTTCAAACATGAAATAAATGTAAATGCTTATAGACAATTATTATTCAGATAAAATACTCTTCTACAACAACACGTTTATATCGGAATGCTTTCATTGTACACTAAGCCAGCTTTCTAGTATAGTTTAAATAGATGGAAGAGGTGGAATTTTATGCTACTGTCATACAAGTCAGAGGTTTATCTAGCTATTACACTAGGTTTAATCCGCCGATTTGTACATAAGAAAATGGCTGTAGAAATTAAGTGGTTACGCAATCCCTGAGCTAATAATTTACCAGTAAAACCTGGATTTCGTTCATTGAAATCCGAAACGTCACCACTAAAGGACATAACAAACAAGTTGTGATACATCCACATCGTAAGTTGGTGCTGCAGGAATATCACCATCAACAAGAGGAACATTGACATATACATTTATTTAAATAATACAGTTGTATATAAGAAAATAACAAATTCAATAAGTATATCCAAAACTACTTCTTGCAATTGTCAAATAAATCCTATATTACTCGACTTATACTTACAGCGGAATGCATCGGTCCACAAAAGTAGTTTTTTCTGGCTCACTAGAAATCCATATGTACATGAATATGCTTTATTTAAGTCATCGCTTGAAACATTACGTATAAGCAAAGAAAATCCATTCAGATATGTTCCACCAGCATATTTTTAGCTGTCACCTGAATCTAGATCTTTTACATCAATGAATATAGTATTTAATTCATTTTTTGATGTCCATTTCCCCCATCCAGCTGAATCCATACAGCAATTGTCGACTTGACAAACAAGAGATAAATCATCACCGTACTGCAACACTTTGTTTTCGACCTCCCATGAAATATTATCTTCAATTTATAAAAAGAATTTGATAAACTAATTGTTTTTTTCTTGCTAAGGCGAAAAGATCAAGATTATGTCTTGATTTATTTCTCATAAAATGGGACGAGGTTGTCATAACAGTATAAAAATAATTAAAAATAACACAAAAAAAATCTTTAAATAAAAGTCATTCATATGTCAACGATAATGTGTTTGTGATTACGCAAGAAAGGAGCATAAAAATCCCGGAAATTTGTACAAGTATATCGGATTGCCAAATGTATAATACCTTGCATTAAAATAACAACCAAATTCATACAATTTTATATTTCGGTCCTCTTTAAATAAATCTGATTTTAAAGCGAACACTAATACCATTTATGACAAAAAGGTATTTCAGTTGTGCTGGGCTTGCTCTATCTGGCACGAAAGCTCTGTGCACACTATGAATTTTGTCATTATATCAGTTTGCCTATTGATAACTTTCCATTTCTATGTAGCAACATTCCAGCAGGGCATGCATAAGGAGTATTTGTCTCCCAGGTGATACGATATTACAGGGATTGTATTTCCAGTCAAGATTTACTTAAAAGAGAGTTGCTGCTCACAAGAAAGTTTTTAAACCAAGAGCTCTAAGAGGTAAAGTTGAAATCATTCAGATCGTCACTGTTTTGAACGCCCTGGCAAGTTGTTTGACCGTTATGGAATATCTGTTGCAGAGATGAAAATAGATAGGTTCCAATTGTCGTTATTACAATCCGCACCCTTTTCCCAGGATGTGACCTAATAAATTAGATTCATCACAGATATGTGGTAATATGAGCAACACAACGGGTGCCACATGTGGAGCAATATCTGTTTACCTTTCAATATTGTACTGTTTTTGATTGGGTTCATGTTGTTCAGTCTTTACACTCTTATTCTATGTTTTGTTTTGTTTTTCTTTTTGTCTTTAGTTATTCATGGCGTTGTCAGTTTATTTTGGACTTATGAGTTGGAATTTCGTCGTATCTGTCGCCTGCCCTTTAATAAATGTTTTCCTTCTTTGTCTTTAATATTTGTCAAACTGTTGATTTTATCTAAAGGCTATGATATCAATAACTGGTCAAAACGCCATTAGTTAAGTTGCAAGTCGTGTTATATTGTCAAATTTCGCATACATCATTCATAAAACCATTTTTGTAGATCTCTGAGATAACGTTTGATAAAAATTTGAAAAAAGAAATTAGAAGATAACAGTTATAGCATGGTTTAAACAATGACAAAAGTCAATCAAAAAGTACAAGATTATGTCAGAATGTAACGGATATTTTTTTTAAAGCCGAATTTAAAAAACGTTTGGTTAATAGTTTTTTTTAAAGTGATGCCACAACCTTTCAATATTCTTTTTACCTGAGAAATTTTTAATTGCAACATAACCAATCAGATTCTACTTTAATCGTTGGTAACATGAGTCATATTAATTGAGTAAATATACACATAAAGATTGCAAGACCACCAGGAAGATAAAAAAATAATTGATCAGTTAATAACATGTTAATAATTTTTTCTTGGATCTGGTATTTTTGTTTTGTTAATTTTGACTTGAAATGTAAAGAAATGAAAGAATGGGAGATGATACAAAGGGAAAGTCTATTCCTATCAACTGAGAAGAATAAATTCTGCGGTCGAATTTTGATACTAAGAAATATAAAGTTCAAGACTTGAAAGCTGAAATAATTTTTTTTTTTTAAACATTTGCTCTCAGGTATCCCTCATTGTCACTTTCCAGATATTAATCAATATGAGAGACATACTGTATATTCTGTATCCTATATTTCGAATATGATGGGTTAGATTTGTTCAACATAGACTCTAAACTTGAATTATTCACCTTTACCAAGGAAAGTTATAGGATAATGTTATCACCTTTCTTTCTTCCTTATAGCTTTTGAAAGAAATATGCTAAGTATGAATAAAGGAACAAAGTCGGGCAGAAAATAATCACAATTGATAATGATTGGAATTCAGATTCATTTTTGAAAAATATGTTATTCAAATGTAACAAATAAAACGAAAGATAAAAGGAACTACTAGTTCAACTTTTCTATGCGTTCTTGTTTATGTGTAAGCAACGCTATTGATATCGTCTTGATACGAAATTGTCTT
Organism: Mytilus trossulus; assembly: GCF_036588685.1. Classification (NCBI taxonomy): domain Eukaryota; kingdom Metazoa; phylum Mollusca; class Bivalvia; order Mytilida; family Mytilidae; genus Mytilus; species Mytilus trossulus. The sequence continues at coordinate 9,331,874 of NC_086384.1, forward strand.
GTATGATGTCATATATATTTGACGTTTTGCAGAGATATCGGTTTTACCAGCAATCATATCTATTTGTGTTTCCTGCCAACGGACAAAGTTTTAACGCTTTTAATTTTATCATCGTCATGCTATTGTGAGTACGAAGTGAGTAATGACTCAGGTTTGGTTAAATGTTGCGTTATTACTCTTTATTTACATCAAAGTAATTTAATAAAGCCTATACGGTGGATGTCACTGGTGGATCGCAGAATAGTGTGATCCTTTCAACGCACCTAGCAGTCTACAAGCAGTTCAGAAGTTGTTTTTCTACTTCTTATTATATGAATTTCAAAATCGTTTCAATATAATCATTCACTTTAATCGGACATCATGTTTAAATATCATATTTGAAATCCAAAACGGATTTAACCCATTCGTCAGTAGCGCTCATTGCTTGATATATAAAAGACACACATCTCTTTGATTTACATTAGAGGAAGTAATTATGGATTATTGACTTTACTCACATGCATCTGTTGTACTGAAACATATCTTGATCATAACGATGATTTGAAACAACCAATTAATCCGGTAGACTATAATCATGTTTCTGTCTACAAGATATCAAGATTAAATTAAAACCAGCTTAACGCTTTACATCTAATCAATTACATATATTTGAAACATTTTTTCATGTATCTGTAAACTAATAACACAAAAAGGCACAAAACGAAAAACATGTCCATAAATTGTCGTAATTGGCACTAACAATTGATTGTTATTTTATAAATAGTCTATTTTATTTAATTTTATTACAAAAAAGTGTTGTAATAAAAAACTGTTATTCTATAAAATTTAGATTGGCTGTTTCCATTTTTGCAAATGTACTTCCATTTTGAGGGAAAATGGCATGTTCTTGTCAGTGTCAGTGACCAAGATTAGGGAAATTCTTAATAAATTGAACACATAAGCTACTTATCATGAATACTGAATCGCATCTTCATTTTAAAAACTTATAAAGCGGTTTCAGTTTTGTTTTACACATGCCACAGGATCTGCTCACCCTTGCGGAGCACATGAGATCACCCCTAGTTTTTGGTTGGGTTCGTGTTGTTTATTCTTTAGTTTTCTATGTTGTGTCATGTGTACTATTGTGTGTCTGTTTGTCATTTTCATTTTTAGCCATGGCGTTGCCAGTTTATTTTCGATTTATGAGTTTGACTGTCCGTCTGGTATCTTCCGTCCCTCTTTTAAGCCATTAAAGCAGATTAATGGCTTATTAATTAAGGAATGTATCTCCCTCATGCACAGCTCTGATTCCTTTCACGAATTTGACTATACTTTTTGGACCTTTAGGATTATAGCTCTTCATCTTTTATATAAGCTTTGGATTTCAAATATTTTGGCCACGAGCATCACTGAAGAGACATGTTTTGTCGAAATGCGCATCTGGTGCAACAAAATTGGTACCGTTGATTTTATTAAACGGTAAACACTATGAGAAGAGCATAATTTTTTTCCAGGCATTAAATTGACACAATGTTGCAGTTGTGTACTTTGCTGACAAATGTCATGCATATATATATATACTGACGTCATGCATATATATATATATACTGACGTGGAAAGGTAATTCATGCCCACCGAAAGCTCTTTTTTGAGAGCCCAGGTGGTCGTGTGGTCTAGCAGGACGGCTGCAGTGCAGGCAATTTGGTGTCACGATATCACAGTAGCATGGGTTCGAATCCCGGCGAGGGAAGAACCAAAAATTTGCGAAAGCAAATTTACAGATCTAACATTGTTGGGTTGATGTTTAGACGAGTTATATATAATTCATACAGTTACAGAGTTTTTTTTTAATATAGGGACTTTCACCCTTTAAAAAATGCTTTGGAATATGGTTATACTTTTGTAAAAGTAAGGACATAACGAGGGACGAAAGATACCAAAGGGACAGTCAAACTATAGATCGAAATAAACTGACAACGCCATGGCTAAAAGATGATAACACACACAGACAAATTATAGTACAAAAGACACAACATAGAAAACTAAAGACTACACAACACGAACCCAAGCAAAAACTTGAGCTGATCTCACACACGAAATCTTCCTATGCAAACTTTTTGCTAGGGATGTTGAGCTTGATCAGCTCTCAGTATGAACCAGGTGTTGAATCATCAATCTGTTTTACAATATTGTACTGTACAAATAGTTTGACACCGAGCAACAGTGAGGAAACCGGAAATTTGTAAATGCGCGTCTGATGAAGTAATATTGTATCATAACTGTTGGTGCCAGCATTCTCGCTTTAAGAACACCATCTTTCAATCATTAAGAAAAGATGCATCAAGAGAGAGTCAATTGAAACCTACAAAATTTAGAATTCTGTGGCTGCTTCATTTTAAATAAAATTGATGCTCATTTAGATATATCAGTTGTTATAAACAGTAGATTTCCTAACGAACAAAAGTTCGATGAAGGTCAATCGAACAAGTCGAAATTATGTATAGATAATGAGTAATAGTTAGAAGATGCTTTATGATTTCTATTGACACCACTACCAACTGTCAATTTACATTGAGGTTCGAAATTATAGGTCAACGTAGGGCATTCAACAATAAGTAAAACTAATATCGAATAGTCAGAAAACATTCCCGATATACAATAAAATATAGAATAAACAAAGAAAACCTATGCCGGGTGATAATGATTGTTGTTAAAAAACCCAAAGAGGGTTGATGTGTGTACTAGGAAATTTATCTTCAAACATCATACTATGATGTGAAACTGAAAGTAGATAAATTCCTGCGTATTCCTAAATAATTTTAGATTTGAAAGAGCTTAAAACCTCTGCTTTTTTTTACTTTGTTTCATACAAAAAGCAAAACAAAACATATATATATATATATACATGTAGGTCAATTTCACACCAAAAAATAAGGTGTGATCAATATTCCTTTCTATTTAAAACGTCATTGAACTATACGAATTAAACTGTAAAACGATGTAACTGACGACCATATATTACATATATCATTGTTACCTGAATAATTAACAACAACCGATCTTGCTGTAAGCACCAGTTATTATAGTTTGGAGTTCAAACATCCAAGTATGGTTCCTTATCCAAGTTATATCTATGTTCACTTAAATAGTATACATTCATAATATGTCTTTTACTTACATACCAACAAATAGAGCGGATCATTAACCTTAACAATGTCTCATGTTCGTTGTCATGTTTGCTATTTTTAGTCTATTTTAATCATTTAAAAGGCTATACAAAATTGTTACACAATTGCCCAATACCAAAATAATTTCATAAGCGACTAGGTAAACAACTTTACTTATTGGACGCGTTTGAGAACATAGCGATAGGTGATTGCTCGCTGTCCATGAGTAGTCTGACTAATACTATTTTCGGCACAATCGAATAAACGTTGAAATGTATTGTGGCAAAATTAATTGGCTTTATTGACTTAAAATACTTAATTTCTGAAAGAATTCATGTATTACCAAAAGAAATCCTCAATATCAAATTATATTTTTCAATATCATGCTCCTAGATTTGTTTTAAATTGTATAAATTTGATTGATTACATTAATGTTTTGTAATATGTGATGCCTTCTTTATTTAATGTTAAACTTACTGTTCTTGTTACATTTTCTACAGCCGTATATAAAGATATTTTTTTTCCATCTTTATCGTATCGTACAACATAATTTACACGCAAGAAGATCTGGCCATTGATTAAGATAGGTTTATAATGTTTACCTGTATTTGTTTATATTCATATTTATATACATGAATGAGTGTTTAAAATATACATGATACAATTATATACAATTACGTTGATACATATCTGTAAATGTAGTGTTACGGGCCGGGAAAGGGTTTATAGTGAGTATGTTTTGTCTATAAATACTACAAATTGATGTTTAGATACTAAAACACTGATTGCCAACTGGATACGACTATATTGGTTCTTATGTGTACTACAATGTAGTTTAATATAACTGGATAGCTGTTTTACACTGGAACTACTGTCTAGGACACTTTCAGCAGATGATTTCTTGATTAAGTTAGTGTTCGTAATTTGATTTACAAATGTAAATTAGGGAAAAGGGTCTTTATCAATCCTATATCTAAACAACGACGGCATAACCCAAGCAAACTCATAAAAAAACATAATGCAAATGTAAGATAAATAAATGTTTTAATTCAGCTATAAATAATATTGCAAATAACAATCAAATGTACACAATTTACACAATTATATTTATATTCAAAATCTCTATCTGCTTCATCTGCCTATGCTTATATAGAAATAATATGGATTAAACAAAATACTCCTCTAGAATCTATTGTAGCTAAAACGGGGAAATCGAGAAAAGCTCTTGTTAGGACAAAATAGTTATAAAAGGTACACAAGTCACACTCTGCTACAATACAGACAATAACATAGAACTTGAACTTGAAACTCTAAAATATAAATAAAGGCCTCGTGGAATAAGTACAATTGAAGGGTTATACCGTGTGAATGCAAATTACATTATCGTCTAAAACATTTTAAAATTTGTTTAAGAATTATGATGATATTGTAAAATTCGACAAATTATATAAAATCAGCTTTATTTCGGTGAATTAACTATCCTAACCTATAGAACAATGTTTGAACGCATTAGCATATACTAAAGCAATATATTGGTAACGACATACAGTAAGTTGTTCACAAATTTGTGTAGCAAGCAGTATTGTTTTGTAAACAATTTGCATGATCTTTAAATAGTTACATCAGATAATAGGAATCTTCATAATGATCCACTTTTGTCCTATCGCTTTGCTTTTTTTCCTCAATATATTAAATGTTGAACTTCAATTTTCTTATGCATTTGTGTGTTAAAATCTTGATGATTAATCAGTAAGTCGTGTTTTGTTTATAATACATATAGCATATGCACATATTTTATTTCCTGGGTATTTGTTTAACAATCGTTTATAGAATAAACGAAAAAAATAAACAGAATATATAATTTCATAATAAATAGGATGAAAATCATGATGACCTATATTTAGTTCATTGTTTCTTGCTCATGAGAGCTCGCATGTGATATTGGCGATGGCGAGTTAGATGGCAGAATACAAGATTTGTAACTACTGTGGTCACTGTTACTAGAGATGGTTCCTGAAATCAAAGACACATAATTGTAATTTTCACGTACGAAATATGCTACATGAAAAGTCGGTTTTAATGTATGTTTGTGATTTATGTTTACACATTTTGACTGAATCCCAATTATTTTCACATTTACCTATTACATGTATGTCAGTTTTAGATTGCTTACCTAAACTTGTAAGTATTACTGAACAACGTTAAACAGCAGTCATATAAATGAGAGATTTAGCTAGCTACAAAACCAGGGACCTGTTTATCGAAGCTGTCATATAATTTGTTATAAGACTTCTCTTATGAATAAAACAGGAAAATGGTTGTACCGACGTACGACATATCTCAGAATGCAAACAGAAGCTATCTTAGGATTACATTCGCTAGGACGTTCTAACCACAGTGTTAGCGTTAAGTAAAACAGATATTTAAAAATTCTATATTCTGATATGATTATCATTGATATGGTCAAATTTATAAATTTACTGTTTACAAAACTAAGGATTTTCTACCTCAGGAATAGATTACCTTAGCTGTATTTGCTAAACTGTTAGAAATTTTGGTCCTCAATGCTCTTGAACTTTATATTTTATATTATATTTTAACTGTTATAGATTCGAGCGTCACGGATGAGTCTTTTGTAGACGAAACGCGCGTCTGGTGTAAATACAAAACTTTATTCTGGTATCTATGATGAGTTTATGTTATGTGTTTATATATATATATATATATATATACGATGACCCTCTATTCATATTTTCCATGTGGAAAATATAAATTGAGGTGTGTCATACATATACTTCTATTTCATGCAACATCGTTTAAATAAGAAATATTCAATGAGTGAAAAAGAAAATATTTAGAAAAAAGGATTTATATGTCGATAACAATCGTATTCTTGTACAAATAACCATCATAAAATATGTCCAAAAAGTTAGGACCGTCCTTAAACCATCTTCAGACACCTATGTAGGTGTCTCACAGTTATGACGATTCCTACGACTTTTCCTGAGTTACATTATATATGATAAATTACTAAGAAATAATACAACATAAGATATTCTTCGGATACGTCCTAGTCCTAACAGCGCTTCAACAAACAAGTCCCAGGTTTACTCAAAATGTCTGAAGCAATTCAGGACAGTGAAAGTTGTTATCTACTCGTTTCGTAAGAGTGATAACGTTTGATTTTGTCAGTTTTGTTGTTGATTTCAACCTGTTTGACTTTACCTTGGACTTCAAAATTTCTGTGATTCCTATTTACACTAGTGAGATTGACGCTTCTAATACTTTCATTGCTTACAATAATGTGACATCTTTTTCAAACTGTCTTTATCTGTATTTGTTAATATTTTATGCACAGTGACTAAGTTGGAAAGTTGTTTCATTGGAAATCATATCACACTTTCTTACTAATATCGACGATACATGCGTGTTTTAAGCAGATAATGATGACTCAAACAATGATGGACACACGATACCAGAGAGACAGTCAAACTCATAAATCGAAAGTAATCTGATATGGCTAAAAATGAAAAAGACAAACAGGCAAACAATAGTAAACATGACACAACATAGAAAACTATAGAATAAGCAACACGTTCCCTACCAAAACCTAGCGGTGATCTAGGTGCTCCGGGAGGGTAAGCAAATTCAGCTCCACATGTGGCACCCGTCGTGTTGCTCATTTTATTACAAATCCGATAAATAGTATAATTCGGTAGGTCACATTCATGAAAGGGAAGGGAATTGTAGTAACTACGTTAGGAACATATTCGATATCATCTGTGAAAAGGTTATTTCATAATGGTCAACCAACTCGTGATGCCGTCCGTAAATTGACGAAGGGATGATTTCAACCACACAATTTGGAACTTATGGTTTAATATCTTCCTTGTGCGCAGCAACCTTCTATCAAGAAAATCATGATAGGAAATACAAGCACGGGAATATCGTATAAATTGGGAGATATATACCCCGTATGCAGGTGCTGCTGGAATGTTGCTACTTAGAAATGGAAAGTTTACCATTGGAAAGCTGAAATCATCTCTTTTGTCGTAAAGGTTTGTTTTGACCCTCATTGTCAATTTCAAGATATAATTAAAGATATGAGGCCGACTTAACTGTATCTGTTGTATTTTTCATCTCTAGTTCGATGTGATAGATGCGTTCAACATAGTCACCAAACTTTGAAATATTTAATGAGAGAACATCATCTATATATAGGAACATAAAATTAAAGGATATTGCTAACCTCTTCTTTTTCTTCCTGAGAGGTTCCTGTATAAAGTCAGCCTCGCAATAATAAAGAAACAAGTGGACACAAAAAGGAGGGGGCACAATTGGTTTCCATTGAAATGCCGACAGTCTGTTGAAAAACACGTCCTCCGACATGACAAACATGTTGTCAATCAAGAAATCAAACATCTTGATAATGTCAAGTTCAAAGAATTTTTTGTTTGCAGAGTGATCCTTTACAAAGTAGGATGTATCCCTCCCTCAGACAAGATACTTGTATCTACGTTGGCCATTCTTTTTTTTTAAGAAACAGTACAATACTAACTCTTTCAATTTGTCTTTTAGTTTGGGATGTGTAATACTTGTGTAAAGTGTAGAAAGTCAAACGTTTTAAAACTATTGCAAGATGGAAGAGAGTAAGATTCTATGTACTCTAAAAGATCATAGGAATTTTTAAGTATCCATTAATGAATCAATCCCATTTGTTTTAATAAAATTAAGAATGGAAATTGGAAATGGAAATTGGGAATGTGTCAAAGAGACAAAAACCCGACTATGGAACAGACAACAGCAAGTCTGTTTTAAGTCTGTTTTACCAGCGATAATATTATTCTAGATGTACCGAACAAACACCGTTGTTAAGGAGTACATTACTGTTTGTCATGTGTTTCTGTATATCATATTAATTTTGTTGTTTGTTTATTGCATTGTACCTTAATCCGGTCGTTAGTTGTTTTAGTTCTTTCTTTTAGTTCTTTCTTTTGTATTTGTCATTTCGAGGCCATTTATATCCGACTGTGTACTATCTTGGTAATTAGTGGTTGTCTTTTTTTTTGGCCTGGTTAACAGTTGTTTGTGTTGAAAGAGGCACTAGCTGTCAAATTCATGTTCACCGTTTTTAATCAAATTCTCATATTTGATTTATAACAATCTTAAACATTTTTCAAAACTATTATAAGTCTAAAATAATAATTTAACAGGGCACGGTCTTGAAAATAAGTAGCTTCGTTCTGTGTGTATTTCAGTCTAGATGACATCTAAATAACGATCGAGTTGACCCCTAAAGTCATCCGATGACCATATAAGCGATGTAAACATAAATATAGAAAGCTCGTGCTTTTAGATTTTCTAGGTCTATTTAATTTCATATCACAGATGAAAAATAAATTTTTATCATCGTTTCTACTTGTAAAAGAAAACAACATTTGGATCGAATCAGACAATCAAATGATTTTCTTTTGGTTCACTTTCAATGTTGACATTTTTTTTCTTTTAAATAATAACTTTACACATACAATTAACGTGTTTTCCGTCTCAAGCTATGGGGTTTAATTGAAGTTCACATGAATACAGAATCAATGAGGTCGAATTACTCACTTGCAAGTGAATAATTCATATTTTTTTAGCTTATTTTACAAATAATTAAACCATACTAACTAATCATCAATTAAACTTTTTTTTCGTCGTTTCAGTACAAAGTACGTTATAAGGTAATTTATATCTAAGACTTACTAACGGTGCAGCGTTTGTACATTTTTTAAAGCGGCAAAGTGACCAGTAGTTGATAACTCTTCATTTCATCGCTGGAGCTACCCCACATCATTTTATGTTTATATCCAGAACATTATCATTTAACATTACCTAAGACAAAAACTCTTCAACGATTCAAAACATTGAAAATAAAGAATGAGCAAAAAGAACCGATCAAAAAAGGATATATCTTCTATACGACTAAAAAGTAAGGAGTGTTTGATGTATTTGTTGAACCTGTCGTGTTGTCTTATAAAATGCACATTCTGCGAGTCTGGAGTTTTATATACATTGTATCAATAATCACGAAACAATATAAACGTATTATTCTAGAAATTTCTGTTTTGTCAGTTTAGATCAAAAGAATCAGATACAGAATACCGCTAAGGTGATCTTTGTCAGGAATAAGAAAGTCTGCAATATTTTCAATATTTCATACTGTTTTCAGCTGTTGATTTTTAAAATAACAATATAAATTCACATTCTTGTTTTCACCCAGGTGATACCATCGTGGACGAAACGTTTACCAACGACCCAGTGGTGTAAATTGTTATGAAAGGGGCTTATAATTTTATTCCCCAAACGCGGGTTTTATTTACGTAACACCAATCGGTGACGCGCAAATCAAAATAGTTATAACGCCAAACAAGTATAAAGTTAAAGAGCATCGAGCACCTAAAATTTCGAAAAGTTGTGATAAATGTAGCTGAGTATTTTGAATAATTCATACCTTTTTCAACAGTCAATTTATAGAAATTACCATATGGACTGACATTCATGTCAACATGTCAACAACGGAGTGCTGACTACTCGGCTGGTGATACCCTCGGGACTGACACAGACGCGCGTTTCGTCTACATATAAGACTCATTAGTGACGGTAAGATCAAAATAGTTAGAAAGTCATACAAGTATAAACTTGAAAGGCCTGAAGGATCTAAAATACCAAAACATTCGCACCAAGTATGGCTGATGTATTCTATGGCTGGTTTAAGAAAATCCTTAGTATTTTGAATAAATCATTTGTTTGTAAACAGTAAATTTATAAAATTGACCATATAATAGTAACACGATCATGTTTGAAAAATGTAACGTTAAACCTCAAGGTTCTTGGTCAGCTTCAAACTTTGCATGGGGACATCGAATGAGCAAAAGGAAACTTATCCAATTGTTTTGTTGGATTTTCGCTTTTAGTATGTCGGTTCCGGTTTTGTAAAATGTATGCAAGAATTCGAACTTTGTTGTAATATTAAAAGTCAAGAATGTTCACATGTGAACTGATGACAACTACATTCCCCCGTGTTAAACATTTTCCAATCGAACTATAATGTCATAAAAAAGATAATGGTCACATATCACATCATATATATTTCGATGGTGGTATTTCTCTGTCCATGTCGTTTCGTCGGTTGAGAAATCACCGTAAGCTGCACCAAGCTATATTATTCGATTTTAACGGATTTTTATTGTTTCTGCTATCTTTATATATTAATTAACTTTTGTTCATACATGCCGAAACAACCAATGACAATTCAATTGTGTTTACTTAATCATATTTACCATGTAAACTTGTTGAACTATCATTCGGACGAAGACGACCTTTTTGTTCAATAAATACATTTCTGTTGATGGGGATGTTAGATGTTGAACTAAATAAACAAATAAACAACAAAGAACAAGCATGTAATACAAAGAATATCATACTATTACTAGCTATTGTATGACATTGTGAACTATAATTGGTCCTCTGTCGTGCTTAAAAAAAAACAAGTTAATTGTTACAGGAGATATCTTCCTCAGTTATCCTAAATGAGGAAAAAATGATATTCAATATTTGATGTTGCACGATTGCGAATTAGAAAAACAACACTGCAGAAAATTTGATTACCTTTTCTTCAGACAGTCGAACATTTCACTTCAACAGTTACTCTGGTCATATATTGTTTTTTTTATTATTTAAAATAGGTTATATCGAGTCATGGAAAGGCATCTATTAACTAACAACTAAGACTAGGAGATGTAGAACGACATTCCCATTCAATGTTAGATATCTACCCAATTATGTTCTCTTAATTCTTCGAAGTTTGTTATTTTACTTTGTCCAGTGTCTCCTAACTGAATGGAATTGTATAATAAATATTCAAAACACTACTATTATTTTTTTCGGAATATCCCTGCCTTTGTTCATTGATAATAACAATACCCTTAACTCTTTGATGAGATACATACTCCATTCAATGAGGTAGAATAGACGTTTGCCGAAAACTTTTGGAGTTTCTTCACTTCAAAATCAAAACGCTTTCGAAGTAAGTGTCAGAGTGGGTAAAACTAGACCAGAGCTATAACAATCGTGATGATTTTCCATACTTCTTAAAATTTTGGATATGATCTAAAACATGATCTGTTATAGTATACTCGTTCATCAAAACTGTATGGTTGTTTCATGATAACTAAATGTCTGCCGTTCAAATGGGCCAATATATTATGAGATGCATTCAATGGTTCATGATATAAGAAATGTTAAATTTTTACTGTGTATAATTCAATATTATCTGTTTTGTATCTGTAGGGACCGTTTTTTTAATCAGAAAGACGGCCATTTGATTCTTATAAGTAAAGATATCTTAAGGTCAATACTTAACCTATGCGTTCTTATTTATAAAATTCTGATGTACCTATACACATGTTAAGTATTTGCAGTACGACAATCAATGTTAGTGATGTAACGTAGTTACATTCTCGTATTCTTTTCAGATATTCATATTATGTCGATCAATAAATGACTTGCTACAAAATATGCTACAACTTAATTATCAAGCATTGGCCTTTAATATTTTTTTTATTATCTTTATTACTTACCTACATTCTCTGTATCCTGTTCGTCAGAAGAATACTTTATAAGCGGTATTTCAGCACTCATTTTTGATATCGCTGTTTTACTAACTTCCGAACTATGGTTTATTTCTATAAAAAAAAAATGTGTAAGAAGCAATTTTATTTTCGAAGAAACACCTTTACAGTTATTGATAAAGATAAATCTGTCTAGGTTACATTTCTGTAAATATAGACAATATTTTTTATACAAACTGCTCATTTTTTTTAAAGAACGGTTTGACTTACTAGCTAGTATCAATACTACAGGAATGGTAAATAAGAACGTTATACGCCTGTAACGTCTACACAAGCAAAGTGACGTGAGTTTTCATTAAAACAAGAAGTTAAATATTGGGTCTTATGTATTGAGAAAAAAGATTAGACGTTTTGAGAAATACCTGTCATATTTCAGTTTAGCTCAGACACCGGTGAACGTTTTATTAGAGCGACTAGCGCTGCAAACTCTCTGATTCATTACATTTCTTTTAAAAATGTCAAGGACAATCAAGCTTAAAATTAAAGTTGAGATATAGCTACTGATGCCATGGTTATAAGGTGACCGCTAGGGTGAAATTGTGGTGTTATGTTAAAAAAAAAAAAGACAAAGAAAGGTAAGGCTTTCTACCTCATCCATATATTACCTTAGCTGTATTTGGCAAAACTTTTAGGAATTTTGGTCCTCAATGCTCTTCAACTTCGTACTTTATTTGGCCTTTTTAACGATTTTGGATTCGAGCGTCACTGATGAGTCTTTTGTAGACGAAACGCGCGTCTAGCATATATACTAAATTTAGTTCTGGTATCTATGTTGAGTTTATTTATACAATTGTCGCGCTCAGTAACTCCTTTTTAAAGGAAAGGCATTGTATGCTTGTCTTTATACATAACGGAAAGGCTCACACCAAATCGCAAAATCAAAAGCTCAACCTATCAAACGGATTGAAAAAAAAATTGTTATATTCCTGACTTAGTACACACATTTGCTCCTCTAGATGCATCATAATTCAAAGGAACAAATATGTGTTATAAGTCAGGAATATGAATCCTGTTTGATAATTAGCTCAATCTCTCTCTTGGAAGACATTAGCATATAGCATTCGATCATATTGACACAAATATGTCAGTGAAACAAGCAGACATTTAATAGTTTACTTCAACAAATTGTAACGAGGATGTAGAGTTTTTTCATTGGCACTCATACCACATCTTCTTGAATCTATATAATAGGAAAAAAGGTAAAATAAAATGATGTACAGCAGTCAAAATTATATTTAAGCCAAAATTACTAATATAAACACGTGACTTTTTCCAACAAAAAACACAAAATGGCATATACATACTCTATACAGGTTGCATATATATAAATGTCGACAGTGCAATTTCACACAGGAACTCTTTGTATGGCTAAAATCTACCTCATCTATTATAATGTTTTGTAAAATTAAAATTATTGTAAATTATTATTTTAAATAAAATGTATTACATAGCTTCAGTACTTATATAGATATAGGAAGATGTGGTGTGAGTGCCAATGAGACAACTCTCCATCCAAATAACAATTTAAAAATTAAACCATTATAGGTTAAAGTACGGCCTTCAACACGGAGCCTTGGCTCACACCGAACAACAAGCTATAAAGGGCCCCAAAATTACTAGTGTAAAACCATTCAAACGGGAAAACCAACGGTCTAATCTATATAAACAAAACGAGAAACGAGAAACACGTATATATTACATAAACAAACGACAACTACTGTACATCAGATTCCTGACTTAGGACAGGTGCAAACATTTATACCCGTACTTCAATACGTTTAAACTTATATACTTAGAATTATGTACTACACATCCCTTCCCTTTGGGTCTTCCTAAGATTTTGATTTTGGCGCTTTTCAATTATAGCCAACAACTTAACTTAACCCCAATGCTATATTTTAAGCGATGGCAGCCGTATTGGTTTGAAGGCGGAGCAGTTGGACACTTTTATAAAATTATCACCAACATAATGAGTGTGGCAAAGTTGGTTGAATTCTACCCAGTAGTTTCAGAGGAGAAGATTAAAAAAAAAAGTTAACGGAAGACAACGACGAACAAAGGACTAATAATGATTAAAAAAAAATATCTCCAATTTTGTAAAGAAAGAAATATTCTGGTCAAGCAGGTGACAAAAACAATATTTTGAGGGTAAACTCCCCTCATATCTTAACGTGTCGAACAACTAAAGGAAAAAAAAAACTCTCCTCATTTGAAGTTAATTGGTCGCTACCTTATGAAAAAATAATGTCAAAGAAGCACAACCATTTAATTTCACTAAGATGTAAATTGAAAAATTTCTTTCTAATAACAATCTACTATTTTCTGATTGGGTCATTTCATCTTGCACTAGAGATTAAAACCACAAAATACAGGTTCCTCTATCTCATTTTTAAACTATACCATCGGATTTGACTCCACGGTCATCTTTTTTCCAGAGCTTATGAAAAACGACACCATTGAATTTTGAAAATTAAGAACTTCGTCATCATAGCAGCACTATTCCAACTACACAAGACATATTCCCCCTTGAAACATTGCGGGTTAATCGAACGGTAGTTTGTTTATATCATGTGTGATGGATTCCACTAAGTCATCATTATTTTTTGATTAATCAGCGTTGTTCCTTGAGGGAATCGCTACGTACTGGTTATTCTGAGGAACTTGCCAGCGTGACACTCTGTCTCGTGCAACTTCACATTCAAGTGTACATTTTCAATACGATATTAAATACTTAGTGGATTGTAACTGCTATTCAAACTTCAAAAACGTCATCGATATCTGAATGTCTGAAAAAACAGTTAGTGAGTCAGGGTTTTGTCAACCAACGTCTGTTCTATTTTCCAAACACTTTTAATTAATCGCGTGTTATAGTGGTCATTTATTTGTCTTTGTAAATCATTAACCTATACTGTTGTTTAGTCAATTTATCGTTTAAACATTTTAATGTTGCTCTCTACTTTTACATCCAACCATTGTGTTATTGTGCTATTATCGTATAATTGTCTTTCATTTTTCACTAATGTGCTTCGTTTTATTCAATTTATTTTACTTTTTTGTTTGCTTGTAAATATAATTAAAATTCTACGCGAATGTCATACAATTGAGAGATTTAACTAGCTATACAACTTAACATGAGGGAATGCCTAATCCATGTGAGGAATAAAACAGTCGTTCTTTCTTTGTTTAATGAGTTATAAAAAATTTGGTTTTGTCATTTGATAAGTGACTTTCCGTTTTGAATTTTCCTTGGAGCTCGGATTTTTTTTATTAGTTACTTTTTATTTATAACAACGATGTTGAAAATCGAATGATGTGCACAATTTTTTATTGATAATGTAAAAAAAAGGTTTATTATTTGTTATCTTGTATCATTTTATTCATATGTTGATATTGCGAGTTTAGAATTAAAACTGTAATTAGGTAAAACTAACTATTTTAAAGGACATGAACAAACCAAAACAAAAATATATATTTCATAGATTAGCGAACAAATTGTCAATGAGAAAGAAATCTTGTTGTTGGCATGTTTTGACAATTAAGTTGCTTAAGATATAAGCTGAACTATTTTTAATGTCAGCACCCTTAGTCTAGTGATATATCATGTTTAACATGAGGACTGAAATGCCTGCAAGTTTGAACCCTTCTGTTTTTTTAGAGAATAATGTATAGTAGGTTAACATTTATATTATAGTTTACTTAAATTCTATTCTTTAAAAAAAAAGAATTAAAGACTGACATCAGATAAATATGGAATGGGTTTACTTTTATAAATTGTTACTCGGATGGAGAGTTGTCTCATAAGCACACATACCACATCTTCCTTTATCGGTAATTCGTATATTTTCCCTTTGATCTTACTGCCTAATATTTACGTGTATCAACGGGCTCGTCTAGATATTCTACATGAAATAGTCAGAATCAAAAACGAAACTACCTATTATTCTATATATATCTATAAACATATAAAACATATAATATACATCACTCTATTTATATGTTGTACCTGTCTTGCATTTTCTTTTTACACAAATACCGATAACCACAACAACTACAAATACTGTAGTTGCTATCAATCTGAAAACAAGAAAAACATAAGTTGTATAGACAGAATATCTTAATCAGCCTCTAATAAATGAAATATAGTCCAACAAATTCGAATTACCAACAATTCTAACTTTCTATATATTTTGTATGTTTTTTACCTTGCACACAACCGTTTATCTTTTTTGTATCTAATTGGTTGCGTTTTTATTTTTGTTTTCTTTCGAATCATGGCATGAAATGCATGTCAAATCGACAACCAATTATATAATATGACACGAAAATAGAATGGAACATTAGACCAAATTGAATTTTTTTGTGCAGATTACCAAAACATTGGAATAAGTAATATTTCGAACCAAATTAATCAACGTGTGGTTGGCGATAATCTCAGAAGATGACTGGATTAGAGAACGGGTCATTACCACTATCAGCTCACTAAATGAATCAACAGGTTGTAACATATGTTACTAGGTATTGAATTGACAACCTTATGAAATGAAAATTTAATTGAAAATTATAATAGAAACAGATTGCTACATAGTAACTCGTCGATTATCTGATGTATTCAGTCTTGATAGTTACATTTCCCACGGGTACCAGTGTAAGAATCTATATTTATCAATTGAAATAAGCAAATCTGCATATCCAAAACTTATGAGCCGCCTTCTTGATATCTTTTATGAGTTCATATTACTTTTTTGGTCCAATCCAAAACTGATAAAGTTGTATAAGCACAAAGGGCAATACAGGATGTTTTTTTCTGTGAGTACCGTTTTATATAATTTGAACAATGAAAAGCACTTCTCCACTTTAGAAATATTTGGTGAATTTACAAAGGTCTATATTAATAAACTTTTTCAGTTATTATTTAAGTAAATTTACCTTCTTTTCAGACCTAAATTCGTACTTAGTAAGATTATAACAAAGTTTGCGACGAGATTCTAAGAAATAAATTCTACTTTAAATTATTTCATTTATTTAAGTCATGTGTTCTTCGAGAGAGAAAGCGTCACCTGCTATGAATGTAATGCTTCAAAAGTAACATAAAAATGAAAACTCTATCAAATCTCATGATCGAGAGTAGATATAGCTTCATTGGTGCAGACTAAGAGGTTCGCATACTAAGGCGGGTAACATAAAATCTCCCGTAAACACAATTATCAATTTGGCCATAGAAAAAACAAAACAAAATTGAATTTATATTAGGCCTGGCACAAAGAGTTATGCATCAGATCTGAGGGAATATAAAAAATGGAAAAATTCCACGAAAATCAATGAAAACTCTAAGTGCATTAACATTATGATGTTGCAGACTGTAAAGAAGCCCTTGCAAACGACCGTTGTTGTTAATTTCTAAAAACAACAATGGAACTAATGTTAAAGTCCGCTGTATGGAAGTAGTTTTGCCGAAAAAACGAAACTGGCAGTAAAAGGATTCGTTTCTGTTTCTGTTTTCTTACTTTTTGTTGGGGTAAGAAATTGATATTATATTATAATAAAAAATGAATAAAATAAAAACAGTGAAAATTATGCAAAATTGTCTGTTAGTTTTTTTCCTTTTTTCACAAATAAGCTTACATTGTAAGTTTAAAAATAAAACGTATCTGAAAGTCAAAATATATATTATGTCTTACGACATGTCTTTTCTTATGGAACTCGGTTTTAAACAAATTTTGAAGGAAAGACGTTCTCACACATAGATCTCAACATGCATGTTAGGATTCCAATGTACACAACAAAGAAGGTTTGAAAATGTGCATTTTGTTTAAAAAAATAAACCGAACGAACGCAAATTTGACTGTTTTTATAATTCTTTATTTACTGAACCATTCATAGACACTCTGATGTAAATCGATAATCTAGAGTTTATGTAATGAATGACTCCGGTAAATACAAATATAACATGTACAATGTAAATGTGAATTATCGTTACTGTAGAACTTAATGCGATAACTATCAGACTTGCGTTTAATAGTTTAAATGGATACGACAAGTTTGTTCACATTTACATTAAGTGTGATTTATTTTTGTTCAAAACTAAAATATTGTCCACAAAAGCTGCACTAAAATAGGTTTAATTTATTGATTTTCACAAGTTCATGATTTATTATTTAAATTTTTTTCCCATTAGTAAATGCTTCATTTTGAGTCCATCATTGGACCCTGAATAGAATTGAAAGTGCACTGAAGCAAACTTTATAGTTATTTAGTTATTTATATCATATACGTACTAAATAAACCGTTTTGCGAGAAGCACTGATTTGGTTATTGTAAAATATGTCTATCTAAATGTTTGACATAATTCTCTAACATACAAATATAATCTTTTGTTATTTATTTAAAAGGTAATTGATGATTTGAGTTCTGTTCAATTTTGAATAACACACTTTGGGGCTAAATGGTAATATCAGAAATAAATTTGAAGTGTCAACAAAGGGATATAATTCTTAAAATTAATAAAAATTTGTTAAATATAATCAGAAATTTTGAGATACAGAAATGGCACATATGCGTAATGTAGCATATCAAGTGGCAATATCGTTTCGGTCGACGGGAATATGAATGAGATTTCCAATACCCATACAAATTATAAATTTCGAGATTAACTTTATTTAATAACGTGAAACTCAAATAACATTGCAGTAAAAAAATAAGTTTACAGAAAGGTGTCAAATCATTTTCTTGATAATTGTATTATGATCACAGAAAGAGATTAGTTAAAATAGACATTAGCTCCATAGAAAAGGCAGAAGATTGTAATCTACCAGGTCTTTTTCTTTTATTAGACTTAGAGAAAGCTTTTGATACTCTTGAGTGGTCATTTATAGACCTGGCTTTGTCTTTTCTATGATTTGGTCCTATTTTTTTGTAGATGGGTCAAGACCTTATACTCAGAATCTCAGAGCTGTATTATAAATAATGGACATTGCTCTCAATTTTGTAATATTGGTCGGGGTGTTAAACAAGGTGATCCTCTATCTCCATATCTCTTTATATTATCTTTATAACTTATGAGTGCTGCACTTAGAAATAAGCCAGATATAAATGATATGAAAATAAATGATTCTGGGTATCTACTAAGTCAGTATGCAGATGACTCATGTCTCTAATTAGACGGGGATGGGCAATCTTTAGAAAAATGTTTATATACTTTAGAAAAAAGTTCTGAGTGTGCGGGACTTAGGGCTAATTTTGATAAAAACTAAAGCCATATGGATTGGGTCAAAGATTCACTCAAGAGATAAACTAACAACTACAAGAAATTTGAACTAGACTCATTCGTAAAAATTTTAACTTTTAGGAATAAAATTTGATCTTTTCGGTGAAAATAAAACGCTTGAACATTTTGAAGAAAATAAAATACGGAATCTGCTAAATTCCTGGTTTTAAAGAGATATAACATATATGAAAAGATCACTGCCATTAAATCACTAGCTCTAACTATTCTAATTTAATCAATGACAGTTATGCCAAACCCGCCTGATGATATATTAAAAGAATTTTTTTTTAGTTCTTACTGTCAGGAAAACCAGACAAGACAAATAGTTATGATAATGTTATTTGAAAACTGGGGGGGGGGAGGGGGGGGGGTTGAAAATGCCAGATATAAGATCTGTTAGTTATTCATTAACGATGACATGGATAAATAAACTTTTAGACCCCTTGAATATATCCCCATGAAAAACATTGTTAATAGATCAATACAACAGATTAGGTGCAGACAAAATATGGTTGATGACCCCTGATGGTATCCAAATGATTTCTTCATATTTTAATAATTTCTGGAAAGATATTTTACCTAACTGGAATATCCTTAACAGTGTCACTAATGACACTGCTGACTGGATCATGAAACAATCCAGATGCCTAAACCAGAGTTTGAAAATTAATAATAAAACTGTCTTTTACCAGAGGTGGGTTGAATCAGAAGTTTTCTTTGTAGGTGATTTACTTGATGGAAACAGTATTTTTTTTACTTTAAAAGAATTCTGCGAAAAATATAATCTTAATATTAATTTCTTGGAATACCATTCTTTGCTTCATATGATAACAGAAGACTGGAAAAATCTAATCACAGTTTCAGAGAAAATTACGAACATATTTAACGATAAATTTGAATTTATAAAAACAATAAAAAGTCTTGTCAGTTCTTTTATAAAAAAAAATCTTGCCAATGTATACAGCACGTCCTACAAAACAAGAAGACACAATGTGTAAGGAACTAGACATTTATAAAGAAAATTTGGATTTCATTTATAGTTTACCCTTTTTTTGCACTAAAAACAACAAATTTAGTATGTTCCAGATTAAGATTTTACACAGAATTCTCGCTACAAATGCATTTTTGCAGAAATATGGGTGAACAGAAAATAACTTATATAGTTTCTGTAATGCAGCTAAAGAAACTATAAGTCACCTTTTCTGGGAATGTACCCTAGTTAGAAATTTGTGGTTAGAAATTGCAGCACTTTTTCTAGTTGAAAATAATTAAACTTTAATTCTTAATGTGGAAAATATTGTTCTTGGGTTAGAGTCTTGGGATGTTTACCTAAACTTATTCACTATTGTGGTTAAATATTACATTTATATATGTCGCTTTAATACTTCATTACCAACTCTTACAGGTGTCATAGCTATGATTAAAAATTCCTACCAAAAAGGAAAAACTATCTACCTCCTTTTACAGATCCCATAGAGCAAGAGAGACATTTGATAGTAAATGGGAATTTATTAAAAACTTAGTTCACATGTGAGGAGAGATCGTTATATTTTGTACTTACTTAAGGCTTTATAATAGGTCATGTAAAATTAATAATATGTTGATGCACATCACAACTGGACAGTGATTTGGGTGCATCTTAAAAGTACTATCTATGTTTATTGATATTGTTATATATATGAATTAGCTATATAATTATGTATCACAATACTTGGTGTATTTTCAAATGAATTAAAAATAAGTTACAAAAAAAACCTCCATAACAGTATTTGACAGTATATAGAAGTCAACGAAGTCACAATTTGTTTGGATTGAGAATTAATAGATGTAAAAGCATAAACTATAGTTTTTCGGTCGAAGCGTTGCTGATGAAGGTCAATCCAGATATTCACTTCGGAAGCACGAAATTAATTAAGTGTTACTATATTTATAAGTAAGAGTACTTTATATTTAAAGATAATTTTAATAAACATGATAAATGAAGACAAAATTCAATTTTACATACATTATAATTGACTTACGAGGAAGGTAAAATAACTGCTAAATTTGCTGGTTTTCTATCTTTGCTTGTGACAACTACATCAATCTTTGTTCCTGCTTTAGAATAAATGCAACAAAATTATGACGCATTATAAAATCGGTTCAAGGGGTAATTTCTCAAAGGAGGAAGTCAATGAAAAACTGACAATATCAAACATTATATTATATTGACACAAGCAAAAAAAAAATGTTAAACAGCTGTCATACTTTTGATAAGGAACATGAATTTGTCAGTTAAACCTAGTGCTATAGCTTATTGAAGCTCCAACTTGTATGACAATATAAACAGCAACATGAACATACATAACTAGTTTTTGTGGCAATAATTGAGACCTAGCAGCATCAAAGACATACAACACAACTGACGTCAATATTTAAACAGACATTCAAATAAATCTAACAAAGACGCTAACATTTGACTTTTCTACTCTTTACACAAGTATTCCACATCCCAAACTAATTTTTTTTTAAAAAGAGTTGGTATTGTTTTGCTTCATAAAAAAAGAATGGCCAACGAAGATATAAGTAGCTTGTCTAAGGGAGGGATAAATCCTTTAATTGTAAAGAATCACTCTGATTCATAGAAAAAATTCTCTGAAACTGATATTATCAAGATGCTTGATTTTTTTATTGACAACATATTTGTTACGATCGGAGGACGTGTTTTTCAACAGACTGTCGGCATTCCAATGGGAACAAACTGTGATCCTCTACTTGCCGACTTGTTTCTTAATAATTATGAGGCTGACTTCAAGCAGGAACTTCTTAAGAAGAAAGATGAGAAGTAAGCAATATCCTTTAACTCTACTTTCCACTATATAAATGAAGTTCTTTCACTAAACAATTCAAATTTTGGTAACTATGCGGAACGCATCTATCCCATCGAACTAGAGATAAAGGATACTACAGATACAGTTAAGTGTGCCTCATATCTTGACTTACATTTAGAAATTGACAATGAGGGTCGGTTGAAAACCAAATTTACGACAAAAGAGATAATTTAAGCTTTCCAATTGTGAACTTTCCTTTTCGAAGTAGCAATATTCCAACAGCACCTGCATACGGGGTATATATCTCCGTATTGATACGATATTCCCGTGCTTTCATTTCCTATCATGATTTTCTTGATAGAGGGTTGCTGCTCACAAGGAAGCTATTAAACCAAGAGTTCGAAATGGTGAAGTTGAAATCATCCCTTCGAAAATTTTACAGACGCCATCACGAGTTGGTTGACCGTTATGGAATAACCGTTTCACAAATGATATCGGATATGTTCCTTACGTCGTAAATACAATCCCCTTCCCTCTCATGAATTTGACCTACCAAATTAGACTATTTTCCGGATTTGTTATCACATAAGCAACACGACAGGTGCCACATAAGGAGCAGGATCTGTTTACCCTCCCTGAGATGACCCCTATTTTTTGTTGGGGTTCGTGTTGTTTGTTCCTTAGTTTTTAATGTTGTGTCATGTGTACTATTGGTTGTTTTTTTGTTTTTTTTTTCATTTTTAGCCATGGCGTTGTCAGTTTATTTTGGATTTATGAGTTTGACTGTCCCTTTGGTATCTTTCGTCCTTCTTTTTTTTAACACAAACAGTAGTCGTCGTCTATAGTTCATCCGACAAAGACATTATAAAATTGCAATACCCGATGAATACTCACAACATGAATAAACTTATATCGCAGACATATCTAAGACAAAGTTTCATTAATAATTTCAAGAACAATTTGCATAAAGAAATGTATCGAAGAAACCTGTCGTTTCTTATTCTACTTATTTCAAGTACACAGGGGGTATATTAGATATCAGTTCTGACTGAGATTAATAAATCTTCAAACGTTTTGGTCATTCAAAGGGTTGAATTTGGTAAAGAAATCTGAGCACCTATTCAACATCTCTCACCCAGTAGTAAACCCTTTGATACAATGGTGTGTTTGCGTTCACTAATTTGGATTCCAAAAAAAACGAAGTCACGTCCGGTGGAAGGGAGATGTTAAACATATAATCTGAATAAAAAGAACTTGATAGCTCTTACATGGTTGGTAGATTGGCTGGTTGAAGACAAAATATATGTTGTTCAACCATGTCATGCTACCAGTCTCATTTGAAGTCCCCTTCATTATTGTTCACCGCTAATTGCAGTTTTTTTTTCTTTTTAAATAGCAATTGATCGCCAAATTTATAAATTTATCTGAGAATTCTTAAATATTTTTTTTATTTCTTTATGAACAGAAAATTGTTTCTTATATTTTGTTTTATACGAGCATACAAAAAGGCCAGTAGGTTAATTCAACTATAGTAATTCCAATACCCATTGTTTGTTGTAAAATGGTGAATATTAAATATCCAAATATGCTCTTGAAAAAATATCCGTCATGATTATGATTCACGGTTGCCATCGCGAATTAGTTTACCGTTTTGTGTTATCTGCTTCACAGATGACGACGAATATGTTCCAGTTGTTGTAATCACACTACCATCCTTTTTTTCTCCAGTCTGACCTATAAAATTAGAACAATCACTGGGTATTTACTAATATGAGCAACTTGACATTGAAGTGACGAATAAGAAACAAGATCAGCTTTTCTTTCCCGTGCACCTGATTACACCCGGTTTTAGGCGGGTTTCATATTGGTTATTTACTTGTTTTCTAAAGCGTATTTTGTGTTCTATTGTTTTTTGTGTTTTATTTGGTTTAGTTTTTTTCTCATGGCGTTAGCAATTTGTTTTGGACTAATGACAATGACACGTACTAATTCGTAGCTACAATAAACCGAGAGATAACTTGAGTCTTGCGCACTTAACATTATTCTAAGGTTTAAGAATATGATAAAATACGAGCGCGTAAGCGAAAACGCCTGGTATTGCGACGCATATTTGGATATGCTCAGATCTTTTGGCTTAAGAACATATAAAAGGTTTTCACTCCTTTTAAAAAGTAATACTTGTTTTAGCTCGAATTAGGAAAACACATAAAATTCAATGCAATTTACATAATAAATCAGTGTTGTAATTTATCAAGCATGAGCTCGAAAGCACACATACAAATATTGATCAGGTTCAGATTTATTGTTAAGCGAAAGTCCTAAATTCTCACCAACGAACGCATTAGTCTTTAGAAGCATCTTTTTGTGTCCAACTTGAAATCCATATGTACAACTGTAGTTGATATTTAAGTCATGTTCAGTAATATTACGTATAACTAAGAGGAACTTTTTGTCATTTTTTCCGCCATCATATTTAGAGCTGTTATCAAGAAATTTCCAAATATTGCTCATGATAAGAATTTCTCATTCAAAATGTTCATTTATCCACATTTTATTTGTCATCAATACTTAATACATGTTTAAACCAAAGGACCACATCCAGGAAAACAAAGATATTTGTCAACAGCGACAGTCTTCTTCACGCCAAAATAAACGCGAACGATTAAGCTATACTTATTACACATAAGATTATAGGGATCAACTCACCGGCCTTGATACAAAATATATCTGTAGTTTTAAGGCACCTTAGTTTGCTGATACTAATAGAAATAATATGTCATACTTTAGATTGATTAATTGATTGATCAGATAAATTGGTTTTGTACAATCTTGTACAATCTTGTTCCGGTAACTTGTTATTTGTTGAAAAGTTACAGTGCCCACATAGAACCACCGACCTTTAGTAGGAAAACAAAACATACTAGTCATTTAATCACATGTGGAGCAGGATCTGCTACCGTTCCGGAGCACCTGAGATAACCCCCAAGTTTTTGGTGGGGTTCGTATTGTTTATTCTTTAGTTTTCTATGTTGTGTCATATGTACTATATTGTGTTTGTTTGTCCCTTTTATTCTTATCATTGGCGTTGTCATTTTTTTTCGATTTATGAGTTTGACTGTCCCTTTGGTATCTTTCGTCCCTCTTTTAAGTTTGAATCGTGCGAAATTCGTTCTCTCAACCTAAATGTTGCTTAACTAGTAATACAGTACTTCTACAACTTAGAACACTCGTCCACCTAGACAATTAATATTTTAGGTGCATATAACGGCAGAATCAAATACCTTGATTTTATTGATATTATCGATTGTTTTGTTGTTTAATGTGTTGTTGCATCAGAACAGGCTGTTTGTCCTCAATAAACCCGATTTTTTCGTACATAAATGAAAAAAAAGTTAACATGTAGAAAAGTATAATCTAGAGATGTTGCTCTGCGTTAAAAAATATATTTTTCAAACTTTCTTAAGTTTATCGAAAACAGATACACAAGAAGAGGTTTAGCGCTATAAAACCAACTTCAATCCACCATTTTCCTCATTTGGATATGCCTGTACCAAGTCAAGAATATGAAATTTGTTGTCCATTCGTTTGATGTGTTTTATTACATGTATATGATTTTGCCATTTCATTATAAACTTTCTGTTTTGAATTTTCCTCGGAGTTAAGTATTTTTGTGATTCTACATTTATTTTATAGGTAAAAATCAGCAAATGATTTTGTTCTCTCAAAAAGTACATGATTTGGAAATGTATAGTCTATTTATAAATTCCAATATTCAGAATCTTTTAAGTGAACCTTAGACAGAATTTCTTACTTATAATTCGCGAATTATAAGTACGAAATTCCGTCTAAGGTTGACTTAAAAGATTCTTAATATTGTAATTTAATTTGAATTTATAGACGGACTATACATTTCCCAAATCATGTACATATCTAGTATGTGTGTTTGTTTGGACATTTAAATAATTTTAAAAGCAGAACACATCATATTAGAAATAAAATATGTGGAATTCTCTAATCTGAATGAAATTGAAAATGATATGTTGTGTGTGTTAGATGACTGGGGAAAGAACTATTATAGCAAACTAACGGACAAAAGAAAAAAAATGAAATGAAACCGATAGAATAAAGAAGATGAGTTGGTTGAGTTTATTGTATAGATCAGTGTGTATGTAAAATCACAAGTGTTAAAGATCATAATTCTTGTTCCCCTAGCATTTCACTTTTTTTTTGGAACTCTTTATGTCTTGGAGCTTGTAAAATATTATGTACAATACCTATCGTCTTCTTGATTTTTTGAAACGTTCAATTAAAATTATTGCGTCGTTAAAGATGATTTGTAACAAAACAAAATCAAAAGACGCAGGAAATTAGATAAATAGAAGAATCATTTAAGAAATATTAGAATGTGCATGTCCTAAGGCAATAGCCTGTAGTTAAGTAGTTGCCGTCATATTTTTGCTTATGAATGGTTTTGTTATCAACATACATTAGACCATGAGTTGATTTTTTTCATGTTTTTCATGTCGGGCCTTTTATAGTTGACCATACGGTATATGGGTTTTGGGCTTTAATGACGACCCTAATGGGACCTATATTTGTTAACTTCTATGTCATTTAGTCACTTATAGATAGTTGTCTGATTGTCAATTATACGACCTCTTCTTATTAGCTTGGAAGTTTGTTACAAAGAGAACTAGACGTAAACAATATAATTATTATCAGCTTTATTAAACTGACAAATTCTAGTAAGAACGTTAACGTCAAGGTAATGGCAAACTGGTATTTTTTAATGGTTTTATATTTTGCTCTGGTACGCACAAATCTCCTTGCTGGATCTAGATTATATCAAACTGTAAAGAAAAATCAAGATAATGGTGTTAGCGGTACTTACATTTATCAGCTCTACATAAACATTGCAGTACCATCAGGAGCGAAAAATACAGGCTGTTTATGTAAACATTTCCCATATTATTGCCTACAATATATTAAAGTTTAAGTTGGATTAGTTCCATATTTAAGAAATCCATAAAAAGAGATACATGTATCTGACTTTTTCGTTTGAACCTTATGTATTTTCTATGTGTTAATAATCAAGTGTATAAGCCTTAAATTGACGTCAAAAGTCTGAGCAATTTAGACAATCGAGCAAAAGCACTTTCCTAAATCATATAAATGTATATGGCTTACAAATAATGTCTTTAAACCCTGCTGACTGTCATTGAAAATTGCTAAATAAATTGATAACAAGAGGTTACAAAATGGATCTTCATATTGATTTAATGCCAAACAGAAACAAATAAACCTGCGACAAAGATGATATACAACAGACATGAGGTGCAAACATTAGTACATCATTTCTTGATTTCGAAAAAAAATAATGTCTCGTCAATGATGTTAGGGATCAAAACGGTATTTGGAAGGCCATTTAATTCACCTCAGTCTCGTATAGGATTTTGTGTCGATATAGGATGCACGAAATATGCAACCGGAGGCAAAACATAATACAGGCCCAAACGAAAAAATATAAAGAAGTCTCAATTAAAACAACGTTGGAACCTATGATTGCATTGGATAAAACCGCAATTTGTATACGTATGCATGTACAACAAATTTCGTAGAAGAGTGGACGCAATAAAGCACTTCTCCAAAAGACCAAAAAATTGAAAAAGTATATTTTAACAAAACGGATTTGATAAACGGGTCGGACAATTGATGTACGTTTACCCTGCTGACTGTCCCTGACAATAGCCATATACATGTAGATTGATCACAAGATGTAACAAAATAGATCTTAATATTAATTTAATACCAAACAGACAACCTGAGCGAAGATGTTATACTACAGACATGAGGTGCCAATATTAGTACACCATATCCGGATTCCGACAACTCCGGACAATCTCTTCAGTGATGTTCGGATTAAATAGGTATTTAGAAAGCCATAAAGTTTACTTCAATTTAGGATCGACTCTTGAAATTTAAAGAGTCGTGATAAGGTGAACTTGTTATATTAACCGGCGGGAAGATATAATACAAGCCCACACGAAACAAACATAAAGAAGTCTAAATTAGAAAGAATGTTCAAAGCTACGATTACGTTTGACAAAAACTGCAATTTTCATACGTGTAAATGTGAAATTAATTGCGTTGCACAATACAGCACAAACAAGTATATTCTAACAAAACGCATTCGACTAACAGGTCGAACAACTGATGTTCTTTATCCCTGCTGAATGCCATAAACGATTACCAAATAAATTGATCACAATGTTTAACAAAATGGAATATGTATACTAAGTATATATTTGAACAACTTGTAAAAATACTTAGAGTATTTTGTCAGAGATCAGTAACAGTGAAATTAAAACAATACAACATAAATCCATTTTACAAATTAAAACAGCATACATGATCAATTTGAGAACTGGAGACTCCAACACCTCGACGTGTATAACTGATGTACGCTAATTATTACAGATGATTAATTACATGTCTTTGAAAAGGTAATAAGAGAGACTTATTAAGCTTCCAGAGGGTCAATCAAATGCATTAGTCGAAAATTAACTGATGGTTAAAAAAGAAAAAAGACAAACAAACAAACAAGCGTATAATGATACACAACATAATAAAGTAAAGACTAAGCAAAAAATTCTCAACCAAAAACTGAGGGTGCTTGCAGGTGCTTCGGAAGGATAAGCAAATTCTGCTCTACATGTGGCGCACCAATTGTGTTGATCAAGTTAGAACAAATGTAACAAATCTAATGCGGTAGATCACAATAGTGATTATGGATGGGATTGAGGTAACGACATTGGGAACGTATCCACTATCATCTGTAAAACGGATATTTCATTACGATCATCATAACATTTCCCATTATATTTTTAACGCGTTACCCAATACAATTGTTTGTAATATATGTGAGGTACATAGTTCCACAGGTAGTAACCTTGTCATATAGAGATGATTTTAGTGCAGTGACTATGTCATAGTTTGGTTGTGTTGGTTATGGGTCAGCAAGGTAGTGTCCCTGAACGATTACCTCATTCCACATATATTGTATATCAAATAGTTATCAAAAGTACCAGGATTAAAATTCATACGCCAGACGCGCGTTTCGTCTACATAAGACTCATCAGTGACGCTCAGATCAAAATAGTGAAAAAGCCAAAACATATACAAAGTTGAAGAGCATTGAGGACAATGGAAATCGAAATGTACGCAGGATAACATAAATATCTAAATTGCTATAGTTTGGTTAAACGATTACATGGTTAAGTTAAGTATATAGAAATTCATCATGGTTTTGATAAAAGTAGTTTTGTTTAAGATTAAAATGAATGCATATTTAATTTAGCTTTATATTGATTTTTCGTGTAAGGGTTCGTGTGAAATAAAAAGTAACACAATTTATTAATTAAAGCTACACAAATACCTTTTTTACAAAATTTGGTAGACGTTATTTGCAAATCGTACATAAATTAGTTTATTTGTTGTGTATTTCCTATGATAAAGCTTATATAGATTTTGCTCTTTTTAACTGACATTCGATAACATGAATTACAAAGTGAGAAAGCGATGCTTCTGTTTCACCTAGAATCTTTCCTTCGTATGACCGTAATTCGTAGATCTATTGGTTAAATACATCATATTAACTATGCAAATGTTAGCATTTCAAGCTCGATTCGTATTGGAAAGGAACAACATCAAAAAGGTGCAAACATCTTTGTCATTTTGTCTCGGATGAATAATTGTCTAATTTGTAATCGTACCGTATATATCTATTACATATTACTCTGTGCTTTCTAATGTCTTTTTTGTATTCCAAATCAAACTACGTTTTAAGACATTTGCATTTAAAATGCATTTATATATTGTATTTGTGAATTCTTAAAACAATGCATGTTCCATATGAAAACTTCACTGACAATTTCTTACATTTTCTGCTAGAAGATCAACGTAATTATGTGACGCTCGATTCGAACAAAATTAATAAATGTATTGCGTCGAAATATGATAAATTGGATTAAACGACAAGAAAATGTATCAACCATGCATTTTTCAACATGCAGTATTTCGATAGTTGTATCATGTTTAGTTATTTTAAATGGGTTGTAACTATTCTTTCATACACGAGTCACACAACTGCACCCAGTCGAAGATAAACATAACAAGGCCATTACTGACCCAAACTATGACACAGTAAACTTAATATATATGCATATATAGCTATTTTTCGGAATAATTTAAGAAATATGTGTTGTACCAGACAGTACACACATCACTTTTTTTATCTATGATAAACGGATATACAACTTAACTTTACTTAACTACAATCTATTTAGTCTAAGATTCATGTTTTTTTTATTAGTTTTTAGTTGCTTTGAACTAGCTGTCAGATTACTCTCAGATCTGTTCCTAGTGTCTTTTTTTATTTTCGGAATGTACAAGTCCCCGGCCACGTCCACTTGTATTTTTGTCCATCTGAAGAGTCAAGCCTTTTGTAACTAATTTTTATAGTTCGTTCTTATATTTTATTGTTATACTACTGTCCAAGGGTTAAGATCTCGTTTACTTGTTTAACAACATGTGGTATGGGCTTTAATCATTATTGAAGGCCGTACGGTGACCCATAGTTGTTAAGGTATGTGTCATTTTGGTCTCTTGTGGACAGTTGTCTCATTGACAATCATACCATATCTTCCTTTTTATATGACACAACACTGTACTTTACACGCATTGATGTCATCGGATTCTTATGATTGTCTACGAGTTGCTGTCAGTTATGACGAGTTACCCCTGGATAGTTGTGTGCTATTTACGAATACTTGCAATTGATAATACGAAAGTAGGCGATCGATACGAAATGGTAAACAACGATCGATTTGAAGAGGCACAAACCGATTATTAAACCAGGGTAATTCAGTATAGACGGTATTTAAAGACGATGTCAGTGAACACAAACTTTATATTTCGAAAATTATGCATTATATTTTTTTAAATAGTGTGAGACATTTGAATTTGTCCGTAAATGTGTCTCTTTCTATATTTATGTATACATTCTTGGTTGGGTCTCTAAAGTTCTTAAAAATGTAAAAAATACAACTTCTAATATTTCAAGTATCATGTGAACTAAAACAAAAGTTATTGTCTAGTAAAATGTTATGTTGGTAATCAAAACATATATTATGAATCGAATCATTGTCGTAGAACAAATCTAATCAACAATAAAAAAGAGGGACAAACAATATCAGAGTGACAGTCAAACTCATAAATAAAGTGACAACTCCATGACTAACAATGGAAAAGACAAACAGACAAACAATAGTACACATGACACAACATATAAAACTAAAGAATAAGCAGCATGAACCCCACAAACAAATAATAGTCTTATTCGGTTAGTCACATTCATGAAATAGAAAGGGATTGTAGTTACGACGTAAGGAACATAATTTATGCGATATAATCTGTGAAACGGTTGTTCCATGACGATCAACCAACTCGTGATGGCGTCCGTAACATTTACAAAGGAATGATTTCAACTTAACCATTTTGAACTTTTGGTTTAATAGCTTCCTTGTAAGCAGCAAATCAGGAAATACAAGCACGGAAATATATTATCAATTGGGAGATATATATCCCGTATGCAGGTGTTGCTGGAATGTTGCTAATTAGAAATGGGAAGTTCCCCATTGGAAAGAAGAAATCCTCTCTTTAGTCGTAGAGTTTTTTTTCAACCGACCCTTATTGTCAATCTAGTAAGTAGATATTCACTGGATAAGCGTTTAGAAAAAAATCTTTTTGTATACAAGTTAATCGGATAAAATGTATAAGAACGAGAAAATATCAGTTGGTGTAAAATTTTAGTATTCCTGGCGATTGCATTGTGGCTATTAATTTTTTTTTCAGGTGATAGCCAGAGTACAAAGAGGAAAGCGTTATCCTGCGGTATATCAACAGTATTTGTAATGTTACACTTGTCTTCGGGGTTTATCCAAATTATGTTTAAAACGTTGCTGGCAAGAGCAGGGAGCACCTGCAATTATAAATTACTTAATCAAACTGTCAACTTTGTTAAAATGGTCTTGCCTCAACAGACCAGTAGACAGCACAATAACATTGCAAAAAATGTATACTGTCTTAATATTTTAATCTTTTGTTGTTGCATCTTATATTCTTCATGAGACATTGAGAAATTGAAGAGTGGATATCAATTTAACCAGATCTTACGGTTACGATATCATTTAACATCTCAAAACGTGAATGTACCTACGCAGTTTTGTCCTTTGTTTTACATCCTTGTTTTTATCTTTAAATATTATAACAATCGGGTGTATTATCAACCTTATTGTTGATACCGGAAATGAATAATTTCCGGGTAGATTTTTATTGCACCGTACGCGTTTTATTATAATTGGTAATATATATAACACTGTTCCATGAAATGTTTTGAAATCATAAGTTTTTGAAAGTAAACCAATTGAATACATTAATGTAAAAAAAACATCCACCTCTTTAAAGCGCATTGTATTCTTATTCAATCATTTTAACAACTAAAAAAAGGACTTAAAAAAAAGGAATCCATTAAGTTTAATGTGCATATCAATATTTTGATATGAGCGTCACTGATGAGTCTTATGTAGACGAAACGCGCGTCTGGCGTACTAAAGTATAATCCTTGTACCTATATAACTATGTAATAGAACTGAACTAATCGATCATCTGAAGACATTTTTATACAAAGACCGGTCTTGTACCGTAATCATTTATTAAGAACTTGAAAACTAATTATGTTTATCCTTAAGTCATATGAAACGAGGTTCTTGTAATTATAAGTTTAAAGACATTATTGAACCAATGCATACATAATCCAAAGTTTAAAAATAAAATGTGTGACGAATCTTCAATGTATCTTCTACACATTATTTTTCATTAAGTTATTTTTTGATAGCAAGCTTATTAACATTCATGTTTGGTATCGTTTACATCGACACAGAATCATGAAGCAAATTTTGTGTAGACTTTGATACGATAAAGGATATTTTTACGCTAAAGCGCATGTACACATGTTTATAACTAAAATTTATCCATCTAAGTGTATACAAATTTATTGATTTTTTAATTTGAAATATCATATGACTCTTATACATAATATATACATATTTTGAAATCATTGTTAGTTAAATGTTTCCTTGAAAGCAAAAACTGCCGGAAATTGTTCCATAGTATTCATTAATTAATAAGGAAGATAAGGTTACAGCTAAAACCACAACACGTACAACCCTGGAGTCAGGTTTGTTTTGCTGTGTCTTCAGCGTATCATTGCCTTACAGAATACAATAATCCGTAAATAAGAAAATAAGATTTTCAAAATGTAGATAAACATCGGAGATGTAGATCGCATTATCTATTAAAAAAATCGTTTATTAAAATTCTGTTGATATTCTACATTAACGGATGAACAAAAATATGCAGGAAGTATATGTTTTTTTTCTTCTCTTTTTCAGATATCATCATGGAATTAAAAGTGTCTATTATATTCGTACTACAAAGTAAGAGAAAAATAATTACAAAACATTGAAATGAAGTAAAAGAAAGTAAGATAACTTTATCATTCAAAAGATGAAATTACTATGATCACGAAAAGAGACAACCAATTGTAAAAAGAATTTCAAAATCTGTGAATCACTTTGCAGTATTCAGTAATAAGAGTTATAACAAATATTAATTACACTTATTTATAGTTATCTATGAATGTTTGATGTTTATATTAGCTGTTGCCACATCTGATCGTTATAAACGTCCCTTTATCTATTACAAACGTCTGTAAACAAACAATGTTCCGAATGAAAATATAAAAATAAGGAGAAGTAGTATGATTGCTAACCAGACAATATTCTTCCAAAGGAGTAAGTCCGGTAAGGGCCGATTTTGGCCTCAAATTTCCGGTTCATCTAAAGAAAGATTTTGGGAACTTTTTAAACACTTAAGTGTCTATTTCAATAGATTCAATGATAGTTTTTAACTAATTAAGTCATTAAAAACGTTCCGATTCAATCTTAAGTATGAAAAGTCTTTCAAATATGCCAAAAAACGTCACTTTTCAGATGTTTTTTGTCAAAACTGAAAGTGGCCGCATCGGTGAAACAAAACTTAGGATTTTGCATGGATTTTGTAACGATAGTCTACAAAACGGACAATACACATCAATATGTTTTATGCTCTGTTATCATATACTTAGCATTCATATGATAGCTTTTGCATATGTGTAATGAGCGGAAGTACACAAACCATAATTTCACACCCGGGCTGATAACCCATATCAGGGATATCGCGTGCACAAAACCCATAAAAGTGTCTCTCGTGCAAGCTACTTCCGGTATTTCCGGTATCGGTTGTTTACATTTCCATTGTGACGTCAGATATTTACGGGAACTTTTGTGGGATAATTTAGTACTTGCTAAAAATGCCATTGGCAATTATGAATCATTTTATAGTACAACAAACATGGAGTTGTAATGATCATTAAAACTCTTCCAAATTTTCAAGGTTTCAAAATGCCTCTATAGGAAATAGTAACATAAATAAATATGGATGTTATTGTTTGGCAATAATATAGAGATTTTTGGATTCATAATTTAACTTTTATATACAGTTTTTGACTGTTT
Source organism: Mytilus trossulus (assembly GCF_036588685.1). Classification (NCBI taxonomy): domain Eukaryota; kingdom Metazoa; phylum Mollusca; class Bivalvia; order Mytilida; family Mytilidae; genus Mytilus; species Mytilus trossulus. The sequence continues at coordinate 9,366,437 of NC_086384.1, forward strand.
TAGTTATTTTATTTTTTCATTTGACATGCATAAAACAATTTTCGGAAGTATATGATAATGCGATTAATACATGGCCCTTTTCATATCGGCCCGGTCATCATCCCGAGACCCCATATCAGCCTGAGACGAAGATTATACCCAAGCCGATATGGAAAAGCCAATGTATTAATCTCTATTTATTTTGTTCGTCAATGATCAAAGTGATGCAGCAAAATGAAATAAGTTTAAGTGAATATAGAAGTCTATATTGAAGTACAATTATATATATTACCAACGCTCTTCTCAAATCAAATGTGATATCTGCTGTATAAACTCGTTGCTGTTATACTATGTGATGTCCTAAGTCAGGAATCTGATGTAAAGTAGTTGTCGTTTGTTTATGTTATATATAGTTACATGTTTCTCGTTTTGTTTATATAGATTAGACCGCTGGTTTTCCCGTTTGAATGGTTTTACACTAGTAATTTTGGGGCCCTTTATAGCTTATTGTTCGGTGTGAGCCAAGACTCCGTGTTGAAGGCCGTACTTTAACCTATAATGGTTTACTTTTCAAATTGTTATTTGGATGGAGAGTTGTCTCATTGGCACTAACACCACATCTCCCTATATCTATTAGACAGCGGAAAGCGTATAAATTTCGATACGAGATAAAAACAAATGTTGACAGCATCTTTTTCTAGGACCGCGATAAAGTGTTGATAATTGTGAATTCACTGAAAATTAAATTACGAGTTTCGTAAATACTTTGATACGATAAAGAATATAAAGCCCATGTACCTATGTTTATAACAAAAACTTGTCCATCTAAGTGCATACTTTATTTGAAATATCATATGACTCTTATACATAAAAACATATATATTTAACTAAAAAAAAACTAAGCGGAAATTGAAGAAGAGAATTATAACCCTTGGTTACGTAACTCTCAGTTTAAAGATTTAACCCTCGGCTTGTTTATACAATACTAGGATTACACTTTACCAAGAGACAAACAACTTTCACTAGATAGAGATTACTTAATCTGTGTTTCACAAACGATTTTTTTAATTGTTAGGTAAAAGACGGAACGCGTATCTGACATACAGTATGTTCAGCCTGATATCTTTTTTGATATTTTGCTAGTTCACTCATACTCAAAATTAAGCAAAATTGACGACATCACACTTTTTTCAAATATTATATAATAATCTTAATAAAATTTAAGACTATGGTTTACAAAACGGGAGAAAATGGAAGTAACTTGCATATTACTGCACTCGTATGATACTAGATACATGTTTATGGTGTTTATTTTCGAAATACTTCATATGCTTATATAATAAAAACTCGGAAAAAAAATGATGACCTTTATCCCTCTATTTAAATCCATTCAATTAAATTTAGAATCACTTCAAAATCAAAGTACAAATATTGCAAAGTCACTCAAGCTTAAAGTTAAATCACAAAGTTACTGAATTCCGAGGAAAATTCAAAACGGAAAGTCCCTCATCAAATGAAAAAACAAAAGCTAAAACACATCAAACAAATTTATAACAACTGTCATAAGCTCAAACGGATAAAACGAATGGTTAACAGTTGTCATATTCCTGACTTGGAACAGGCATTTAATATATAGAAAATGGTGGATTAAACCTGGTTTTATAGCTAGCTAAATAATTCACTTGTATGACAATCGAACAAAAATTCAATTTATATTTACAAATAAACATTTGATAGAAGATTTCGAAATCTACTTTTATATGTTCATATGAAGAAGTCTACTTAACATACTTTTCATTACAGCTATACGATGCATTGCAAAAAATTCAGAAACAATTCAATATTCCAGTATACAGGAAAATGTTACTCTAATATGTCAGCAAATGAAGGGGGCAAAGGATCTGAGATGGCGCAGAGACAACTTTATTTTAACTAATGGGCAGCACATAAATAAAGGAATTGCCTGGCATAGAAAGTTAAAGTTAGAAAACAAACCAGACGAAAGTCAGTACAACCTTCTAATTTCAAATGTTTCATCTGATGAATTTGGGGTTTATCTTTGTGAAATGCAAATAAACAAGGAGATATCAAGACAACGAGTTTCTCTCAGATATAAAGGTAACAAATAACTGTTTCAAGTTTTGATTCTATAAATAACCTGTAAGTGTAGGTCAAAAATTAGGCTACAGTAATAGAGTCCACTCATTTCATCTAGAGATTATTCTTTTTTTTTAATAACAAATTAAATCCGTACGAACCCGTACTTGCAACAGTAATTTTACCAATAAGCGTTTGTATTCAACAAATTATGTTTACGTTTAATTAAGTCAAATATGTGACAATTTCCCACAAATATTTCTTCGTCGGATAACGATAGGTTCTACGAACAACACTATTATTTATAAAGTGTATGTCTGTGTGTTAATATTGCTGCATTTTTTAACATTTAAATATTATTGGCAAAAGCTGTTTTCTTTGCCTCGAATTAACGGAAACTTGACTAATTCAGCAAATAATTGCATAATACGTAAAACTGTGTATAACCATGAAAAGTCGTTTTCGGTGTTTAAGTAAAAAAATAAATAATACGGAAAAATCTATCTTTTCATCACAGTTAAGTTAGTTGATTTGGGTCATTTGATGCATGCATAGCAAAACACAATTTTAAGATTCAAATAAAAACTATGCTCCCTATTCACAAAATATTGAACCTTTTACAGATAAAAGAAACATACAACTTTCTTTAATAACTCCCTTGTGTAATTATGATTGTACAACGACAGATGTTTTCTATTTTTGGATGAGCAACACGATGGATAGGAAATGCGGAGCCGTATCTGCTCACCCTTACAGAGCACTTGAGATCACGAGATACCATCCCGTCTTTTCTTTGAGTTTAAATGTACCTCTAGTTTTTCAATTGGAGAAGCAGCATTTCATAATTGAATAGTCCTACATTCCTTTTAGATTTTTATAAAAATAAACAATTTTGTTGTAAACCAAAAGAACGTATGTGTTCGCGTGCTCTTTTTTTTTTAACAAATAAATTATTAATTTAATTAACTCATATTAATTTTAATTAGTTGTTTCAATTTGTAAGTTCATATGAATAAAATACATATTTATCCTTTCTTTAAAAAAAATTTAAGTTTTAAATTTACCGAACGACTTAAACATGAAAATATTACCATTATCTGAACACGTAAATATACTACCTCAAGATGACTTTGATAATACACTATGCTACGTACCTAGTAGGGGGCATTATTATATAAGCTATAATTTAAAGTAAATATTGATAGAACCATCACTATATCAGGCCTACTGGATTTACAATGTACCATGTATTTCACTTATTTCTTTTGGTCCAATGAGCACGCTCCATTTGACTCATTATTGACTCTTATCATCTTAGCTAAACTGAAATTAAATACCAGTTTCAGTACTCGGATAAGTTTTGATTTACTAGCAATACTATAATTAAACTCATCATAGATACCAGGACTAAATTTTGTATATACACTAGACGCGCGTTTTGTCTACAAAAGACTCATCAATGACGCTCGAATCCAAAAAAGCTACAAAGGCCAAATATAGTACAAAGTTGAACAGCATTAAAAACCAAACTTCCTAAAAGTTTTGCCAAATACAGCTAAGGTAATCTATGCCTGAGGTAGAAAACCCTTAGTATTTTAAATAAACAAACGTTTGTGAACGGTAAATTTATCAATATAAACGAAAGTAAAAACATGTGTATAATAAATATCTGGTAGAAATTTGTATTATTTGACCTGGGCGTCCACGGACAGAAGTCTCTGTTTTACTGACCCCTTTTTCTAACTATGTGTTTATCGAAAAATGTTACACATATGAGTGTTACACTCTAATGTATTCAATGGATATTACTTGATCGTGTTTCAAAGGTTATTTTACGTATCCATAGCCTTGTTTCTTTTAAGTTTATTGGCGCTATCTTTCTTTTTATATCTATATTGGTGGTCAATAAAACATGACGTCACACATTACAACTATAGAGGAAGTGCCGCATCAGACAAAAAGAAAATTTGCAAGTTATAAGGAGATTTCAAATTTGTTATGTGAAATGTTGACGCTAGGAATGCAAAAAAAGCTAATGCAACAAGAAATGAAGTAAAACAATATTGATATCTTCTATAACATGTACAAAATTCTTGGAAAATACAATTTGAAATAAATACAAAGAAATAACTTTTTCCTGATTCATTATTTACATATGTAATACATGTATATGAATTAAGGACTTTTACTCAGTCACAAATTTATATATATAGCTGTTAGATTATATTGTCACTCGGACTTCGTCCTCGGTCAAAACAATCTGAGTAGGTCCATATATAACGCATTGACCTCGTCAAAAGTCGATAATTGTTAAGTATATAATTTTAGAATTCCAGACATCAAGCACGGCTCATTTTGTCTCGACTGAATTTCAGAACAGAAATACAGGTAAGATTTTTTTTAAATAAAAACCTTCAATTCTTTCGTTGATTTCAAATACATAAAATAATCGACGTACAGAAAGTATCATTTAAAAAAACCCACATTAGATCATTGTTACAATCGGGTTGCCTGTTATCGAGCCGTAGAGACACATATAGATATTGCATTATCATAGTTCGTTTCTATTTTGTGATATTTCACTGTCGTAATTCGTAGCTTTAGAAATCGAGAAAACAGCTTCTATGAACGATTCCCATATTTTAAAATATTTGTTTCAACAATTTTGTACCAGTTAGGAAACGATTAATAATACCTTACAAAGTCATTTACTAGTTCGTAATTACTTGCTTCATCTTGCAATAACTGCTTCGTCACTTAGTACGAACATGTCATGAAATAACCAAAGCAAAACACACCACAATACTGTGCTCTTCAAAATGTACCATATATTATTTAGAATAGTAAGTTTTTTCCTTCATTTATTTTCACGTAAAGAAAAGTATCAAAATTTTTTTTTTCTTCATATAGATCGATACCGTTTATATATTTTTTGTTAGAACAGAACCATTTGTTTAAATAAATGGTTTCCTTACTCTCTGATGATTTCTCATGAAGATACACATTAACAATTAATTATAATGAAATACATCAAATTATATTTTTCATAATTCTATTTAAACTATATTAAGAAACAACATTATCAGCATTTCTAACAAATACTAGAGCCATCCAGATAACGTTTGCCGACATGGAACACAATGGTAAGAATATCTTTGTTCTTCGTCCCATTTTAATACTTATCTATAACGAACACTGAGATCAATATAAAATCTATATATACATGTAAGTGGGGTATTTCAGCTGCCAATTTCTTTTAGTTTAGAAGATTTAGTTCATTAAAAATTACATTTGTCTAAAAAAGTAGTAATATCTTACAGATTGCTCTACTTAATGCCTTGGTCTAGTTTACTTATCAGTCGTGTTTAAATTTACACGTTTTTGTCATTGTGAATTGCTAAAATCGCATATTCCATAGTAGTTATGCAGAGATAAACGATTAATAATCATCACATAAATCTTGCACGTTTAAAAAAAACAGTTTGATATAACTTAATTCATAGAACTTTTTTTTCTATTTCTTTCTGTACAGGAATATTAACTACATAGTTCCTTTTCGTTCTTGAAATATTCTGAAATTTGACCGAAATAATAAGTTCTATGTTATTGGTAAAAACATATTTAAAATGTAAATTCCCATGTTACTAACCGTTGTGTGTCACTGTGAAAACTCAAAGCAAATTAATTTCATAAATAAATACAATATTCATTTCAGTGATTATGAACGATAATAAGTACATTAGCTACGGTTTAATTGGTGCAGGTTTTGTCGCTGTGTTGCTGTTATCTATAGGATGCAATATTTCCATCAACAACTACAGAAATAGGGAAATGCGTGCACAATTAGGACAACATGTAGCTGAAATGCAAAATCTTAACAATGGTGATGAAAACATACAGGAATTAGGATCAGTTGATGAATTAAGTTACGTCTCGTCCAAATATGAGACGATCAATGAACATGACCTCGCAATGCTCAATACTTCAATCCATGAACGAAAAGTAGAAGCTCAATCATGTAGCAAAATATTATCACCTCGATTTGACCAATCATACTTAGAAGTAATTGCCGATGATGTTGTCTCTATTGACGAAACGATAGAATCACCTCTTCAATCAATAATTAAAATAAAAACAGTAAAATCGGAGAAACCATATAACTATGATATAGACGCTGAATTAGACTCGTCCCGTTCTATGAATTCCAACCACTTTGTTGAGTCAAACATATCTTTAAAATCGAATAGTCCGATTCATGTGGATATTGAATGTATCAATAAACTTATAGATAGAAAGATAATTGCAACTAGGAATAAGGAATTCATAAACCCTTATCTTACTTTAAATACAAGTGAAATGAACAATGGTCAAAGTGACTACACGACCGTAAACCCCCATACGGAAAACAGGATTACAACAAAGACACTATCTTTAAAAGCGATAAAAAGACATTCTTGTCCATAACATTTTAGAGTATGTGACTGATTATACGTATATGTCGGATATTTATATGATTTTGAACAATTAATTCAACTCAATGTATTATAAAAGACGTATATTTTTACATTTCAATTGGATTGTTTTGTGAATTAATATTGCAATTGGCGTGAATTTAATTGCAAAATTTGCTATTCTATAAAGATGTATTTCAATATAATGATAACGGTCACATCACAGTATCTAGTGTTATACGATATGTCTTTATTAGAACAAGTTAGATAGTCATGTGTAAAGAGAGGTTGTCGAACTTTCAAGTATTTTGTAAATCGAACGTCCCTGTGTAGAGTAGAAAAGTATCGTCTTCAAGGTTAACATTTACTCGGTTGTCAAAGCATCAGTACTAGCACTAATATCCTTAAGTTCTCTGTTGATAGATGTGTACATTCCACACACAAATGTACAGAAAATGCTTACTAACTATATCATCCAATACAGAAAAAGTAAAATCATAAAGATATTGAACTCCGAGGAAAATTCAAAACGGAAAGTCTCTAATGAAATAGTAAAATCAAGGTTGAATCACATCAAACGAATGAATAACCATTGGCGTATTCCCGACTAAGTACAGGCATTTTCTTATGTAGAATTGAATTGAATTGAATCTGTTTTTTAAACCTCTCACTTGTATGACAGTCGCATCAAATGCCATTATGATGACAACGATGCGTGAACAAAACAAACATACGTAATAGGTAAAAATATCAAAAATAGAGCAGTCAACATTAAGTTATAATCTTAATCACTAAAAAAACCACAAAGCACACAATGACATATAGACAAAGCATATTAGCAAAAATTAAAAACAGGAACACATATATTATTGGGATCCCGCTAACATGATTAATCCCGCCACGTTATGCATGTATGTGTCTGTCCCAAGTCAGGAGCCTGTAATTCAGTGGTTGTCGTTTGTTTATGTGTAACATATTTGTTTTTTGTTTATTTTTTATATAAATAAGGCTGTTAGCTTTCTCGTTTGAATTGTTTTACATTGTCATTTCGGGGCCTCTTATAGCTGACTATGTGGTATGCCCTTTGCTCATTGTTAAAGGCCGTACATTGACCTATAACAGAATGACGGGATGTATCAGAGTCACGTCATTTATGTAACAAAGAAATATTTAAAGGTAGATAGATAAATCACACATTCACAGAAACTAAAGACATGTAAAATGTCGACTCACAAGCCGCAAGGGACCACATTACAAATATATTTTTTGTTTGACCGTGAGAAATGTTTGTACTTTGAAGACATCCTCCGAGGTACATAATATATCTATTTATTTTAGAAAAAAGGTAGAATGAAAAAAAATTGTATATCTTTGAATTCAAACTATATCATCAATTGGTGAAGCTTTTTATTGGATACATTCACGGTGCGTAAGGTTGTCCGGTGAGAAACGTTGTGTGCTGGTGATTCGGTCCTGACTGGTGCTGGTGATCATTAAAAATATGAAAACAAAAACGAAAATGATGTTTTTTTTGCGTAGTCTCTCGTCAAAATGGAAGGAAGCAGTTGCGATTTTTAAATTTTGTTTCATACAGTTCATAGGAAAACTATTTCAAAATGGGACCATCTAAACTTTTTTCAGTAAGTGTAACCAAAAAGTGCTAATTTTTAGAAAATCTAGAACTAAAAAATAAAACAAAAAGGTCCCTAGGGTCTGCTTTCGATACCTTAATCGACAAAATGTGTTGTGAAAAATCAGTCCAATTTTTTTTTTTTAGCATTTTCTCAGTTTATTCATGTCCTGTTACTGTGCTGGTTGGTCCTGTCCTTGTGCTAGTGGGTCCGCATGATTTTGGATGAAAAGTAGGATATATTTGACATATATATTACAAAATAAATAACATTGGGCAGATAATTGTATTCAATCGGATCTGTGACTCCTATATTTACTTTTGTGCGTCCATTTGGCTGTTTAAAAAACATTTCCTTAGAATCGTAAGTTACATTACATTAGGGCAAAAAATTCCGTCCAATATCATGAATATCAGATGAAAATATATCTAATTAGCAAAGTTTTATTTAAGATAGTAATGCCCTTAAATTGATGATTCTCTACAAAATATACTAACTAAAAAATTGCTTATTGTAAAACGACATTTATAACGACATTAAAGGTGTGACTAGTTTATTTCAGTTACATATACGAGTTTAGACGATCTAACTACTGGTACCTCTTATTTCTTCCTTTATAAATCAACTGTCTCCAATAACTCGCGACTGGATAAAAGAAAATAGACCTAGCCTTGCTTTTCATACTTAACTGTAAAAACTAACTGGAATGGAACAAAATGTGAACATTTGCAATTCCAAGTATTACCTTCAACAACGAGCAAACACCTCTACGAAAAACTAAATAGTTCTTGTATGTTATACATATACACATTCATGTATCTATTAGCTGTCGATACCTATATCTTAGCATTGCACAAGGTCATGTTTTTTCTCTGACTGTTAAGTACGTCTTTACACAAAATCCATTGGATGTCGGATGTGTACGGATTGATATTTTAGTGTTAGATACAGGATTCTTTTTATTAGTTGTTAGAGGCTTTGAACTGGCTGTCATTTCACTGTGAGTACTCTCAGATCTGTACCTAGTGTCTTTTTGATGTTATGATGTTATTTTTACAATACAAAAAATGTTTGTAAAATTCTTTGCATGGTACTTATGACGTATTAGAGAAATATAAAGCAACAAAACGGTTGTTTTATAGCCGTTCTGTAAAATGTAAACAAACCCACCAGCACTAGTCAGGCCCGAATCACCAGTATAGAACGTTCCCTTGTAGGAAACTTACCCCCGTGACATTGACAATGATTCGTCAATCACTGACTCTTTGTTATAAAGTAAAATCACAAAAATACTGAAATCTAATCTGAAAGGCCATAATCACATGGCAAAATCAAATGACAAAACACATCAAAAACGAAATGACAAGACGTGTCATATTTCGGACTTGGTTCAGACATTTTCAAATGTAGAAAATGGTGTATTAAACCTGGTTTTAAAGCAAGCGCGAAACCTCTAACTTTGATGACAGTCTCATCAAATTCCGTTATATGTACAATAATGCGTGAATTAAACAGACATGATAAAAAAATTAGTAAAATACGGGTACAGCAAACACTTTGGTATTATTATTTTCAAAGAATGAAATATCGTGTAATTAGAATTCAACATACATGTAACTGACATGCATCCGAATATTATGAAAGTTAGAACAAAGCATGGTTTTATATATAAAAAAAAGAACTTTTCACAATTACCATAAAACATCCGGTTTTGTTACAAAGTCGTATACAACGGCACCCATCACATTCATATAAATACGGATATATGCCCTCACTGATTGCATGACTTTGACCTGTGTACTAGAAAGAATTAAGTGTACAATACATACCGCTTATCCCTTGCACAATGTACATTTATATGCATTTCCTTTTCGAGGTAAAGTATAGTTACCTCTTTTTATTCAATATCCTCTCAATTAAGACAATAAATGAACAAAAAACAAATGTATTTTGAATCATATTCTACTTGTTACGGGTAAAAAAAAAAAAGATAAAGAAAACTGAATGAAAAAAATGTTCTTTGTCTTATGTGGTATTTGTTTACAGATTATCCAATTTCATACGATAAATCCTAATAGTACACTGTATGGAAAACTTTAACCGACACCAGTAATTGATTTTAAGACACGAACATTTATTTATTACTGAAAAATTATAACTAGTCAAAACATTTAACATCCGTATAAGTAAATAATTCGTAAATATAACTCAACATGCAGACATATTTTAAATTCAGGTATTTCACATCCAATTATTTACAGTAGTAATCTTCACAAAGAACAAACATGTCAGTATTCACCTCAAAAGCTTACAAAACATTTAAACAGAATTAATAAGAAGGGATATAGTTACCATACTGTTGTCATCTCATTAAAGATTTTACATTTTGGCTTTAATATTGATTCACTTATAAGGTCTTTGCATCGGAAATAAACACATTTATCTAAAGACAGTTGTTGACATGACACGGGTCATTTTCTTCTCATTTTATTTATGATAGTATGATACTAAACCCATAACGGGAGAGATTGTGCCTGATTTTCATATGATGGAGACATAATCTTTCAATCAGTTTAATTGAAGTCTGAAGCTGGCATGTCAGTTAACTGCCAGTAGTCTTGTTATTAATGTATTATTGTCATTTTATTTATTTTCTTTTGTTACATCTTTTGACCATGCTGACATTGAACTGAATTTTAATATGAATATTGTTATGCGTTTACTTTTCTACATTGGCTAGAGGTAAAGGGGGAGGGTTGAGATCTCATAAACATGTTTAACCCCGCCGCTATTTTGCGCCTGTCCCAAGTCAGAAGCCTCTGGCCTTTGTTAGTCTTGTATGATTTTTAATTTTAGTTTCTTGTGTAAAATTCGGAGTTTAGTATGACGTCCATTATCACTGTATTATTATACATATTTGTATGGGTCAGCTGTAGGAAGCCTCCGGTGCATGGGGTTTCTTGCTACATTGACGACCCATTTGTGGCCTTTGACTGTTCACGGTCTTCTCTATGGTCGGATTTTGTCGCTTTGACACATTCCACATTTCCTTTCTCAATTTTAATTAAAACTGTTTTTTGAAAATCCCTTCTCTAATTTTAGTGCTATTTTAATTTTTCTTGCTTAATGTGAGAAAAATGAATCATCCTCACAAGCAAAATATCTGTTCTCATCAAGTTCTTGGTTAACTTTCAATTATGACGTTAAACTGTCTTGATCTATTCTCAATTTACAATTGTGACGTAATGAGAAAAGGCGACAATGCCTGATGACGTGATATAATAAAGAACACATATTTTTGCAAATACTTGAAAAGGAAGGCTAAAAATCATACGAAAAGCAGAGTGAACATACTGTATCTTTTGAATTTCGATATTTCTGCGGGTCAATTTTAATCATCTAAACATGAGCCTCGCGCTTTGAAAAATTAAAATATAATTTCTCGGGTGGAGAGGAAACTACCTGTCATGGAAATATACCGATACATGAAAAATATTTTTTCAGGTTCTACATTATAATAAACTATATTTAATTGTGTAAAGAACTTTCAAGCAAATTGTTTTCAATTTTCCGCGTTAAAATAAAAACAACGGGGTGATCAAGATAAGTTTTTTGAATTTTCTGTTGTATTCGGACTGGAGACGAATTATATCCGTAAACTCAGACTATATACTACACTATAATCAATAGGAATAAGAATAAGAATATGTTTTGAATCAAATAAGTAAAGGACCCGTTTCCGATCATATATACGTATACATTTATATACACTGTTACTTTTGCATAGGTACTATGTCTGTACTACTGGAAATTTACTTATTATATTTGTACTATTTCTTAACTTCAACATTATTGTGACATTAAGGTACCTGTTTTTTACATAACTTCATTTGTACCAAAATCTTTGGTACAAAAATTATACCAACAGTGATCACTATATGTTTTAAAAATCTGAACGTTAAGAGATTTGAAATAGACAAACCTTAGAAATGCTGAGAACAATGTAACCAAAAATTTGAGGTACTTAAATTTCAAGTACAAATCAAGTAATGTAAAATACAGATACCCAAATATCACAATAATTTTAACGTTCGAAAACAAAAGACCTGTTTAATTTGAATATAATTTTGATACGATAGCATGATTGTGAACCAAGGCAACAAAGAATACTAGAATATGGGTATCAATTTCAAATCAGGACTCAAAATCACGAAATGACAACATAAACAAAAAGAGTAAAAAGCGGTGTTCTTCTTGCAAGGTGACGAACATGCTACATATGTGCATGTTGAAATACAGCGGCAAGTTACTGCCATTTAAAAAAGAGATATAAGACCACAAAACAATGATCTTGTGTTATGCATGCATTTACAACATGTTACTTTATATGTGTTGGGATGTAGATGTCAGGTCTTATGGCATGTTATGCAAATAAACTCATCAAAGATACCAGGACTAAATTTTGTATATACGCCAGACGAGCGTTTCGTCTACAAAAGAGTCATCAGTGACGCTCGAATCCCAAAACGTTAAAAAGGCCAAATAAAGTACGAAGTTGAAGAGCATTGACCAAAATTCCTAAAATATTTACCCAATACAGCTAAGGAAATCTATGCCTGAGGTAGAAAAGCCTTAGTATTTAAAAAAAAATTGTAAATAGTTAATTTATAAATATAACCATATCAATGATAGTTCATGTCAGCACATAGTGTGCTGACTACTGGGATTGTGATACCCTCGGGGATATACATCTTTACCAGCAGTGGCATCTACCCAGTGGTTGTAAATAAACTCATCATAACTCTCCTAGAAAGAATTTAGAATACTAAAAGACTTTATAGGTTACAAGTGTGTTTATGTTTCGTTGTTTTACTCCGTTCTAAAATTAAAATTAAACATTAGTCTAAGATTAACTTATAAATATTTTCATACACTATTATTTGGTTTTTTGCAACTTCCATTATAAATAGGTCAAAAATCGAAATTATTACTGGCTGCATAATTGAAATTTACACACTTTTTTTTGTAAAATTGCTGCAATGACCAGAGTCCATTAACAGGTTAAAAAATTATTGAGCCTCTCTTATATCACTAAGATAAATTTCCCACGTACTTATCCTCAATAAAGTTCCATCCGAACATTTATACAATATAATAGCTTTTTAGTCCAGTCAAACTTAGTTTTAACCTCAAACTAATTGCAACAGAAAAGCTTTGAGTTTTAATCCGCAAGCCATAATTATACCCAGAAAAAATTCCTATAAATCTAACTTAAGGAAAGCTCAAATTCCGCTATTTCAAGTTCCTATGAAAATTAAAATTGGAAGGGCATATAACTTCGCAAAAAGTGTTCTTTGTTGTCAGTTTTTTGTTTATTTTCCTAAATTCTATGTTAAATATAATACTGTGATGGGGTTATTAGTTCGTATATGAATATAGTGTATACTTTTCTGCTCATGAAATGTACAAAACTGTGTCGGCATGGGTAAGTTCATTTGATTGCATATTTTTCATTAAAGACATTGCAAATTTGTGGCTTTTTTACTATTTTGAAGAACAAAAATGTGAACATTTGGTATTGTTTATATAACAAGTTGAACCACAAACGTCAAATCATACAATCGCGTAGTGGAATGAACTATTTGTGGATTTTTATAAATTCTATTTAACTTTAACACTATTTTAAATCTCGGTCTATGTCCTAATTTAATTCTTACATACTTTTGATTTTTGAACCCTCTATGCTAACATTGTCCATGTTTAATTTAAAAATTGTATGTATATACATTTAATGACAAATATATGAGACGTATAAAAAATTTCTGACGTCAGACACGCGAATCAATCAATTTGTTTGTAGATAGATGTTTTGATGTTCTTTTAAATTGTTCCTTTTAAAATTGTTACACCCTGATGACTGCTGTACCCATATTTTGTCTATTTTATTTATTATGTCTGTAAAGTTCACGCATAATTGTAAATATAACGGAATTTGATGAGACTGTCATCAAAGTGAGAGGTTAAGCGCTATAAAACCAGGTTTAATACACACTTTTCTACATTTGAAAATGCCTGTACCAAGTCAGGAATATGACAGTTCTTGTCCATTCGTTTTTGACGTGTTTTGACATTTGATTTTGCCATGTGATTATGGACTTTCCGATTAGATTTTCCTTTGAGTTCAGTATTTTTGTGGTTTTACCTTTAATATCTGTAAATTATATTTTTTAAGTATCTACCTTGTTTCAATAAACTTTAAACAACAAAAATGCTTATTTATTTTTAATAAATTTGAAAGAATTTATCTTGACATGTTAAAAAATTCAATAAATGGTCAAATAATGAAAAGGAAATATAGATGGTTGCTTGATAATAAATGATTTGAAAACACCTTTAGAGTCGATTGTTATACTCTAAAGACGGCTAAAATATCAACAATCAACTCACTCTGTTGAATAGAAGCGGTTAAGTTATAATTTTGAATCAATTTTCATTGTTATGTCTGCCTTTTTTGCAGAGTTATCTCCCCTTTGCCATGCAAATCTCCATAGTAATTTCAAATAATGATGTATTTACTCTTCCTCAAGTAAGAAGTTATGGGACTTTTATCAGTTTGTAAATTTGGGGTAAAGATTAAAACTTAAATATCATCTGTTGCAATTTATTCAAGGTTAGGGTCAAAATTTTGATTGACCGGACTTTTTGTCATCTTCTTAAATAGTGCAATCATTTAACTCACGTTTTGACATCTGTAAACTTGATATCTACAGGTAAAAAAAGTAAAGTGATAAATAAGCCAAAAAATACATAATACTAGTATATAAAACGATGGAGAAAAGAATATATACATATTACGGAAGTTAGCATCTGACTGGCTGTGTCGTATTCAACATATCTGTAATGTACTTTAGACTTTTGGAAATTTAAATCGTCCAATCTACTTATGAATTGTTCTTTCAATCAAAACCAATTTATTTTCTTTTGATTCTCAAGGTTCTTTCGAATATTTTTTTTAGAAAATACAGTTTCGTCGCTATTGTTATTTTGATAGAGAAAGATTGGGATGGACTTCCTAGGGAAAAATGTTTGCTTGTTTACGACGTCTTTCTTCGATGGTGGTGTAGTATCGGTATTATAGGTCTATTTGTCCATACGTAACCACGTTGAAGTCTATCTCTTTTCTTTAAAGTTTTTACGTCATATTTTGATCTCAACTTCAACGTGGATTCCGGAAAGTTTTCTGCAAAATATAGTACGGACCAATCCAATGTCTGTTCAATTTTAGTTCAATCTTCATAAATGAAATAGGTATATATAAATATGCAAGGTCACCTACATCGGAAAAAGGGTTGTATCTGTTATTATTTGATATAGGAAGATGCGATATGAGTGCCAATGAGACAAATAGCCGTCCAAGTAACAATTTATATAAGTAAACAACTATAGGTTAAGGTACGGCATTCAACACAGAGTCTTGGCTCACACCGAAAAGCTAGATGTAAAGGACCCCCTTAAATACTAGTGTTAATCCATTCAAATAGGAAAACCAACGGTTTAATCTAAATAAAAACGAGAAACGAGAAACACGTATGACTCACATATACATGACATCCACTGTACATCAAATTCCTAACTGAAGACAGGTGCAACATTTAAATATACGGAATTTGATGAGACTGTCATCAAAGTGAGAGGGTTAGCGCTATAAAACCAGGTTTAATCTACCATGTTCTACATTTAAAAATGCCTGTACCAAGTCATTCGTTTTTGATGCGTTTTGTTATTTGATTTTGCCATGTGATTATTGACTTTCCGAATTGATTTTCCTTTAAGTTCGGAATTTTTTGTGATTTTACTTTTTGTAACGATATTAAAAGATTAAATGGTACCAGACCTTCTCCCTTTTCTGAAACACGAGTATGATATCCAAACATAGAAGGACACACTATAAACATATCAATTGGAGGGTTTAACTCAATCCAAAAACGCAAATTAACGCACGATGAACGAATAAATTTGACCTGTGACACATTAAAGCAAATACACAGCTAATAAACATTATAAGGGATTCGTAATTAAGGTGAAAAGTAAATAAACAGGTTTAAACACAATTATAGTAAACTGAACTATGATACCGTTGTGAAATGTTAGACAATTTAAAAAAATCAACACTTTAAAAAAAAAACTGCCTCATTCTATACACAGGTAAATGAAAATAACGTTGTTGTCAAGCATACTTCTTCTTCTATATGTATAATCTTCTGGTTAGGAATACCAAGAAATGTCAATAAGACTAATTAAATACTTGGTACATATGGGGTGAATGTCAACAATAAAACTTATATAATAGTTCTTTAAAAAACTGGTCATTATCGTGATATATGGACTGCCCACAGGACAGTGATTTTGACTAAGATAGTGATCATGAATGAGCCGAAGGCGAGGTCATTATCGCTGTCACAGTCAATACCACTGTCATACGGGCAGTTCAGATATCTAGATAATGACAAGTTTTTCAAGAACTATTATGTTCATCTCATTGAGAAAAAATATTTTGGAAAATTCGCATAATTTCAAAATGCCTAAAGCAAACTCGATCAGTTGACGTAGTATTTCTATGACAGAGTGAAGACCAGTCGTAGTAATACTAGTACTGTCATTCATTTTAGTGCATTTTTTTGTATATAAATACTAAATCAAGTTCTCTATAATTTTATGATAAACAAAAACATATAGTACACAATGCAACAGCTTAAATATAATATTGAAAACAGGAAAATGTTTTATTAAAGGGACATTTAACTTCTTAACAGAGAAACCACGCTACATCGGTCATTAACAGAAAAACCACGCCCCAACGGTCATTATCAGACGGAAACCAAGCCCCATCGGTCATTATCATGTAAAAGTTTGTTAACGACCGTTTTTCTGGTCCGTTTTGTTCTAACAATGACCGATTGAATTTATTACTGAAGAATAATGAATGTCATGTGACCCCTTTTTATCCAATAACAGAAGCGTATTATTAACCGATATGAAATTATACACAATTAGTGCTACTTAAAACTTCCTGTCCAGGTGCCTGAACAGTATTTAAGGAGAAATGAAATAAATTTGGTCTATTATTTGCCTTTTTTTTTTAACATGTAAGCTTTCCTGATATTAATTCCATCTTTATCAATTTGTGGATGTCGACCATACACTTACAAAAATGGTAACTAGTCTGTTATATCCAAGGACGTGTGCTGTGAAATGCGAATTGAATAAATTTAACTGTATTCCAAGCATTGTACTTATCTAAATTAAAACATTTTGATACCATGTCTTTTACGGTCCGCATGTTTTCCCTTCGACTATTTCACTACGGGTGGTAATTCGTCGATTGAGTTTCTGTAATTGCAAAAAGTTAAAAAAAAATTCTCACAATGTTCGGTAAGTAACAAAATTCTCTATCGGAGTGAAACATGGCTTAGTAAACCATGACAACACGTACAGTACATTTTCTATAAACGCTTTAATTCTGTTCATGCTCTTATATCTGATACTAGTAAACGTAAACTTTAACGTACTTTGTAAGATAGCAAATAAATACAATCACATATTGATATTTGGTCAGTGCACTGACCTTTAACGGTCCCACAATGTCAGTGCTGACCCCGAGTTTCAAAATAATTGATGGTAAATGATGTTAGATAACTGACCTTGAAAGAGATTTTAGGTTATTTATGTCCCGTTGCTATTCATTAACGACCGCAAATGAAGAAGTTGCGTTTTACTGATATAGTTCTACCTATTAGTCCAAAGTGACAAGAAATTAACTATTTTGGATTCTGCTAAAATCATGAAAGAAATAAAATGGCTGCAACACTTAATACCGTTCTATGCTTGTTGTTATCGTTAGGTAATCAAAGTAGAATATGATATGTTTATTTTCTACATGCCGTTCAGATTTTATTTCAGTCGTTGTGAATGAATTATTAACATTAACATGGATGTCTCTACAGGGAAAACGGTACTATTTATTCTGCCATAGGCGACAATACTAACATTTTCTAAATTTACCAGTTTTTATAATAAAAACCTGGATAAAACAGTTATGTGTGGTGTTAGAACTTTATTACTGTATTCTAAAAATTGAAGCCAAATAGTATCATGACCAATTTCCAACGGAGCTGGTTTATGTTATCCATGCCCACCGTCATTTTGCACCAAATTTATGAAATTTTGGAAGCCTTTTCGAATAATTCTCTAGAAAATATTTCAATAGGTTTTAAAATTTATATTATAAATTTACACACTGCAGTTATTCATAGATAAATAAAAAATATATTGTACCCTTACATCCAATCACAGCGCTCATAATTTGACTTCCTTCACCTGTCTTGGGTACACAAAAGGCCAACCTAATGCTGGGAAAATTAAATACTACCGTTTTCCCTATACTGCGACACAAAGCAATACAGAATTCTTATGACACCATTAATGCAATACTGGGTTATTGTGGAAACCTTGACTATAACTAATACTTGTATGTCCCCATTGCTTAAAGAAACATGGATAATTGTATGTCCCCACCCCTAAATGCTGATTTACCTCTTTCTCTACTTCTTTCAGATAAGGCTTAACAAACAACCTGTATCCATCTATATCTTATCTCATCTCAAAAGAATAATAAACATTTCCATTTAAACAGATAAAAATGACAGTTCCATTCAATTTGTATACATTTTATCCAAAATTTACAACATAAGCACAAATTCAAGATTTGTCATACTAATCTCCAGTCCATGCTTTAGTATATGCCATATTGTGGTTCAAAATTTCACAGATGGTTAGAAAATCCATTATTCTGTCTTGAGATGATAAAAACAAGGATATTAGACACTCAAAACATTAAATCTGTAAAATACTCAGCTGTAAAGTTGCCTTTGTTGCCTGTATTAATCTATGAAAAAGCTGAATTATGTCCCTTGGAAGTATTGAATTCAAACAAAAGTCCTTTCAAACAGTACAAAATGACAAATTATATGTGCCTGATATAATAAAAGATAAAAACTACAAAATGAAGCACTATTGAAATATTTGCTGCATGAATTGCCAACAATGTGAGCAATTCTTTACACAGGAGAGTATAAATTCTATCTAAATTTAGCCTCAAGTGGGCCTCTTTTTTTTTCTTTGACGAGCAATTCTAACAGTGAAAATACTTCTAGTATGACCAAATACTGCCTTACTATAAAAACAGTACAAACTTAACCAGACAATATCCAATTTTAACAGATTGTGTCAAGGGAAATACCCAATTGAAACATTTAGGGAATTACACATCAAAAAAGGCAAATATTTCAGTTAAAAATACCGACCGTGCGAGGGCTGAAAGGCCAGTCAAGGTCGTTAAACACTTCCATATATAGTTAAAAATATTTGTCGCGACTTGAATTCTGGGTTTTCGAATTGAATCAATCTTTGCGAAAGGTGAAAACAAATACAAAAGAACAATAGTTTGGTGCCATTTATACAATATAGTTAATATTGGCCCCCTAGAATAAAGTTTTATATCAGTACCCATCAATTTGACTTATTATGATGACTCAGCACTTTTCTCAACACAGTACTGTCCTCAGATAAAAAAATCTATTCTTTGTGATAAAAATCAAATGCTCTTATCAAATGCTTCAAAATAGTATAATATGACTGAAGTCTGATTGATGTTGATTTCCCTTGCTATCTTGAGTATAGGGAAAACGGTACTATTTATTCTGCCATAGGCGACAATACTAACATTTTCTAAATTTACCAGTTTTTATAATAAAAACCTGGATAAAACAGTTATGTGTGGTGTTAGAACTTTATTACTGTATTCTAAAAATTGAAGCCAAATAGTATCATGACCAATTTCCAACGGAGCTGGTTTATGTTATCCATGCCCACCGTCATTTTGCACCAAATTTATGAAATTTTGGAAGCCTTTTCGAATAATTCTCTAGAAAATATTTCAATAGGTTTTAAAATTTATATTATAAATTTACACACTGCAGTTATTCATAGATAAATAAAAAATATATTGTACCCTTACATCCAATCACAGCGCTCATAATTTGACTTCCTTCTCCTGTCTTGGGTACACAAAAGGCCAACCTAATGCTGGGAAAATTAAATACTACCGTTTTCCCTATACTGCGACACAAAGCAATAAAGAATTCTTATGACACCATTAATGCAATACTGGGTTATTGTGGAAACCTTGACTATAACTAATACTTGTATGTCCCCATTGCTTAAAGAAACATGGATAATTGTATGTCCCCACCCCTAAATGCTGATTTACCTCTTTCTCTACTTCTTTCAGATAAGGCTTAACAAACAACCTGTATCCATCTATATCTTATCTCATCTCAAAAGAATAATAAACATTTCCATTTAAACAGATAAAAATGACAGTTCCATTCAATTTGTATACATTTTATCCAAAATTTACAACATAAGCACAAATTCAAGATTTGTCATACTAATCTCCAGTCCATGCTTTAGTATATGCCATATTGTGGTTCAAAATTTCACAGATGGTTAGAAAATCCATTATTCTGTCTTGAGATGATAAAAACAAGGATATTAGACACTCAAAACATTAAATCTGTAAAATACTCAGCTGTAAAGTTGCCTTTGTTGCCTGTATTAATCTATGAAAAAGCTGAATTATGTCCCTTGGAAGTATTGAATTCAAACAAAAGTCCTTTCAAACAGTACAAAATGACAAATTATATGTGCCTGATATAATAAAAGATAAAAACTACAAAATGAAGCACTATTGAAATATTTGCTGCATGAATTGCCAACAATGTGAGCAATTCTTTACACAGGAGAGTATAAATTCTATCTAAATTTAGCCTCAAGTGGGCCTCTTTTTTTCTTTGACGAGCAATTCTAACAGTGAAAATACTTCTAGTATGACCAAATACTGCCTTACTATAAAAACAGTACAAACTTAACCAGACAATATCCAATTTTAACAGATTGTGTCAAGGGAAATACCCAATTGAAACATTTAGGGAATTACACATCAAAAAAGGCAAATATTTCAGTTAAAAATATTTGTCGCGACTTGAATTCTGGGTTTTCGAATTGAATTAATCTTTGCGAAAGGTGAAAACAAATACAAAAGAACAATAGTTTGGTGCCATTTATACAATATAGTTAATATTGGCCCCCTAGAATAAAGTTTTATATCAGTACCCATCAATTTGACTTATTATGATGACTCAGCACTTTTCTCAACACAGTACTGTCCTCAGATAAAAAAATCTATTCTTTGTGATAAAAATCAAATGCTCTTATCAAATGCTTCAAAATAGTATAATATGACTGAAGTCTGATTGATGTTGATTTCCCTTGCTATCTTGAGTATAGGGAAAACGGTACTATTTATTCTGCCATAGGCGACAATACTAACATTTTCTAAATTTACCAGTTTTTATAATAAAAACCTGGATAAAACAGTTATGTGTGGTGTTAGAACTTTATTACTGTATTCTAAAAATTGAAGCCAAATAGTATCATGACCAATTTCCAACGGAGCTGGTTTATGTTATCCATGCCCACCGTCATTTTGCACCAAATTTATGAAATTTTGGAAGCCTTTTCGAATAATTCTCTAGAAAATATTTCAATAGGTTTTAAAATTTATATTATAAATTTACACACTGCAGTTATTCATAGATAAATAAAAAATATATTGTACCCTTACATCCAATCACAGCGCTCATAATTTGACTTCCTTCACCTGTCTTGGGTACACAAAAGGCCAACCTAATGCTGGGAAAATTAAATACTACCGTTTTCCCTATACTGCGACACAAAGCAATAAAGAATTCTTATGACACCATTAATGCAATACTGGGTTATTGTGGAAACCTTGACTATAACTAATACTTGTATGTCCCCATTGCTTAAAGAAACATGGATAATTGTATGTCCCCACCCCTAAATGCTGATTTACCTCTTTCTCTACTTCTTTCAGATAAGGCTTAACAAACAACCTGTATCCATCTATATCTTATCTCATCTCAAAAGAATAATAAACATTTCCATTTAAACAGATAAAAATGACAGTTCCATTCAATTTGTATACATTTTATCCAAAATTTACAACATAAGCACAAATTCAAGATTTGTCATACTAATCTCCAGTCCATGCTTTAGTATATGCCATATTGTGGTTCAAAATTTCACAGATGGTTAGAAAATCCATTATTCTGTCTTGAGATGATAAAAACAAGGATATTAGACACTCAAAACATTAAATCTGTAAAATACTCAGCTGTAAAGTTGCCTTTGTTGCCTGTATTAATCTATGAAAAAGCTGAATTATGTCCCTTGGAAGTATTGAATTCAAACAAAAGTCCTTTCAAACAGTACAAAATGACAAATTATATGTGCCTGATATAATAAAAGATAAAAACTACAAAATGAAGCACTATTGAAATATTTGCTGCATGAATTGCCAACAATGTGAGCAATTCTTTACACAGGAGAGTATAAATTCTATCTAAATTTAGCCTCAAGTGGGCCTCTTTTTTTCTTTGACGAGCAATTCTAACAGTGAAAATACTTCTAGTATGACCAAATACTGCCTTACTATAAAAACAGTACAAACTTAACCAGACAATATCCAATTTTAACAGATTGTGTCAAGGGAAATACCCAATTGAAACATTTAGGGAATTACACATCAAAAAAGGCAAATATTTCAGTTAAAAATATTTGTCGCGACTTGAATTCTGGGTTTTCGAATTGAATTAATCTTTGCGAAAGGTGAAAACAAATACAAAAGAACAATAGTTTGGTGCCATTTATACAATATAGTTAATATTGGCCCCCTAGAATAAAGTTTTATATCAGTACCCATCAATTTGACTTATTATGATGACTCAGCACTTTTCTCAACACAGTACTGTCCTCAGATAAAAAAATCTATTCTTTGTGATAAAAATCAAATGCTCTTATCAAATGCTTCAAAATAGTATAATATGACTGAAGTCTGATTGATGTTGATTTCCCTTGCTATCTTGAGTATAGGGAAAACGGTACTATTTATTCTGCCATAGGCGACAATACTAACATTTTCTAAATTTACCAGTTTTTATAATAAAAACCTGGATAAAACAGTTATGTGTGGTGTTAGAACTTTATTACTGTATTCTAAAAATTGAAGCCAAATAGTATCATGACCAATTTCCAACGGAGCTGGTTTATGTTATCCATGCCCACCGTCATTTTGCACCAAATTTATGAAATTTTGGAAGCCTTTTCGAATAATTCTCTAGAAAATATTTCAATAGGTTTTAAAATTTATATTATAAATTTACACACTGCAGTTATTCATAGATAAATAAAAAATATATTGTACCCTTACATCCAATCACAGCGCTCATAATTTGACTTCCTTCACCTGTCTTGGGTACACAAAAGGCCAACCTAATGCTGGGAAAATTAAATACTACCGTTTTCCCTACACTGTTTAACCAATTGATCGGCACTTTAACGAACAGGTGGTGAACATATCAGATTTGATGTTTCTTTCGCATTTAAGTATTATGTATTTTATATGATGGTATTTAATATGGTAATAAATAAGACTTTACATTTTATAATTCATTTTCAACATCAATGAATTTTATAATAATATGATTATGTTTCTACAGTTTCATCTCTAAATAAAATAAATCCCGTTGCATGAAGATTACTCTCTAAATTTCTATGATCGCTTCTTTCAACCTTTTAGCTCTATGATATGTGTTTATATCATTTTCTACCACTATATAGATATTACCAACTTTACTATCAATTACACGCACCACATCATTAGAAATGAAATGAAAGATAAAAACTCCAGCAGGCACTTTCAAAACACCGACTTAAGCTAGAAATATCATAAAATGAGAAAATTTTGACCATTGCAAAAAATAGTTTAGAATAATGATATTTAAATTTTTTTTTTCTTTTTTTTTCAAGTAATTTTTTAACGAACCTGTACTAAAAAATCAAACAATCATTAAGAATGTTATGTATTTAGATACTATTATTATATTATTAATGTATGGACTTTTCATATTGGCCCTGTAACATGCCCGAGGTGTTAATAATGGCCAAGGATGGTTCAAATGGCCCTGAGGCAACGCCGAGGGCCATTACAACTGTCCGAGGCCATTACTAATATCAAGACTATGGCAACAGAATACGCATGCCCGAAAATCCTTTCTGTGATTGGACAAACTGCTGTCCTGGTGGATGATTTGGTCGTGTTTGAAAAAACGTCTCGTTAATTATATCGTGATGGAAAGCAAGTGAAAAACTATAAATATCTGAACTAGATCTTACAAAGATTTATATTTTTATTAAGATAATTAATTCTCCAATAGCTCTTTGCATCCATGACAGCTGTTTATTCGGAACAATTATATAAATTTTAAATGTAAACTTTGTTGTACGAACGTACATGACTTTTAGAACGCACCTACGCATGTGAGATTTCCGCGGGGTTTTGGTGAATATACTCAAATTTAAATACATCGGATATCTTTTTTAAAGATAGTTCTTGTTTCTGTGTGGTGTTCTTTGCATTCTTGTAGAATCTTCTGTTTTCTTGTTGCCATGTTGCTTTTTATCTAACCCCAATATATTGATTGGATCCCCAACCTCGCCTGTTTCATACACCTTTCGTAACTAATGAAAATTAATCATTAATGTTATGTTAATTGCACAAACGTAAAAATAAAATAAATATTTCAATATTTATAAAGATATGTCGTCGTTTTTATGCCATGTATTTATTTGCCATGATAGTTTAGCAGCATGGCAGCCTTCGTCCTGAAGTTGTGAGACAACAAAGACAACAACAAAACCAACATAAAACAAATGATTTTTATCCTCTTCAACACCAGCATGCAATTTGAAAGACACTTAGATTCAATATATTTCCCGATTTTTGTTGTCAATGTGTCTTTATAGCTTTATCACTTTTTCGGAAAATGTTTACCAAATGTAACCACTTCAGGCATTAGGGATGAAATATATTCCAGTATGATCCTCATTTGAGAATCAAATCTCATTTGATCAGATGAAACACAGCTTTGCTAGATACAATTTAGTAATATTATTGGCTAATATGAAAATAATCTTTCCTGAAGCAACCAGATAACATATCTAAAAATCTATCTATTTGTGGAGTGCTCGTAATTAAAAATTGACCTAATAGTAATGTGAAGGTAAAATAAAAAAGAAGGTAAACTCGAAATCTGTTGATTTGGTAGTGTGTATGCGCGTTTAAAGATTTATATGTAGAAAAAAAGACACTGCAGGATACACATACATTTAAATAATGTTGTCCGTCTTCAGCGTGAAAAAATTATCTATATCATATTACAAGCTTTAACCTTACAAGATCTAGACATGAAAAATGAAAATAGCACAGATAAAAATTCCTTAAGTATAAAATGTATGTTTTCTTGTTGAAGATTTAACATACAGTCGAAAAGATGTAGAAAACCGAGGCTAATGCGAAAGTCTGAATGGATGCAAATATAACACAAACAAACGCTATTTTGATATGATTCATTTTGTCAAATTTTCAGTATTCTGTGAATGTTTGAAACGAATTTTGTAAGATGTGTTCAAGATCAATAAGTTCAAATAAAAATGTTTTGAAATATTACGGTAGTACTTGTATTTCAAAGTTTCGAAAGTTTAACTAATGTATGTTCGTTTAAAAATTGACATTAGTATTTGTTAAATTGTAATTATGTTAAAATCTCTTCGTCAAAGACTTATTTACTTCATTTTTGTAGTGCTAGTATGTTTTGATGTATTTGTAGATTCAAGGAAAGATGCTAAAAATGATACAACTTCAAGATCAAATCATATGTGTAATGAACGCACTTTAATGGCTATGTAAGTGTAACACATTGTAAATGCACGGAACTACATAAAGGGTGCAGCAGGAAATTTTAAATTCTAAGGAATTATTAGGTAACAAGTGTATGACTAATAAAGCTATACATTTCTTAGTAAGCTATTTCATGGAAGATGGATGATGGAACTTATATTCATCACATATTTTATAATTACGTTTATAAAGTTCTAAACGCTTTTTTGGGAGGGGGGAGAGTTACAGTTTCTGTACATGAATTTTGGTAACACAATTTCAATTCACGGAAGAGTTTATATTGGCAATGTTTTTTAAATACATACTTTCCTGCAACTATTTGAAACTTTGCTTGCATATTTAAGAAGTATCCTAAAACTAAATGTTTTTTTATTAATTCTATATCAGTTTGTGCGTTTTCTTGCATTCGATACAATTAAAGCTTTACGAGTGTTCCGAATACCGTTACTTCCAACTTTTGGACTTAAATGTTCATCATGTTTGAGTTACAATAATTCCTATATGGTATTTGTATCTTTTATCACCTGATCCACTGTTTATTTTGCTATGCATCTTTGTTTTGTAAATATTCGTCTTTGAGTGTAACCTCTGGAGATAAATTACAGAAATGGCTTCAGGTGCTTGGTATTTATAAAGTGTTATTTCATTTTTATTTGATTATCTTATTTCACTTATCGTGTAATGTTTTATCTTTATAGCCATATTTTTCTATCATATGTCACTATTCCGACCAACATTTGCAATTATACATCTTTTACAATATTTCAGAACTCATTTAAATTATTGTTTTTGTTTTAGAGATATACATGTAGGTTTAGTATTTCTGGTACTCTTGTTAGTTATAGTAATCATCGTGTTGTGTTGGCGACGGAAACAATGTTGCTTTCATTCCGGTTCGTATCATTTATACATTTTGTAAGGTTAACATGATGATAAAAGTTTTGAGGACTAAACACTAGACAGGAGAGCAACTAGAACAGCCAAATATACTCTTGGGAATGATTTTGTTTCCTTCTTATAACTAAATGTAAGGAATGGTAATGAACCATACACGCTTCTTTATTTTATAATACAAGACATTCTATCAAAACATGACTCAATTTCATACAATCTTTGTCTAAAATTTTGAATGCTTACTTACGTTCGAAAGGGACAGATGCGCAAGTACATACTAGAATAACAAACTCCGAGATAAATTAGTAAAAGGAGAAGTCCATCAAAACTGTACAACAAAGTTCTGGGGTCGAACATCTATAGCTCAAGGCACTATCGTTAATTAGAGACAAGATCCACATTATAACGCCTTATCGGGTAAAGTACAATTTTATCTATCAAAACTCGTTCAAATAAAGCTGTTTTTGCATTTCAGGTAACAACATGTATACTTCGAGTAGTTAGTTCCAATGGAAGTTCAGGAGAAAACGGACGGGAAAATGAGTATATGATGAAAGCTTAACTGGACATAATTTAATGTTTGACACTGACTTAATGCATATAAATGGATATGAGAAAGATTCGAATTCAGTGTATTGCACGTTTGTTTTTAAAGTAGACGTGAAGACTCTTTCTTTCTAATAAAAACTTATGAAAACGAAATACTGTTTTTATTAAAGTATGATTTTGAATCAAAATGATGAATGGTCGACAACATAACGATCAAGGTTAACAAACAGTCATTGATATGGTAATACAAACAAATTAACTGATTTAAAACAATTTTATAAGTTTGTTATACCCCAGGAAAAGATAACTTTAGCTGTATAAGGCACACATTTTGGAACTTTTGGTCAATAATGCTTTTGAATTTAGTACTTTAGTGAGTCTTTTAAAATTTGTATTTGAGCGTCACTCATGAGACTTTTGAAGGCAAAACACATGCATAAATTTATAATTATAAAAGTCACATACAATATTGTGTCACTAAGTGAGATTATTTTGACTCTAAAAATTCAATAATGTTTGCACAATACAAGAACGATGTTGATGAACATTAACTTTGAATATTCAAAACATTACCTGAGACATAAAAACTAAATTGAGGAGCTTGTTTATTTAAATTTATCCCTAAAAAAACAGTATTATGCCAATATCATAGACAGCAATATTGTAAATAGATACTGAATTAGTTCAGTGGTGTTTCAAAGAAATGTATGTCTATTGAAAGAAGAATGTTAAGACCAACTATTCATGTATATGAAATTATACCTGCTTCTGGTATTATAACTGGTATTTGTGGACATTGTCATGCAACGACGTTAAGAACAATGTTATCTGTTTTCATACAAACTTTAATCTGATATCACCCCTAGTTTTTGGTCGGGTTCGTGTTGCTTATTATTTAGTTTTCTATGTTGTGTCATGAGAACTATTGGTATTCTGTTTGCCTTTTTCATTTTTAGCCATGGCATTTTATTTTCGATATATGAGTATGACTGTCCCTGGTATCGTTCGTCCCTCTTTTAATGTGATTTTTGGTTAATGATTTTGTTTAAGAAGGTTATCAGTTATATCCGTAACAATCTTTCAATCTTGTATTTAAGGATGTTTGCTCCTCTACCTTTTGAATTCTTACCAGATTTTCAGAATCCTCTGGTTTTATTCATGTATTAACATTAAAAAAAATAGCCCACTAACCCCTACTTTTCTTTTATTATTTTTATTAAATATTATTAAATAAGCCATATTTCAAAAGCTTACGAAATCCTTGTTATTTTTTCAAAGTTTTTAAACAAAAAAGGTGCCAATGTTAAGTGAAAGAAAAATCTAGAGAGAATTATTTCCCGCCAAATTTATATTTTGAAAACAAGCACACGGACCCTCCATTTTTTCTGCTTTTTAGTTTCTTTTTTTATATACTTTCAATTTATAACAGTTTTTTAAAGAGCTTGTTATTTTAAAACAGAGTGGCGAACATCCTTAATATCGGTACTAACTGTTTTTGCTTTTTGATAAATTAATACACATCAGCACATGTATAACTATTCAGCTATGCTATTACATCTTTTCCATACTCTAACTAACAGTTTGGATTTGCACAAGCTAACTGTTTAATTACGCCTTTACTTCTCCCTATTCGTATCTCATGGAAGATTTGTATGTTTATCATTTCGTATTCCATGGAAGTTTGTGTGTATGTTTACCATTTCGTATTCCATGGAAGTTTGTATATTTACCATTTCGTATTCCATGGAAGTTTGTATGTTTACTATTTCGTATTCCATGGAAGTTTGTATGTTTACCATTTCGTATTCCATGGAAGTTTGTATATTTACCATTTCGTATTCCATGGAAGTTTGTATGTTTACTATTTCGTATTCCATGGAAGTTTGTATGTTTACCATTTTGTATTCCATGGAAGTTTGTATGTTTACCATTTCGTATTCCATGGAAGTTTGTATGTTTACTATTTCATATTCCATGGAAGTTTGTATGTTTACCATTTCGTATTCCATGGAAGTTTGTATGTATAACATTTCGCATGTTTCGTATTACATGGAATATTTGTATGTATACCATTTCGTATTCTATGGAAGATTTGTATGTATAATATTTCGCATGTTTCGTATTACATGGAATATTTGTATGTATACCATTTCGTATTCTATGGAAGATTTGTATGTATAACATTTCGCATGTTTCGTATTACATGGAAGATTTGAATGTATACCAATTCGTGTTCCATGAAAGATTTGTAAGTATACCATTTCGAATATCATGGAAGATTTGTAGATACATTTATATTATTTCGTATTCTATGGAAGATTTGTATATACATGTATATTATTTCGTATTCTATGGAAGATTTGTATCTATACCATTTCGCATTCTAAAGAAGATTTGTTTCTATACCATTTCCTATTCTAAGGAAGATTTGTATGTATCTCATTGACAGTCATACCACATTTTTTTTAAAATATCTATAATTGCATTTAAATAAGTATCAGTTTATAATCACTTAATTTGTCTTGAATTCAATAAAAATTACAAATGTACCTAACAAAATATTATATTCTGAAATGAAATCTTATCTTTTATATTTACCAGAATAGCTTGCTATAATAGTATTTGATTATGTTTCTGTGAGCACTTCGGAAATCAATGTTTCCTTCTTTATTGATTTGTACACAAACACGAATCAAACCTATGTTACATATTTTGAAAGGTCAGCTGAAGTGGGTGCGGGAGTTTCTTGCTACATTAAAGACCCTTTAGTGGCCTTCTGTTGTTGTCTGTTCTCTGGTCGGGTTGTTGTCGCTTTGACAAATTTCCCATTTCCTTTCTCAATTTTATTGATAAAGAATTTCGCACTGTAGCAAGTTTCGCAGTAATGTAAGTCAACAATACAATATTTCGGAATTTATAGATTTAAGATACATCGTTACACTGAGTGGTAGTGAAGCATCATTACCTAAAACAAATATACTGTGAGCGTAATGTATAATATCAAAATTAAACAGTATCCAATTTCAGATATTTTATTGATCTATATAAACGACAACAAAACAAAGAATTATGTATACAACAATACTAAGTGAAACTGTGGATGTCTAATCGTTTTCAAACCAAACTTTCTTTTATAATTTATTTGATATTGATAATAACACTGTTTAAAAAAAGGATGTTCCTAGAAGTATGTGAAGACTAATTATATATAGATTATGAAATAATACGTTCATCTTGGTATTAGAACTGATATTTGTAGAAGGTTTTTCTTATTGCAACAATGAAATGAACAATGGCTTTTGATTTTACAAAACACCTTCAATGTGATTTGTAGATACTGATTCTTTAAAAACAGTTATCAATGTAACAGTAACTGTAGTAATCTTTTGATATTGTATTTTATATCGGTGCTAACTTTTGTTTGCTTTTGGATGAATTAAAAATCAACAACACATGTATAACTATACAGTTATGCTATAACATCTGGTCAATACTATAACATATAGTTTGGACTATATATAGCTAATTTTCCTAAATGCAAGATATGCACAAACAACATATGCATTACCAAAATATTTACATGGAAGTATACCTTATTAAATATTTTAAATACACAAAACCATATGTTTTAAGAAAACACTAACATAAACACAAAAATTACTCTTTATTCTATGTTTCAAACTTAAATTGGTCATCAGATATTTCACTGTTTAAATCAAATACACTTTTTGATTCATTAAAACACAACATAGTTCATATTTCTATCCAGTTATACTATAACATCTTGTCCATACTATAACTTATAGTTTGGAGATGTACTAGCTAATTTACCTAAATGCAAGAGATATGTACAAATGTACATGTGCATTGAAACATATTCACATGGATTCATACCCTATTACATTTAAGATATATCAACACATATGTTATAAGAAAACACTAACATGAACACACAACCTATTTCTAATAGTTAGCTTTCATTTAAATCCTTAAACTAGAGGACTACGCGATTTAATGCCCGACATTTATTGATAGAGATTATGTAAGCTTAAATTGGTCATCAGCTGTTTACTGTTTGATTACAATATGCTAAAAAGATAATTTAATATTTAATATACATTACAGGTGTATATACATATGTAATTGGAGTGAAGTTGTGATGTTCAGTTTGTCTATATAATTTCAAGCGTTTTCCGGCAAGTTTCCAATTTCCCTGGTTCAGAGATATTAGTCTGATGAGAATTAAATTAATCCTTTAGAATTTCCTACGGTTTATATTAAACTATTGTTAACATTGATATTGTCCACATCATTGTACAATTGAGTGGTCGACGTTCTTACCAAAATATTATTGTTTCCAAAGATTTTGAAGCAGTCGTCAGTTGTGACGTTTAAATCTGGGCTCCACTCACATCTGTTTGTGGACTCTCAGACTTGATCAAGTGTCTAGTAGTTCTAGAACGTCAACCACTACACATAAAAAATACTTGTTTTTTTCACAAATACGCGTACTTCGTTAGCTATTTTACGTTTAGCTAACAGTACGATTTTGTTATTCAAATAATTTGAATATTATTCAACAAATTTTTTTTTATTTCCCTTTGAAATGGTTTGTTCATTTTAAATACTGATTGAAATTTGGTGTGGAAGTTATGACCTGTTTAATACTACTCTCTTTTTTGCTGAATAACGTACTTCACATGTCTTGTGTAGGTTTAATTGAATCGAGTGACACATGACCATTTCCTAGTAAGCGTCATAAGCACAACAGAAATAAAATAATCGACTTAAACCTGGTTCATATCACAAGCAGCATAACGCAGAGTTTTAATTAGGAGGGAACTTGATCTCAATATAAGCAAAGTCCGTTACGGCTTGATCTGATACGTTTAACCTCACTGAACAATCAAACGATGAGGTAGGTTACTTTACTTGAGTATCTGTATTGTTTGAACACACTTCACACAAACTAATACAAACGTTATATTTATAATATATACACCTAGGCCTGCATCGTCTCGTTTTCATTCTTGGATATACTTTTTGCATACAAACTCTCAAACGTCACGAAACTGTTTACACGAGATATGTTAACGGCTAAAAAAAGTTATTTAGTAACGTTAGACTGATGACAATTAACAACTTTTGAAACTGTCTTCACTGTAATTAGACTTATTACCTGAAAGCGAGAAAACAAAACGTTATAAATATGGTTGTTAACAAGGTCGTATTCATATTCAATGTATTGCAAATTATAAATGTAAACTTGACGTGGTTCAGTTTTTCTACTGTTAACAGCATGTGTATTTAAAAAAAAACCATTCTGACATTTAAATGTTTCTATTTTGCTTTTTGGCCAGGTACTTACATCTAAAGGAATCACATGGACATTTTTTTTTTGCCCCTAAGTTCTAATTAAACGTTAAATAGTTACATGCCGAAATATTTGGAGTTACATTTGAACTACTCTTCAAACGGATATAGGGTTGTGTAGAAAGCAAATAAAAACGTATCCGATAATGTTTTGCTTAAACATTCTTATGTTTCTTAATGTTTGCATTACATCATATTATTTAAGGGGACTAACATTGTAGACGTCAAATGAACGATATCCTTTTCACCAAATATATATATATGTGTAGCTGTTTCTTCACAACAATATAACCTTAATTTGATATATGTAGTGACATGTTAAAAGACATACGTTATATAATGATTTACTGTTGTCCCAATTATGTATACATAGCTTATTAACTCAATCTGTTGAAGACCCGTTGGTGGTCTTCGGCTGTTTTCTATTGTTTCTCTGCAACAGTTCCCGTATCCATTCGCAATTATATCTTATAACATATATTTCCGTTAGTATATGATTTTTATTATATTATTTTCAAATATTTTTTACAAAATGAAGCAATAACTTTTCATATCTTGATACTAATTTACATACTGAAAATAAAGCATATTAACTGCATATACAACAAATATGGCATAATGTTCGGGCTTATACAACTGAGAGGTTTATCAAGCTATAAAATCAGATTGAATCCACCATTTTCTACATAAGAAAATGTCTGCTACAAGTCAGGAATATGTTATCCATCGGTTTGATGTTTTTTTGCCTCTAGTATTGCCATTTTATTAGGGACTTTCTGTATTGAACATTCCTCGGAGTTCAGTTTTTTTGTGATTTTACTTTTTTCTTCATCAATCAGCCATTTTGTTTCTATATCTTTGATGTTGTGACCTGTGCATATATATACAAATCTGTTTTAAATGTCGTTTACAACTGTGCTGGTTCTATAGTGCTATGCTAGATCCTTGTTTTGCTTAAAACGAATGTGATTTTCAATATGAATTATAATTTTTACAATTGATGAAATAATACATACTGTACCATTACAAGTTAAATTAGTTAAATGTTTAAACACTTGATTTATTATTTACCTATACTGCTTCGAAGGTTCAAAAACGTCTTGGGAGGACTAGCCTTTTCATCAGTGTCCGATAATTGCGTTTCTTGATTCGGACCTTTAAAATAAGGTAAACCATAAATCGTGGTAAATTTAGAGATAACAAAATTGAAAAGAATGTTTGATTTTGAGATAACTGTGAAATAGGAACACCTTCATATAAAATCTATCGAAGATGGATATTTTTCTGACTATATATTGCTTTGTATATCACATACGTATGGGATACATTTGTCTTCTTTATAACACTCAATCGTTAATTGCTGTCATTTTCTGCCGTAAGATTGTTATTTTTGATGATAATTTTCATTCAAATTTTAATGACAAATCTTTACTTGGAGATATATTTTTGTCTGATTATATATTTTTGTTTTATTCATGAAAAAACTTTTGAAGAGCTATTCTTTTCTAAATGTTTCTTTTCATTCATGACTATTTTTCTGTTGGTTCGTTCTTGTGGTGTCTTCAATTTTGAGTTTGTAAAATATTTATGTGTTTGCAGCGCAGAACAGGTTTTCGAAATTTTTCTAAAATATAAATATATAGCTAGAGGTTTGCACTGTTCTTAATTCATTATTCGGAATAACACCATTTTTATTCATTACTTGTTGAATATAAGATTACAATGTGTGCTCTGGGCAAAAATATTTCAACTGATAACTTACACATGTTATAATCAACCTCTAAAGGATTTCTTTCCGTCTGTACATGACCGACATTCATACTTAATAATCTGTTGATGCCTTCGCTAGCGTCTTCACTGTTGGCCATTTCTAAAAAGAAAATATTGACATCATATAATTATTGGTGGATATCAACTGTCGAAGGGCTTGATGAAAATTCTGCCAAAGTAGTACATATAATTGACAATGTGTCACTGCGACTTAAAACATTCTGTAAATGAGCTATGTGAGTATTCAATCATACAATAATAGTATTCATTGTTGAAACAAATTAAATCGTTGTCTGTTGTTAACAACATCATTAACAGTACTTTTATTCTTAGAAAAGTGTACTCGCCAACATAAGTGTGTTAACCGTTATGGAATATCTGTTTCACAGTTGATAACAAAAATGTTCCAATTGTCGTACACACAACTGCCTTCTCTTTACCTCGAATGTGATCTATTGAATTATACTTATATGATCTGGAATAGTTGGGTAATAACACTAAAAAAATGTACCAATCAGGTGGAAATGGCTTTTATGACTCATCAGATCGCCACAAAGCTCCCTAACAAAACAAAAAAAAAGTCGAATTTATGTTTCCGGTTTGTTAGCCATAAGTTATTCCTTACTTATTTGACAGATAACATGTATGAGTTTTTTCCACACTTGTTCAAATACGTAAGAAATTATACCTTATCCGAACCACTGTATGTGTATAGTTTAACACACATTGACATTTAAAAGGCCTAAACTGATGTCTCTCCAAATCGAATATTGATGTTCGGACAACAATAGTACTTCCTAACCATCAACCGATAGAGCAGTGACCTTTTGTAATTAAATTGAAGACTTTCCCTGTATCCTGCTCTGACATGTAATATTTTGTATTGTATGTAAATATTCCAAATCAAGTTTTTTAATATGATTTTTTTTTATCTCACACGGTTAACACTCATAATGTCATTGGAAAAACAAACAATGAGTCATGAACTAAGGGATGCCAGTTGTTTAACTTGCAAAGAAAGACAGACATGTATTGACACACACTTTTCCTTTGCTTTTAGTATGTTTTTGCTGTGCATAAACTTATGCAAGTTGGTTCTTGGATGGATACCCCTTTTGTCCGGATGCTTCTAATGCTATACAGTTTATTACATATTTTGTTTTGACATTTCATGTTGGTATAATTGTTGCCAATGTCTAATTTCCAAAAAGCTTGAAAATAAATTAAACTATTATACAAACTGTATTTTATTTTAATCGACAATCGTTGGTTTAAGAAATACATAAAATCATTTAATTATATGAAAAGAATGTTGCTTTTAGAAATGATTTTGAACCGATTGATTTGGGAATATAGAAGACTGTATAAATACACTAGACTTTCTTTGTATGTGTCTGATATAATGATTTTTTAAAAACTATACATGTATGGTTTGAGGTTTAAAGTTGTACGTATACGTTTGCTTATAATTATTTAAATCAACCACATCTTAACTTAGGTGGATAGTTGAATAATGGGCTTCTTACATTTTATAGGTAAAATCATATTCGGATGATGTTTGTATTTTCGAATTGACTTTTGGTATGCCACACAAGGGAAACTTTAGAACTTCATATCACTCTTAATGTACATTATCATAACAAGCTATAGCATTAATATTACCTGTCTTATTCTTTTTTTTGAAATAGACAAATATGACTACTGAGATTATGACAACCACAACTACCAATACTGCCAAAAATCTAGGAAAAAGAAAATGTGTATCAGTAGTTGCTGTTTTATCTATAAAACATTCGTTAAGCTGGCAATAAAATTCATAATGTGCACAAAACTCTGTATGTTTTAGAGTGAAAATCCAATAGTCTAGAAACTGCTCTTTTTAAATATGCACAATAATTGTATCTAAAAACATGAACATTCATCTCCCTTGTTTTGTTTTGATATTTGTTAACTCATAATAAAGTGACATACTTTTATCTAAATTAAAATATTCGTACACATAAGTCGTCAAACAAACATAAACCAAGGTAAAGTTTTGTGTTTTAGTGCACATATTATAAATGTTGGAAATGAAAGACGGAAACGTTGTTAACACATTAGTTTCCTGAACTATCGTTTCAAACCTTAACGGCTGTATAATGTAGTTACCTCGACAAAACCTGATAATTTCATAATCGTTTTTTAATGAATTCATAACTTATACTCCTATAAA
Source organism: Mytilus trossulus (assembly GCF_036588685.1). Taxonomy (NCBI): domain Eukaryota; kingdom Metazoa; phylum Mollusca; class Bivalvia; order Mytilida; family Mytilidae; genus Mytilus; species Mytilus trossulus. Next base: position 9,403,334 of record NC_086384.1, read on the forward strand.
GCAGAATTTATCCAAGGGCTTGTAAAGAAAGGAGAAAAGAAATTAGCCCAGTCTTTCACCTTTCGGTATATTGATGATGTACTGTTTCTTAATAATAACAGATTCAGTGATCTCTTACATTTAATATATCCAAGTAAACTTTAAATTAAAGATACTACCGACACAGATAAATCTGCTTCATATAGACCCTTTTCTAAAAATGACTACTGATGGTAGGTTGAATACAAAATTTGTACGCGATGATTTTAATTTTCCTATAGCCAACACTCCATTTCTGTGTAGCAACATCCCAGCGGCACCAGCATATTGAGTATATGTGTCTCAATGGATACTTTACTCTAGTGCTCGCTCAAAATATGTTGATTTTGTTGAACGAGGAATACTGCTTTCTCAAAAGTTGCTAAGACAGGGCTATGAATCCATCAAATTAAGCTAGGTCATCACTAAAGTAATTTTACAGTCGCCATCATGAGCTGATTGGCCATTATGACACAAGTGGGTTAGAAATCATATCTGATATTTTTCCTCAGTCTGAATAACCTTGCATCATTACTGAACTGAACAAAGAAATAGCACGACGGATGCCGTATACGATGCAGGAAATACTTACCCTTCCGAAGCACCTGATTTCACTCCCGTTTTTTAGTGGAGTTCGTGTTGTTTCTTAATTATCATTTATAACTGTTGATGTATATGTTTTTATCTATTACAATCAACTGAATTGATGTTTTTATAAGATAACATATAAAATGTTGATTAAAAAGTGAAAGTTTGAACTGTTTGATGATTTAATTTTTGTCTATTTAATTTTTGGAAAAAGGTTGTATAATGGCAAAATAAAATTCAAGATAAAGTTTCAACTTATACTGAAGTTTTTGAAAACTGTGCTCTACACTATACGCAAAATTCTTTTCAAATCTCGAGAGTCACAATTTTTGTATACAATTTACATCAGTAGCACTATACACACAATTCTTTACAAAACTCGAGAGTGACAATTTTTTATACGATTTTGATCAGTAGCGAGTGTATTCCCCACGCTTCTGGAAAAGTTCATCCACACGTCGTCTCATGCTTTGAACTAAGCTTATTTATGTTAACAGGAATAATTTGCCATTCTCCCATTAAGGCTGATCGTAATACATGTAAATTCAAGGCATATGGTCAATTCCATCCTGGCGTAAATAATCTGAAACAATGATTGCTCTGTATGGCCTAGCAATCGTCCACGAATATTGGTCTATTTGCAAGATTGTGATTGTCAAAATGAGGCACACATCCTGGATGATGTTATATCGATATTTTTGACCAGTCATAGTCCCATCCAGAACATAAAGGACCATTTTGCAGTCGAAAAATAAAATATTCTCAAACAGTCCACCCCCTTTAACAAACGCTGTAGTTCCAAGGATGGCACAATTTAGTATGCGGTTAACAGTTACATCTTATTGCACGACACTTGCAAGGAAAACACGTGTATATAGCTTTAGAAAACCTGTGTTCAAGGTACCTAGCGAGTAATAAAATATATACCTTATTTATTACCTGTCGATTAACAAAAGATTAACGAAATTTTTGGAAACAAAGCAATATCAAATTTAATTTAAAAAAAACAACTAGAGGCTCTCAAAAGCCTGTGTCGTTCACCTTGGTTTATGTGCATATTAAACAATGGACACAGATAAATTCAAAAACAAAATTGTGTTTTGGTGATGGTGATGTATTTGTAGATCTTACTTTACTGAACATTTTTTGTTGCTACAATTATCTCTTCTTGTTGCTACAATTATCTCTTTCTATAATGAAGTGACCCAGTAATTACAGTGGAAATATTTTCTAAAAATCTACCAAAAATTTATGAAAAATGTAAAAAAATTACTATAAAGGGCAATAACTCCAAAAGGGGTCAACTGAACATATCAGTCGTGTTGACTTATTTGTAAACCTTACTTTGCTGAACATTATTGCTGTTTACTGTTTATCTCTATCTATAATATTATTCAAGATAATAACCAAAAACAGCAAAATTTCCTTAAAATTACCAATTCAGAGGCAGTAACCCAACAACGAGTTGTTCGATTCATCTGAAACTTTTAAGCCAGATAGATCTTGATCTGATAAACAATTTAACTCCATGCCAGATTTGCTCTTAATGCTGTGGTTTTTGAGTTATAAGCCAAAAACTGCATTTTACCCCTATGTTCTATTTTGAGCCATGGCGGCCATCTTGGTTTATTGTCCGGGTCACCGAACACAATTTTTAAACAAGATACCAAAGTGATGATTGTAGGCAGGTTTGGTTTAATTTGGCCAAGTAGTTTCAGAGAAGAAGATTTTTGTAAAAGATTACTAAGGTTTATGAAAAATGGTTAAAAATTTACTAAAAAGGGCAATAACTCCTGAAGGGATCAACTGACCATTTTGGTCATGTTGACTTATTTGTAAATCTTATTTTGCTAAACAATATTGCTGTTTACAGCTTATCTCTATTTATAATATTATTCAAGATAATAACCAAAAACAGCAAAATTTCCTTAAAATTACTAATTCAGGGGCAGCAACCCAACAACCGGTTGTTAGATTCATCTAAAACTTTCAGGGCAGATAGATCTTGACCTGATAAACAATTTAACTTAATGTCAGATTTGCTCTTTATGCTTTGGTTTTTGAGTTATAAGCCAAAAACTGCATTTTACCCCTATGTTATATTTTTAGCCATGACGGCCATCTTGGTTGGTTGACCGGGTCAACGGACACAATTTTCTAACTAGATACCCCAATGATGATTGTGGGCAAGATTGGTTTAATTTGGCCCAGTAGTTTCAGAGGAGAAGATTTTTATAAAAGATAACTAAGATTTACGAAAAATGGTTAAAAATTGACTATAAAGAGCAATAACTCCTAAAGGGTTCAACTGACCATTTTGGTCATGTTGACTTATTTGTAAATCTTATTTTGCTGAACATTTTTGCCTTTACAGTTTATCTCTTTCTATAATACTATGCAAGATAATAAATAAATTTGGTGTATTTACTGTCTTCTGATTGGTTAAAATTATTAGTTTTATTTTCAATGTTGTCAATTTTGATGGCGACACGCCCACTCTGACGTTGTGTATTCATACGCCAACATGTGTGTACGTTGTTATTGTTAATATAAATAATATAAAAAGATCTTTGAGCCTTATTTTTGATAGAAATTTATTTATAATAAATGGCAATAATTTATTTTGATTTTATTGAACCATAAAACTAATTTTTGACTCTTCACATTTTACATAATCCGCTTCGCGGATTATTCAATGTGAAGAGTCAAAAATTAGTTTTATGGTTCAATAAATTCAAAATAGATAATAGCCATTCATTAAATAAATAAAAACAGCAAAATTTCCTTAAAATTACAAATTCAGGGGCAGCAACCTAACAACGGGTTGTTCGATTCATCTGAAATTTGAACAGCAGTTAGATCTTACTCTGATAAACAATTTTACTTCAGTCAGATTTGCTCTAAATGCTTTGGTTTTTGAGTTATTAGCCAAAAACTGCATTTTACCCCTATGTTCTATTTTTAGCCACGGTGGCCATCTTAGATGGCTGACCAGGTCAACGGACATAACTTTTTAACTAGATACCCTAATGATGATTGTGGCCAAGTTTGGTTTGATTTGGCCCAGTACGTAGTTTCAGAGGAGAAGATTTTTGTAAAAAGGTAACGACGACGACGGACGACGACGGACGCCGGACGCAAAGTGATGGGAAAAACTCACTTGGCCCTTCGGGCCAGGTAAGCTAAAAATATGGAAGGAAAAACATTTAGGTGTTGCATAACTTTGGGCGTGGTGTATATATTACAATGACTATTTAATTGAGTGACAAAACTTAACCTGTTGTCACTTTCATTGTGGTGTGCCTTTAAAACAACTATACATGGAACTAGTATTATATTCGAAAAGGAATGTACCGAAACTGTGACGTTTTTCGTGAAATTCACTAGTATATGAAAATATTACCAAATTTGTTATTTTAATAAGAACAATAACATTCACCTATTCTAAGGAATACACTAAACATTGTGTATATGTATTTTTGGCTTGAAATGTCTTGGTTTGAGAATTCCTGATAAAGGTGTATCTCTTCGAATCACACAATTTATATAGTATTCTTTTTGTCTGACAAGCAGACAAAAAAGATGGTTGCAGGGAAAGGATACACATTCGTGGTAATTTATACCAATCAACAAAAACACCCTAGCCTTTTTTAACAGCTTATTCAAACAATGTTCCTGGACTCTTAATATAAGTAATGCTAGCATTTTTTTCCAACTAATTCCTATGTTTAAACTGTTTAGAAAGTTCTATCAGTCCGGGAATGTATTTTATCTGACAAATTTTGAGCTTTAAAAAACTGTTTTCGTCGTGAAGGACTGTTTATTCCCGAGGTAGGATGTTTAAATTTTGTATTCCATGGTATATAAGTAATAGGTAACTTGTATTTTACCTGTTAAATGTATGTATCAATCTTACACTTTACCTTACTATTAAAACTAAAAAATAACGTTATGCTTATGTCATTATCAGACTTTTATTTGTATTTTGTATTGATTTTTTTCTACATCAGTTGTGTAATCATATCTAAGAAAATGGATTACATAACTGAACGTGATGGACCTAAATAATCATTACGTTGAACCATTGTTTATATTTGAATTGCGTTGACAATTAATAAAATATAATGGCCCTGAAATCCACTATGATAAAACTAGATTTAAAGTTGTTCCCATTCGTTCCGTTGGTTGATTAAGTCCAGCATTTCATGTTGTCAGTATGGAAATCTCTTTGCTTTTTAAATTAAGCTTAGATTTCGGTTTTATTGAAAGAGTAAGTGTTGATGCTCAAGCAGTGAACTTAGTTATTCAACATTTAAAACATTCTTCTTTAAAAGAGTGACGAAAGATACCAAAGGGACAGTCAAACTCATAAATCGAAAATAAACTGACAACGCCATGGCCAAAAGGAAAAAGACAATCAGACAAACAATAATACACATGACACAACATAGAAAACTAGGGGTGATCTCAGTTGCTCCGGAAGGGTAAGCAGATCCTGCTCCACATATGGCACCCGTCGTGTTTCCTATGTGATAACAAATCTGTTAAACAGTTCATTTCAATAGGTCATATTCATGAAAGGGAAGAGGATATAGTTACGAAGTAAGGAACATATCCGATATCATTTGTAAATGGACTGTTATGCATGATGAATTACTTACGATAAAGCTATTGCGAATTCTGTTGGAATAACATGTTTACTTTCTTGGCTACTATCATCTTCTGTTTTTTCTTCAAAAGAATACACTTACACAGTAGAAGATATTGATGCTAGTCTAAACAAATTGCTATTTTTTTTAACACTCAATTGTAAGATATATTTTACAAAGATGACAAATAATGTTACGTAAGTTATTCACTGGGTTTGTTAAAAGCGGAATAACTACAGACAGTAAATTGGGGTTCTTCTTTGAACATCTTTATTCTATCCTAACCGAAGTATTAAACACTGTAAAAAATATTACAGAGCAGAGAAAAGCCTAAGGATATGTTTGTGTAGTTTTATACAGCCCATGATCGGATCAGCAAATATACAGTTGGTCAATCATTTAGAACATATCCAAGTTAAGTATAATATGCACTGGGTGTTTAAAAGTATTGAATCAATAATTGCATTAATCTAATCAAAATGCAACAGTAATGGAAGTGAGAATAAACAAAGTACCAACACAAGAATTGGAATGACACAAGCCAATGAAATTATGTTTTTGTCATCATTTCATTATTTTTATATATAGTATTACTTGTTTGATTCGTTCGTGGATGTGTTACTGAAAAGCTATAACACCATTTTCGATTTTACAAACTAGCCAACACATTTACTAACTTTTATCATCGGTACAAGGACATCATCTGTAAATATAAGTCAACATGCAGATGCAGGTTTTTTCACTTCCAATCATCTATTGTAATATTTTACACAAAGTAAAAAAATGGCACATTAACCTCAAACATTAAACAAACCTTAAAACAGACGTTTTAAGAAGGAATATTGTATTTGTTTTCTGTATTCTACATTGGCTAGATGTAAAAAGGTCTCAGAATTTTATTTTTTTATTTTGTCGCATTTTTGCGTCTGTCTGAAGTCAGGACAATCATGTCTCTGTAGGTCATGTACGTTTTCTTTAACTTTATATTATTTATATGGTTTAAAGTTAAATGTGTTGTCCATTGTCACTGAAGAAGTACATTTTCCGGATTCTCGTCTCTCTAACACATTTCCTATATCCATTTTCAAGTTAAAAATAAATATGTTTAACGCATAGTATAAGTGAGATTATAAAACACTACAGATTAAATCAACACAAATGGTATACAAATCAAGTAGTCAAACAAAAATAGAAATGTAAAAAAGCACAAGCATCCAGGCTCCATTTGCAAGCACTAAACTGGCATGCACTGCTTTTTTGGACCCATGATTCTCCCAACTAGTTAAATAATCAATATTTTCTATGCAACTCGTTCCAGATTTGTACAGCATTATAGCCAAATAATTCTAAAACATACCTAGTAGTTCTGACTCCCTACAGTACTGCTTCTTCACTTTATCTAAAATTATAATTCTGATTTTTTATATCAATTACATCATGTACATAACTTGATCTTTGTATTATGGATTGTATCTAAATCTTGTTTCATAGTTTTTATTCACCTTATTCATAAATAGGCAATAATTTCAGTAGTTTATTGTTTGAGCTGTAGTATTATAATCTTCATAGACTATTTTTTAGGAATTTGTCCATTTTAAAAGAAAGATGATAACATGAATGATTTGTATGCTGTGAAAATGCATATCTTATTTTAAAATGAGGATATTCGTTTTACCATATCTATATAAAACATATGACTTTCACATATTTTAAATAGATAATTGTTAAAGTTTGAGCCCATATCTATAGTAACACCAGCACGTTTAACATTATCTATATTTTCTCCATTTGAGTTGAATGTCAATTTATATATGTAGGACTTAAATCTATTGCGGGTTCCAAATCTATAGCAGATTCCCTTATCTATGGAAAATGTGATGTTTCAAACGCCAAAGAACTCAAATCTATGGTAATTTTTTTCCCCCTCAAATCTATGGCAGATCTTTGAAATGCGTCACAATTGAATAACGCCATATTACATCATCGCTCCTGCAAACTGACAACAATTTTATGACGTCACATTTGCTATAAATTAGGAATCTGCCATAGATTTGGAACCCACCATAAATTAAAGTCATACATATACACATATATTTGTTTTCCAATGGCAATTACCTGGTGTCTGTCAGGAATATTACTGTACCCTTATCATCATCTCTATATGGTACAATACCATCATATTTATAAGTTAGGTTTTGTTGTATTAAAACAAATACGTCATTTATGAAGATCTGTAAGGGAACTGGATCGTAGATGGACCGTTTTGGTACACTTCACGAAAAAGAGAGGCGAAAGATATTAAACGGACATTCAAACTTCGAGTCGAAAATAAACTTATATTGCCTCTGACAAACAAAAGAAAAAGACAAATAAACGTATATAGAACACACATTAGAACACGAGAGACTGAGCACACGAACTCCACCAATATCTAGGTGGAATATAGTGGATCCATCATTTTAATTAGTGCCTACTCCATTAGAACAACGTAACAAGTGACAGCTCTACGACAAATCCATACATCGGATAACCACGGCTAAACACACATTTCATATTCAAAATTATTCTAAATATCTGCACAATAATGTTGAATCTACAAATTTGCAATACTCGAACGTATGTTCTTTCCTCAATGAGATTCGAACTTATGTTATTCGGATGGAGAATTGTCTCATTGGCACTCACACCACATCTTCCTATATCTATTAACATATCGATTCTATACCGCGCATTGTCTCCTTTGCTCTATACCAACTGGTTACTTAGACGGAACCTCATTAAGTTTTTGTTTGCCTAATGTTACATTATCTCATCAGTAGAACATTATCTCATCAGTAAAATCTATTGTTGTGACAATGAACCTGCTATATTGGGAATGATGATGCAATTTTTTGCTGATTCGCTAAATATCTATGGTCAGGGATCGTTCAATATAGTCACAATTTTTTAAGAGCTAGTCTGCAAAAAAAGACAACTCTTCGACAAATCCATCGATGCGATCACCAGTGAAGGTGATATATATATATTTTGCTAAAAACACATAGGAAGGGAACAAACATGGATACATACTCACCGATAAACGCATTACTATCCAGTAGTGTCTTTTTTGTCCCCACATGAAATCCGTAAGTACACGAGTACGTTGTGTTCAAGTCATCTCTTGTTACATTGCGAATAACTAAAAAAATCCCTGTTTTATTTGTTTTACCATTATATTTCGAGCCCGCATGGATCTCTAGATCCTTTACATCAATAAATAGTGTAGTATAGTCATCTTTGGAAGTCCATTTCACCCATCCAGCGGATTCAGAACAACATTTGTTTACTGGGCAAAAAAGGGAAAGTTCATCCCCGTACCGCGATACTTTCTTTTCGATAGTCCAGGAAAGACTACCTACAATATGAAATATTATTGGTTGTAAAAATGTGTATTTACCTTTTTTTAAGAACACGTTATGATACTTATATTTGTTTACCTCAATTTAAGAAATAGACAATAGTTTGTCATTGTTTGTGGTGTTATCACCTCTTATGAAAACGTCTATACATTGGAATACACATATCATACTTTAACATGTAACTGCCATTCTAATAGAGTTAATATACAGACAAAACATATTTAATACTCGGTTAAGTATAAATTAAATTTTTTCTCCCTCCAATAATATAAACATAAAAAACATCCTAATTGTAGTGGATCCTTTTACTATAAATAGAATGCATAAGGTCATATAAAAATGATTTAATATAAATAAGCGATATGATATATTATTACTGAGAACATGTCTATTAATAAATCAAACATTACACAACTGGTACCTTAAAAGTGAGAAAAAATGCCAATACAAGGATTCCTTATATTTCAATATACATAATCAGAAACATTTTTTTTGATGTGTACATTTACATAAAAAATTATAAACATTATAAACATGAAGAAATATAAAAGAATACTACTGAGAAGTTCATCAGTAAAAGACCGATATAAAAATATTTTGATATGATTAATTTTTAACAGAATCGATTGTAAGATTACACGCCTTTTTAAAGGAAATAATCTTATCATAGAAACCAGGACTAAATTTTGTATATACGCCAGACGCGCGTTTGGTCTATAAAAGACTGATCAGTGACGCTCGAATCCGAAAAAAGTTAAAAAGGCCAAATAAAGTACGAAGATAAAGAGCATTGAGGACCAAAACTCCTAAAGGTTTTGCCAAACACAGCCTGATGCAGAACAGCCATAGTATTAAAAAAAAAATCTAGATTTATTTAAGTATAAACTCGACCAATTCACTCACAAACAAATAAAAGTCCAACTGTGACTTGAAACAGCTTTTACACCCATTAATTCCTTTAAACATGCGTTTTATCCTTATAATTCCTTATAATTGGAGATAAGTAAACTATTTCACAAAGTCGATACCTCTATCACACATACATTGTATATATGTGTCATTGATTAGGGCCTGATGTATGAATATATTTGTTGGTAAATGCAAAAATATGTACTCAATGAAATTTGTAATCTGATCAAAATTAAACTACAAAAACTGTTATTATCATTCAAACGAATGTTGTGTGTTTATTATCTAATGTAACATTGAACGCGAATTAAAAATAAATTTTGTTAACGTCAATCCGTATTGTCATTACCGCGCAATCTTCTTTACATTCGTTACTGAAAGAAATTCTACCAACCTTGTCTATCGAAAAACAAACGTCAAGAACAATAATGAACAACATCGAAAAGTCCTCTCAACCAATCAGATCAACGTATTTCATCAATGCAAATTAAATCATATAAGAATTACAGACGAATAAATGCAAAAACTAAATAGAAATTTATTAATTTCATGATAGATAAAATTAAAGGAATAAAATGAAAAAGAATAATTAATAGCTATAATAAAATTAATTGATGAATTGAAACATTAAGAGTAATGAAACAACCACTTTCAAAGAATAGAAAAATTGAATAAATTACTATAGAAGAAGATAGAACTATGCATAGCTGTTTCGGATATAGAACTGTCAAGATTAATTCTAGGAAAGAACTGTCAAAATAGTTCTCGGACGCTATTGTCAAAATCAGATCTATATGTAAGGTACAACTTTGAAAATTTGTTATAAAATAGCATTGTCGAATCTCGTTTTAGGGTACTTTGTAGTACTTTCCGGATTTATTCTAGTGTTCGAATTTCAATATTTGATCAAGGATAGAAAGGTTAGAATGAGATTTGAGTCAGAAAATCACCCTACATATATGCAATTATGAAAGATATCACAAAAATGAAAAAATGTAATACCACATGTATACTATATCATAAAATGCACCAATCCTGTACGCACAAAGCACCACTTTTACCACGAATTCTTGCCTTTATCTCAAAATATATTACAATAACACTTTATCAGTAAATTAAAAAAAAAATTGACATTTACTTCTTGATGTCAACTACAATTTATAAATCATCGTACGATAGATCCATTTAACAGCAGGAACCTCAATTATTCAAACAGCAGTTTGTTCAAAATTGAAATTAAGGAGTAGATTCATTCTGACCCCATTTTGGCCCCAAAATATAGTAGTTGTACAAAATTGTTTAAATGTCAATTTTTAGTTATTTTGGGAAGATATAATGCCTCTGCTACATAAATATGGACTTTGGCATTACAATACACATATATCGGGTACTTGTATCATTAAGTCATGCTAAATTACTGAAATATTCACGGTTTCCGTCTTAAATAAAAGTGGCCGTATTTGGGTTCATTCTTGATATTTAAATGTAAATTGTGTTTAATGATAATACATAATATATATAAAGGTCGATGATGAACATGGATGTGACCACTTTCATTTTGACAAAACCCATATGAAAAGTGACAGTTTTTGGCATATTTGATAGATTTTTCATATTGAGCTTGAATTTGTGCGTTTTTAATGAGTGAATCAGTTAAAATCTTTCACAAAACATAATTGAATCAATTGAAATAGTAATTTTAGTGTTTAAAAAGTGTTCAAACCCTTTCGTCGGATGAACTTGAAAGGAGTAGGTCCGGTAAGGACCGATTTTGGCCTCAAATTTCAGTTTCATATGACGAAAGATTTTGACCACTTTTTAAACCCTTAAGTGTCTATTTCATATGATTCAATTAATTTATGTGCAACATTTTAACTTATTAAGTCATTAAAAACGATCCGATTCAGGCTCAAATATGAAAAATCTACCAAATATCCGAAAAAATGTCACTTTTCAGATGGTTTTTGTCAAAAACGAAAGTGGCCGCATCCGTGTTCATCCTCAATCTTTACATATGTTATGTATTTCCATCAAATACAACTTCCATTTCAATTTTTTGGATGAACACGAATGCGGCCACTTTTGTTTCACCCGGAAACCGTCTAAAATTTAACTAAAATGCTGGAATTGTGAAGATTTCAGTAATTTAGCACGACTTCATGGTGCTAGTACCCAATATATATGCATTTTATTGTAAAAAACAGCCCATATTTATGTAGCAGAACCATTCTACTATCCAATAACTCAGTAAAAGTTTACATTTTAACAATTTTGTAAAACCGCTATATTTTGGGGCCAAAAAGAGGTCTTATCGGACCTACTCCTTTGAGGCAAAAACCGGCCCTTACCGGACCAACTCATGTAAAGACAAAGAGAATTAATTTCTTATTTTTTTCTTATTTACAAACATGTTTGATCATATTATAACTATACATACACATAAGTATGAAGTATCATTGAGGTCGCGCTGTTTTTATTCCCATTATCAGACCAATAACGTGTTGTTCATATAAATAAAACTACGCTCTGTATGTATGACTCTTTTACTAAGCATTTGTTAAAAGGAATTTTAATTTCCGAACATCGTGCTTTTATCGTCGTTATATATTTTCTTGTATTATATATGCGTTTTGTATGGTTATGATTTAATTAAGATGATATTACCAATAGTTTTTGCATACGCACTTGACCAAATTGACCAGCACCAACATCAGCAATTTGTACTTAAAAAGCAGTCTGGTTTTCATATTTTAAGTTTGCAGAAAACATCCCTTTGTGTATTGCTATAATAATTGTACATATTTTGTTTCATCTTTTGTGTTGTCTTTGTTTTTCAGCTGAGATAAGCCCTATATTTTCTTCTCAAAGTGTGATTCTGCGTGTAATTTATTGTATAAAATTATATTTTTCAGCATTCTAATGTGTACTGCAAGCGTACATATTGTTTAGCTACAAATGTACTTGAAAGAGTACCTAAGAGATAGATGTATAGACAACCCCTACATAGATCGTATCACGTTTTTGTTGTTGTTGTTTTAGGTAAATGGACGATATCTTCTAATGATACAACTTACATTCATGAGCTTTGCATAAGCATATCGCCACCATAAGGGTTGTAATCGATATCTTCATTAGTGTACTGTTTAAATGTTGATATCTGTAATACATAGCAGTTAAGTGTATGATATGTGTTAAACTTAAATTAGTTTTTGATATGTTTAAGTTAAAAACGCAATTTTACACTCTGTTTAATATAATATTTACAGGACAAAAGTAACGAAAAACAAAAGAAACCGACATTCTAAACATTACAAGTAATATGATAATAAGGAGACGTCACATGTTGGTTAATAAATCATATATCCATCAAAGTTCAAATGAAGTGGATGTAAGCTATTACAGGCACCTGTGTGACCTTCAACAAGGAAAAAAACCAACGACGAAAATAGACTGATAATGCCATGGCTAAATAAAAAAGAGGACTAACAGACAAACAATAGATATAACATAGAAAACTAAAGACTTCACAAACCAAAAGGTTCCGACATGAGTAATATGAAACAATTCAATTGTAAAAATCTTACATCCTAAGTTTTTACAAAACTATTTACAAAAAAAACCCTTGAACAACGAAATCTCCAATTATAGCATACATACATGTTTATAGAATTATTGATATTTAATAACTGATAACTAAATCATTGTTAATACTAATGAAATCAATATTCAAGGAACTGATAACAATGATGAATTGGTAACCTTTTATAAACAGCTTATCTAAAGATAGGGAAATTTACACAGTACGTATCTTAATTGTCGGAATTTATTAAATCGTTACTGTTAAACATTTATAGATACAGATATAGTCCAATAAGCTTACGATGTGTGCAAAATTATGGAAAATTCTGATACGTAGCCAATTTTACTGTTCTTGACCTGAAGCTAATATGCATGTCTTTGAGTAGTTGAAAAAGTAAAAACCTTAATAAATCTTAGCACCAAAAACGAAATGTATTATCTGCAATGAATTTAATTCAGCGAATGTGCTTGAAAACATTCATAGGAATTAACATTAAAATCTTCGTATTTGGTGTTTGCCTGTCTTTGATCATTTAAAAATAAAGAAGTGTCCATTTCCATTCAGTATTATAAAGAAAAAAGAGTTTGAATAAGATTTTTTTAAATGAATGCTAAGGAACAAGCTTTATCCAATGGTGTATTACAGCTCAATACATATCTTATGTTAATTATCATGGGCAGATAGTACAGTAAAACAACCATTTGCTGTTAATCCTTACATGCAAATTGAGGGTTGAGAACTACTTGGTCAGTCCTGAACCAAAAAAAATCTGAGTTTGCTGGCATGTCAATTTAAGTAATCCAGCTATACGTCCGTGATGTAATCTGTATAACCTGAAAAAAAACAAACACATCTGTAAAAATCAAAACAATAGCAACATATTTCATTAACAGCCATCCTCCTAAACTGTATATGAAGTATATACAAGATTGACATGAACGATGAAATTACAAAAATAACAAAAATTTTGCACATATGACTATCAACAGATAGAAGATGAATACATTGAAAATTGTTGATGAAGATAAATGATTGGATATGGTTTATAATAATAAGACTCAATTAATTACAATCATTAAAAAAAATACATAACATGATAAATTCAGTTCAAGTCAGTAAATGTTCACAAGTAAATGAATGCATATGCTATACAATAAGTAGGTACATGTCTTATCTCAAAACTAAAATGTATTATTAATTTCATTTCTTTTCGCAAAGAATGTAGTTTAAAATCATTATTTGAATTTTACATGCCATTATAAACTCAACAGATACAATGAACTGCACAGAAATGGGCAAGTTGCCTTTTACAATAGCAAGGTCCACTTCGTGGCAGGTAACGCGTCCACATGCATCTCATTCAAAAAGACATATTATTCTACGGAAAAATAAGCGGGTCATATAGAAATGTACAACACTGAACATTAAAGCAGGACTAACACATATCCCCTTTAATAAATGAGGAATAACTGATACAATGTAAAAAAATATTTGGGTCTTAAAACTCGTTTAAATCATATTCTATTTGGCTTCCAACGGATTTTACTCGACCACCAATGATTATACTAATTATGACAAAATGTTCGTTTGGCGTGCGAAATTGTAAATCTGGTATTCTTGATTAGTTTTTACTGTAACCTAATTTTCAAGTAGAACAAACTTGATCATGTAAATCCAAAAATAAAAAAAAATGTTTTTTGATAAAATTTATATTTCCTTGAGAGTGAACTATTACAGGAAATAGTCCTTTAATACATTTTTTTGTATTGTTAAGTATGTACACGGACATTTTAATAATATGTATTCAACGCAACATAATCCGTTTTCAGTCAGGTATGTTAAAATTAGTAAATGGTATTGGTACTGTGCTAATTCCTATGACTATATGAAACGTTTGCTAAATTTCATTTAGAGTATATAATCTTTTTCAGTCGAGTAGGTTCTGAATCAAAGGCTAGTTAAATGTTTTAACATACACTATTAATACAAACCCTCTTCTCGAGAATAAATAAAATTTCATAGTGTGGCTTACAAAGGGATAAGTGTGTCTGCAATAGAAACCCGACTACCAGACATGCTCAGCATACAAAGATAAAGATAAAATATTTCGTAACTCTTTCTTTTGAGTGCAGGGCTGGTCCAGCTGTTATTTTCCAACTCAACAGAAAGGGGAAGGGGCTCCAGAACCTTGAATAACGGAAGGGGGGGGGGGGTAGCGAGAGTTAGAATGCCCCCTTAATAAAAAGAATCACTGGTTTAGAGTAGAGACATATATAGAAATTATTACTTTCAGCAAAGGTGTAATAAAAGATTAATTTTGTATTCAAAATAGATGCTTCATTGTTTTTTCGCTATTGGAATTTTCTAAAATGTTTTTTTTTAATATCTTGAAACAGTTTGTAGTGAACAATGTTAGCAATTTTTTTACGTTCATGCTATCTAAAGAATAATCAATTTCTTTTTTTACGAATACCAATGGAATTTGTTTGCGGGATTTTTTATATATCTCGTAGCTAGTGCCCCTTTAAGCCATAGGCCCATATGGGCGTAAAGTGCTTTTCAATAAAGTATAATAATATATTTGATGCACTGCGCGGCAACGGGAAGTATTGAAAATCTTGTTTCGCTTTTATTTTACATCATTTGCAGCAACATATAGTAGTAAACGATTGTTTCTCTTGTGGACCGTAATAACTTTTATTCATAGAGCGGAAACATATACATCCCTTTTAATCGGAAAAATATATTTCATGCTAAGCTCGCTGTTATTTTTTACAATTATGGATACAAACGCTCCCTTTCCTCGAAACTTGGATCTTCCTGAATATGCATTTAATATTCGCCACTGGACATAGATCAAACGTTATAATCAGTCGAAACTTCGATCCGCTCAACCTATTGAGTAATAATTATCTTTTTTTTTCTTTCTGACTATATGCATTAAAACGTGTACCAAACAATAGTTAATATTTCGAATAACTCCATAGAACACTCTTAACAACGTGTCAGTGTGAATAAACATTTATACAATAATAAATAATAATAAAATTCTTTATTTAACTAAGGTATCACATTTACCATTACATGTTAATCTCCCATGAGGCCTTCAAAAACTATTAATACAAATAGAAAACGGACAAAAATACATACAAAATAAAATACATAATACAGTTAAATATAGCAGCTTAAATATTGAATAAGCACATATATGAAGTCAGTAGAAGAAAACAGATGTTTGACCTCATTATGTGTTCGAATTGTTTGAATAAGATATTTTTTACTATCTTAGTTTACATGGAGTCTTAGTGTCAGTTGAAAGTACACGTTAATTTACATAATCTGTTTATACTATTAACTTCAATAAATTACAGATAACTCAGCCGAAATTAGAAAGGATATAAAAAATTATGATTTAAGTACATTTCAAGTTGACTTGTGCAAATTGACCTAGGAGATTCTATACATGGAAGACTATTATTTTATAGACAGTTGAGGGTCAAGTGTAAGATGTAGTTTATTTCTCCTACCTAGGAGTTCACTCCCGTATTCGGAAGAAGAACAGCAATCCTACCTATCAACCCCAATATTGCTCCCGCCCCTATCATGCCTGAAAACCCAGATTTAAGATTTATATTAATAAAATGTTTTATTTGTCTTTGCAATATTTTCCACTGGAAATAAAGTAAGCAATAGCTAGTCACAATAAATAGTTGATAGGAAAAACTATCCTGTGTTAGCCACTCTCGAAAAGGGGGTTAAACTATACCAAAATAATCAGACACAGGGATACGTTATTGTTGCATTTAATACGAAACAAAAGAAAATGAAAAACTCACCGATTTATGTCCTGTACGGTATCAAACGTTTAACCGATAATAAGTGTGACATACACTGGTACATTGTATCCTTAAATATATTCTTTTTAAAGGACATATCTATAGACCATGATTTTTATTTTTGTTGAATGGAGACACAACGCTGATAATTTGTTCAAATTCCAGTATTACTATGTTGTTGAATGCATGATATAGGTAACATATTTGCTCTTATTTAACCATGAATCCTCTAAAAAGGTAAAATTAGTCCTTGCCGTTCTTTTCATCTCACAGATAGAAGTACTGATTGACAATAGATTTAAAAAAAAATCTCTTTCTCACATTCTTTACATTTCAGACATAATAATACCTGTCATGTTATATGAATGATGAGAATAATGAATCCATTTAATTAAACCATTTCTAAACAATTATGTTTAAACGGACATTTAAAATTAGTGCAATTTGATATAGCCATTTTAATGTGGATTTATTAAAAAACACATGTACTTATTATAACTTGCCTTAAACTTTAAAATGTTTCTCTTCCTTACTTAGGGAATGGTATGAACATTTTTTAGAATTTTGGACGTAAATAAAAGATTTTATATGTGTTCTATTAACACAGTTGTCTCATTATAACATACAAAACTAGCGTGTCATTGAACTTTTGAAATCTACAACATTTGATAAGAGTAATTCTACACATTATTCTCCATTTTAGAAGAAATGAATTTTAGTCCGTTACAGTTATTTGCAGTAACTTTTGGAGGAATTGTACTTTAAAATAAGAATAAATCACTGAAAAAAATCTGTTCTGACCTTTGAATGAACACGCCCCTTTCACCTGTGTCTATAGATAACAGTTAACTTATCACATTTTAAGGATAGCCACAAAATCAGTACTGCTCGTCTTTACTGAAGACTAAAACATAAACAGATCTGCACAATGCAATGCAACGCAAGCAAACAAACAAGCAAACAAACAAACAAACAAATAATTTATTAGAGTCTCACCTCTTTAAAACATTTGATATAAAACACAATATAATATTAACCATTAATAAAACAGCCACTCTAAAAAGAGTTATGAGAGACTGTAAAACACAAATTAAAATACATTTATATTACATCTATAACATTTATCAATATATCTTAGCATAAAACACCATACTATTAAAAACAATTATACAAAGGAAAACAAACATTATATACACTCCTTACGAGTATAAAATACACTTTCTCTTAAAAAAAAGGATTTGCCAAATCGGTCGGCAGACTTAGTTTGTAAGAAGAGGAAACCTTGACCTGTGTTCCAAATAGCATACTAAAGTACATAAGGTAATCATAACTATATTTTTTATCTGACGTTTTTATAGAAAAAAACAAACCCTCTTCTCGAGAATAGATAAACTTTCATATTCAGGCTTACAAAGGGATAAGTGTGTCTGCAATAGAAACCCGACTACCAGACACGCTCAGCATATAAAGATACAGATATAATATTTCGTAACTCTCTCTCTCTCTTTTGAGTGCAGGGCTGATCCAGCATATCATGACTGGGATAGAAGTTATTACCTTCAGCAAAGGAGTAATTAAAGGAGTATTTTTGTATTCAAAATAGATGCTTAATTGTTTTTTCGCTATTGGAATTTTCTAAAATGTTTCTTTTTTAATATCTTGAAACAGTGTGTACACTGTAAGCAATTTTTTTTACGTTCATGCTATTTGAATAATAATCAATTTTTATTGCTACGAATACCAATGGAATTTGTTTGCGGGATGTAGAAGCAGGGGTTTCTAGAAACCCCGCGTGTCACACCCAATGGTCAAATCCATTGTTATTCGTAACAATAGATCTATTCAATTTACACGTGTTTCAAGAATAGAAAATATGAAGTATAACAATAGAACTGGGGTGTAATTTTCAAATCAATGTTCACATGTTACGTATAACAGACCGTAACACGTGTAAAGATTCATAGTTTTCTTATAATGCAGTTCAATTCAAATTCAAAGTTCAGTTGAAAATATTCATTTTTTGGCAAAATTTAAAAAAAAGTTACAAATTTGATTGACATGCAATCTTCTCTTAAATGAAGCTTAAATCAAGTTGTATCGATGTGACATATGAACATAAATGAAAAATGCACGAATCTATTCATAATCAGGCTCTGATTTGTGGTGATTTAGCGGAATTTTGAAAGATTTTACCACGCTTAACAACCACAAAATAGAGTGTTCGTTATTATGTCAACCACTCATATTTTCCCACTCAGAATAATTTTTGAGAAGTATTCACTTACTGCTTCTACTTGGCCAATTAAAGATAAAATCAGGAACCCTCATATATCACATGTATATGGCACTCTACCTGGTTCTTACAAAGAGCTGTATTTAAATTGACTAATCTTACACTTTTGTTTAGTTTTCTCAATATGAAATCACCAATGTTGGAAAAATAGTTATCAAAAGTACCAGGATTATACAGGACAACACATTTTTTTCAAGTAAATCCATGGAATAATCTCGCCATTATGCATTATGCATCAAATATAAAAATGTTGCACAATTGTTTGGTTATATACCAAATTATAAAACTACTATATTTTGCAAAAATAAGAAGTGATGTCTTGTTTGTATTGTTGATTATAAAATAACACAAAGATATAAAATATCATAAATCAAAGACGATTCTCTGAATGACTGCTGTACTTCAATAATTTTGTGATTTAACTTTTTTATGACACATTTGTCATATTCAAAATTAAAAAAAAAATCATTGTATCACAAATATTGCGTAATTTAGTGATACTATTTACATCGCTTACATGAATATCTAAAAAATTAATAAATATACACTAACCAGTTAAATACATGTATAGTATACAAAAAGTGTGTCAGTTAAATAATACTACACCATTTAAAACTTGATATCAGAGATTTACGTATTATTATATTTTATAATTATATTTTAGTTTCCTGTCTGGCTACGCCTAAAATCGTCATGCCTTCGTTGCAAATTTTATTGATCTTTTGGTTATACACTTTTAAAGCCCAGATATATTTGGCTTGATACATACAGTTAAACCCATAAACATATATTCTTACACACATGTAATCTACATGTATGTTAAATAAATGTTTTTATTCAGAAAATGAAATTAGTTTTTTACGATTACCTATCTTCTCGTTTTGTTTCTGTTTGTAGACTTCAGGACCAAAATTATAACTGTCTGACGTACATTTTCAGACCTTGACAAAACAGGATTATTAAACAGGTAGAAACCAGTTACTCAAATCATTATTATATTGATGATACGAGTTTATTACTCTTTAGAGATTACAATAATATTCTTAAAATAGCATGTATACCTTTAGTGTACGAAAATAATGGAGGTTGTTGGAACTAGAAATTTTCAAAGGTTATCCCAAAGAGAAGTGATTTAAATTTAAATCGGTAAAATTAAATGTTGATCTACCTGATCTAACTTTATATAATGTGCCTGTTTCTCTTAGCATGCTAAGAAAGTCCATTGATTTTGTTTTTAAAATACCTCTATACTGTTTCGTGTCCTTATTATACAAAAACACATGGAAACATCACTGTATTTACTTTCATCAGAAACGCTCAAAGCCCAATATTTGAAAGTCGAGGATTTATAAGTACCCTTGAATACTACTTGTGTATACATGTAGTAGAAGGTCATTTATTAGCCACAAAATAATAAAAATGCTAATACAATTACACTATCAAACAAGTGATAACAATGAAGCTTTCAAAAAGCAATAATATTACCTTAATCACTTTCTCCAAACGCTGATTAACCTCTATGGCAAAAATGTGAAAAATCCCAGTTTCCACATGGAAAAATGTGGGTCTATACCACAATTATTTTGCGTATATTAAATAATAAGTCTTAATTCCTTCATTGATATATTATTGACTACTAGGTGGCGTTGTACTTCTATAACTATAGGTTTGTTATTGTTGATTACCGCTCTATTAATCTGGGAATTCTCAAGGACTAACTAAATATAACTTATAATAAATTTGAAAATATAAAAAATAGATATTTAATGTACGGGTTGTGGTGATAAGTTGGCACAAAATCGTAATCAGATTAGCAGGTGAACGATTTAAGATGCAAGCTCTTTCTCTCTGAATTATTCATATATAAAAGAAGTTTAATGTAAAGTAATTTGTCTTTTTATTAAAAGTATTGAAGCAACTCATAGTCACTTAAAATTGTAAAAAAAGTTTTTTGTTTGTTAATATGGTTTTATTATAACTATTATTCTATCAAATAAGAAAGCATTATACAAAGCAACAAAAACTTGTCATTGTGTAAAATTTGAGAATCGTTGTCTGGTGCATTTTACTAGTAGAAATTCCATTTTCCTTTAAATTTGAACAATATAAGGGCTACAAATAAAGATATATTTATTCAAAGAGGAGAGTTAATGGTTTAATCATGTACTTGTATTACAATGACTTTAACGCTTAATTTAGTGGCCCATTAATTTTTGAGATATTCATCTATATATACAATAATCAGACGTTCATATACCTTAATAAGACTTCAAGACAAACTCCAGTGTATACGTAACTTATTTTTGTTTCTAATAATTCAAGGTCAATCATTTATGTTTCATACAATGTGCAAACTTGAATACAATCAAATATAATTTGTATAGTTTAAATGTCTTGACATAAACATTATACTTTTGTGAATGATTTAGATATCGTCTAGTTTTATGAATAACGGTTTAACAATTTTTGAAAAAAATAACATTTATAAAAATAATCAAAGAATAAAAAAAATACAGGAAAGCATGAAAAGCATTAATCATGTTATAAATGACAGGTAACAAAATATGCAAAGTCGATAGATAATTGAACCGTATAAAAATCGTTTTGAACAAACAGTCATAAACAAGGAAATTAAACTCCGCTTTCGCATAATTTAACTACATTTCTTCTAGAAATCCTTGCTTGTAAAATGTGTGTCGTAACAACAGTTTGAACCTTAGTTAAGCGTCTTTTATAAATAAGTAAAGGAGCAAGACGACAGCTAGGTTATTCATAACATTCGAAAAACAAGATAACGCTTATTTTTTTTAATCCAGTTTTAATGAGCTTATTATTTCAACTGTGAATCCGGAAATGTAAACAAATCGCTTTAGAAAATTATTGAAGGCTTCGAAAGCCGTACAAATACATGTAGCGTTAGATACCTAAAACATGTGTAAAATTTTTAATAACATTTTTATCTTTTTCAGTTAATATTATGGACTCTAAAGTATTTGTTGTTTTCGTCATTAACGGTAAGCGACATTTGTTATAAAAATATGAATTACAATAATTATAAAATAAACACAACTTTAAAAAACCCTTATTGTGTATAACATCAAGACTACAATACTGCACATGAAAAGAAGCAAGCACAATAGAAGAATACACCACAGAAATTAATTAAAACATCGGTGTAAAAAAACACGCACCAAAAAACCTAACACAAAACCATACGAAGTTGTTAACCGATGATCAAAATTGGAAGACCAATTTGGAAATTTTCAGACAGGAGTAAAACACTGAGTCGTAAGAACTTAAATTGAAGAAAAATTCTGATTGTACTTTGACACGGTTAATGTCAATTGTCGAAAAATACAAGAACAAGAAAAATTTTGAAAGATTTGATATGGTATGCCCATAACTGAAACTGAGTTAGCAGAAAAGGTAAAACAGAATTCTGACAGCCAAGGAATGAATACACAAACCAACCAGAGTATTAAAAAACTGGGAAATAAAATGAAAAGAAACTGTTCATTTCTGCTTCATTACTAACACAAGGGCCTAGCCATACATCTTCTAAACTTGGAAATAGTCGCACATCTACAAAAAACAGGGCCTAACTACAATTCTTTTATCCTTGGACCTAGCCACATACACATATGTATACGGGACGGAAAGTTGGTGTTGAATTTTCCAAATGGTTGCAGTGGGAAATTATAGGTGCAAGGACGTTACACATCTAGAATGTTGTAAATAACTGGATGTTATGAGAAACACCAAGTTTAACGGCACGCATTGTAAGGACATGGGAAGGACAATTTTACCAAAGTTCTTTTTTATTGTTACTTGTTGGATATTCTTTCATTCAATTTAAAAAAGAATAGATTTCTTTTCAAATTGTTAATTTCTTTTCAAAATTTACTTTGAGCATACAATGCGAAAATACAATGTACTTGGTCCAATATCTTATTCCAATGTAGACGTTCTAGAATTTTATAATTTACAAAACTTTAACCAGTTTTAAAACTAAGTCATGACATCGTTTCATTAAGTCAAAAGTCAGTTCGAAAAAACATATATTGTTATAATGTCTGAAGTAAAAGAGGGACGAAAGATACCAAAGGGACAGTCAAACTCGCAAATCTAAAATAAACCGACAACGCCATGGCTAAAAATGAAAAAGACAAACAGAAAAACAATAGTACACATGACACAACATAGAAAACTAAAGAATAAACAACACGAACCCCACCAAAACTAAGGGTGATCTCAGGTGCTCCGGAGAGGGTAGGCAGATCCTATAGTAAATAATCATATCGAAAAGCAGTATACTTCTGTTGCCTTTAAATGAAATCCAAAGGGAAATTTTATAAACTGGAAGTAATTTGTGTCTGTTGTTTCACTCATATGTATGTAGAATAAACTCATCATAGATACCAGGATTGAAATTAGTAAAGTGTTTGCGCCAGACGCGCGTTTTGTCTACAAAAGACTCATCAGTGACGCTCGAGTCAAATAAAATCAAAAAGCCAAATTAAGTACGAATTTGAATGGCATTAAAGACCAAACATTCCTATATGTAAATGTTTTGCCAGATACAGTTAAGGTAATAGATATTCAAATCGATATACTAGTACATGTATATATATATATTTATATATATCTTGATCTGTTTATGATTTTATGATATATACACTTTTTAGAAATGAACTTAAGATAGACGGAAAGAACAATTTACTGCGTACTCGTAAAAACCATTCATCCGTGAACGACAGTGCATAAATTCGGTTTCCTGAATGCTGATAAGGAACAACAACATATATACTCACGAAACTATCACGACCCACACTATATCATTCGTTTTAATTCTCATTTACGTATATGCAACATCATTGTCCTAATCAAATTTGCTGTTCAAATATTGCATTTAGTACGTCGTGTTTAATGTTACTAAATGGGGTATGCACGGAAAACCTTGTTCTCTAGTTTTTGTA
Source organism: Mytilus trossulus (assembly GCF_036588685.1). Classification (NCBI taxonomy): domain Eukaryota; kingdom Metazoa; phylum Mollusca; class Bivalvia; order Mytilida; family Mytilidae; genus Mytilus; species Mytilus trossulus. The sequence continues at coordinate 9,427,581 of NC_086384.1, forward strand.
TTATGTTATTATATTGTTGCATATGACGACTGCATTTGAAGTTTACGTTGCGGCGTTAGACATGTCTCGCAAATGAGCATGCGTAATCATTTTTTATTGAATCAACTTTGTCACTACATACTGATCTGCTCCTAGGTGGGCATCAGCAAATCCCGTCTGCCTGTGCTGTTTGTGTATGGACATTAAAAGGAATTTATGTAAAGCATGTTCATGTTTTCCTGTCTGCAACTTTCGTATTGCCTGACCAAGATTTTCCTTTACTCATTCCTACCAAATTGAATATGCATTGTAATGCTTCATTTCTTACTGATTTTAATGTGGGTGTGTTCCGGACCATATTTGTATTTGGGACCATATTTGTATTTTGATCATACAAAATCATATGGTTGCACAAGAAGCAATCTGACGACAAGTCAACAGAATAAAGAGTCTAATAACGGACACTAAAAAGGTACAGAAACATATGCCACTTGTTGCATTTAGGGTTTGGAGAACGAGCGGATAAGGCTAGTTAATCACTTGCAAAAAGAGTAATTGCAAAGGATCGTGCACAACCGAAGCGTACAAATGCAAAAAAAGCGCTGGCACCATATGGAAGTAAATGCTACCCTAAGCATACATGCAAGAATACAAAAAGAGACGAAAACTAGCTGTGGCATCAATATTGAATATGGATGTTGCCTTTGATGTATACAATTTATTCATTTTCATGTTACACTAAAATGATTTTAGACAAAGTTTATTGTTTAATTGAAACGTTTTCAAGACTTAATTTTCAATTTACCTATGTAGTTAAAATACTCATATTGTACGGCCCGTAAATAACCAAAAGACTATATACTCATATGATCCGACCACACGCGTATGGTCGGATCATATGGGTATACACAAATGGTCATGATCATACTCGAATGGTTCAAATACTCATATGTTACGGAACAAGTATGAAATAAGATAGAAAGTTATACAACAACTGCAGATACAATGATGCACGCAGAGGACAAAATGATGAACAAGTCTTCTTGATCTGATTTAATCATTAGAATTCTGTTGAACAGTAAAATATATGCAAATGTAGCAACAGAAAATCAGAACATCGCTTTTATAAATATGTTCTAGTACTGAATACAAGATCAATGATTTTGTATCATTTAAGTTTAAAATAACTTTGAGGTCTGAATCCAACAGAGGTAAAAAATGAGAAAAAAAAAATGAAACACTCGTTGATTCATGAGATCCCGGTTGTACATGCAGATGAATAATTGTTTATTCTCAATTACAGCGTTTTGTGCCATTGCAGAAAATCGTGGGACAATCCAATACGCAAATATTTATGACACTGTTGTATTAAAATGTAAAGTAACAAAAGGGGCAGAAGATTTAAGATGGCGCCGAAATAACTTTATATTGACGGATGGACAGAAGATAAACAAAAACATTCCTTGGTTTAGAAATTCAAAGATAGACATTGAAACAGACAAAAGCCAATACAACCTTCTTATTGCAAATGTTACGACAGCTGATTTTGGACTTTATCTATGCGAAATGCAAATAAGTAAAGAAATGTCAAGGCACAAAGTAACACTTGAATATAAAGGTAACTTATGATCGATTTAGGTTTGTGATTTTATTAATACGTTTATGGTTAATTAATGTTAAAAAATTAGTAAGGCTTAAGCAAACTTGACTTTATCTTTAATCGCTAACTTACCAACCACGAAAATATTTTTGATTACAATTTTCCAATCTACAACTATATTTTGATCTCATCAAACATATTTTGACACCATGAATATCGAAGATAAAAATGTCACTTTTCAGAAATCTCTTGATAAATTGTGCATAAAAAATACAAAACTGTATTTAACAATTCTAATGATTTCTTTTTTTTTTCATGACGATATGTATGGTTTTTGTCGAGCCTTCGACTTTTGTCGAAAAAGCGAGACAAAGCTATCCTACGTTATGTCGTCGGCGTCGTCGGCAGCGTCCACAAAGATTCATTCTGTGGTTCAAATTTTTGAAATTTTAATAAACTTCTTAAAATTCCATGGATTTCTATCAAACTTTGACAGAATCTTGTTTATGATCATAAGATAGTATCCAAAAGGAAATATTATTAACATTTTGTTCTTGTTTTTCAATTATTAACTTATAAGTCGACCTAGCTTATCTTCCAGTTAACATTACAAACAGTCTGCATTTAAAGTTTTTAAAACATTTAGTAGATCAATAAACTATCCTCAATTTTTACCAAAGAAGCTTGGTAGTGATGAAAACTGTTTATGTTTATAGACAAAATTTTGATAGATGTTTGAGAAGCTCCGAAATGTTATTATGAAAGTGAAGACGGATATGTACAACAACCCTATGCGACTCAGTGGAACGTATCAAGTTAATCTAAGTTGTTTATATATACTACCATGAACCCTTTTCAGACTTGCAAAATAAAGTCCCGAAAAAGTCACGAAAAGCATATATAATGCATGTTAATTCAAATACACTGTTCCATAGCTTTTTGTGTACTCCGAAATGTCAATCACTGCATAAAAATACAACACTCTGTATATGTACGTTTACTGCATTTCGTATTATTGTTTTTTCTTCTTATCTTTCAAAAGTTATGCTATTGACCGTTTTAGATTTGCTTGTTGTACATGTAAATTCATATTGAGTAGATTCGTTGCTAAATCTACATGTTCATAATTTACTTTTGTTTTAAAGCTAAATTCGTTTTACTGATATAGATTAGAAATATATATGCTTAATTTTATAAACTTTATTATATGTAACACTCTGTATACTAATGTTACCTGCATTTCATTATATTTGTTGTTTTGTTATTTTTAGAAAACTGGTTGCTAATGACCGTTTTAGTTTATTTTAGTTTTGTATTGCCGTATACTTATATGAATCTTAAAGTTAAGTAGGTTCGGCGTTTGATCAACCTGTTTATGAATTACCTTTGTGTCTTTACTAAATATGTTACTGGTATAGAAATACAATACTTCTGCTTAACTATTTATTTGTATTGTTTTATAATAATTTGTAAAAACAAAAACAGTACGAAATGGTGTATCAATAGTACGAAGAATAAAAAACAACGTTACTCTTTACAGATTTTATTTTTGAGGATGAATTTCCCGTTTCATTATTATCTTTTTTATATTCATTTAGCGATGAATTCATTTGAAGATTTTCGGTGACAAGGTGATTACGGTGATAATGATCGAAGCTAATAAAACCCATTGTAAGTTCCCTTCTTGTTTAGTGAGACACAAATGATTTCTTGCGCGCTCTGATATACGTTGTCCCATGTAGGGGTGCCATATGCAACACATACAAGAGGATCTAAAGCAAGTTTGTGTGGATTTTTTTTTATATTGAAATTCAAATTATTGCAATATTCAATAATATAACTGTTTGAATTAAAAATTTGTTATATTTTATGTAGAAACAACGTCACCGTCTGATTTATCAATAACTACAAGCGTCCAGACAACTTTTCCAGGCACTGACATAATGAGTGAGGATACAGGTATTTTTTGTTCGTTTATTTTTCTCGGACGGTTTATAATTACAACATAACTATTTTGCTGTTTATTTTTTCTCTCACTAACGTAAAACGATTGTTTCAAGCTTATATTACATAAGAATTTGTACAAGTGAGACAATCTTGAATTATATCAGAACATAGTATGCTCACGGTAACTTAAACCAACCTTAAAGTTATTTGTGATAGGGAAATAATGCGTTCTTGCATTGAAATATATTTTAATATTTGATATAAAACGTACCCATACCCAAATATTAATACCATTGCAGAAAAAATGTTTTTATGATATTTGACGTTTAGCAATATTAATTCATATAAATTTATCATTTCAAATGTTTTTTATTTAGACACAACATCAACGGTTGTAATGGTAGTTACCCAAAACATCCAGACAACTATTCCTGACACAGAAATAATAAGTGAGGATAATATAAATAATCTTCTTCTTCTTTTTGTTTATGGGAACGAATCCAAAGAACAAAAATTACATCTAAAATGTTTTATTCTCTCACGAAATTAGAAGTCACATTATTAAACTAACTTCCCTACATAATCAGAATGTCCGTAACTGTCTAGGCTTACTCGTATGTTATCAAAGCTGCATATACACTGGAATTTTGTATTTCGGAAATTAAGACTCTATTAAAATTTTTATCTTAATTCGTTAACAAAGAAATGTTGTTTCACTGCCTTTACTAACGCATTTTAAATGTTTCTGTTAATGCAAACACAACTTTGAAACGGTTGATGCACCATAAAAGTGACACTATTGTAAAAACCAAAAAGATTAAATGGATAATATGAATGGAAAAATGACATTCAGATTCTAACCATTTAATGCAATTTTTTTTACACGTTAATCGGTTTACTACTCACACTTCTTTTTATCTCTCGTGGTAAGCTGTCTCATAGGCAATCATAACACATCTCATCGTTTTTTAAAATTTATTATGATTTCAGTGAAAGGTCATTATAACAACTACGTTTTATTTGCTGCCGCGTTTATCGTTGTGTTACTAATATCTATTGGGTGTAATATATGCATTAGTAACTACAGACAAAGAGCAATGCAGAGGGCGATGGCACAACAACTAAAGATTCAAAATCCGCAATCTTTTGACGAAACTATTCAGGAATCAGATTCAGCTGGTGCAATAAGTCACGTTTCGTCTAAATATGAGACTATAAATGAAAATAATATGACAATGCCTAATTTTGAAAACTGTGAACACAAGATACAAAGTCAAACATTTAACAGAACATCATCACCGGTATTGAACCAATCATACCTTGAAGTTATAGGGGATGATGATTATTTTGCCTCAAAAGAAGAAACAGTTGAATCATCTTCTATGACAAATAATAAAAATAGCACGTTTGAATCGAAGGAAATATTTGCAGACAATATAGATGCTGAAGATGCCTCATATCACTCTATATTATCAGAACAGTTTAATGAAACTGACATGTTTTTATCATCAAATAGTTCAATTCATTTAGACATGAACAGTGTTAACAAAGATATAACCAGAAAATATAATTCAACAAAGAAAAGAGAATTTGTAAACCCTTATTCGACTTTGAAAACAAGTGAAATGCAAAACTATCAAATCTTTTATACAGCTGTCACATGTAAACATGAAACAGAAATCCTGACTCAAAAGGTAAAACCATCTTATGAAAAGATGAAAAGAAATTCGTATCCTTGAACATTAATCATTCCTTTTTAAAGACTCTTATTTATGTGCTATTCGAGTAAGCCAGTTTTAGCACAATACTATGTAATTTTTTATTTTCGATATTCTTTGTCTAATAAATGATTTTGTATTTTAAATGATTTATCGAATGACATTGCTGAGAATTATTATGACAAAATGCAAATCTTAAGAAGAAGCATAAACGGCAAAGAAGGCTTAGCATTAAGCACACAGTGTTGATCGTGTTTTCATTTGCATGATTGTTTGTCTATTGTTCAGTAGGGATATTACATAACTATATCAATAAGGAGATGTATGATTGCCCATTAGACACATATTCACCAAAGTTCAATTAATATTGAGTTGAATGAAAGAAACTGTAAGCAACCTTACGGCTTTCAACAATGAGAAAAAACGTATAGTAACTAGCTACTATCTACTACGCGATTTCTCATTGTTGAAAGCCGTAAGGTTGCTTACAGTTTTTTCATCCAACTCAATTGAACTTTGGTGAATATTTGTGGTGTTAAAAGCCCCGACATGAACAATATGAAAATATTCAATTGAGAAAACTAACAGCCTTTTTAACAAACAAAATTTACCAAATCAAAAGTTGCAGACATGACAAAACGACAGCCACCAATGACAGTCTCTTAAATTGATGAAAAATGTGTTGGGATTTAACATAATTGAAAGCACAAGAGCTCTCCTTAACCTTGAACAGTAAGGTAAAAAATCTTGAGAAACATATAACAAAAACACAGACCGGACGGAACAGGGAATTCATACATCTCTCTCAACACCAGTACACAAGGTACAGATCTGAGAGTAGTCGCAGTACTTGACACCCTTTTCTGTGCAAATAATTACTTATAAAAATCATGTATCTTACAACAAAATTTCAATCAGTTCACATTCAACATTCAAATAATTTAGTGTAAAGGTGTCTTTAATAGTCAGAGAAAAAACGCCAATCCATTATAATCTGCATATTGTATTGGATCTGTATATTTCACATTAAATTGCATTTTTCTAATAGACATCAATTTGTGACCTTTATATTGAATTGGAGTTGATGTTCAGAATTATAGTGTTATTGAATACATAAATGAAAATGAGAGCAATTAGTAAAAATATATTTGAAATGAAAAATAGATTGGTTTTAAAAGTCAATGAAAACGTCCGGTTATACAATGGAAATCATGACCTTCATTGATTACGGATATGTGGCCTTCCTGTCTGAATGACAATGATCTGTTTACGTACTAGAAAAAAAAGCTATTCAGGGACTTTTTATACTTTTGGAGTCAAAAGTTGTTATGATTTAAATATTGATACCAAAAACACCAAAGATATTGTTTTCAGTACAGGCATAACTTTGTTAGAGAAATTATTAAGTTAATAAACATAGTTACATAGATCTTGCCTCTTGGAACTAAACGGCAGATTGAAAATATATTCGTTTCTTATCTTTACATTATTGTAAAGTTAGTTAGATATTTTCTAATTTTTATGAAGTAAATAATTCATCTATAAAACACTTTGTTTTACAAAACTTCCCTCCAAACTGACAGCATCAGATTATTTATTGACAACATATTTATCATCATCAATTGATAGTCATTGAGTTTTCAGTTTGTGTTCGATCTATGAATTTAAATGTCCCTCTGGTGCCTTTTGCCACTCTTTTGAGGTGTACGAGGTTCTGTATTGGCCCTATATGATCTTGGGTTGTGGATAACGAATGTCGTTTAGTTGGCATGTTTTAGAAGTTCATGTAAATAAAAATGGTATCAAAGTAACTGTATATTCAGTGCGTACTCTAATTTAAGAGTACACGAGCTTTTACTAGCTTTGATAAATGTGCGTTACCAATGTCCAGAGCCTGCTAAACACAGGTGTTTGTGTGTGTCATTTGTTAGTCTGTCATCATTTTTATTGTAAAATATTTTAAGTGATTGTCTCACATTTTGTCGTCGTGTCTGTGTCTTTTTTATATAGTACTATACGGAACGGGTTATCCAGTTCGAAAGACTGTGTAATGTTTGAAAAGAGACTTTCGTCTACATCGTTTAATCTGTTAATAGTTTGACCTACGGGAAATCATTGCAGATCTTCTCATTTTTATACCAAAAGGGTAGATACTATTTATCTCCTCTTTGACAGTCAACAATTTGAAAGTGCTCAGTATGGATGTAGACTTGTCTCATTGCATTCACACGACATATTCGTATATCTATGACTAAAATTCTCCTCTTGGTCTAATGTAAGGGAAAAGTTCAACTCACCAACAGATTTTGACAATTTTTCTCAAGACAAAGTTTAGTTAATAACTATACTATAGATTAGTTCCAGATTCTTCTTCTCTACAATATTTAAGAGCTGCTCTATTCGTTCTGAAGAGTGGTTTGAACCACAAAAAAATATTTATCAAAAAAGAACATAACAGCAAAAGACTCCGTACAAATATATTTGTTTCAATCTTATAACTTTCTACATATAAAAAGTAAGTTCAATATCATAGGCAATCCACCATTATCCGTTTCCTTATTGCTCATATTCCGCATACAAAAAGTATCCATCTCCTATAACATATGCAGTTTATCATTCTGTATCCGATTATAAGAATATTTTTGTCTAATCTTAAATATATTTGTGTCTTGTAAAGTTTTATTAATAAATAACATTACTAAATAGTTGTGTAATTGTTGGTTTCATCAGGTTTACTCCACTGTTTGCTGTTTATCGATGATTTGTTTTCATTCTTTGTCAAAAGTCATTTTGTTTGTTTTAGATTATTCATTGTTTTTCTTGAACATAGTAGTTGACTCTTCTCTGTCTAGTATTATTGGAACACGTATTACTCCTTCGTTTTTCAATCTTTCAATTGTGAGTTCAAACTATGATATTTTCGTTGTCTTGTGGATTAAATTATGTTGACGAAAACTGGTCCGCTTATCTGGTTGTTAAGTACATTTTTAAATTATTGATTCTTCTTCAGTCGGCGCTTAAAAGAAAACAACAAAGTGTCTGATTAAAACTAAAACAAAGACTTCTATAAAAACAAAAAAGTTTTTTTGACACTGCAGCACAAAATAGTAAAATTCCAGCAGACATAGATGACAACTATATATTAAAGACAGGAATAACTATATAAAAAACAGACAGCTACCTCATGAGAATTTAGTTTGGAAAGATGTCAGATACATATAAGACTCGTCTAAACATCTCCCTTACAATGTTAGATCTGTAAATTTGTTTTCGCAAATGTTTTGTACTTTCCTTGCTGAGATTCGAACTCATGCTACTGAGATATCGTGACACCAAAATCGCCAGTACTGTATCCGACGCGCTAGACCACTCGATCACCGTGGCTTCACAATGATGAAGCTTTCGGTGACCGGGAGTTACCATCCATGAAGATAGAATTGTTACCAATAAGCTGAAATATCTATTGTAAAGGATCCGTCAAATTAATGCAAGGTACAGTCACAGAAATAGTTATATTTATAAGTACGTCTGAACAGTGACAGCTCTTCAACAAATGTATCCATCGGATCACCAGCAGTTTGCATGCTATTTTTTAAACTTGACTACATTTATGTGGGGAAGGAATGTGGTTATTAGTTTTAGTTCATGAACTGTTGTAATAAAAGTATGCTTAAATTCAATTATTAATACAAATTTCAGCTACATGTATGTATCATTACATGCAGTTGAAAAAGGCCAAGTTTACAAATGCTTAATTTCTGTTTTACTTTAAAACATATTTCGTCATTCTTACCATAGAAAGATATGTTATAGAACATTTTGAGAAGGTTCTGCCCTAGATTGGATTTCATTTGTTCCACGTTAGATCTTTTTACATTTTTATAGACTTACTATTTTGTTCAATTTACAAAAGTTATAATTGAGTTCATCTGTTAATGCATTCATGTTTTATGAATTACACATATGCATATTTATCAATTAAAAAAAAATCATAATTCCTACCTAACATCATTTTCATCTTGTATCGTCGCTTCCCTGTCATTGATAGAACAGTTGCTAATTCAGTTTCTTCGATATTTTCTCTGCAACAACCTAATTTCAATAGAACAAGAAACAATTCAATACGTAAACGAAAGTACAATACACGGTTATCTTATAAATAGGGTATCGGGACATATAAATGAGATGGTTTGTTTTGAGTTATCGGTTATAAACTGTTGTAATTAGCTCACGCCAAACTCAATTCACAATACATAGTTCACAAATAGGTATGTATTATTTCGTACAATTGTATTAAGTCAAGAATACAAACGTTCATCGTGACACTTGTATAATCACTGTATAATCCAAATAGTTAATCTATTATCAAAACATGTTACATGCTGCTCATACTGTTTAATTGTCTTTATATATATATAATTATATCATTTGTAAAAATAGCTACGGTTATACAGGTAGGGAAAGTGTATTTCCACACTGCACAAGCATTATTGCATGTATATACAAATAAATATAGTTCATGTGGGAAAGATAATAAACCTTTACATGATTAAAAGATAACATTGGTGCTTAACACTTTTCATCATTAAAAGTTATTTTTGGCAATAGCATCTAGTTCTGACAGATTCCCCCTCAAACATACTTCAACATTTCTACTGTTGAATATCTCCTAGCAGTTATACAACACTTTTAGAAAGGTATGCTCTACATGGGGTTTAGAAACAGCTGTAACAAGATGTTAAGAAATAATTCAACCTGTAAAATTAATGCATTTTTGTTTTATAAATTATTACTTTGCTCAATGTACACCAATGTATTTTATATTAATTAACAATTTCCATAATTCCTATCTAATTTAATTTTCATCGTGTCACGTCGCTTCCCTGTTATTGATAAATCAGTTGCTAATTCAGTGTCTTCAGTAATTTCTCTGCAACAACCTAATTTCAATAGAACTAGTAACAATACAATACGTATACGAACGTACAACTATTCACGTTAGCTTATAAATAGGGTATCCGGACATAATAATGAGATGGTGGATTGTCACTTTGATGTAACCATACTACATAGGCGTAGACAATTTTTAAATCTTAATTTTAATATTGAACACGAATAAAAAAATGTTGTAGGATTAAACTAAGTGGGAAAGCAGCCAAACAAATAAAAAAACCATCAGTAAATAAGCACATTTGAGATGAATAAACAACAACTAAAATCCTCATGCAGACAGCGTTCTTTCAGGAGCTAGTAACGTCATCTTCTATTTTTCCTTTTACAATCGTTTAACTATTTTCGAAATGGTATTCGGTTACATTTATTTATCCTTGAGTAAACTGTAACTCCTTACAGTTACCGTGTTCGTTCCGGAACTATTTTATTTTACTCTAGCATAAGGGAAAAATAGTATGTGGATCGAAGCTTGAATTAGCGAGGAGTAAAGGGTCTCCTGTTGCTTCTTTTTCACACATACCATTTCAGTCATGCTGGTAGACATATTTACCAATACAAGCATTATAGATAATATCATAATCTTCAAACTTCGGTTTAATATTTAACGAATAGTTAAAAAATCTGACATTATCTTTCCTCCTATACATTTCTAGGAATATGATTGGTTAAAAGCGTCCGCATCGAGACCGTGTATATTTCATATTAGGTTAGTATGGAGGCGGGGCTTATTTCATACATGGTTAGCAGTAGTGTTAAGTCCCTTTATATTCCATATCAGTTAAGAAGGGAGGCGGGGCTTATTTCATACACATGTAAACCTAACAAGTTGTTATTGTTGGCATCTGTTTTTGTAGGATCAATGGAAGTAGTTTCATAATGCTAACAGTATTGAAGACATGCTTATTTTGATAGGTCACAAGTGTAAATTTTATACGGTAAGATAGTCGGTAAGATAAAATTCAAAATTCTTTACATAGTGAGCTAGTGACGTAATACGGTATATGTGGGGTCAGTAAATTCTATATGGGAATTGGAGCTTCGCTCTGACCCAATATTGAATTTACTGACCCTATATATACCGTATGCGGTCGTCACTAGCACACTATGCTATTGATATTATCTTCAGTTCAGTGGAACAAAGATGAAGCTGCACCAATACCCGACTTTTTCCTGATTCATTTTAACAAAAAATAACATCTAAGTTTGGAATGTTTGTCCGTAGGAAAGTCGCGATAAAATATTAATCTGCCATACGTAGTAGAAAACGCAAATTGCAAACGTATTGGTTTTTGTTTACAGCCATTGAAATGAATATAGATTTTTTAGTGTTATTGACCCGAGCGCACCCAAACAGTGATTACAATGTATTTAGCTGAGATTGAAAAGTGTTATTTACGGTTTATTCATTTGTGGAGGATTTTTTTCAAGTCAGGTACATTCATAATCATTAACCACCAATACGCTATCACTGTGAATATAAATGAGATAAATAAAAAATTAAACTGAAATTATCTCGTCGTTGAGTATAAAAAGTACGGCGGACCAGTCCGGAGAAAAAAATAAAAAACCAAAAATAAACAAAATTTAAAACTAATTGTTCAGAGAACAATTGAAGGTCTTACAACCAAACACAATGTATCTTAATATGAAAGTTGTAAAATTAAGTTTAAAATGTAATTTTAAATGTCAAATGATAGGTTATTGTACGCTGGTTCCAAAAATATATGGTTTCTATACAATTTTTTTTAAATAAGGGAGATAATTTGGTACTTACGGTTTGAAAAATGTTACTTCTGATAATATTTGAATATTTATTTGACACAAATTCCAAAAATATCTGGTTCTATATACTTTTATAGTAATAAAGGACCAAAAAATGCTACTTCCGGTTTACACAAGGTCACTTCCGTTTGTTTATTTCAAGGTAAAATGGTTTGATATCTATTGCCAAAAGCCTGATGGCTTTATCATGTATACATATGAGGTAAAAGAAAAGGTCAAAATCTAGAACTTCAAATTAAGCTATGACCTTGAGATCAATTTCAAGGTCAGAAACGAAACCAAGGACCTCAAATTAAAAGACTATAGGTCTTAATTATATTTGGTTAAAGAGATTTATCTCCATACGCGTATTTTTAAATACAAAAAGGGAGAAAACTTCCTTTTACATTCAAAGTACCCTTGCGATAGAAATTTACGTGTTACGACATGTCACAACTTACAATTTAGTAAAAATAATATGTTGATATCTTAAACAGTTTTTGGAAATAAGTGAAAATAAGTCAAATTAAACAAATTCGAATATGACCTTGACCTTTGACCGTGACCTAATTTTCATTTTTTGGACCAAGGACCTCAAATCAAAAGATCCTAGGTCTCTATCACTTATGGTTTACAAGATAGAAATGCAAATCACTTATATCAAATGCATAAGGGACAATAACTCTCATATGGAGCGTTCATATATGCTTTCGTTCAAAATTGGACAAATCATGTGAGGGATATAACAAGCAATTTTATAAAATATATTGTCGTCATCTTTTATGGTTGCAAAGGAGAAGGGGACACAAGGGAAACAGTGTTTTGGGAGATAACTCCTACAAAGAAAAGTATTCGGTTATGCAGGGTAAATTTCAAAAGCGCATAAACTGTTTGATATTACATACCAAATATCTAAGCGACATATTGCGAAACAAATATGTATTACAAGAACAAAATAAATCGAAAGAAAAAAAAGAAAAAAATTAATCAGAAGAAAAACAATAGGTCTTTCCACAGAAAGTGGAAAGACGTAATAAAACAATGGCATACTGACGTGATGTATGAGTACATTGTCACGTCAAATCAAATGTTCAAATTAAAGGTATCTATCTGAAATTAGTCAAAACTAAATGTTAGCATTTTATTTTTCCTATCAATTGTCTTGACTGTATATTCATCTTACAAGATGCCAGGTTGTTTTGTATTTTAATGATTTGCTATCAAATTTAAGGATTAAATTCAAATAAAGTTGAAAAAGTAAAAAAAAACAAATTTAGATATCAATATAATCTGACTGAAAATTCTAGATATTTTTACATAATAATTTACACCTTAAATTTGACACCAATACATCAACCTACCAAGTAACCTTGCATTCTGATTTGAAAAAGTTACAGAAACAATTAAAGATAACTATCTTAATTTAATCAAAACTGAACAAATTTGTTTTTACCTACTTTTTCACAACAATAAACCAAACTACCAAATAACCAGGAATTTTGTAACATCAGTATTAAATTTAATTAGATAGGCTGACTCAGACAAGTCAAGAAAATTTGTGCTCGACTTTTTTGGTCGAGCACAAAGTATGGACTTTCCAGACTCTGAGCAGTTTGCATTGTAAACAAGCTTATAATTAAATTCCTATGGGGTATTGCAGTGTGAGGTGTTGCATTGGTCTATAAATCTGCAAAATCATGTATTGAAAAGTAATTTATTTTTCGAACACACATACACCAATTAGACATGAAATCTTTTTATAATGATAAAACTTGTCATAAAGGAAATAATGCAGTTTGTTTTTGTTTTAATTCTTCAGTCATAAAGTATTTCTTTCCTCATTTGTAATACAACTATAACAATATATCACAAGATATTGATTGACATTGATGGTATCTGGTATATTTTCTGATTTTTATGTTGAATTTCTAAAAATGATCTTGTTGTGTTCGTTACAACTATTTGCTTTTAGCCTCCGCCGAGAATAACTACCAGGTGGCCAATCTGAAAAAATCGAAGTTATGTATCATTTAGCACTCGACAAACTAACATACAATGTAATACAGTAGCAAAATAAAATTACTATTTGCTTCATGTCACCTTTTAAAAAAAATGTTTTATTGTACGTGTAAAACAAAGATAATTGCTGTCATGTGCAATAAGTTGAGTTTGCAAATTACATATTTAATAAATGATCAGTATAAGTGAAGTCAAACTTGAATGATTACGAGTGTTCAGTAAATATACATCAATTGTGTTCGTATTAGTAGTGGTATATAAGGCAATGTGACGCATTATTGTAAGACGACGTGCAAAACAAATGGTTATAAATGCTAAAAAAACGACGAAAAAAGTAGTCCGATACACTGGATTTGTTTGTGTCATTAAAATTGACACCGAATTGACTTATATTAGCGGTTCAAATTCTTCAAATTCACTCACGGTAATTTTGAAATTATGTCGACAAGAGCTGGTAACTCTCCTAAGATAACTTAAAACACTTTAGGACGTGCACATTTTCATGGGTACTTGTATGTTAAAAATGCTTAATTTTGACAGTAAAGTTTAAATTTCATAAACAATTAACCTTGTCACATAACAAGCTTAAAACCTCAGTGTTGATGTAATGTGGTAAATCAAACTGATGTAAAAAAATAAGATTAATAGTTTTATGCAGAAGACTTTATTTGTTTAATAATGAACCAGAAATAATTTTTAGCAAAGGTCAAAATCTAGAACGTCCAATTGACCTTTGACCTAGACCTCAATTTTTAGGTCATTTGTTTGTGATCTCAAATCAAAAGATCCCAGGTCAATCACTTGTATGGTTGTGGAGAAATACTGATTTCAGATACATAAGGTGGGAAATCTCCTATGATGGTTAACCAAAACTCTTCGTCTTAAAAAGTTGATGTTGCGCCTTAACAGTTATTTGGCAAACACATTATATCATTTACTGTAACAGTTCTATAGAAAAAGGATAACAAGCAAAATTCAAAATTTATAACATGACCTTAACTTTCAACCTTAATCTCAATTTCAAAGTCATAGGTCAGTGAACTCAAATCAGAAGACCCAGGTCAATCACTTGTATGGTAGTGGAGAGATACTGATTTCAAATACAAAAGGGGAGAAAACTCCTATAAGGGTTAACCAAAACTCTTCGACTTAAATAGGTTGAAGTTGCGCATTTTTGTAAACAGTTATTTGGCAAAGACATCGTATCATTTACTGTCACAGTTTCTTTGGAATAACGATAACAAGCAAAATTCAAAATTTATTACATGACCTTGACCTTTGACCTTGTCCTCAATTTCCTTCAAATGGACCAAGGACTTCATATCAAAAGACTGTAGGCCTCTACAACTTATAACGTATGAATTTATCCAACAAATAGCCTATGGCAAATTTTTAAAGGGAAATAACTCCCATATGATGTCTTCTAATCACTCAAGTCAAATTTAACCAAATCATTCTTAAGAGTAAACAGAAAACAATAAACTTGTGGTCCAAATGTTATGCCACAAACATAAGGTGTCAATATATTTTTGTACACCATATCTAGATTTCGACAATATATGTCTCTTCAGTAATGTTAGGGATCTAAACAGTATTTGGAGGGCAATTTAATTTACCCTCAATACAAGATAAACTCTTGAATTTTCAGTCAATATAGGATGAACGGATCATATAAACCGGATGGAAAATATGGTACAAGCCCAAACGAAAAACAAAATAAACAAGTCTAAATTGAAAACTACGTTCAAACCTATGATTGCGTTGGATAAAAACCGCAAGTTTTATACGTGTGCATGTAAAACAAATTTCGTTGTAGAAAGGTCTAAATACAACACAAACAACATTTTCCAAAAGACCTAAAAAGTGAAAAAGTAAAACAAAACGCATTTGACTAATACGTCGAACAACTGATGTATATACATAAACGAGTCTTAATTGAAAACTACGTTCAAACCCTAGGTTACGTGGGATAAAAACCGCAATTTCTATACGTGTGCATGTAAAAAAAAATTATATATATATATATAGGCGTAAAAAATAATTTTCACATGTGCAGATATATATATTCATTTAATAATTTAATAAAATAAGTAAAAAGTTAACAGTTCCATTCTATAGATTTCATCCTTCCATTTGGGACTCTTCGGGATAACTGATGTAGTGTCGCTATAGGCGACGTCGTTAAGTCGGTTCATGACGTTGCACCATTGTTCGTTAGTAAAAGTTCTCTGGATTTAATTTCGATCGGAAAGTTGTTATGAAATAACGTTCCATCTCCTTTCTGTATGCCTCATCCCGTCTTCATTTAAAAATAGGCATAATATGAAAATAATTTCTACCACAAGTGTCAGAATGGGCACTAATTTGCGAATATCTGTATTGTTGGTGTTTTATTTGTTCTTTGTGAACTCGCACCCGTTCACAGAGGCTATTCCCGGTCTGTCCAATATAAATCTTATTAACTGTGTCACATGTCCTGGTTGTCACGAAAATTATCTGTCCAATATAATTTTCGTGACAACCAGGACATGTGACACAGTTAATAAGATTTATATTGGACAGACCGGGAATAGCCTCTGTGAACGGGTGCGAGTTCACAAAGAACAAATAAAACACCAACAATACAGAAATTCGCCAATTAGTGCCCATTCTGACACTTGTGGTAGAAAGTATTTTCATGTAATGCCTATTTTTAAATGAAGACGGGATGAGGCATACAGAAAGGAGATGGAACGTTATTTCATAACAACGTTATATACACACACAATGTATTTTGATAAAAAGAAAGTCATTGGTACAGAAATACAATTGAGAATGGAAATATAGTTTAAAAATCAAAAACACAAACAAAATCACATCATAAATCGAATAGTTATCAAAGGTACCAGGATTATAATTTTAGTACGCCAGACGCGCGTTTCGTCTACATAAGACTAATCAGTGACGTTCATATCAAAATATTTATCAGGCCAACAATTACAAACTTGAGGAGCATTGAGGATCCAAAATTCCGAAAAAATTGTACCAAATACGGCTAAGGTAATCTATACCTGAAATAAGAAAATCCTTAGTTTTTCGAAAAATTCAAAGTTTTGTAAACAGAAAATTTATCAAAATTACCACATTATTGATATTCACGTCAACACCGAAGTGTTGACTACTTGGCTGGTGATACTCGCGGGGCTGAAACTTCCATCACGTCGAACATTGTTTCTGTAAGCGCTTTCACCGTATCTCCTATGGTTCATTAGACAGAATTGTTAGTTATCGTAAAAAGTAACGACTTGTGACGTTGCCTAATAGTAACGTCATGCGGTAGTTTGTATATTTTACCGACTCTAATTTACGGACAGAATTTCACTTCCTTTTTAGAGTCGGCTTATAATTTTCTATAAAATAGTGTTCCTTGGCTTCACGCGAAAATTTATCTTCGTTTTACATCATAAATAAGGGATATATTTTAAAGTTTCCCTTTCCACATTTGTCACAGTGTTCGGAACATGGAGAATTTCTTATTGATGGGTCCTTTATCTGTTGTTTGTAAACTCTCTCTATCAATAGTCTTTCGGTTTGACCTATGTAGATTTGATTACAAGTAGGACATGTAGCACAATAAATGATATTTTCTGATTTATAGTTCATGCTTTTATTTGGTTTAATTACTGTGCCTGATTTCAGAGTTTTGCTTTGTCTAACTTCTTGCATTTCACAAGTTCCGCATCTGGGATCCCCGCATTTTTGTATTTCTGCCACCTTCTGTGTGCTGAATTTTGATCGTGTAAGAAGTTTCTTCATATTTGGTGCTTGTCAATGGTTTCCAATAAGCTATGATTCATGAACTAAATCTTTAATTTTCTTTGATTGATGTAGAATAGGTAAAAAAACCTAAGCAGAATTTAAGATCTGGTGATTACGTGTATTATGAGTTATAACAAAGGGAATGGATTTTTTTTGTCATTCATTGATACTGTTTTTTCTTAGTTCTGTGATTGAAATGCTTAATGCATTTTTTATTCCATTGTCAATTAAACTGACTGGATAGTTTTGTCGTTCAAGATAATTTTTCGATTCCTGTAGTTTCTTATCACGTAATTCAAAATTTATTACTATTTTGCATATACGTCGGGCCAAGATAAAAGGAATATTTCGTTTAATATGTGACGAGTGACACGACTTAAAATGTAAATATTGATGGGTATCCGATGGATAACAGTTCTGTCTGATTACCTGTAGAAGATGCGTGAAAGCGCATACATAAACAATGTTCGATTTATGATGTGATTTTTTGTGATTTTTTATTTTTTTTAACTTTATATATATATATATATACATCATATCCTCTGTCAGCTTTATTGCAGTCTACCTTATTAAGGTCAAAAACAGAAGTTGTACATAATACTTGCTATTACTAAATCAAACATTTTTTGTGATCGCTGTCCGTTTTTGAATGTGTACTTTCCTGAAGTTAATAACTGATACACACAATACGGCAGTTAATTTTACGTTCCTTGTTGGAGTTGTAGTATTGACATATAACGAAGTAATAATTTCTATTGCATGTTTGCCGTTATATATTCAGGATTAAAATACATATTATCCGTTCATTAATTTAGAAATCCTTATATACTTCCGGTTCCGACTTGCCAATGCACGGGAATTTGTTTTGTTTTCTAGAGGCATTTACCACTTCAAAACGAAAACATTCGGAGTTACCTTGGAATTGTTTTTACAGTACTGAAATGGCTACATATCAACAGTCATTCTAGTACTGAAAGGTAAATAATTTACAACGAAGAATGTACGATTTTTTTTCAGACTGTTCAAATGATACTAATATAAAATTTATTAAATAAAGTTTGCTGATTATTGTTTGATAGTCTACGAAACCTTACTTTTTGCTTTAAAATGTAACTGTGGGATAGTAGGACCAATTGTAAAAAAATCACTATTAACCTAATGCTCCCATTTGAAATGAAAGTATAATGATATAGAAGAGTATTGAACTTCAGTATTTGATAATTTTACAGCTATGGATATTGATCATTTGAATTGAAGTTTCTTTAATTTTTGTGCAATTTTCACATTTCTTGATCGATGTGAAAAAAAATATGTCTCCTAACTAAGGAAATATCTGTTCTCGGCAAATGATAAAGCGGAATTTGATTATGACGTCAAAATGTTTTGTTTTCTTCTGAATTTTTCTTTTGTTACGTCATGAAAAAAGACGACCATGTCTGATGACGTTTCATATAAAGAACACAAAATTCTGAAAAATCCTTAATAAAGAAGGATAAAAATCATCAGAGAAACAGATTTCGACACTTTAACTCTTGCATTACGATATTTCTCCACTCTTGAGGGCTAGGCTAAGTTTTATCATTTTAAAACCTCGACAAGCCTCGCACTTTCAATGATTAAATTGAACTGTCTCGAGTGGAGAGCTATCAAATACGCTTGTTGCAGTGTAGGAATCTATATTAAACAATCCAGGCCATGAATTTAAATGAATTGTTTAACACGTCAATCACATACTCCTTTATGTATTACGCAAAACAATTTAGTTCAAGTGTCCCTTATATCATGTGTATATAGCAAACATTAAAACACAATAATATTTCTTTAAACAAGTGAAACTGTTTTCTTTCAATTGAAAACATATTTTAATAACAAATAAGCAATTAAATCTACGAGGAATGACTTCAGTTTAAATGTAAGAAAAAAAAATCGTAAATCATTTGAAGTTTAGGTTTGATTTAAAAAAGTAAATACTTAATTGTTTCTTATAAGGTTTACATGCGGATGTATACCAAGTCGAAAAATTGATATTTTGAACCGATCAATACGTCAATAGAGTAACATATTTGACTGATTATGAATTTATCATGATGTTTGTAAAAATGTTCAAAACATTTACCTGCTATGATTCCACTGTCATTTGAATAGTGTTCCATCCCTGGGAGCCCATTATCAGAAATCTTTACCATAGGAATGTCTGATCCATCTCCTAATGGACGAATTGCATGAACTGCAGCTGAAATTGAACGACGAAAATGTTAATACTTGAAAGAAATCAACAGAGAGAAATTGTTTACAAACAAATGATTTACCTATGGCAATATAAAAATAAAAAGTCGAACACATCTGATTTTTTTCTTTATAGTGATTAAGATTAAACCACCATGTTGACTGTTGTATCTCTATTTTTATATTTTAACCAAGTTTGTCTGGTTGTATTGTGTTCACATCCCGGTCAATACACTGGAATTTTATGCAACTGTCATGCATGTGAGATGTTTAGGAAGCTAAAAAAGTAGCAATTTTTACATGAGGAAATGCAAGTACCAATTTAAGATTATGACAGTTGGTATTAGAAGTTAGGAACATATCTAATATTATCTGTGAAACGGCTATTCCATAAAGGTCAACCAACTCGTGATGGCGTCTGTTAAATTAACGAAGGGATGATTTCAACTTCACCATTTGGAGCTCTTGGTTTAATAGCTTCCTTGTGAGTAGCAACCCTCTATCAAGAAAATGATGGGAAAAGGATAGGAAATACTAGCACGGGAATATGGATCAATTTAGAGATGTATACCCCGTATGCAGGTGCTGCTGGAATGTTTCCACTTAGAAATGGAAATATCACAATTAGAAAGCTGAAATTATCTCTTCTGTCGTAAAGTTTTGTTCTCAACCGACCCTCTTTGTCAATTTCTAGATGTAAGTCAAGAAACGAGACCGACGTAACTGTATCCGTTGTATTATTCATCTCTAGTTCGATGGATAGATGCGTTCAACATAGGCACCAAATGTTGACAGTCATTTGAAAAACACGTCTTCCGAACGTAACAAATATGTTGTCAATCAAGATTCAAGCATCTTGATAATGTTAGTTTCATGGAATATTTTGTTTGAATCAGAGTGATCCTTTACAAAGTAGGATTTATCCTTCCCTAAGATAAGATACTTGTATCTACGTTGGCCATTCTTTTATATGAAACAAATCAATACCAACTTTTTAAATTTATCTTTTAGTTTGGAATGTGGAATACTTGTGTAAAGTGTAGAAAAGTCAAATGTTGTAATACTTTGGCAACATGAAAGAGTGTTAGATGTATGTACTCTTAAGATCTTTGGAATGTTTCAGTTTCCACATCTGAGTCACGCCACCTCTATAATAGACAGTTTCATTATAACTTTGAAGCTCGGCTTTTATGCTGATAACAAAGATGTTAAGAATCAAGAAAGAGGTTTCGTAGAACACTTGGAAGACCCGGATATATACAGTGTAAATGACTATTACTTAAATAAATATAGTTGCGATCGCTGTCCCGTTTTGAAAGTGAACTTGCCGTTACGGTAGGTTTATTACTGATGATGACACACAGTACAGCATTTAATATTACACTCCTTGATGGTGTTTAGTTGTTGACATCTTATGATTTAATAAATTATATTGCGTGTGTGTAGCTATAATCCGGATTTAGATACAGATTTACCGTTCATTGATTTAGAAATCATTATAAACATCAGGTTCACACTTCCCAATCTAGTTTGTATTCTCGAGGCATTTACCACATCTGAACGAATACATTTGGAGTTGCCTTACAAGTGTCTTTTTAATTGATTTACAATAAAGAGTATCCAAAAAATATCACAAACCTTAACAGGACTTGGCATTATTGGTTTCAAACTGTTCAAATGATGCTTATATGAAATTAAAATAATAAAGTTCGCTGATTAATTTTTGATAGTCTACAAAACCCTACTTTTTTCTGTTTAAATATAACTAGAGTATAGCAGATAAATTATGCAAATCACCATTTATATTATGCTCACCTTTAAATTTGATGTGAACATATAATTATAAAGGTGAGTATTGAACTTCAGTTTTTGATTATTTAACAGCTATTGATCGTTTGAATTTAAAATTAAAAAGAAATCAATCAATCAATGTACATGATGTATATAAGTTGTTTAACACGTCGATCATATTCCTTTATGAGTGACGCAAGCCAATTTCGTTCAAGTGTGTCCCTTTTGCATACAATATTATAATATATCTTTGGAACAAGTAAAACAGATATCACCCAATTGAAAACATTAAACATATATAAAATGAAATCTACAAGGTTGGACTACAGTTTGAATGTGAAATTAATACATTGAACTGATTAATACAAAAGAGAAACATATGTGATTTATTATGAATTTATCATAATGTTTGTGAAAGTGTTCAAAAGATTTACCAGCTATAATTCCACTGTCTTTTGAATAGTATTCCATCCATGTGTTCCCATTATCAAAAATGATCATAGGAATGTCTGATCCATCTGCTGATTGACGAATTGTATCACCTACAGCTTAAAAGAACGAAGAAACGTTAATATTCACCAGCAAAGAGAAATGGTTTTATAATCAAATGCATTGCCTAGTATGACAACATAAACATAACAACAAACCGTCTAACATATTTGATTATGTTTATAGTGATCAAAATTATGCTACAGACTTGTACCACTATTTTGATATATTAAACAAATTTGTCTGTTAGTATTGTTAACATATCCTGGTCATTATACTAGAAATTTATACAACTGTAGTACATGTGAAAGGTTGAGGTAGCTATACAACGAGAATTGTGTACATGAGAAAAGTCAAGGACCAGGTCAAGACTATGACAGTTGGTATCCATTCGTTTGATGTGTTTGGGATTTTGATTTTGCAATTTGATAAAGGACTTTTCGTTTAGAATTTTCCAGTCCACCCAAACGAAGCCAATAACCAAAGTCATACATGCTACTTGCATTACACTTGTATCACTCAATCGAACACTGGTTGTGGTCGGTTACTTTTTTTAATGTACAGTTGCCTGAAGTTTATTTCTGATTTGAATAAAAAACAGTAAGACAGTTAATTCTACATTCCTTGTTAATGATTAATCGTTGAGTTTTTACGAAGTTATAATTTCAATTGCATGTTTGCAGTTACAAACTGTATATTCCTGATTATCTATTTATTTTAATATAAGCATTATTTGAATAGTCTAAAACAAAACATGTCAAAATCTTGTAACGAGTTACAAATAATGTTCAGATATTTTTTGAGGAAATTAATTATTGTTCAGTATGACAGTTGACTTGTAGTTTTTCAAGTACATTTCCTGAAGATATATAGGATCAATTGTTAATTCTTATACAATAATATACATTTTTCAATTTTCTTGCTGATTGCATTTGTGAAAGCATTTTCCAACAAAGATGTTGTTTTATGTGCAGAAATATAATCTATTTGAATAAGAATTAGCATAGGGATCAATGGTAATATAACAATAGATAAATAAAAACACATACTCTTTTATTTCAGAAACATGATGCTCTGTAGCGTGCACTTTACCATTAGATTTTTGTGGTGATTAATATAAAATGTCTTTTGAATATCAGAGTTATTTTATTTGATACTATTCGACAATAATAGTAAATTGAATATTTTTAGCATTAGGTCAGTCAATATTCATGATAAAAAGTTGAACTTTGGTGAGAGTTTGTTTTGACAATTTTGTCATATTACTGAACATTAATATGACTGCAAATACAAGCAAACATCAATCTTGTTTCTAAGTAATACCTTTATCACCATTGTTCCGACATTTCTTTGTGCAATGAGAAATTGTTATTCCCACAACTGTAAAAACTACACCTGCTACAATGGCTATAAATCTATGAAAACGAAATTGTTATTGTTAATAGAGATGTTTATTGTATTTGAGTCGTCATTGGTATATATTTTATAACAATATTAATAAGAATTTAGTTCATCTATATATTTTAGAGTTATGTGTGATGTCGATAAGAACTAAACTGAATATGACCTAAAAAATTAGAATATTTACCGAATTAATGATAACATAAGCAACACGACGGGTGCCACATGTTAAACAGGATATTCTTACCCTACCGGAGCACGTGAGATCGCCCTATTTATTGGTGGGTTCGTGTTACTTGGTCCTTAGTTTTCTATGCTGCATCTTCTCTGTACAATTATTTGTCTGTTTGTTGTTTTTTTTTTTAGCAACGGCATTATCAGTTTATTTTCAATGTACGAGTTTGATTGTCCCCCTTTGAGTAAACATATCTGCAGCACGCCTCCAGTTGCGTTTTTTCTAGATGTATTGAAGTCCAACTAGTTGCCTTCAGCTGTTTTTAGCTCTTTGGTTGGGCTCTTGTCTCTCTGACACATTCCCATTACTAATGAATTTTTGTTATATAGAGTGCGGAAACTAAAACTGCTGTCGATTATCATAATCATATCATATCAACAAGAGTAACACTGAAGCGCTTTTCCAAAATGTTAACCGGTCGCTCCATTGACGATTTATATATCGTTTTTTTTTTGTCGTTTTGTGGTGTAAGTGATATTCGTTTTTGTTGTTTATTGTGTATATAAATCAGGCGCTACTTTCCTTGAATAAATTGCTTTCGACTTGTCAATTTTGGTGTTTATTTTAGCTGACTATTTGATTTTGTTCATATTTACAGATATTTCATTAACAGTTTATTCCCGTCTTAATATTTTATATTAAATATTCAAATAGTCAAATTTTCTGTCTTAAGATATAACAATAACGAAACAGAAAATTGTTAAATTGTGAAACTGTGTTTTATATCGACTTATATTGTCAATAATGGAAGAAAATAAGGCCAGGATAAGAACCCTGTAGTAACATGTACACCTCACTCTAGTATAGTACCGGGGATACTGACCAGGCCTCACCTGCTCAATATGAAAATAAATAGATGCGACATGATTACCAATAAGACAAATAATCCACCAAAGTTTAATTATAGTGGACCTTATCAATTATAGTTTCCCATACGCTGTCAATGATGAGAAAAAAACATTGAAAACGAGCACAGTCTCTGACAAAGCTTGCATAATTGACATTTACACATGATGTTCACCGAACACACCAGAATTAGCTTGCATACTACCTTTTGCACCTGATAAACAAACTTAATCAGGTATTAACTTTCTAAATTATTAAGCTAGGGATTTTGTTACCTCAAATTACTTACAATCTTCACTAAATACTTTCATTGTTATATAACCCGATTTTAGAAACGCAACACTTCTTTAAAATTCTCATTTTCAAGTATGTATGTTTGTTTTTTACAAATGTATGCACATAAATTTCAATGATCTCTTCATTCAAATGTATGCACTTAAATTTCAATGATCTCTTCATTGTAAAAAATAAAAGAAGTGTGAAAGTTGAATTGATTACTTCATTTTCAATGTTCAATACAAGTGCACTGAATTCGTATGCACTGAAACACAGGATTTCCCTTTAGTAATTGATGGGTGTTGACTGACTGTAACCATCACCACAATGGATAGAACTATCAAACAAATCTGTTTTAATTTCCCTGTATGCACCTTCCGATGTTGCCTATGTTAAAAGCATAATAGTGTGTTTGCAATTGTGCAGTTTCAATTTAAGGGCTTTAATTGTTATTGCAGTCATTTTTTTTGCCATTTCAGTTGATAGGAATCATATTAAGATCAACATATTTTGAAATGTTATCAATTCAACATTGTTTATAAATCAAAAATATTGTTTTATTGGTATTACATTTAATACTGATTTTCTTATTAGGTTTGTTTTATTAGTTCTTTTTTGCTTCGACCAAGTTGTCAGTAACTGCGAGTACTTTAAGATCAGTTCTTAGTGTCTTTTTGTTGTTAGGATTTACATGTACCCGGCCACAGCCACTATGAGTTTTTGTTAGATGTTTTATGTAAATCCATCTGATGAGATCAGCCGTTATCAATTGATTTTTATATTTCGTTCTTATATTGTACTGTCACACTGCTGTTCCAGGTTAGGGGAGGGTTAGGACACAATAATATGTTTCATCCCGCCACATTCTGTATATATGTACCAGTCCCAAGACAGTAGCCTGTAATTCAGTGGGTGTCATTTGTTAACATGTTACGTTTTTGATTTGTACATAAATTATGCCGTTAGTTTTCTCGTTAGAATTGTATTACAATTGTCTTTTCTAAGCCTATTATAGGTGATTATGCGTTTTTGGCTTTGATCACTTTTGAATGCTATATGGTGACCTATAGTTATTATAGTTAAGTGTCGTTTGGTCTCTTGTGAAGAGTTTTCTAATGAACAATCATACCACATCTTCTTTTTTATAGTATACACTATTGTTGAGGAGTCAGTTGAAATCCCTATCCAGCGTTGCGTTGAAGAACTGTTGGTGGCATCGGTCGCTTTTCGGCTCTTAAGTGGGGTAGCGGTCTTTTGGACACATTTCGGTGTTTTCATTTGCTATTTTATTTAACACGAAAACGTTTATAACCTATGTTTAATAAAGTCAAGCCCATTGCATCCTTGACATGCACCATACGATAAATTTCAGAACAAACATAATAAGTAAAACATTTTATCTGCAAATCAAGTCATACGATTATAGTTATCCTAATAATGGGTAAGCAAAACGAAAGCACTTCATTTGATCAAACAATGTATGTATTCAGTGGCAACAACATGACTTGTATATTGACTATAATGTATGATTCTGAAGTCAGTTTGCAAATCACGATAACCTTAATATTCTACATAGGTATTTCCGGGATCAACAGTTTGAAGAATATAATACACACAAATCAACAAAGGTAATCAAATTTATAATGGATGCAAAAGAAAGCTCCGATAGGCCAATCATTTCTATAGTGATTATATTTCAGAATTGAGAAAAATGGACAATTAAATTTAGGGACTTATTTATCAATGAACTCAAATAATTAAAAATTCAAATGCTGTTGTACTTACATATAGATCAAATATGAAATTTTCATTAAAATTTCTTGTTTACCATCTATGCTAGAAACATCAGGAATAATCTCTATTTCTATTAAAAAAACAAATTTTTATATTTAACCTCTCTGAAATCAAGGAAACAATGTCAGATATGATTTTTTACATTAAGTTGAAACATTAATCAGTATCTAGTTTAAAGCATCAGGTTCAGTTTTCGACAATTAAGGTTTCTACAGGGATACTAGATAGAAGCAAACCTTTGAAAATAAACATTATACAAACTTTAAAAGCCTATACAACCGGTAAATGACATTAATTAAAATCTGAACAAGTAATCCGAGTTGTCGGTATAAAGGTTCTGACTCCTAGTCATGTGATACAAATACAAGCTCATCGATAAAATGAAAGTTCACATATACAACGACTTTCTATGATAAGCAACAACATCGACTTACAATATTTTTTTACTTTTAACTATTCATCGGATTTGGTAAATTTAAAAATAAAACACATCATTCTAAAATTAGGTATCCTGCTAATGACAGCCTAATAGAATTACTCTGTACAATGTTATCTAGTAGTCACATGACAGCATTTACTTCTTATTTCACAATATTACCTGGAAGGCATATGTTTCTGTTCGGAAAGCGGTTCAAACAGATCTTGCAGTTGTTGGAACATGACTGTGACATGATTGTTTTAGGGTTTTGCTTATTGTCGAAGGACGTACAGTGATTTATGTCCTGTTCACATCTGCTTCATTTGGTCTATAGGAGATGCTTTGTATTTTTTGCATTTATATAAAATTTTCTTGTTTTCATACTGACAAACCTTTAGATGTCTGGTCTATCAGAATCGTTGTTGAAGGACCTGTAATATGAAATAACGCTGTTACGTTTTTTTTTTAGCGATTATATTTCTTTGTTGATTAGTTTCATTCATAATCAGGATGTTAGTTTCTTTGTCTTATATTATACATGTTATAGTAAATTGATTTTGATTAACAAATTTTGACTTTTAAAATCTAGGAACTATTTGTGAAAATCATTATTTATAATTGGAGTTACCTTTGCATTTAACTTTTTGTACAGTTTAAAAACCTTTAAATATTTCATGATCTGTAAATATATTAATGTGGACATTGCTATGATGTTACTGTAGATGGTTTTCGGTCAATTGAAATAACTGCATTTATTAATGCACGTTTAACATCTTTGTTTTTTTGTCACTTGACAATGTTAAGAATATTCTGTTAAAAGTAATAAATAAACAGCCTCGCATTTCCCAATTTTCTAAGCCTAATCGTTATATCGTTGAAATGTCTTAATACTGCAATCTAAAAAACATTTTTAACTGTTGTTTAATGCATTAAGGTTATTTATTTGAATAAAATATTCTGGGAAATCTCCTTTAAAAAGGCCTCATATCATATGCTCGCGGAGAAATATTCAACACAATGAAATGTACATTTACCTGTTGAATCCCACACTCGATGGTGAACGAAATCGTTTGAGTATGGACTAAAATATCAACCATTAGCATAAAACAACAATTTATAGGTTGCAAACAAAATATATTAACAAATGAAATATGGTTTTCCAATAATTGCAAAAGAAACAAGGTTGAGTCGTTCCACACATCGTTGAATGCATTGGAAACAAGGACAGGTTGAAGAGATCGTTTGAATAATTAAATATTATTTCGGCAACTTCTATTTAAATATTCATGAGAAAAAGTGATATCGGGTCGGTGACTGTATGTGGCATAGAAATCAACGCATTTTGACTGCTCAAATTGAACGAGTGCAGTATAAAGTCCTTTATATAGTTTGCATTTGTAGACGAATCGCGCGTCTGGCGTATTAAATTAGAATCCTGATACCTTTTATAACTATTAACACCAGTGGGTCGATGCCACTGCTGGTGAACGTTTCGTCCCCGAGGGTATCACCAACTCAGTAGTCAGCACTTCGGTATTGACATGAATTTTGGGTCCTCAACGCTCTTCAACCTTGTACTTGTTTGGCTTTATATTTTTTTTCATCTGATAGTCCCTCATGAGTCTGATGTAGACGGAACGCGCGTCTGGTGTATTAAATTATAACCCTAGTACATTTGATAACTATTGCAAGTAGCAAAAAATAGTATATACTGTTAACAAAATCTTGAGACATATCAAAAATTACTTCTGACTTCTGAAGTCCTGTTCTGAATCGTAAATGGCATAATTATGTTTCTTAATTTGATTTGTAATAAATTTCTAGTAAGCCATTAGTTTTTTCAATTGGAATTTTCGATTTAGTTTCCATTACTGGGTTTCTTATAGTCGAATTTTCAGTAAAGGTTTTGGTATAATCTCACATGTCAGAATTAAGGAATGGTTTACGAAAGGAGAAGATCCAGCCGAAGCCAGAGCTTTTTCAAGTCTATGCATCGTTACTGTACACCAAGACAAGTTTCTTAATGAAGTTTATCACTTTCATACCTTTCTGCATCCAATGGTTGATTGAATCAGTTTCATCACCGAGAACGATAAAAAAAATGTGACTATCTGCTGAAATCGATCTAATAACACAGTTATGTCATTGCTGCTGATATTGCCGTCGAACTCATTTAGAGTCGAGCAGATTTAGAAACTATGCAAAGGAAGTGATTGAATTGACCACCAAGTTTAGCATCAGTGTCACAATCAATGGCAAGAAAAAAGTCTCTAATTAAGAGCCCACTACTTTGACAGAGTTATGTTGTTGAATGGGTACCTCAATCATTTTAGACGACACTAACTCGTCACAATAGCAATTGAAGAGTTTTTTTTTAGGAATTTCAACTGAACTCCAAAATTTAAATGGATGCAGGACAAAATGTCACCGACACAATCTGAACTAGGAACACCAGGTTGCTTTAGTTGCTAGAATATATGACATCGATGTCATTGCAATAATACCTCAGACCGCTCCGATTAGAAAAAAACTCTAATCAGTTTAGATTATGATAACTTATGGTGTATTTCATCGAAATTAGGTAAATGTCATTTTTGGAAATCCAGGTCTGGAACGTCGACAGGAATCTGTTTAACACTGTGGTATACCTTGAATTTACGGCGCGAGCAAGACAAAACCAATAATCGTCATTAAACTTTTACATATAGCTAGGTGCCAAACGATTCAATTGACTATTGTTTTGAGAAAAACTGTCGACCCTTAAAAAAAACTTACCTTTCCTGGCAATTGCAATGCACTAAACGATATAACAAAATAACCGAAACATAAGAGGTTGAGCTTACAGAC
Source organism: Mytilus trossulus (assembly GCF_036588685.1). Lineage (NCBI taxonomy): Eukaryota > Metazoa > Mollusca > Bivalvia > Mytilida > Mytilidae > Mytilus > Mytilus trossulus. Next base: position 9,457,679 of record NC_086384.1, read on the forward strand.
TTTTTATCTTAAACGTCTACTTGGCATTCCACCGTACGGTCAAATCAAATTGCTATAATAGCTTGTAGGATGCAGAATACTTGAATATTTTGAAAAACAAAAATCCGCACAACGCAAATTAGGCAAACGAGTATTATAACTTACGGATCGTTAATCATAAGATACAACCAGTCGAGTTGGTTTATGAGACTGAATAAACCCTAAAATAGTTGGAAACTAAGATCCCCATGATGTGTGAGGTGTTCACAAATTGTATTTTATCGGGAGAAAAAAACGAGCGGTGCGACACTGCATTAATACATGTTGAATGATTGCTTTTTCAGGAGCATAAGACCTAGAAAAAATGCAGAAATATGTCAACATGTAATTAACCAGAGGAGACGGAATGGTTCAGTGAGGATTATAATGATTTTTATCAAGAAGGTCAAATATTGAATTGTATAACAGTATCGTATCAATAATATGTTCTGAAAGTACGCACTATGGTGGATGATATCACGGGTAATACACAGCGTCGGTATAAGAACAAACACATATCGCTGTTTTTGTCGACCATCATTGAATTTTGGAGTTGCAGTAAGGAAGAAATACTGCCATCAGTGCAAAGGTAGACCAGGATTGATATTGTTTGTTTCTTCGACGATGAGCATTACATCATGTGTGGTGTCATCTAGTGAACTGATCACTTCGTCATTTTTTTTTTTTTATCCTTTTTCGATTGTTTCGGCCCTGCAATTCTTCAAGGTATATATTGTCTATTCATTGTTGGTGCCAAGACAACTGCATTTCAATTTTGTTTTAACCTTGCAGAATATCTAGTGAAAACATATATTTGCAATTGAGCTCACGGGATTCCCAGGTTGAAAACAATATCACTGTTTTTTAAAAGAAGTGCCAATTATGTATTTCCTGGTCGCTAGAACAGCTAAGAGCAGTACCTAGATATATGAATATGTGGTATGAGTGCAAATGAGACAACACTCCATCCAAGTCACCATTTATAACAACAATAACCCTTATAGGTCAACGTACTGTCTTAAACACAGAACCATGACTCACACCAAACAGCAAGCTATAAAGTGCCCCTAAAAATTACTAGTGAAACCCCATTCAAACCAGAAAAGCAACAGTCTAATCTATAAACAAAAGGTGAAACGAGAAACATTTACTGTCTGCACAGAACAGTCGGTAAATGTTTCATAAAGGGTACCTTCCCATATCGCTGCCTAAGGAGTAAGTTAAAAACAGCTTGAATTACTATAGGTGTGTATCAGTTGATGAGATAAGCTTTGCCTCCACTGCCCATTTGAATGTGAATTATAATAGATCGATGTCACCAAGGAATGGGGGAAATCCATTAAAGCAATCTTGCTGGTGAAAATGAGATGCATGAGACAGTACAACTTTGAAAGTTTCTTGTCCTTCTATGCTATCGTGAAAATGTAATGGTGAAGCAGAAACTCGTGTTTTCACCTTCATTCCACTTCGTTATGAATTTCCTGACTTAACGTGTCTTTGCCAGGTTTTTAGTAAAAATGTTGTGGTTTCGAGAAAAAGACAGATACTCCCTAGTATATATAGATGTAGTAATAAAAAAAAGATAATGATATTTTTTAAAGATATCACATATAACGGGTATTATCGCTATTTTGTGCATTTTTCCTTTGATCTTTTTTGTGATAATTTTCATATCATGCTTCTCGCATGAGATGGAAAAATTATCGCTAGAAACTAAGGAGACCACGTGGCGTTGCTAACGAAATTGACATTAAAATTGACAACGTCGTCATAGTAAAATAGCGATAAACAGATTATCATTGGTCATCTCAACTCGATTGCTTTTCTCACTTTCGCTGTTCCAGCTCAAGCGAGAAAATCAATCTCGTTGAGATGATCAACGATAATCCAAAATACCATTGCAACTATCTTCCAAACACACCAATTGATACTTGCATCAGACGTCTCGTTGTGAGGTAAACAACCATTTATACTGTACGAGGAAAAGCTGTTGCAAAATCTGCAAATTTCCGCTGAGTACTAGTATACATAATTTGGTTTCTTACACAATGCTTTTTAATTCTACGGAACTCCAAAAAAGTCCATTCCAAGTAAAAATTGCCAAGGTGAAGTATAATAAACCTGTGTTTTGGAAAAAGTGTATCTTGTTTTCTGGTTTATTTCAAAGTTTATGAATGTGACTAGTTCTACCGGTAGGGGACGAATGTGGTGTCACAGACATTAATACGGAGGCATTATTTCACATTTTACAAATTGCTTTACGGTGTCTAGCTTAATGACGTATATTTTTGTCCAATATGTGATACACGTTCCTGTTGTCTTTCACATAATATTTTTTTTATGAAGTCTGATTGTGCACTAAAAGAATTCTTAATTCTTAAATTAACTCAACAAATTTTCTACTTATTAACGTTGTCATAAAGTTTCTCGACAGGATTTCGACAAAAAAATATGTTTTTCTCTGTATGGGTTCTAAACATTTTGAATTGTGTCTTGAA